>NW_024080871.1:0-646760 GCF_003009895.1 Hyaena hyaena | reverse complement strand
TTTTGTGCATGGTGTGAGAAAATGATCTAGTTTCATTCTTCTGCATGTTGCTGTCCAATTCTCCCAACACCATCTGTTAAAAAGGCTGTCTTTTTTCCATTGGATATTCTTTCCTGCTTTGTCAAAGATCAGTTGGCTGTATACTTTTGGGTCCACTTCTGAGTTCTCAATTCTGTTCCATTGGTCTATGTGTCTGTTTTTCTGCCAATACCATACTGTCTTGATGATGACAGCTTTGTAGTAGAGGCTAAAGTCTGGGAAGTAATAACTGGTTCTTATCCACCCCAGTCAGAGTGGTATCATAGAGACTTAATGGAGAACCTGACTTCCTACTTTATCTCCATCCAGAAGTACTAAGAGGACCTCACACCCCCTACTTTTTCATCACCCAGTCCACAGACAGGAGAACTTAGAAAACACATTGACTCCTATTCCTTTTAAAAATTTTTTTAATTTAAATTCGAGTTATTTAACATACAGTGTAGTATTGATTTCAGGAGTAGAGCCCAGTGATTCATCACTTACATATAAAACCCACTGCTTATCCCAAAAGCGCCCTCCTTAATGCCCATCACCAATTTAGCCCATCCCCCACCCATCTCCCCTCCAGTAACCCTGTTTGTTCTCTGTATTTCAGTCTCTTATGGGTTGCCTCTCTCTCTGTCTTTATCTTATTTTTGTTTCCCTTCCCTATGTTCATCTGTTGTTTCTTAAATTCCACATGTGAGTGAAATCATATATTTGTCTTTCTCTGACTGGCTTATTTCGCCTAGTGTAATACAATCTAGTTTCATCCATGTCTAATTATAACATTGTCTAATGTACAAAATGTGGACACATATAAAGTTTGTTGTTATTTATATATAATGGAATATTTAGAGCAACCACTAAAATATATTATACAAAAAGGTACACTAAAAGTATTAAAGATATATCAAAATGTAATTTTAAAAATGTTCAAGAAACCTAAAGGAAAATAGTAAGAAGAAAACAGAAACAAAAATCAAAGAGAAAAATATAAAGCATAAATAAAATAGCAATTACAACTTTTGCTTCTTGAAAGACCCTGTTTAAAAAATTAAAAATAAAATTAGTGAAATATGGAATAAATTCTTTGCTAACCACATATTTGCCAAAAGACATATATCTAGAATACATAAACAACTCTTAAATCTGAATCATAAAAAAATCTCAAAAATCCAATTAAAAATGTGCAAAGGACATGAAGTAATATTTGACGTAAGTACCAGGTATATAAATGGCAATCATATGAAAAGATGTTCAACATCACTACCAGTTAGGGATATAGAAATTAAGACTATAATGAGATATTACTGTGTATCTATTATAGTAACCAATAAAGAAAATGACATCAAATACTAGTAATCATGTAAAGAAATGGATGTCTCCTATTATTGTTTTGGGAATGTAAAATGGTACAGACCTTGTGGAAAATAATTTGGCAGTTTCTTTAAAACATACACGCACATGCATACACACACAGAGACACAGACACAGACACACACACACACACACACACACTTTGAATATGACACGGAAATTATACTTTTAAGCTTTTATTGAAGAAAAAAATGAATACTTATTTTTGCATAAACATCTTCACATGATATTTTATAGCAGCGTTATGGCCCCAAACAGGAAAGAGTCCAGATATTAATTTTCTTTCTTTTTTTTTTTAATGTTTGTTTATTTATTTTGAGAGAGAGAATGAGAGAATGCAAGCAGGAAAGAGGCAGAGAGAGAAGAAGACAGAGAATCCCACTCAGGCTCCACATTGTCAGCTCCGAGCCTGATGTGGGTCTCGATATCACAAACCATTAGATCATGACCTGAGCTGAAATCAAGAGTAGATGCTTGACAGACTGAGCCACCCAGGTACACCTCTGTTTTTGTTTGTTTCAAATTTTAATTGAAATTCTAGTTAATTTACATATAGTATAATATTGGTTTCAGGAGCAGAATTTAGTGATTCATCACTTACATATAACACCCAGGGTTCATTACGAGTGTCCTCCTTAATGTCCTTCACCCGTTTAGCCCATCCCCTGCCTACCTCCACTCTGGCAGCACTTAGTTTGTTGTGTGTAGTTAAGAGTCTTTTATGGTTTGCCTCATTCTCTTTTATCCCCCTTCCCCTATTTTCATCCGTTTTCTTTCTTTTTTAAAAAGTTATTTATTTATTTATTTATTTATTTATTTATTTATTTTTTTTTGAGAGAGAGAGAGAGAGGGATAGTGTGAGATCATGAGCACAGGAGAGGCAGCGAGAGAGGGAGAGAGAGAATCCCAAGCAGGCTCCACACTGTCAGCACGGAGCCCGATACTGTGCTCAAACTCATGAACTCTGAGATCACGATCTGAAATCAAGAGTCAGACACTTAACCAGTTGAGCCACCCAGGCACCCCAATCTGTTTTGTTTCTTAAATTTCACATATGACTGAAATCAAAGAGTATTTTCCTTTCTCTAACTATTTTGCTTAGAATAATATACTCTAATTCTATCCACAATATTGCAAATGGCAAGATTTCATTCTTTTTGATTACTGAGTAATGTCCAGTGTGTGTGTGTGTGTGTGTGTGTGTGTGTGTGTGTGTACCACGTCTTCTTTATCCACTCATCAGTCGATGGACATTTGGGATTTTTTTCATAATTTGGCTCTTATTGATAGTGCAGCTATAAACATTGAGATGCATGTGTCCCTTCGAATCAGTATTTTTGTATCCTTTAAGAAAATATCTAACAGAGCAATTGCTGGGTCTTAGGGTAGTTCTATTTTTAACTGTTTTGAGAAATATCCATACTATTTTCCAGTGTGGCTGCACCAGTTTACATTCTGCCAACAGTGTAAGAGGGTTCCCCTTTCTCCGCATCCTTGGCAACATCTGTTGTTTCCTGTGTTGTTAATTTTAGCCATTTTGGAAGGTATTAAGTAATATCTCATTGTAGTTTTGATTTATATTTCCCTGATGATGAGTCACATGGAGCATCTTGTCATGTGTCTGTCAGCCATCTGTATGTCTTCTTTGGAAAAATGTCTGTTCATGTCTTCTGCCCATTTCTTAACTAGATTATGTCAGATGTCTTTCAACAGATGAACGGATATACAAACTGTGGAACATCCATACCTGAAATAAAGGATGAAAATATTAATAGACACACAACTTGGCCAAAGGATAATAATGAGAAAACAATTCATTTACTGCATGATTAAATTGATATAATTTTCTCAAAATGGCATAATTATAAAGATTAAAAACAGATTAGAGTTTGTCAGGGGTATGGTGGAGAGAATAGAGGAAACAGAGGTGACAAAAATAGCACAAAGAAGCTTTCTGTAATAAAATGAAGACACAGTAAAATTCCACTCACAGATGACAGTTATAGAAATGACCAAATCAAATATATAAAACATGTATAGAAAAGAAAAGGAGTTGTAAATATAACAAAGAAGTTGATAGTCCATCAAAAAAAAAAACAATCATATTGGCAAAAAATATAAAATATAATTTTAAGAAGTGAAGATAATATGAATTGAATTTTGAAAACCCAACCTATCTGTTAAATATAAATCAATACTAGGGAGGAAATTCATGAACTGGATATAGTAATGAAACTATTACATTGAACACAGCATAGGAAGAACAGATAAAAGCAAGAAATGCTAATAAAAAGTTAAGAAATACTGAGGTTAGCAGACAAGTTTTTTGTTTGTTTTTTGATGGAGAAATTCTAACATATCTAATTGGTATATCAGAAATAAAAAGAGAGAATAAGAAGATGATACAAAGATATGAAGGCAAATAATTATTTAGAAATAATAAAAGATACATATTCTTTGATTTTAGACAATACATTATAAATAATACAAATAATAGGAAACCCCCATTGAAACAAAGCTAACTTAGATGGCAAAACAAAGACCCTAAAGTCAACCACATCTGCCCAGAAGAATTGCATCCCTGACTCTAAATGCTCAACAGCAACAGTAAAATCCAGAACTCTCGGTAATTAATCTTCAAAGTGCTTAGATGATAATAGTTAACAAAGTCTAGGGGTATATCCATTGACACTATCTTTCAAGAAAAACGAAAAAAAAAGCCAGCTTCATAAAAGTTCTGTGTCGACCCTATACAACTGGTATTCAGTTAGTACATTATTCTCAGATAAAATAAAATTATAAAAACAAAATACATGGCCACCATAACTATTTTAAAAGCATAATCACAAATTATTCAACATTGATATTCATCATTGGAGCATCTTTTTGAAGCATTATTAACTGATACTTTTTTGCATAGTTGCTGAAACAATTGAATTATAAAATTAAACACTTTCCCAGTCTTTCTTTTCGACATATTTTTTTCTGTATCTTTTTCTTTGGACTAAAAATGCACCCAATTAATATAGTAGACACATCCATCCATTCCTTGAGCATTATTTCACATTTAATGTCATATCAGCCCTGAGAAAGTCCTCATCACCTCATTAGATTCTCCAAAAATTAAGATTTAACATAAAAACCTTTGCCCTTCCCTCACCAAACTTGGGCTCACATGCTCCTATTTTCTGCTCTCCCAAAATTCCACCAGCTTCATTTCCCTGAATTCTAAATCTTCCAGCTATTTACAGTGAAATGGTGGCTCTGCCTTGGTCTGTAAACCTCTTCTAAACAGACCTGCTAGTAAACATGGGTAAACATGGGTCTTCCCTTAATACTTACCAAGACTGATTCTTTTTAAAGACTTGTTGATAAAAGTTATTTTAAATGTTTTTGATGTTTAACTTAAATTAACCAAAAATTATTATCTCATTTAGTCACTATGCCATTTTAAGGAGCATATTTCATTATTCTATAAGTACCACAAATATTACTACTTGTAACTATACACAACACTTGATTTAAATTGCATAATGGATTCTGTGAAGGACAAACCACTTTGTTACAATTCCATGACTTTATTATTTTTATAACACTTATTTAATTACATTTATTTTATAATACATTTATTTTAAAATACACATGGAAAGATTAGCAATAGAATTAAGTTTTGGCCTAATTTTGTAGTCTGGCTCAATTTCATAAGTCAGTTAAGGTATAAAATATGTTGATCTTATTCTAAACTTTATGGACCTTATTCTATAGTTGTTTAATGAAATGCAAATACATGTACTTGTCTCAAGAAAAAAAAAATAATGGCTTATAACTTTCTAAATGGATGCTACTTGACTTCTTCCTCAAAACACAAGCACACATACAAAAACAGATACACGCAACGTGGTACATGCAGACACACCCACGATTTTTTTTTTCTGGAAGAGATGACTGCAAAATTTTACTTTCTGATGTTTTCTGTTTCCACCAACGGAACTTTTTTCTCAGCCCTTCTCCTGATCCCAAAGAAGCAGTGATGCATAGAAATGCAGTTGTCATGACAACTGTTCCACAAACTTAAGGCAAACTGGTATCCTACTAACTGCTGAGCCTCTGCTAGGCAGACAGATGGAGATCCCAGGTTCATATCCTTCTTTCTTTCTGACCTTTCTGACCTGCAGAGTCCATTTCAGCATGGAGAAGAGGTTTGCTTGTTTGTTTGTTTGTTTTAATCAAAGCTGGTAGCCAATTACTTTCTGTGTTCTAAACCCTTTAGTCTCTTATGTGTGAAAGATTTTATAGTAAAGCATTTAGTCAAGCATTCAATAAGATAGCAACAATAACTTATTTAGAATCCGCATATATTCAGAGACTTTTAGAACAGAACAGTAAAACTATGCATGATTTAAAAATTAATGATATGTAAGTTCTGGAAAGTTTTTTGTTTTTTTTTTTTAACAAGGCTGCATGTATTATTGGGTCACTTGAAGTGATTCTTAATACTTAAATAACTGAAGCATTGTTACTTTTTTACTCTATTTTAGGGAAGTGCTATGTTGTAGGATATATCTGAGTAAGGAATGAGTACATTGAAGATATTTGTTTAGTCTCTATTAGGGCTTATTAGTTGCATTTTCATCAAGTAGCATTTCTTAGAGGCTTAAGAGCAGTCCCCATTCTGGGGTTTCAGAGTAGTTGAGGGAAAACTACAAACCAGGCTTTCCCCTCATCACTTTACTTAGATAAAGAAAAGTAAATTTAAGGTAAGCATGATATTCATATTTTATAGACTGTGATCTTGAAATTCACATAGGTTAAATTGGTTTGCTTAAATCTGTATAACACATGAGTGGTATAATCAGGTATCAAGCCCTGGTCTTCCATATTCTAAATCCTGTGATGTTTGTTCTCTATGCCACATTTTTCTGTCCTTTGAGATCTCATCATATTTTGACTCTTTGTTTCACTTATTTTTTCCTTCTTACTGTTATCATATTTATATTTTATAAGTCCATTCTAGATGGTTTGAATTATTTACTTATTTTTTTTCATTGCTTAGTGTAATACCTTTCCTGTAGAAAGAACAAATGGGGAAACTATAGCTTCCAATCCAATAGCCTTTTATGCCTTTCCTTCTGGTAGAAAGAGGATAGAGATTAGGTAAATTGGTATTCAGAGCCGTCCATTCATATCTCCTTCAAGATCTTGATTGATCACCCAACATCAATTTGCACCTGTCCACAGCTGATGCTTGGGATCCACTATGTTAGTTTTCATTTATTCTTTTTTTAATGTTTTATTTATTTTTTGAGAAAGAAAAACAGCACGAGCAGGAGAAGGACAGAAAGAGAGGAAGACACAGAATCCAAAGACAGGCTCCAGGCTCTGAGCTATCAGCACAGAGCCTGACGCAGGACTGGAACCCACAAACCACGATATCATGACCTAAGCCACAGCTGGAAGCTTAACCGACTGAGCCAGCCAGGTGCCCCAGTTTTCATCTATTCTTTAGCAATGTATTAAACCATGCTGAATGGAAAGAGAGAAAAATATATATGTATGCATGTATGTGTATATATATATATGTATATTTATATTTTAATCATTATTTTGAGAGAGAGGCAGAGACAGAGAAAGAGAGAGACAGCACAAGCAGGGGAGGGACAGAGAGAGGAGGACAGAGGATCTAAAGCTGGCTCAGTGCTGACAGCAGAGAGCCCAATGTGTGACTCAAGCTCATGAACTGTGAGATCATGACCTAAGCCGAAGTTGGACACTTAACTGACTGAGCCATGCAGCTGCCCCAAGAGAAAATCTTAAGCCGGCTTTTTTCCCAGCATGGAGCTCAATCTGGGGCTCCATTCCCCCACAACCCTGGGATCATGACCTGAGCTTAAGAGTCAGTTGTTTAACTGACAGCCACCCAGGCACCCTGCCAAAATATATTTTTTAAAGGCAATTTTATCTCTGATCTCATCTACTCCTTGTAGTAGTTTATCCAAGGTAGTTAATAAAACACTATTCATTCTAGTCACTTTCTTCCAGGAATTCTTTCGCCAGACCCATAACTTCATTAGGTACATGTTCTGCCTCTCAAACAGTCTGTACAATAGGCTTACCAAATATTCTGCCAGTATATAACATGGCCACTTCATTCTCTGAAACAGATTCCAAACTGATCTCTGAAAACAGATTCCTCCCTATCTACCACCTAGCTCCAAAGCCAATTCCAAATATTTAAGGTTATCTTTAGTCAGCTGTTGTGGAGATAAAGAAACTTTTTATACTGTGTGCTTTGAAAGTGTCCCCTATTAGGTGACATTCAAGGACTTTTGAGAGGATAGTAACTGTCATGGTAGATCGAATATTGCTTTCTGGTATACTTTTCTTCTTCCTGCTCTATGAAATGTGGTCACTTCACATTGCTACAGCAGAGAACTTATATTTGTATTCATATCATATCTTCATTTTGTGCCTGCAAAGTTCTAAACTGAAGAAACGTGGGCTTTGTTGAGAGACAAAGAAGGGAAAAAGAACAGCACTGACTCTGAACTGACTCTAAAAGGAATTTATACTCCTGTCATTCTCCATCGGCATTGTTTTGCACCAAATCAGTCATTGTTTATCTGTGCTTTCCTGCTTTGTCTCTGTCTTTCCAGATCTGCTTTTAGGAATATAAAGGTTGTTAAGGGAAGTCATGCTATTTTTCTACCTTTTAAAATTGTTACATTTTCGGAGTGCCTGGGTGGCTCAGTTGATTAAGTATCCGACTTTAGCTCAGGTCACCATCTTTTAGTTTGTGAGTTCAAGCCCTATATCATGCTCTGTGCTGACAGCTCAGAGCCTGGATCCTGCTTCAGATTGTGTCCCCCTCTCTCTCTGCCCCTCTCCATTGATACTGTATCTCTCAAAAGTAAATAAAACATTAAAAAAATTAAAAAGTGTTACATTTTTAAAAACAGTAAAAAATGCTACAATAGTTTTTTTAAATGTGAACATCCTATACTGTGTGGTTCTCTTTCTTCATTTACTCTTTCAAAGTTACTCTTGTGTTTGAGAATATTTCTCCATTACAATTACTCTAAGCCACCAACATTATGGGGTACCTCATACATGTGCAACCAATGGCATAAACCCAGTAACTGTTGTTACTTAGAATTCTTTTAAGCATAAAATTGATGGAGATTGTACATTTTAGAACATTGATTAATCATAGAAGTCTAGTCCAAGTACATAATTTTCCAACTCTACATTCTCATTACTCCATACATTTTTCTTTTGTTTTGTACTTTGCTTCCTCCTTTTTTTATATATAATTATTTTTCTCAGTGTACAACTCAAATGGTGTCTCCTCTCGTATTCTATCACTCTTGTCCTCTCTTCCCCCCAACAACACACAACTCTAAGTTCTTAAATGATAGCAAATCTTTCCTAATCATTTCTGAATTTCTAGCAACCGCACAGGTCTTGGCCTTTATTGGGTACTTTATTTATATGTATCATATTCTTGTTACCCATGAGGAAACAGGAGCCCAAATTGGTTAAGTGACTTGTTCAATTACATAGTCAACTAGTGAGACTACTAGGATAACAATCCAGATACACTAATGCTCGATTCAATATTTCTTTATATGTAATACGTGAATAAATGAAGCACATAAATATAAATTAGAACTTTATAAAATCACATTATATTTCTGATCCTTTTAAAAGGATCTGAACTGCTGAAAAATGTCTTATCTTCTCTAATGGAACTCTGCATTGTACTCCTTTGCTGTTCAAATATTTATGTCTAAAACAGCCCACACAATTTTATCAATTTTATGTTATCCAAGCCCTTTTTTGTTTTTAGTTTCAGTTATATATTTTTGTGTCACATGTTGAAACAACAGTGATTTGTGACTTTTTAAAATTTTATGTGTAACTTCCTTTGGTACTATCAAATATTCATTTATCTAGATTGTTATTTATTACTGGTTCTGTTATATCTTAACAAAAGAGCTCTTTTAACGTTAAAAAAAACTCACACAACTAACAGCCAAAGGGACATCTTCTTTGCCTTTAACTTCAGGATGTTCCTGCTGTGAGCAGGGCATTTTGCATGATATTAGGAGAAAGGCTGATATGAGGAGACCGGGCTTGCTCTGCCTTTCCTGAACCTATAAAACGTTTTACCTGCATCAGTGCTTTTGAGACTGGGGCTTTATTAGCTTTAAAGCATCCCATGGAATGTTCTGTCTCTGTTATTTTAGCATACTAGGCATTGTAGGGCTAACAGAAAGATGATCAGAGTAAGTTTATGTATGTAAGGTAATCTGAGCACTCTAAAATGCTTTAAAAATTGGAAACAATGAAAACAATCATACAAATAGTTTGGAAAGATCACATGTTTACAAATTGGGGTTATTTTCTTCATTCAAATGATATATTTCCTATTTAACTTTTCTTAACTGATACATATACAGGAGCTGGGTGTCCAGACTTTAGTGGGGCACAGCTTTTTCAATATAGAATCAATTACCCCAGAATATACTACTTAAATATTTTGTGCATGTTCTTGTCCAGATGTTCTGTTCAGTAATAAGAGCATAAATAAGGAATAAAAGGAGACTGAATGCCAATGCAAAAAGGTACTGAATGCCATGTACCAAAAAAAATAAATAAATGAAGCATGAACGTGAGCATCTATATTGATTGATAAAATAATTGTACCTCACTATCAACTAAAGAAGATAACCCCACTTAGAGACAAGACCTATACTTTAAAGCTCTTGACCCTCATTAGCACATCATTCTCATAGATTAAATTTAAAATATCCATGAAAATCCCTTGTTTAGCATTGTATAAAATTCTGGGTCTCATTTAGGAAAATTAGTCAAAAGGCCTTGACTGTAATTTATGTGAGCAGCAACCTCCAATAATGGAAAAATGAAGGTTTTGTAGTCTCCTGACCTGGTTAAATTCCTTCAGGGTCACATGAAATTCATGTGTATGCAAATCTCTGATTCTACATTAAAAATATAATACTTTCTTCATGGGACTGTTGTGAGGCTTATAAATAAAGTATCTAAAGGGCCTGGCCCATATTATGAGCTCATAAACTACTAGCTATTATTATCCTGGTGATTATCCTTTAGACCAGAGGTTTGAACACTGGGGTATACATACCTTTAGGAACTACAAGGATTGGCCTGTAATTAAGGAACTCAATTTGCATTTCCTCAGCTTTCATAACTACCCCTTCAAGAATGCATCTGTGCTGAACAAATTCTCTTTTCCAACTCCCTTTCATAATTATCATTCTCCTAAGTTGATGAAAAAAAGAAATAAAGAAAAGAAAAGAGAAAGGGAAAGGAAAGGAAAGGAAAGGAAAGAAAAGAAAAGAAAAGAAAAAAGAAAAGAAAAGAAAAGAAAAGAAAAGAAAAGAAAAGAAAAAAGAAAAGAAAAGAAAAGAAAAAAAGGAGGGAGAGAGAGAAAGAGAAACAGAGAGGAAGGAAGGGAGGAAGAAAGAGAGGGAGAAAGGGAGGAAGGAAAGAAAGAAGGGAAGGAAGGAAGGAAGGAAGGAAGGAAGGAAGGAAGGAAGGAAGGAAGGAAGGAAGCAAAGAAGGAAGGGAGGGAGGGAGGGAGGAAGGATAGAAGGAATCCAAATCTTGCAACTGAGTGATAAAATCTCCTGGACACGATATAAAGAGACATTCTAGAATGCTTTTATGTTAAGAAAGATCCCCTGTAAAGTAAATAAAAGAGGGCTTGTGTAACAAAAAACGACAAAGACACTCTTTATCTCAATCTTTGTGAAAAAAATTCCTGGCAAGTCTCCCTGTTTCTCACTCTTTCTCTCTCTACCCCTTTCCTCTGTTTTAATACCCCTGTCTATCTGTGAATTCAGAAGTAATGTTGTTCTCATGGGAATATAAATAAGCATGTTACTTCATATTACAAAATCGTCAGACTTCTAAAATTAAAATTAAGTCTCATTTAGCTGGGTCATTTGCCAATTCAGTTTAATAAGATATTTTCCATACATTAAATGAGCTAAATTTGCTGGTACAGGGTTTTGAAAAAATATATTTAAAGTGAGTATTAGTCAAGATTCTCCAGAGAGACAGATGTTTGTATATTTGTATATATACACACACATTTATTATGAGTAATTGGCTCATGTGAGTGTGGAAGCTGAGAAGTCCCATGATCTGCTGTTTGCAAACTGGAGATCCAGGAAAACTGGTGATATATTTCAGTCTAAGTCGAAAAGTCTGAGGACCAGAGAATGGACCAGTGGTGTAAATACCTGTCTAAAGGCAGGAAAAGATGAGATGAGAGGTCCCAGCTTAGCATTGAGGCAGGAGAAAAGGGAAGATTTCTTCTTCTGCTGTTATTCTGTTCAAACCCTCATCTGATTAGATGATGCCCACCCACATTGTTCTTGGTGAGAAAATGCAATCTACTTTCCTGAGTCTACCAGTTCAAAGGCTAATGTCATCCAGAAACATGCTCACAATCAGAAATGATGTTTAATACTAGCACTCTGTGGCCAGTTAGATTAACACAAAAAAATTAAACATTATGAAGAATATCAACAATATCTAAAATTCTAAGTCATATAGCCTTTGCAACAAATTGATCATATGAGAAACATTCTTGACATCACAATAAAATGTGTAAGGAGGCTAATTACAAAAGAAAAATAAGTACATCTCTAATGAAGGTATCTGGTAATCACTCCCTAAGTAGATTATCAAACAGTATAACCAAGAAGACACAACCTGACATATTGTGGCATCTGTTCGAGGCAAAACATCACCTACACTTGCCACAAACATTTAACTTCCATATCTAAATTTCAGATCTAAAATTTAACTTTCAGATCCATATTACTAGCAATATAATGGGTACACAAACAAGACAAGCTAGACAGCACTATGAGAAAGCAATCAAAATTGTAATGTGAGATTTGCTATGAAGAATTGCCCTGGTTGTTTTAACAAAGTTAATGGCTTGGGATAAGAATAAGAAAGTTTGGAGGTTGTAAAGTTGAAATGTTGAAGGTGTTCAAACAGATACAGATACTGTGAATTTGATTAGATACTAGATTTAAAAAAAAAATACTAACAGAATAAAAGATTTTTAGGGCAGTTAGGGAAATAGGAAATTATTGTTAATTTTCTAGGTGATGAAAATGGTATTGAGTTTATACTGGAGAATGTCTTTACTCTTAAGAAACTCATACTGGAGAATTTTGGAGTGAAGCATTACAATGTCTTCAAGATACTAAGAAGAGTTTCAGGGAGCAAACAGTTTGGGTGTGTGTCGGGGAGTGGGGCACACAGGCACATGTGTGTGGGGGGAGCTATCGAGCAATAAAGCATATGGAACAGAATGTTAACACTGAATCTGGTGAAGGGCATAGCAGTAAAATATTTTTTTAACTTTTAATAGGTTGGATGGATCTGATAGGTTTGAACATGTTCTAAATCAAAAATTAGTATAAACCTTATATGTAACGCCTCAGAAATATATGAAGGAACATGGACTTTTCAAACATTCTAAAGGTATAGTGAGAAGAGGAATGTGAACAAAAACACAGAACTCTTTAAACAGAGGGACTCTTTAAGAGGACATAGATATATTATCCATCTGGAAAATATAATCCAAGCTTCAACATAAATAAACCATGATGTAGTTCTGGGCTTTGTGATGTAGTTTCACTCAGTATAGATTCTATCTTACTTGAGAACCTTTAATACAGTTAAAGTTTGCCAGATTGCTTGCTTTATAAACTATGCATCAAGGAAAGCATGAAATTAAGGCATAAAAAGGCTTAAGCTTCAACATATGCTTAGAGAATAACTTCACATCTGTCCATTTCAGATGGTAGCATATAAAACAACGAGCTCTGTGTTTTGCTAAATTCATCTCACCTCACCCTAATCTGCATACCTAAAATCAAGGATTTTTACTTTGATAGTTGTATTATACCTTACAATTGTGTAAATAGTAATTTTGGGGTGAATCTAATAATAACAGATTTTTATTATTTATATGAATTTTTCATAATATGCCTATTTGTCTACTGTATTTTATATTACATATGAATTACTTTTCTTTATTTAACTCAAGTAATAGAGTACAATAAAGATAATGATACAGAATATTTTGATGTATTCTGTACATAAAACTCTTGTTTTCACCCCTTTCCAATAAGCAGGCCAGTGTCATTAGTCACAGTGGTGACAAGAAAAAAAATAGGAATCATATCAATAAAAACAGAATAGAGAGCCCAGAAATAGACCCACATCAATGTAGTCAGTTGATCTTTGAGAAAGGAAAAAAAGCATACAATGTGCAAAAGTCTTTTCAACAATTTTTGTTAGAACGATGAGATATCCACATGTCAGAAAATGAATCAAAACACAACCTTACACTGTTCACAAAAATTAGCTCAAAACAGATCAAAAAATTAAATATAAAATGCAAAACTATAAAATTACTATAAGAAAACATAGGAGAAAACGCAGGAGATTATAGGAATGAAAATGACTTTTAATTTTTTTAATTAAAAATTTTTAGTTTATTTAATTTGAGAGAGAGAGAGAGAGAGCAGGGAAGGGGCAGAGAGAGAGAGGGAGAGAGAGATAGCACAGAGCCTGATGCAGGCTTGAACTTATGAACCATTAGATTATGACCTGGGCCAAAATCAAGAGTTGAACACTTAACCAATTGAGCCACCCAGGTGCCCCCAAAAATGACTTATAGATACATAGCACCAAAAGAAAGAAAGAATTGATAAGCTGGAATTCATTGATATTAAACATTCCATATCCATTCATCAGTTGATGGACACAGGCTATTTCCATAATTTGGCTATTGTAGATGGTGGTAATATAAAGATCAGTGTGCATTAATCCCTTTGAAGTAGTATTTTTGTATTCTTTGTATAAATGCCTAGTAGTGAAATTGCTGGATTGTACAGTAGTTCTATTTTTAACTTTTTGAGGAGCCTCCACACAGTTCCCCAGAATGGCTACACCAGAAGGTGTAGTATATACACACAATAGAATATTACTCAGCCATAAAATGAGTGAAATCTTGCTATTTGCAGTGATATGGATAGAGCTAGATTATTATGCTAAACAAAATAGTCAGAGAAAGACAAATACTGTATGATTTCACTCATAGTAGGAATTTTAAGAAACAAAACAAATGAGCAAAGGAAAAGAAAAGAAAGAGAGAGAGAGAGGCCAAGAAACAGACTCTTAACTATTGAGAACAAACTGATGGTTTCCAAAAAGAAGACAGGTGGGAGATGGATTATATAGGTGATGTGAATTAAGGAGTGCACTTGTTGTGATGAGCACAAGTTGTTGTATGGAAGTGATCAATCACTATATTGTACACCTGAAACTAATATTACACTGTATTCATTTAAGTAGAATTTAAATAAAAACTTTAAAAACATTAGACATTCCTGTTCTGGGAAAGACACTGAAAAGATGTTGAGAAGATAAGTCATATACTGGGAGAAAATATTTTACCTATCTTAACTGATAAAATACTATAATCTAAAATATGCAAATAACTTTTAGAATGCAGCAATAAGAAAACAAACAACTCAATTATAAAATAGGCCAAAGACTTTGACAGATACCTCACCAAAGAGAATTTACAAGGGCAAATAAACCTATGAAAAGATTCTTCACGTTATATGTCAGCAAAGAAGTGCAAATCGAAATAGTGAGATGCTACCGCACATGTATTAAAATGGCCAAAATCTGGAACGCTGACAGCACCAAATGCTGCCGAGGCTGTGGCACAATAGGAACTCTGATTCATCATTGATAGCAATGCAAAATGATACAACTACTGAAGAGAGTTTGTCAGTTTCTCACAAAACTAAACATACTCTTAGCATATGGTCCAGCAATTGTGTTCCTAGGTATTTACCCAAAGGAGTTTAAAATGTACATCTGCTCAAAGACCTACACATGGATGTTTTATAAAGTGGCCCTATTCATAATTGCCAAAACTTGGAAACAATTGAGATGTCCTTAGTAGGTATTGGTCTTCAGTAGATGGATAGATAAACTGTGGTACATGAAGACAATGAAATGTTATTCAGCACTAAAAGGAATTGAGCTATCAAACCGTGAAAAGACATGGAGGAAACTTAAAATGGATATTACCAAGTGAAAGAAGCTAATATGAAAAGGCTACCTACTATATGATTCCAACTAAATGACATTCTGGGAAAGGCCAAACGCTGGAAAGAGTAGAAACATCAGTGGTTGCCAGAGACTGGGTAGAGGGAGGAATGAATAGGCAGAAAAAGGAGGGTTTTTAGGTCAGTGAAACTACTCCACACATTACTATGTGGTGGATATATGTTATTATACATTTGTCCAAACTGACCAAAAGCACAGTACCCACAGTGAACCTTGATGTAAACAATGAACTTTGGGTGTCAATCATATGTCAAATTGGGTTCATCGGTTATAACAAATGTACCACTCCAGTGAGGGGTGTTGATAATAGACTATGTGTATGTGAGGACAGGTAGTATACGGGAAACCTCTGTACTTCCTGCTCAATTTTGCTGTGAACCTGAAACTGTTTTTTAAAAAAGTCTATTAATATGTAGATACAGAGGGAGAGAGAGGGAAATATGAATCAGCCTAATCCATTACCAGGGTAAAACAATAACACAATATGAAAATAAAGCATTTAAACTAATGTTTTAATCAGAAACATCATTTTAGCATATATAAAACATACTTAAAATTAATGCATTCAGCAGGCTTGTGTTCTGTGCTATTATGTAATTTGATTAGCTGTGTGGCTAAAATTGGGAGATAAAAGCCATAGCTTCTGCTCCCCAGGTAGTCTCAGGGTATAGAGTGAGACAGTCAAATTAGCCAAAGATGAGAACACAGGTAAGGGTGATAAATCTATGGACATGGTGCTGCATACTGAGAAAAATGCCTAATCTATAATTTAAGGGCAATAAAAAGGGGATGGCAAAAGTCTTTTTAAAGAGGTGTGATTCTGTGAGCCTTGAAAATGGAAGAAGGTCAATAGAAAGTGTGATACTTCTTTAAGTGACTTTAGCTAGTGAACCATTCGAGAAGAATCATGCCTTCTTGCACACTGGTCTTAAAATTCTCTGTCTTGAGCCCCAGTTTAGCCGCTGATACTGCTAAAAGGTAATTTGAATTTTGCTTAAACAGATCTTTTCCTCATTCAATTATTAAAGAATTTTAGTATTCAAGAAACGGTGTAATGCAGCAGTTAAAGACATGAAGTCAAATGATCTCCATTTGCACCAGTATCATTTACAAATTGTGTTTGGGGCAAGATATTTATCTCCCTGAGCTCAATTTCATCATTTGTAAACTATAAGTTAATAATAGCATCCACTTATGAAAATAGTTGTGAGATTTTAAGAGGTAATATTTCTGAAAGATTTAACATACCATCTACTATGGATGTGAGTATACAATAAGTGTTAAGTGTTATTATTGATCTTTCACCAATTTTGTTGCCTTGCCCTTTGCCCCAGGCTCTGAGAAGACACTATAGCTGTTCCTTTGCTGAGATAAATAAGACCAGCTGGTGAGGGAACTTCTGTCCTCCATCGTGAGCGTCTGAGTTTGGGAGCTTCCTCACCTAGGAATGGCTTCTGCAGTTCTGCCATGCTCTTTCCTCTGGGGTTCTGTCTCCTATCTCTTCCTTTTAGTTCCTCTCCACAGCCCTGTTCCATTTTGTTCCTTTCATATTTTCAACACATTCCTTTTCAACTGGTGCTTTTCAGTTAGCTTTTTTAATGTTTTTTTTTTTTAATTTATTTTGAAAAAGGGGGGGAGAGAGAGGGAGAGAGAGAGAGAGAGAGCGAGCACAAGCAGGGGGAAGGGCAGAGAGAGAGGGAGAAAGAGAACCTCAAGCAGGCTCTGCAACTGCAGTACAGAGCCAGACACTGGGCTTGATCTCAAAAACTGTGGGATCATGAGCCAAAATCAAGACTTGTCGCTTTAACAACTGAGCCACTCCGGTTCCTGTTGTTGGGATTTGGGAGATATTTTTTTTTTTGTTTTTTTTTTTTTTTTTTTTTTTTTTTTTTTGAGAGATACAGAATGAGTGTGAGCAGGTAAGGGGCACTTTTGCTTTCTTTTCCCTTACCTCACAAGACATCTGTAGAAAGAAGTTGCTAAGGCTGATGTCAAAGAAGTTACTACCTGTGTTCTTCTCTAGGATTTTTATGGTTTAAAGTCTCTAATTTAGGTCCATTTTGAATTTATTTTTGTGTATGGTGTAAGAAAGTGGTCCATCTTCATTCTTTTGTATGTCACTATCCAGTTTTCTGATACAATTTGTTGAAGAGTCTTTTTCCCATTGAACATTCTTTCCTGCTTTGTAGAAGATTTATTGACTATCTGTGGGTTTATTTCAGGCTTTTCTATTTTGTTCTATTGATCTATGTGTCTATTTTTGTGCCAATACCATACTGCTTTGGTAACTACAGCTTTACAATATAATTTGAAGTCCAGAATTGTGATGTGTTCAGCCTTGCTTTTCTTTTTCAAGGTTTCTTTGGCTATTTAGGGTCTTTTGTGTTTACTTACCTATTTTAGGATTCTTTGTTCTAGTTCTGATTAAAATGCTGGGGTATTTTGATAGGGATTGCATTAAATGAGTAGATTGTTTTTAGTAGTGTAGACATTTTAACATTTGTTCTTCCAATCCATGAGCATGGAATGTCTTTCCATTACTTTGTGGCATCTTCAATTTCTTTAATCAGTGTTTTATAATGTTCAGAGTACAGGTCTTTCACCTCTTTAGTTAGGTTTATCCCTAGGTATCTAATTATTTTTGGTGCAATTATAAATGGCATTGATTCCTTAATTTCTCTTTCTGCTGCTTCATTATTGGTGTATAGAAATGCAACAGACTGCTGTATACTGTTTTTGTATTCTGCAACATTACTGAAATTGTTTATCATTTCTAGTTTTTTTTTTTCTTTTTTGCTGGAATCTTTTGGATTTTCTATAGAGTGTCATGTCAACCACAAATAGTGAAAGTTTTCCTCGTAAATTTCTCCATCACTCCCTACAACCAGGCACTGATCCCCATAGATTTCACCTCTCCATCTGCTTAGATGAGGTCCTTATTACTTTTGGCTGTACTTCTATAACAGCTAAATAATTAGCCTTGAGGAATAAGCAGCACAGTGTGTAAGGAGGCAATCTCTAAATCCTCCATGTGAGTCCAATTCTTGACTTTGCCACTCTATAGCTGTGTAACATTGGGTAATTGACTTGCTCCCTTTTCCTAATCTCTGAATCTATAATATAGGGACAGCCATAATATCTGTATCATAGGCTTCTTATGATAACTGTGTTAAAATAATAAAAAATACCCACTGGCATATGCTGTATCAGGATGAATTGTTATGTAAGCTCCCTTTAAACTGTTCAACTATAGCTTTCAAGATAAATTTTAAACTTGTTTTTCCACATAAAACACTTTATGATTTCACCTCCACTCTTAACTTATTACAATTATCTCTTGCCCTTTTCCAGAAAGCATGCGAAGAGTCAGCCACAACACTACACTTGAACCCCATATAATGTTTTACATTTTTATTTGGTTTTTATTTCCTGACCTTCAATTCTGTTTCCTTTTTTAACATTAACATTTTGTGGTCATAGTTGTGTGTATGTGTGTGTGTTGTTGTTGTTGTCATAGATGGCTAAGTTAACTTCAGCAGCCTACTGGAGATTTTTCCGGGGTGAAGTGGGTTAGCATTTTTGAGGTTAAACATCATTTAACCTTTTTAGAGCTTTAAAGGTTAAACATCATTTAACATTTCTGTACCTTATTTTTATTCATCTCTATAATAAAAGTATTAAAACCATAAGAATCTACCACACATGAATGACATATATTTACTCTACTGCTTCCAGTTCAACGATGAATTCTGATCATGTGAATCATTTCTCATTAACATAAATTACTTTAAAGCTTTTGTTATAATTTTTTCTGGCTTAATTTTCCCACCACAATACAATAAGTGTTATTATATGGTAATACTGGTTTAAAATTGTTTAAATTCCTGAGAAACAACAATACATATGCTAGAAATCTACACTAATTAAAGGAAAATGTGAACAGACATATCCTGTTTACCAGTAAATTTTTCTCACTAAAACAAATGTGTTTTGGCTGTCTCTTCATTTGTTTTATCTCTCCTTTATTTCAGTCCCAGAAGCTCAGTGACAATTCATAAACATCTAACATTATCATTAGCATCATTCATACATTTCATTTTTGTAAGACTTCACAATGCTTCAAACACATTTATATTATATAAAGGTCCCATAGCAATTGGAGTAACATTCTGAATCTTAGAGATTCTCATTATATATGCATGGATGATAGAATGAGAAGTATAAAAAACACCCAGACTTTATTTTGTGCTTCCTTATCTTTCTCACTAGCTTTCAATTTGACAGACTCAGTGATGATTTTCTTAGCTGTCATACTCAAATTGTAAGATTTCTGTACTTTTCCCCTTTACTTTCTCTCATCTGATAAATGTGATTGGAATTCTTATTATAGACTGCAGCAGAATATTTGGATGGTCTTCAAACAACAACAACAACAACAACAAAACCAGTGAGTTTTATAGCCACATAAAATGACTGATTTTTTATAAAGTTATGCACTCATTTTAGCCTCAGTATTCATTCTCCTTTTTCCTGACAGAGTTATTGACTTTTGTTTTTAGGAGACTGGGTTATATCCACTTACTTAAGCACAAAATTAATACAAACATTGGAGATATCAAACCCATTTCAGCTCATTTTTGGTCCCAATTTGTCAGGAAAAAATATTTTCTTTTTCTCATTCAAATATGTTAATCTATAAAAGTTCATTATTTTATATTATATATTGATATTTTATTAGTATTCTACTTTGTGGAATATATGTCCCTAGAAAAGACATGATTGAATATATTTTTTTCTCTTCAAATGTGTTTCCCTACACTCCTTATATTAGCCACCATGTAAATGCAAACTATTATGCAGAATTGTGTGTATTTTTTTTTTTGCAGTTATATACATTAGAGTATATACCATACCCTCATCTTAAATCAGTGCTTTTGTTGTCTATAACAAAGACTGATGAAATGACTTACTTTAAAATCTGGATTTGCCACCTACAGAAACCTATATTTTAGGGGTATTGATTTCTATATTATTGCTCAAACTGCATCATGAGCATCTACCCTAAGCTTCTAGACTAACAACATAAACAGAATACATCCTAGAAATTTTTAAAAAATTTTTAACATTTTTATTTATTATTGAGACAGGGATAGACAAAGCATGAGCATGGATGGGGCAGAGAGAGGGGGAGACCCAGAATCTGAAGGAGGCTCCAGGCTCTGATCTGGCAGGACAGAGCCCAATGCCAGGCTTGAACTCACAAACTGAGAGATCATGACCTGAGCCAATGTCAGACGCTTAACCGATTGAGCCACCAGGAGGCCCAATTTCTTTTTAACAACTTTCAAATATTTTATAATAGTTGAAATGCAAACATGGTACTGAATTCCTACTAGATAAGCACCAACTCAGAATAAAACCAAGCTATTGGAAACAAACAAACCATGACCACCGCTGGAAAACAACAACAACACACAGTTACAGCTATTAAAATAGAGCAATGGTTCAACTTCATGAGGCAATTTTCACTTTGATAAAATTAAGATAGAAATACTCCATTACTGTTACAATACCATCTGGGATTTTCTCCAAGTTACCAAGAAGGAAAGAAATCTGTGGGGGGAAACTGAAGCTTTTCTTACTGTCTAGACTAATTATAAGAGCCAGGAAAAACTCCTCTAGCATGAGGCAAGGTAACAATGTAATAAGTAATCACAATTGGCATTTACTGATGGGTTCCCCCATTTTCTTCTTTCTCATTTTGTCAGAATTTTTTAAAGTATCATTTTAAAGCCTAAAAGTGCTTTCAGTGTTGTATTTTGAGATGATACTTTGCTTTCTATAATGTTTTTACTACATTTATTCTTCATGGTGTGAGTTTTTCTTTATTTCCTTCCAATTTAATAGGGCGCTAGAAATTGGTGTATTTTGCTTTCATTTCCTAATGGTATTTCAATTTTTTAAATTTTTACTATTTTTAAAGTTTTTATTTAAATTCCACTTAACATATGGTGTAATATTAGTTGCAGGTGTACATTATAGTAATTCAACACTTCCGTGCATCACCTGGTGTTCATCATGACAGGTGCATTCCTTAATCCTCATCACCTATTGCACCCACCCCTCACTTCCTTCCTCTCTGGTAACCACCGGTTTGTTCTCTATAGTTAAGAGTTGTTTCTTGGTTTGCCTCTCTCTTTTCTCTCTATTACTTGTTTGTTTTGTTTCTTAAGTCCACATATGAGTGAAATCATATGGTATTTGTCTTTCTCTGACTTATTTCAGTTAACATAATACTTTGGGTAAATATATAGTAATGCAATTGCTGGGTCATAGGGTAGTTCTATTTATCTTTGTGAGGAACCTCCATACTGTTTTCCAGAGTGGCTGCACCAGTTTGCATTCCAGTCAAAGGGCAAGAGGGTTCCCCTTTCTCCACATTCTTCCAGCATCTATTGTTTCTTGTGTTGTTGAGTTTAGTCATTATGGCCAGTGCAAGGTGGTCATTTTTATTTGTCCTAATTATATTTTTTAAAGTTTTGTTTCAATATCTAGTCTAGAGTTCTTCATGGAAGAGAATTTGGAACAACATACAAGAATCCGCATGCAAATAATATTTGAAATGAGGAATTAAAAAATTAAGTGCAAAAAACATTTAGTATAGAGTTTTTTAAAGCTGCATGAGTTCCATAGCCATGAGATTAATAATACATACTAGCATTCAGTATGTATAATAGCATCTTCGAGCCTCCTTCTCTCCCTTCAAAGCCAAACAAGCCCCATTACGTGACATTCCTGGAGTTCATAGGCAGAATAAAAGTTCTTTGGATAAAATCTGCTTTGAGAACCAAGAATTTAAATTTTTGTTAATAAATTAAAAGTAGAAATCTATCAATATATTAACAAAATGGAGAGTGAAAGAGATAGGTAAATACAATTTCAAGACTTCAGTCTAGAAGATAAAGAAATTAGAGGGTAAAAATAGTTAAGACAATATAAACTTGGAGCAGAAAAAAGTGAAAATATTAAAAAATATAATCTTATGAGAAAGAAAACAAATGTAAAACTGAGGCAAACCCTTTACTCCTAAAATGACAAATAAAATGTGGGAGATCATCAAAAGTAGGATAGTTACATACAAAATAAAACAAAACATGGAAGCTCTCATGACCATTCAGTTTTCCTGGAAAACAGTAACTATTTATGAAATTTTCCAGTCTAATAGAACTCTAAAATGTTGAGTTCTGGACTCTTGATTAATAAATTCACAATGAGTATAGAAATATTTCATGGGGTACCTAGGTGGCTCAGTCAGTTAAGCCACCGACTTCAGCCCAGGTCATGATCTTATGGCTAAGGAATTTTAGCCCCATCGTCAGGCTCTGTGCGGATAGCTCAGACCCTGGAGCCTGCTTCAGATTCTGTGTTTATGTCTCTCTCTTCCCTTCCCCCACTCATGCGCTCTCTCTCTCTCTCCCAAAAATAAATAAACATTAAAAAATTATTTAAAAGAAGTATTTCATATATGATGTGATTTTTTTTAGAACAAATATTTGCTGTCTATGCTTGGAAAAATATAAACAGTCTTTAAAGACTATTTGAATAATAAAAAACAATGCAATTTAATTAAAACTTACCTGAATAAAGTAAGAAATATTTGCAAGAGGAAAAGATGAGTCCTAAGCCAGAAGTTTTCTAAGAACTGGATTTTCTTTTCTATAAATATTTTATATAACATTATACATCTGGTCCTGTGTCTCAACTAGGAATATTCACCTGTAAGTGGTGTTCAGAGCAAAATTCTCAAGATAGGGATCAGTCAATCCATCTCTAGAAACTGGTAGCCAATGTTGATGACTGATAGAAAATACTTTGCTCCTCAATTCCTCTTACCTCTTATTTTTTTCTTTCCTTTCTGTCAGAAGAGACATTCTTCAAAATGGAAAGGGCAGTGAAGATATTAGCCATGGCATATAAAACGTCAGCAAAGGTGGAAAGGTTGTAAATAACTACTCAAAGTAAGTTTCATATCTAGTTGAGATCTACTAAAATGCTAAGGATACAAATGGCAATCTTCCCATACTTAAATTTTTTTCAATGTTTATTTATTTTTGAGAGAGAGAAACAGAGCATGAGTGGGGGAGGGACAGCAAGAGAGAGAGACACATAATCTGAAGCAGGCTCCAGGCTCTGAGTTTTCAGCACAGAGCCTGGCAAGGAAGTCGAACTCACAGACTGAGAGATCATGACCTGAGCCAAGGTCAGATGCTTAGCCAACTAAGACACCCAGATGCCCTATTCTCTCCATGCTTTTGAAGCACATAAGCCATCAGGAAAGAATCCATAAGGCTAGAGGAAAACAAATGGGCTGCTTTCCAAAAAGGGGAGAAAGGAGTTTTCAGATAGTCCATTGAACTTGATATTAATGATATGGACTAGGGGATTTTAACATTTTATAAGTCCTAAAAAGAAATCAGTGACCATTCTTCATGATTTGCGACGTTAATTTGGACAAATAAATGTCACAGACAAAGGATATTATTTCAGGAAGCCTTTCGATTTTCTCCATGTAGATAAAGTGAAGCAATAGTGACATATAAAAGATTGTTTGTAGTTGAACAATTTTATGAAAAAGCTGTTGAAGAATAGGATGAGGGTAAGTTTTCCACTGTTCTCTCTGTGAGTTTGATTATTTAATAGTAGTATCTGTTACTTTGCCAAAAGTTAGAGATCACACTCATTAAATTTGTGTGATTGCAAGCTGGAAAATACTGCAAACTTGTATATGACACAGTCCAGAAGAATGCTGGCAGGTTGAATCAATCAAGATGCTGTTTAATAAAGACGTAAGCTTTGCATTAGGTCTAAAAATAATGACTGCACAATATGTAAGATGTGTCTAAGTGGTGCTATATGTCACGCATCATTCAAGATTTTAGTTGGCAGTGGAAATACTGTCTTCTTATTTTTTTCTTTCTGTCATTATCCAAAAAATAGACAAATGTGAATTCACTCTCTCAGGAGCATAGTTAAAGATGACACAGGCAAAATAACAATTATTAGTTATCTGTTAATGAAAAAAGCAAAGAAAACATGATATCAAAGTATATTGTCCAATTCAGTGCTATACTTGTAATATGTTGTATGAGAAGCCAAGAAAAACATTTGTCTCTCAACAGACAAGAGTTTTTATAAATCATCTGCTTCCACTGACTACAAGTTGCATCCAAGATATTATTTTGACTAATTGAACAAAAAAGATAAATAAATTATTTGGTACTCCAAAACATGTGACTTATAAGATTTATACAAAATTAACTTTTATTTTAAGCTACATTCTAGGTAGCTTATTTGAATTATACATGCTTTCTATGCACATAGAAAATGATACCCCATAATAAGCACATAACCAAATTGTCAGCACAGAGTAATAGAAACAAAATGAACTCTTTATGTTCCAGCTATTCCTCCCCATTTTCTTCAAAGAATACATCACATTTGAAAAAATAGAAATGACTTTAGGATTAAAAACTTCTTAATTTTAATTTTTAAATCTTATTTATTTTTGAGAGAGAGGGAGACAGAGTGCAAGCAGGGAAGGGGCAGAGAGAAAAGAGGACACAGAGCCCAAAGCAGGCTCCAGGCTCTGCGCTGCCAGCGGAGCTCGAACTCGGAAACGGTGAGATCATGACCTGAGCCAAAGTCTGACGCTTAACTGACTGAGCCACCCAGGTGCTCCAGAAAACATCTTTAATTTTATATTCTTTTGCTGTATACTTTGGCTAGACCCTATAGGAAACTAAGATAGTCTTAGTTTTTGGAAAGGAAATACCTTTTAGAATGTGGAAAATTAAAAGTGAACAATTCTTGTATTTCAAAAGTAAATTTTCAAACATTTTGGCCCACAAATGTTTTTATTACTAGGAAGTGGTGGTATCGTTTAGGTCTACAATTTGGCTTATTTCTGATTTAACTTTGAATTTTTCTGTAGGCTGAGCATAAATAATCCATAAGCCTTCATTTTCTTTTGCAAGGTCTGCTTTGCAACTCTGTCTATAATTCCATTATGAGGATTTCATCTGTTATTGTTTTTTACAGTATGGAGCCCAGACTAGCCAGTGAAAAGATTATGGCAGTCTTTAGACAGACGAGTAGGGCAGTCAGACATTGCTCAAAAGAGCATACCTTGATTAATTAAATATTATGGTGATAAGAAGCATTGAAAAAGACAACATGAAAAGAACAACTTAGAAATATTAGAGAAGCTACAGCTTTTACCACTGGAAAGTACATGCTTTTGTCAGTGAAGATGTATTTAGGTCACGGACAGAAAATGAAGAAGAATGTAATGAGAAGTTTGACTAGAACTCATCATTGGAAGTTTACCTGAAGAATTTCTGTTTGTTTGTTTAATGCACACGATCCAATATATCACCAGATTCCATATTAATGTCTCCATCTTTATCTTAATGGATCTAGTAAAAAAGCATTTAAAGCACTTTATCTCTACATACTTTCTTTACCTGTCTTTTGAGACACCAATGTCTTTTGGTTTTATGTACTTTTCACTGGAAGATTCTCCTTAGTTTCATTTATGGGTTGTTCCCAGGACTCTATTCTTGGTCACTTTACTTTTGCTACATGCAGTCACAAACTACGTGATCTGACCCAGTGGCATGATTAAAATACTTCCAATAAAATTAAGGTACACAAATTTATTACTCAAATTTTTAACTTGCCTCAAAACTCAATAGCCTAACTGACACCTTCACTTCACATTGACTTCTTGTTCATATTCACATCTCCTTTTCTCCATCTCTGTATGTGTCAAAATCATTTTCTAATTTGCTAAGGTCAAAGATCTTAATAGAGGATGTAAATGATCCTATATTCCTCTTTTCCCCTCTTTTCCTATTAAGTCAGCCAATCCAATCACACATTCTCTAAACAGTACCTTTGGAAAGTATCTCAAACACATCTTCGCGTTTACTTTGCTATTCTCTGTATTCAAACCACTATCATTACCTGTAGAGGTCTCTTGCAATCGACTTCTAATTGTTGTCCTTGATTTCACCTTTGTCCAAGCAATCTGTTCTGCACACAGAAGTTAGTGATCCTTCTAAAGCATAACATTTTAATAGCTTTCCATCTCATGCAAAATAAAATCCAAAGCTCTTACCTAGTCCTACAAGGCCTTACAGACTCAAGATTGCCATCTCTTATGATATTCTTTCGTATTCTACCACCCCAGATACACCGGCTTCCTTGCTATTTCTTTTCTTCTTCTCCTCCTCCTCCCCACCCCCACTTCCCTCTTCTCCTTTACCTTTTCTTCTCCTCCTCTTCTCACTTCTCCACTTTCTCCTTCTCCCACCTCTTCCCTGACCCCTCCACCTCCTCCCCCTTTGCCACCTTCTCCACCTTCTCCTTCTTCTTCTTTGTCTTCTTCGTTTTCTTCATCTTCTTCTTTGTCTTCGTCTTCATCTTTGTCTTTTTAAAGAGAGAGAGAGAGCACAGATGAGGCAGAGGAGCAGAGAAAAAGAGAGAGAATCTTAACAGGCACCATGTTCAGGGTGGAACCCAATGCAGGGCTTGATCTCACAACCCTGGGATCATAACTTGAGCCAAAATCAACAGTTGGTCGCTTAACCAACTGAGCCATCCATGTGCCCCTTCCTTGCTATTCCTAAGCTACCAATAACTCTGGCTTATTTTTTTTCTTCTGAGGAAGCATTCCCCAAATATATACATTCTGTATTTACTCATTTCCTTAGGTTTCTCTTAAATTGTCTCACAATATCAGAAAATGGTAACTTCCTCCTTTCCAATTTTATTTTGCTACTTAGCAGTTTTCCCATCTTGGCTTGTTTCCCTTTCAACTCAAAGGAAACTACACGAGAATAGGAAATATGCCTGTTTTTTACTGCTGTGACCTTAGATTGTATAAGTCCTGACATGTAATAGCTTTTACTTGATATCTATTGAATAAATGAGTGAATACATTAATGAATAAATGGCAATGAAATATAAGTTTTGGTTTCTTATTACAGAAGAGAAGTTGAAGCTCACATGAAGAGAGATCTACTTGACCGCACCTACACAGCCTGGAAGTAGGGCAGTCTGTATTTCAACCTTAGTTACTTTTCCCCATTTGTCTCACTGCTCAAGAACTTGAAGCAGCACATGATCAAGTTATTGAACAGTAGTAGAAATAGGTCCTTATTTCAACGTTCCGAGTCCTTGATTCCTCCTTTCTATTAGAACACTCATTTTTAATTTTTTTTAATGTTTTATTTATTTCTAGGAGAGAGAGAGAGACAGCGTGAGCAGGGGAGGGTCAGAGAGAGAGGGAGACACAGAATCAGAAGCAGGCTTCAGGCTCCGAGCTAGCTGTCAGCACAGAGCCCAACGCGGGGCTCGAACCCACGAACCGTGAGATCATGACCCAAGCCAAAGTCGGACGCTCAACCGACTGAGCCACCCAGGCGCCCCCCCATAACTTTTATTCCTAAGAGAATGAGGATTCACTGTGAGTTACAGAAGCCCCAAATTATTTACTTTTGAATAAATATTCAAAATGAAACATATAAAAATTATGACAACCTGATTTTCAGAGCAACAAATTTTGAATATCGTTAAGTTTTGTAATAGGCACTTCAGAATATGATAGTATAAAATAGGTACTTCCAAAAATTCAGCAATTGCAAAATTTAATGCTAGATCTCTTAGAAGAGTCCAGCAAGATACTTAAAGTGGAAAACAATACAGCAAGGGTCACCATGTCAGAATACACCAATATCTGTTAATGCTACATTATATTCATTTTCAACATGAAACCACAAATATTACAAATTTTATATATGAGCTATATATATATATATATATATATGTTGTTGAGAAAAGTTCTTAACAAATTTTGGGTAGTATTGCCTGCCAGTAAAAATACCAATTGTTTTATTATGCCTCCTCATTTATTACCTGGATCATCTATTTATTACCAGGATCATATTAAGTAAAGGAAAATATTTTTAGTAAAAACAGTGAGTTTTGGCTTCTATTTACTAAGTGATATAACAAGGGAAAGTGTGATGGCAATCTAAAAGCTAGACATCATATCTCATTACAAAGAAGAACATTTCTATGATTCATTACATTTTTTTTAAATGAGTTGGGAAAGTTGCAAGTTGTTGATGGGTAAGTTTTAAACATAATCAGTAATGGAAGCATTAAGTCCTGCACCATTAAAAATATGTTTCAACATCTCTTAGGAAAGCATCACCCTGGAGATCAGTTGGCTTTTCCTCAATTAGTCTAAAACCATCTGATTTTCTTTCAACAAAGAAAAGTTAGCTTTTCTTGATTTAGTGGATCTATATTTGTTCAACACCAGATTAGCTACCTAATCTATATTTAGGAGTCAAGTAGCACAAAAATTAGGTATCTTGGTCTGTTAAATCACCCTGTGTGCATTATCCTTTCACTGAGAGAAGCTTATAAAACAGAGACTAGTGCCAGGACCAGGATGTTAAGCCTTCCAACACCTGCTTAGGACTTGAGCATACACTCTCTGAGTGGGATGTCACACTTGCTTGTTTTCAAATTTTATTTATTTTCCATCCATCATACTTTTTTCATCATTTTCAGCTCACTGGTTGAATTGACACTTTTAGAATACAGGCTTCCTTTTTCATGGCTAGAAATACATTCTTACAGTATGTAAGAAGTAGCTAAATGAGCTAAGCATTGCACTCTGTATAGTAATAGAAAAAAATTTTAGGGGCACCTGGGTGGCTCAGTTGGTTAAGCGTCTGACTTCAGCTCAGGTCATGATCTCATGGTTTGTGGGTTCGAGCCTGTGTCAGGCTCTGTGCCGACTGCCAGCTCAGAGCCTGGAGCCTGTTTCAGATTCTGTGTCTCCTTCTCTCACTGACCCCCCTTGCTCACGCTGTCTCTCTCTCCCTGTCTCAGAAATAAATAAAACATTAAAAAATTTAAAAAAAAAGAAAAAGAAATTTTAAAAAGCAATCAATGATGTCTCCACAGTCCTCAAATCCTCACCCTGAGTGGGAAACTCTGTGTCTGTTTTCTTGTTCTGTGTTTAGTGACTGGTTTGACTTGTGAATATATATTTTTTTAAATTATTTTAGTGAAGTTAGAAAGTACTAGGTCAGTTGAGATTCTTTCCTATTTAATGGTCTACCAACAAAGCTTAAATAGCTAGATTTCAGGTAAAGGCAGATCCCACATATCCACCCTAACTGAATTATTAAAAAATGCAAATGCCTATTTTTGTATTATTCTTTATATTACTGAAAAGTTATCAACTCAAGTGCCTTCATTATCTATTCTAGGATATACTGTTTTTAAAGTAGATATTTTCCATATTTATGACAGAAACTCAAAATGTAAGATACATTTAAATAATGAGTATATTAACACAAGCATACATGTATATGTGCTTGCTTATGTCGTGATTTCTGGGAAAAAGTTATTTTTTGAGCAGAATAGAATTATTAGAAAAAGTTATAACAAAGTCTAACTTTGGCAATTTTATTGTGAATCTTCGAAGTACATATTTTTTTCAAAATCAGATGCACATGCTTGGTTTATTTCAATATGGCAAGTTTCAAATATGCTCTTTCCTTTCTGATTAGTGTCATAGGGCGTTGTTAATAAATTCTCAAATTATTTTTAGATTAAATTACCAGAAGCATTTCCCTTAATATCTTTGAAATCTAAGAAAATACAAGATTCATAATTGCAATCAGTTTTTTTTCTTACAACCTATATGATAATAATAGCTTCATAGCGTTTATAGTTATATCCATAAACCATCAATTTTATTAAATATAATAAAATGTAATGGTAATGTATTTTTATTTAAAAAAAACAAAAAGAACTATTGTCAACAATATACATAATGATAGAATAATAATGTTGACAGTTGAAGTAATAATGGCAATGATAAATAAAGATGACATTTAAAACAAAAGAGAAATTTGTGCATATGTAAGATTAACTTGGAAACCTCTTGTGAGAGTTCATATCATTCTAATTAAGAAAATAAATTTATCTGCAATCATTACTTATAGTTCTAAATTTTATGATTATGAAAGGTATTTTTCTTCTAACAAATCTTTCAAGAAAATAACTTAGTATTATCTATCTTCTTTTGTAGTGATTTCTTATTTTTATTTTAATTAAAAAGAAACATTGTGATGTAAACTATTACAGAATCTTTAATATGAACTTCATTCATTGGCAGAGTTCTCAGAGACAGGTGTCTCCCACTTTCGAAAGTTCACATTAAAGCCACTTCACTTTTAGGAAATACAGTACTTACATTAGTAGGGTAATGGTTTTTTTCATGAAAAATGAAAACTCCTTGGATTTCTTTTGGTTAGTGAAAACAGAAACTAAGGTAGTTCTTTCTTTAAAGCATCCTAAAAGCAACTTTCAGAAAGTAGGGAAGTACTCCACTTACTGCCATTTTATACAAAGGGTTTCATAGAAGTGCTGTACCCTCAGATAGCAGCGGGGGTGGGGCAAGACCTATATTTAATATGATTTTTAACTGAAGGTTGAGAGAGAGCATTAAATCCATGAATGACTTCAATTTATCCACAGAATAACTGAGAAGCAAGCAAACTTTTCATGATCTGAGCCCTGTGTATCTCTCAGATGTTACTTACCACTTGTTGCCTTTTCCATATGTTAATTAATTACAATTTCTCTTTCAAAAGTTCATGCTATTGATATGTTTTTGTTTCTGCTTATGGGTATTCCTCTACCTGCAATAGCCCATCTTCCCATCTTCTATGACACACTTAAACATCTTTTGAGCCTTAATTCAAGACTGACCATTTTCTTGAAGGGTATCCTGGATTCTCAAGGTATTATGGATCACATTTTAAATGTTACCACAAGACTCTGAAGAGATATCTATTACTGAACCTTAGTTATTTTACTTATACATTTTAAGAATTTATTGGTCTTTGAATATTTAGTTCTTATTTAATTCTGGTATGAGTTATGTTAAATCAAAGCTGACTCTCAAATTTCATGTTATCACAAAATTTTATTCCATTTTTCTAACTTTTAAGATAAGTAATAGATCGGCTCTAAAACCTAATGACAAGTTGTTTTATAGACATTTGAAGTTGCACAATTAGAATTACTTTTAAGACTGGAAATTGTCCACATTCATCTTTAATTTTTCACAGAATTTTGATGTAAAAAATTCAGCAGAGACCAATAAATCTTGGTAATTCACAAGAGTGAGTGGAGGGAGCCATTTAAAAAGTTATTAATATGGCTCTAAGTGATTTAATTTGATTTAATGTTTAACCTTGAAGAATATTAGTGCATAAATAAATTCTTATTTATCTAGGTTAAAATTACATTTAAAGTCTAGTAGAAAATAATGGGCATCTTGAAGATGATTATACATAATGCTTGAAGGAATATTTATGCCTATTAAGTAACTGAAAGTAAAATTTATTATAGCCATGAAATCAAAGCTGCCTTAGGAATAACTGCCAAAAATAATTTCCTGTTATGAACTTTAAATTAATCCTTATTCATGTCAACAGTTTTCCATTTTGGTTCTCAAATTTTCTTCAAATAAGATAAAAGCTCACAAAATATGATGAAAATGTTTATTTTAACTGCATATTAACTGACCTAGTAAATTCATTGTATATATTTAAAATATTTATTTTATAACTAGTGCTCAAAGATGAACTCATTTTGACTAAGAAAAACATATTTAGTCATTGAGGAGTCATTATACCAGTAAAATTTATGATGCCAAAATTGTGACAAACCTCTCTTCTGATATTTCGTATTATACCTCTTCTACCACTGTTTTACACCTTAGCCCGTACTTTCCCGCAAGTGCTGTAATTTTCTTTAGTAGCTATTTACCCTCACTAGATTGAAAGCTCTAAGAATGCATATTGTGCTGTAGCCAAAAGACATTTTAATATAATTTAATATAATTTCAATAAATAATAATTGAATTAATGGTAAGTTGGTTTTGGTTTGTCTGGAATAATAACAAATTCAGTAATGAAGAGAAGCTAAAAATGTGTTTTCATCTTGGTATACAAGGTATTTAGCCCAGTGTTCTGAAAAAATGTTTGTTGAGTTAACCCAACCTGAAGAATATCATGTTGGATTTGCAAATAATCAGGAGACGCTGTTCTTGACACATTCATAACTTTCAATGACCACTCTCAAGGAGTACAAGAGAAATCCTTACCTTTTAACCCTCTGAAGTTTGTAGCTCTCCTCAGTTGTTAGCCTAATATTCTCTCCATTTACATTGGTAAATTAAGTAGGTGTTCTTAAAGTAGGTGTTCTCTCTGCCCCTTAGCTCTCCCTAAACAGGTCCCCATTGCATGCCATTGATCAAAGGAAGGACTATTTCCCTCCCTATGTCAATTCTTTTTCTGGACACTGAACTGAATATGTGCATACAATCTTGAAAAGTGATTAAACTAATTCTATTCAAAGTATGTAGTCATGAATCTAAACTATACATATTGGATGACTAGGTTTAATAATCCTATGACCATTAGTGTGTGTGCGTGTGTGTGTGTGTGTGTGTGTGTGTGTGTGTTTTAACCTACACTTTACTGCCAATTTATCAGTTTGCCAGTGTGTGGAAGTTTGATAGACTGGATGACCATGCCCTGAGTGCCCTCTCCTTTCTTCTTCTTCTTCCCTTTACTCACAACCAACCCCAAAAGAACCTTTGTTTTAAGAACTTCCTTCTTCTGAAGTCCCTGTCGCTCTTGTTTTTCTTGTTCCATTACGCTTTCTTCAAATTTAGCAAGGCCAAGTGTCATTATGTGTCTTATCTTTAGAGACATCCTTGTTGTCTCTCTCCTCTTCCTCTCTGCTACTAGGAAGAGCAGAAAGGAGGATTTGTTTCTTTTAAGTACAAAAGGAATAGGGATCATAGGTTTCTTTGGGTTTTAAGCTTATTACTCTTGTTTTTTTTCCTTTCCTCTTCTGACCCTAAGTTTGTTATTTCTTTCATAGAATTAGAGGAAAAAGAGAGGAAAAGCTAACTGCAACCTGAAGTTGAAAATTACTCTACATTTTCTACCCTACTTCTAAATTTTTGAACAAATATTTTTCTCCTTGCCTTTACCATCACATATGAATTATTTATAATGACAAAGTTAAGTCTTGCTGATGTTTAAAAAGAAGAGTAAATATTCTAAAAAAATTGCTGAGGTTATGTCTCGGTGGGTAGAGGTCAAGGAATTAGAAGAATAGTGTGCCTTGAGAGAAGTGAAGAGAGCAGTGTAACAAAGATAAAAAAGATAATTTGAAGTGAGATGCATTCTCAAAGACTAAGTGTCTATAAGTGGTTATGTGTAAAGGTTGGATTGTAAAACCACGTTCTTTATCTTTTCAATGTAATGCAACTTGTTAGCTTATTAAAGGTCCAAACATCCCCAGAGACTTTATAACCTCTCTTTGTTTTTTTTTTGAAATAAAATTTGGGCTTTAAACTAATTACTTTTTTAGTGTCTATTTATTTTGAGAGAGAGAAAGGGAGAAAGAGAGAGTGCGCAAGATAGAGCATGAGTGGGGAAGGGGCAGGGAGACAGGGAGAGAGAGAATCCCAAGCTGGCTGCATGCTGTTAGTGTAGTGGCTTGATTCCACTAACCATGAGATATGGCCTGTGCTGAAATCAAGAGCTGGACACTTAACCAACTGAGCCACCTCAGTGCCCCTATTAAACTAATCCTGGAGAGAAGAGCTATGGAGCTACCCCATATTTCTCAATGATTTTGCTCATGAATGTTGCCTTTAAGCTACTGAAAGTGATAAATGGTCAAATAAATATAAGACATTTATTTATCAATGACAGACAATATTGTGGTGTCATTGAAGGCTAACAGTGAAGAGATCTACTTGCAGAGGACAGTAAAGCTAAAGCAGTAATAAAGCAAATAGTCTTGCCACACTTCCTCTTTCTCCAACAAGAGGAGAAACAGACTGAATCAAATGGTAATTTTATTTTTGGTATCTACCCGGTTTTGTAAATATAAACATAGTGGCTAACCAAAATAAAAAAAAAAAATAAATCATCAGGGAGAAATAAAGAGTAACTTTACAGTCAAGGAACCTGTCAAATGACACCTCACCCAAGTGGTCCAGGTTGACATCAGGAGTAATGGCATGTCATGGAATATTACTCAGTGATCAAAAAGAATGAAATCCTGACATTTGTAACAATGTGGCTAGAACTAGTGTGTATTATGCTAAGTGAAATAATTCAGTCAGAGAAAGAGAAATACATGATTTCACTCATATATGGAATTTCAGAAGCAAAACAGATGAACATTGGGGATGGGAAGCAAAAATTAGATAAAAACAGAGAGGGAGGCAAACCATAAGAGACTCGTAAATACAGAGAACAAACTGAGGGTTGCTGATGGGGGAGATTGGTGAGGGATGGACTAAATGGTTGATGGGCATCAAGGAGGGCACTTGTTGGGATGAGCACTGGGTGTTGCATATAAGTAATGAATCACTAAATTCTTCTGAAATCATTATTACACTGTATGTTAACTAACTTCGATTTAAAAATTAAAAAAAAAAATGGAGTAATGTCATGTCATCACTATGTACTCAAAATGTTACTTTACTTCAGTGGTCTTCACCCCAAATTTGATAATCCCAGTCTATCCATTAGCAAAGGACCAGTCATCTTTTAATGCAGAGCTTTTTCTAAAACACCTTAGAAGTACTTCTCAAAAGTGTTAAGGTTATCAAAAACAAGACAAGTCTAAAACCTTGTCATGACCAATAGGAGCCTAAAGAGACATATAGACTAAATGTGCTATGATATACTGAATAGGATCCTAAAAGAGAAAAAGGACCTTAGGTAAAAACTAATAAGGTATGGAGTTTTGTTATTTTTTAATAACCTATATCAATATTATAGTGATCTAATTGGAATTGTTTAAGAGTATATTCTGATATCAATATACCGATAGGCATTAACTATTTTTCTTTTGTATGATTTTTGTTGTTCTTCTCAGGTATCTATTTTCATGTAAAATTTAAAATTCTTTCATCAATTTAAAATAAGCAAACCATTTGTTTCTATTCACTAAAGCATATAATTGTTTTTTTTTACATGAGTAATAGTGGACACATATATCTAGTGAATTGTTTTTCTGAATATTTTAAACAGAGAAGTGTTAATTTTAGTAAATTTACCTTTAGTAAAACAATTTTGTATTATTGATCATGAAAATTCTCTTGATTCTCAAATATTCTTCAGAATTTGTCCTAAATTATTTTGGTTATTTATTTTGTTCTAGGTCTGTTTAGTAATCATCAGATTTTATATATATATATATATATATATATATACAATCATTTTATATATATAAATTATATATATATAAATATACATATAATGATGTATGCTTATATACTTGTTTTAAAAGCCATTTTTCACAATTACATCTGACCTTTGAACAACATGGGTCTGAACTGCACAAGTCCATTTATATACAACTTTTTTAAAATAAATACAACACAGTACTATAAATGTATTTTCTTTTCTTTATGATTTTCTTAATAACATTTTATTTTATCTAAATCACTTTACTATAAGAACACAAAATGTAATACATATATCATACAAAATATGTGTTAATTATTTATGTCTTCAGTAAGGCTTCTGGTAAGCAGTAGTCTATTAGCAGTTAAGTTTTTGGAGAGTCAAAATTTACATGAGGATTTTCTATTGCATAGGGGTGGAGTGAGACAGGGTGTCAGCCCACCCAGCCCATGTTGTCAAGGGTCAACTGTACGTTAGTGTCTATGAGCATTAGCATTTTGCATTGTTCTGGAGAAAAGGCATGTACATTTATTCATAATATAGACATAGACCATGTTTTCTTTGACATTTTCAAAAAATAAATGAATTTTTAGATTTAGTTACCTAGTAAATTTGTGTGTAAAAATAATTTTTCTGGATTTATTATTCTAAAAAACATTGAAAATTTACACAGGGCCATATATATTGATCTAATAATTAGTTTTGCAATTCGTTAAAGAAGATATATTGCTGGTGTATGGAGGCATAGATATTTCTCTTAATTTCAAGGGCCTTTGCAATCACATTATCACTCTAACAACCTGCACAACAGGAAATCATTTTCTAAGTAAGACACTGAATTAACTGGATTTCCCACTTAATTGAAGATAGGTGGAGTCTTTATGGAGATACATATATCTCCACAAAAGTAATAAAATAAAGTGTATTTGTAGCACATTTAATTATAATTATCAAAGTTATTATACTAATTTATTTTTTTCAACTAGTAGTTTTTTAGCTAGTGCAGTAACTTTTAATTTGTTTACCCAGCATAACATTTTATTTTATGATAATCAAATTACTTGGGGATAATAAAAAGTGGGAAAACCATAAGAACTTTTTAACAGAAGCATATTTAATGCTAACACATTTTGTCTTTAAGAACCATGGGATAAGTTCTGAATGTCATGTAAGGTCTTAGTAGAATTGTGATACAGAAACATACTGATAATATTTAAGTTATTAATTGCATTAAATCACGAGCAAGCTGAATAATACAAAGAGGGAAAAGTGAACTAGTAAATGAGAAGGGCTAGATAAAAAGCTAGTACTTTTAACATCTTCAAGGAGAACACAGTTACTATACAGCCAAGATCGAGCCCTCAATGAGCTTTTCTATTACCGGAGAAAAGGCCAGGTTGAAACTAAAGGCAACATAATTTTGAATGCATTAGTGGTGCATGGATTAGCTTCTGGCTTATTAGTCAATGTTTTTCTGTTGTTCATTGTTGGTGTCATCTGTCATGTGAGTATTTATTATCTGATCCTACAGTTTCCTACCTATAAACTCTATACAGTAGTCCATAGTTTCATCGTTTCCAAATGTCGGCTCTATTTCTAGCCTCTCACTGCTAGTATCCTATTTCCATTAACAAATCATTGAATAATAAATTTCTATTTAGAATAATCATGTAAAACTCTCACATATACCACATATTGGTCACTAGTTGGCCTTAAAGGTAGGTCCCACATAAAAATTATAATCAGTATGAATATATAATATACAATAAATATATTTATCACATATAGTAGCCATGTATAAAAAGCTGTTGTATATGATTTAATACCCAAATATGAGTTTGTCCAAGTCCATGTATTGACGTTCAGGTTTTGTGGAATTTATCTCTAATAAATTTACTGAAACCATGCCTATTCTCTTAACACTTGCTATAGTCAGCCTGATCTGGTCCAGGTCTGTATCATCTTCTCTGCTGATTACTATGGTGTCTCCCAATATGTATCTTTCCTTCTTGCAAACCATGGATGCAGTTATCTCACTCTGCTGCTTTTAAATGGTTAAATGGTTAAAACAGCTCTTTCCAAAGTGTTCTGTGGTATACAATTTCCATGAGGTATTAATAGAAGTTATTCTCTTGTGCCACTCTCTGAGAAATAAACAGATATATAAAAAGTTATATATTGTCAACAATAAATGTATCTGGGAAAACAGAGCAAAACAAAATTAAGCTCATTTTATTTCTTCGCACAACTTTTGTTATCTTCAAGTGTAACAGGAATCTCTAAAGTGAGGCAGAGAATGGCATTTTTCAAACTGATCATCTCTATTTGGATCTCATGATAAAAGTATCACATGAAACACACCACATTAGATGCAGCTTAAAAGATATTTTCTAATCTTTTTAATATTTCATTCAAATCATTTTCTGCCTCTACTCTCAACATGCCTCTATGGGCACCTTAGTGCCTTTGATTGCTTCCTTGTATCTGAACATAGCATCCACTTTTCTGTAACTCTTATTTTTTCCTTTGAAATTTTATTAAATCCCTTATTCATTAAGAAATGTTCTTATCATGCTTCAAGACAAAGGTTGCATATTACTTGATTGTCAATATTTTTAAATGTTTCCAGTGTTATGGGCAAAAATACATAAATATAATTTGTATGTTCATAATTGTTATTTAAGTTTCAGCTTATTTTAATATAATTATTTTCCATTTGTGCATTCTCTATTGAATCAAATAAAAATATCTTTTATCTTTTTTGTTTGTCTTTTTATAGTATTGTTTATTAAACAGTGCTTTGAAAACCTAGGTATTAATCCTTTGTTTTATAAGCTAAATAGTTTCTCTGAGTGTGTGGCTAGTACTTAAATGTGTTTATGATATTTTTCTCATAAAGAGAGGTAAAATATTTTTGTTGTCCTTCTTTCCTTTAAGAAATCTGGAATGTACAGCTTGCTTAAGAATACATCCCATTCAAATCATATAGAAGTATGCCTTCCCCACTATTTTTTCTTACAATTGTTAATATAATTGCATTATATGTTCAGCATTTTAACATGTCTGAAGTTTATGATATCAGGTAGTGACCTGACTTATTTTTAGTGCAAACTGGTTGTCCCAAGATCATTTGTTGAATAACCAATTCTTTTGTAATTGGTTTGGGGTTTATTTAGTATTTATCCTACTTACAGTTTACTGTGAGTTTTTGGATCTGTACGCTAAAGTATTCATCAATTTGGAAACATTTTAAACCTCTGTTTCTTTTTTTTTTAAATATTTTTATTTTATTTCTAGGATAGAGAGAGACAGAGTGAGCAGGGGAGGGTCAGAGAGAGAGAGGGAGACACAGACTCTGAAACAGGCTCCAGGCTCTGAGCTGGCAGTCAGCACAGAGCCCGACGCGGGGCTTGAACCCACGAACCGCGAGATCATGACCTAAGCGAAAGTCGGACGCTTAACCGACTAAGCCACCCAGGCGCCCCTAAACCTCTGTTTCTTTAAATGTTTTCTCTATTCTGTTTCTATTTGCCTTCTGAGACTCCAATTATAATACAGTAGCTCTTTTGATATTTTCCCACAAATCATTAAGGCTCTACTTATTTCTTTCAATTTTTTTTTTTATTCTGTCCTTTTCTTACGCAATTCCAACTGGCTGTTATACTCATCAGTTCATTTCTTTTTTTCAGTATTGTGCTTTTCAGTTATAGAATTTTTTTTCTGTTAGATTCCATTTCCCTAATCTTTCCATGCATTAAGGCCATAATGAGCTTTAATTCCTTGAACGTATTTATAATGGCTTCTTTAAAGGCCTCTCTACTATCCTAACATCTGGGTCATTTTAGAGTCTTTTTCTACAGAGTACTTTTTTCCACATTTTTCTTTTTTCACTGCATTTTTAGTAATTTTTAATTATATGATGGACATTATATTTATGTAAAAAGAAGTGTACATTGTGTTATTTTCTTTTAAAAAGTGTTGAATTTTGTTTTGTCAAGCTGTTATTTTTCAAATATTAGTAGCCTGTGTTGATATCACTGAGGAGTGATTTTATGCTTTGTGTGGGAGATCATAGAGTACCTTTTACTTATTGTGTGGTTCTTACTCTAAGATAATGACTTTCTGACATCTCAGGAGATCTCTGGGCGTTAAATGGTCTCCCACTGTGGCTGAACCAAAGCTCTCAGGATAAATCATATAAATAAATAATAATAAATCATATGGGATAAAACATGATTGGGATTATATGTGTTTGTTCATATATATAGTTGCATAAGTGAGATTTTTCTTATTCTTTCCTTTTCTTGTTCTGCCTTTTGTTGTTGGAATCCAAGTCTACTAGACACATAATGAAGTAAAACATTTTCCATATCTGCTTTTGAATGAAAACAATTTGCATAAGGTTTGACCTCTTGGGTTGTTAAATGTTGGCACAATGTATATGTCAAATTATCCAGGTAGGAATGTTCATATAAGGTAAATGTTTGACTAAATTTTTATTCAAAATTTTCTTTGATTGATCAGGTTTTCTTTCAGCTAATTGTTCCAGTTTAGTTTTTTATTAGAAAATTAAGCATTTTATCAAACTTCTAAAATGTACTTGAATAATTTCATAAGAATCTTCTATAAATTAAATGAATAACCAAAAAGTAATCATGTATACCTCTTACTTCTGTTTGTCATCTAGCATTAATTCTTTTTTCTCTCATGTTTTCTATTTTTATCCTTTCCATTATTTTTGTTCTCCTTCATCATATTTACTAATTGTTTTCCTGTTCTTATTAATATACTGGCTTCTATTTTTTTAAATTTTTTAAAATCCTTATTAGTTGTGTCTACTTTAGTTTTATTTTATTATTCTTTTCCCAATTATTTAATATTAGAGCTTAAAATTCTTAATATTTATTCTTTATTATCAATAATCTTTTTTAAATAAATATATATAAAGTTTTATATTTTCCTAAGTGTAACATTTTAACTTCCTTATACAGGCTTTCTAAATTCGGTGATATTATTTTTTACTTATATCTAGGTAATTTTTATTGTCATCTGTGATTTCTTTCATAATAATTATTTAAACTATATTAAAAATTTTCTTAATGGAGGAACATTTTATCCCTGTTATCTTATTTTCCAGTGACTTTGTACCATGATCAGAACATGTATCTAGTGTAATACATTTTTTTATAAAATACAAAGTATTTTTTATTAAATTCCAAATGTGCATGAGAAACATAATTTTGTTGGGCACAGAGTTTTCTATATATTTATTAAATCAGTCTCACTAATGGTATGATGTAACAGCTCTCTATATTCCTTTTTCTTCTTGTTTCATCAGTTGTGGGGAGAAATATTTTCACACATCCCACTTTGTGGACTTTGTCTTAATGATTTTAAACTTGTAGAAAATTGGAGGTTATACATTTAAAATTATTTTAGCTGTTTTCATGTTTATGAGTTTTTCCACACAGACTTTTTTTTTTTTTATCAATATGAGCTATCTCTCTTTGTCTTAGTTAATAATTCTTACCATAAATTTCATGTGTCTGGTGTTAACAATGCCAAAGCATATCTTTATTTTCTTATGATTTGCCTTAAATGCTTTTCTCTTTCGTAATTTCAACTTTTTTAATGTCCCTTCACTTTAGATGTGTCTCAGTAGCTACATTTCTTGTTGGTTGTGCAGCTAAGTACATGTGTATGTATAGATATTGGTCTCCGTATGGATTGAGATTTGAGTGTAGTTGCAAGTTTAGGTCCTATGCCTACATTTAGGTCCATGTTTATGCTCATATCTGTTCTAATTTATACTGTTGAAATTAGTAATATTTTAAATTATTCCTGACATTCCATTTTGTGTTTTTTATTTGTCATGAATTTTTGTGTTTTTGAAATTTTATTTTCTGCCTTTTGCCAGATAGATCGGATTTACTTTGTTTTCTGGGGGATGGGGGTGAAAGCTAAGTCTTTTTTATTGTTAGAATGCTGTGCATATTTTATAAATTTTGGTGATTTTTAGATTTAAGTTTGGCATTTTGTCACATAGTTTTAACTTTTTCTTTTAATATATATATGCGTATATATATATAATTTTCCCTAGGTTAAGAGAGTAGCATTTGCCTATTTTGTCTTTTATCTCCCAAATTCAATTCTTAAGGTTTACAAGGGATAATATGGGATACTCTATTTTATAACCTACATTATGATTCACCAATTATTTATATTGTCACAGTTATACATTTTTACTGGCATTTTGATGGTTATTATTATATCCTTTGTGATGGTTATTTGCAATTTTGCTTGAGTTTATCCTAGAGTAATTCTTCAGCATGTGTCTGTCTGTCTTAGAGTTTTTGCAAACTTTCAGGCCGTATTTCTTATAAAAGTTACTTAGGTTCTCTTAGTTTTTAAATCTGTAAGATAGGAACAAAGTAGTTGGAATCAAATATGAGATCATGTAGAAGAGCATCTGCTACCTTAAACATGCTCAAATATAGGTTAGCTATTATTATCATTACAATTTTAAATTCATTAAATTATTATTTTATATCTAGTCAGAAACATGATAACTGGAGGAAATTTTTTATTTGGAAGTCTTTACTATTTGGAAAAGGAATAAACTGGGGACTTGGGTGGCCCAGGAAGTTGATTGTCTGACTTTGGCTCAGGCTTTTGAGTTCAAGCCCCCTATCACGCTCTCTGCTGTCAATGCAGAGCATGCTTTGAATCCTCTGTTCCCCTTTCTCTGTCTACCATTCCCCCCATCATGCTCCCTCTCAAAAATGAATAAGCATTTAAAAAAAAAACAGGAAAAGAATGAATTTGTTGGCTCAAATACCAACAATGGCTTTTCTATTTTAGGAACATTTTTTTCTAAAACCTATATATTTAAGGCATGCTGGATAATTACTAAAGTTCTATGTGTTTTTTTAATTTAAATAATTTTTCCTTCGTTTTTCTAAAAGAAGTTTCCCATATGGACTTCATACAACATCACGAATAACACTGATCAGTAATTTTACATTTATCTTATTTCTATATTTTGATGTTTAATGAAAGCCAAATAGGATTTGTTTTTCAATTTGTTAATGATAAAATATTAATATCTTTAATAGTGATCAATATCCCTATTAATCTATGACATACTATTGTATCTTCATTATAGCCATACAAGGAAAATAAGGGAAAGTGAATTTTTTTGTTGGTGAGTGATCTAGCTTATTAAGCCTAACTTTTTTAGTCCCTCAACAGTTCCATATACATCTTGTTCTCTGACAATACTAATTTTGTCAATGTTACTTACCTGGTGGAGTAAGCTAAACCTTTATTCCTGAAGGTTCTGAGTCCTTACTACTCTTGTATTGAATGGGTTGCCACAACTGATCATTATCACTAGATATAAGATCGCTCAGTGGTATTACTGTCAGTCTCCTGGTTTCCAGACATCTTCCTCATTAGCCGCATTGTACAAACAACCTAATTTTTTCCCTTAGTGATTGGGACTAATCACTCTTACCAACAGAGTAAACTCTTGCTTGCCTATTGCTTCAGTGGCATGGGGAGCCCAAGTTAGTCAGGAGAAAACTTATGCTTATGGACTGCCAAAACTTTCATGTTAAAAGATTTTGTAATTATAAGAAAGAATTCCATGTATTATCAAAGTAATATTTTTTTAAAGGCCACTTATTTCAGGATCTATAAAGCAGATCTATGATTTCAGCTTTCCTGATAATGGGTCATAGGCTCCTCATCATGAGGTCTGTGGTGAACACAAAGATGAGTCTTAATGATCCCTGTTTTCCTGTAACCACAGCTTTGTATGACTTCCTCTGTTTGAGTATGAAAAGGGGCTGTGACTTGCTTTCTAACCAATAGAACAGAGAAAAAATTGCAGTATTGTTCATGATTATGTCATGTTATGTAAAAAAGCATCTTACATTTAGATTCTCTCTAGGGATCCCCTGTGCTGACTTGTTGAAGAAAGCAGCCATAGTGAGGAAGCCTGTGTGGAAAGAACTATAGATGACCTATAGAAATTGTGGGTGGCTTTTAAGAGTTGAGGGTTTGCTTTAAGACCTGAAGGTGACCTCTAGGAGCTGTGGGTATCATCTAGATGAAAGTCAGCGAGAAGTACAGTCCTCAGTTCTACAGACACAAGGAAATGAATTTTGCCAACACTCTGAATGAATTTAAATGCAGACACTTTACTGGTTGAACCTACAGATGATAGTGTATCCTGGTCAACACATTTTACTGCAGCCTTCTGAGACCCTGATCAGAGGTCTCAAACCATGTCTTGACTCTTGACACATACCCTTAATGGGCTGTTTAAAGCTGACACTTTTGTGATCATTAGTTACTATCAATAGAAAACTAATGTAAGGCCCTAGATACTGGTTGATATAAAAGTGTTAATGGAGCAGAAATAGATATTAGGAAGTCTAGCCATATATTCATGCAATTTACCTCTGGACATGCTCAAGCCCACTCTCATATATATTGTTTCTAATTATGATGGAATGCTGAATGCATACATTCTTCTTAATGATTTTGAAAATCATAATGGGTTGATCCTTTAAAGTTGCCTCCTGGCCAGCATTCAGTCTCTTCTATGACCCAGTGGTAAGCCAGAAGATGACTCTCAGGTTGAGAATGTTTATTGAATGAACTATGATTTTGTTCCCAAAGTCTTGCTGGGCTATAATTCTATTACAAGGCTGGCCACAAGGTACAGCATCTCTAGAAAGTACAGACACTTCCACTTATATTTAGTTTTCTGGATCATAAGCCCCCAGGCACAGAACTGCTTATTCCATAGCTCAAATCTGCAGCATAGGCCTCTCTTGTTCTGGGCCTCCTTCAGAGCTGATAGACTTGTGAGTTTACTAGCAAACTGGTGGTTATAGAACACCTCAGTTTTGTATGTTATGTAGCCAACAAAAAGACAATGAAACCTTGTGCCTTTTTGTAATGGCACATGGTATATCATTCAAGAAGTTCTTTCACTTTAAAAGTAATTTCTTAACATGTTTAAACTACTATACCCCTAGTATTTCAGGAAGGTGATAGGCCTTTTAAGTTTTGCAAGATTTTTCTTCCACTCTCTGGCAAGGAAGACATCTAGCACACCTGCTATTTCCTCCCTACCAGATCCAGCGATCATAATGTAACAGATGTCGTGGAAATATGTGATGTTTTATAGGACATCAAAGTGATCAAAGCTCTTGTACACTGTAAAAAAATGAAGAGTTGTCATTTCCCTGTGGTAAGACATTGAAATGATGCTGATGCTACCTGAGAAGGTAAACAAGTTCTGATTTCCTTAATAATGTTGATTGAGAAAAAAGTGTTTTCCCTGGTAGTTAGCTGAATACTAAGTTTCAGGGCTGTGTTGATTTTCTTCTGTAAAAATATCAACATCTGGAATATCAGCTATAATTATCATCACTACCTGATTATGTTTGTGATAATCTGGTCTTTATTCAAGATCCATCTGGAATTTGTACTTATCAAATGAATGAATTAAGTTGGGATATAATAGTATCCCTACTCTTTCATATTTTAATTTTTTAATGTTCACAGATATCTGTAAATTCCTTACAAATGCAATATAGCTTTGGATTTACTATAGTAGTAAGGATATTGTGGTGGTTCAGTTGACACATTCTTCTTTTTATTTATTTTTTAAATATATTTATTTATTTTGAGAGAGAGTGTGGAAGGAACGGGGGGGGGGAGGGGGGAGAGGGAATGCCAAGTTCTCTCAGTGCAGAGCTCAAAAAGAGGCTTGAACTCAGGAACCATGAGATCATTATCTGAGTCAAAACCAAGAGTTTGATGCTTAACTAACTGAGCCACCCAGGGCTCTGACAGACACATTCTTCTGTCACAGACTTTATTTTGTAGATCAGGAAACCAATGTGAGAACTGTGACAATTTCTGAACACATCTTTTCGAACTCTGCATTCTGACACTGAGGAAGTAGCTGCAGGTTGAGTCCATCAACCCAACGAACACACCAGGATATGGACTTGGGCACTTTATTTATTATTTATTTGTTTGTTTATTTCACTTTATTGCTTAGCTTTCATAGGCTTCCTATCTATCTAGTGGATATGGGGGCATTTTAAGGTTATGAGGTACTTGATTTAATTCAGGGATAATATTTAATAACTACTAGAATGTTTTGGTATTTCAAAATTTTATGCTGTCTAGGGCCTGATGTATGGGGTAAACATGGGTATTTCCATTACAGAAATGTGGCAATTTTTCAGCATTCTTTCTGAAAAGAACCCAGTCTTTTAATCAATGAAGAAACTCTGAATCTCTGAACTAATTTAAATAAAGTAACTTTGAGAGAGAAGATAAAGTCCCACGATGGCAACTCAATTCAGATTGTTACACAAAAGATTTATACCTTTTCTCATTAAATAGACCAAGTAATAACTTAGTGGGCTCTCCATTTCATATAGGTACCTCATGATAAAGTTATGTCTTCCAAGATGTTTTAGGTAACTAAATCACTGTTCCATTCTTATGATCTTAATAGGGACTGACAAATATATTTTTTTAATATAAAGGGCTAGAAAGTAAATATTTTTTCACTCTAAAGGGCGTATAGTCTTTCTCACAACTACTGGATTTTGCTTTTGTGGCAAGAAAGCAGTCACAAACAGTACATAATGACATGGGGGTTGGCTATATCTCAATAAAACTTTATTTACCAAAACAGTTGGCAAGCCTGACTGGACAACTGATACTAGTCTATGGTGACAATAGCTCACATTGTCTTTAATTCATGTCCCATCATCTAGTACAATAATGCCATTGACATCAAAGAGCTCAATTTAATTGTACCATCAGAACCTGTAGTTAACTTACCAGAGAGCTTTAAAAGTATGCTATTGCTCTCCTTGCTGATAAATTTCATAATGGTAAAAAAAAAAAAAATGTTCCCTACGCCATCCAGTAATTATGGTTAAAAAGCTGGCTATGATAGATCTGCTGTATCATTCCCATATACAGAAACATTTTTATTTCTTCTTCTATATGACTGGGAAATCTTGGTGTCACTGATGCTAAGATCTCTTTTAATTCAGACTTCCCTTAGCCCACTCCCCTGAAACCTGGGTGAGTAGAAACATCATTTATTTCATACAGGTCAACCTTAATCAGATAACTTCTGAATCTTGTTCTAAAGGTACTTCCCAGGTACCTACTATCCAAGTTAGCTATTTATTATAATTCCTTTGTTGTGTGGTACATCGTCTCAGAACATAGCTTATTTTTTTTTTTAATGTTTTATTTATTTCTAGGGGAGAGAGAGACAGCGTGAGCAGGGGAGGGTCAGAGAGAGAGGGAGTCACAGAATGAAACAGGTTCCAGGCTCTGAGCTGGCAGTCAGCACAGGGCCCGACGCGGGGCTCGAACCCACGAACCGCGAGATCATGACCTAAGCGAAAGTCGGACGCTTAACCGACTAAGCCACCCAGGCGCCCCAGAACATAACTTATTTTAATTAATCATTCATATATCAATTTCCAACTGCATTTCATATTAGATTTTACAGCATTTCCTGTTCCCTCTGAATAGTTGTCTTTCTTCTCAGATTTGGTATCTTTTTGTTGAGAACTTTGAGCATCTAGATATGATTTATTTGTCCATTCTTCTCTTCATGCCCTCAATCATAGTATTCTTTATTTTGAGTTTAAAGCTCTTGAAAATATTTCAATTATTTCAATTTGGTAATTTCAAAAATTTTAATTTAAATAGGTATATCTATGGATTATACACTTTAAAATTTAGAAGAGGAAGACAACAAAGTGTCCTTTATGTTTTATATGATTATTTATTATTAAATGTAGATGTAATTTGTCAAGCAACATTTGTACCATACTGATGTACACCTAATTCATAAAAGTACTCTTTTTATTTTACAAATATTATTGCTTATATTTTTACATCCAATATTTCATTGGAAATATACTTAACAGCTTCAAACACATATTTTATTTTTTTCCACAAGTATTCTATGAGGAGGTGTTAATGATATTTATTTTACAGATCAATTAATTGAGATTCAGAATGCAGTAATTGAGAAAGCCTAGAATATATACAGTTTTTTCTCCAGCTCATTTGTTTATTCTGTCTTACTGGGGTGTATGTGTGTGTGTGTGTGTGTGTGTGTGTGTGTGTGTGTGTGTGTATGTGTGTGTGTGCATGTTTGTATGTGTGTGTGTGTGTGTGTGTCTCAATACTTCTGATAAAAAGCCTTACTTAAAATTCCAATTATCTTATAAAACAGAATTGTACCCAGAAGCAACATTAATGACTATGTTCATTTTTCTTGTTTCTAAGTAGTAGCACCTGGTGCTTGAACTTTATCCCTGCTAATATTTCCTGGATCTAAACCTCTCTCTTGGGGGTTATTAAAAGATTTGAAAATTAGTGTGTTTGTATAACCATACATTCATTTTGAACACCGGTTTACTATGCCACACCAACATATGATGATGATGTTTCATACTCTCCTATTGTAATAAGCAAATTGCTTCTTTAAATTTACATATTTATTTACAATTTTTTCATTTTCTTTATTTTCTTAAATAACCAAATATTAACTTTAGGTGTATGTAGGACTTTCAGGGTTAAATAAACACGTAATATTGTGTTTAATTGTCTGAGAATTTTTGGTTACTTTTTGATCTTTGATATTATTTACATAATGATTTGTAATAAGGACTTTATGGTTTTAAAATTGAAATGCTGTGTTTCACTTAATATATTTAAGCAATGTAAGGAAGGAAGCAAATAACAAACTTTTAATTAGAAACATTGTTAAGAGTTAAAATAAATGGTTTGCTAATGGATACATAATATAAACAGAAGCCTGTAGTATATACTAAACTTCATGGCTACCACAAATAGTTATTTCTTAATAACTCAATAACAACAGCTTTCACTATTTTCAGATCTTGCTTAAGAATTATGTATTGGCAATTCCTTTATGTGATATTATAGAACTATTCTTTAAATTATTCCCAGGGAGCCTGGGTGGCTTAGTCAGTTAAGCATCAGACTTCAGCTCAGGTCATGATCTCACTGTTCGTAGGTTCAAGCCCCGCGTCAGGCTCTGTGCTGACAGCTAGCTCAGAGCCTGGAGCCTGTTTCAGATTCTGTATCTCTCTCTCTCTGACCCTCCCCTGTTCATGCTGTCTCTCTCTCTCTCTCTCTCTCTCTCTCTCTCTCCCTCTCTCTCTCTCTCTCTCGGAAATAGGTAAAACATAAAAAACAATTTAAAAATAAAAATAAATTATTCCCTCAAAACAAAAGCTAACATCACTACAGAAAAAAAATGCTGCAGGTTTATTTTACCAGTCTAGTTCTACCCTTAATATAGTGACATTAAAGATATAATAACACTGTTAGTCAGGGACCTTTGTTTGAAATAAATTCATCATATCTGTTTAAAGCATTTTTAAAGGTATTTTCTGAGGGCACCAGGGTGGTTCAATCAGTTAAGTTTCCATCTTTGGCTCAGCTTATGTTCTCATGGTTTGTGGATCCAAACCCTGCCTTGGGCTCTGTCCTGATAGATCGGAGCCTGGAGCCTGCTTCAGATTCTCTGTCTCCCTCTCTCTCTTCCCCTCCCCTCCTCACACTCTGTCTCTGTTTCTCAAAAATAAATAAACAGTTTTTTAAAAAAATAAAAGTATTTCTGTACTATGCTTAGTGTATTCTTTAGTATTTTCACAATATACATAAATACATTATCAGAGAAGACAAAAGAGCTCATATTCAGGTTAAAGTAGTTATATATGCCTATTTTTCTCTTCAGCTCTAGAAGCTTTTTGAAATTCAACAATAGGAATTTGCACAAACATTTACTAACTACCCTTTGTGAGCTAGGCACACTGTTAGGTTTGAGGATTTACATTGCTTTACCAAAGTATATTTTTGTGTTTCATGAAACATACAAGAAAAACATAAGCAATTAAAATCAGTATTTGACCAATCTTCTCATAGAAAATTTTTACTCACTCAACAAATAATTAAACTCCTAAAATATTCAACGTGCCAAAGATGTATTTAAAACATATTGGATAATTGGAACTTAAGGATGAACCACGACTCCCCAAACAATGGATTAAAAGACATCTTTCTAGAGAAAAAGTGATATTTAAACTGATCTCTGAAAAAGTAAAGTTATCCATGAGAATGTCAATGTGTTATAGAGGTTTCAGGTAAAGAGAAAAATGTATATAAAGTCTATCTATAGAAGAAACAGGTATAGAACACTGGAATTAGTATGATTAGAATTACAGCTTGAGCTGATAGGTATTAAGAGTTGGAGAAAATAGGGGTGCCTGGGTGGCTCAGTCAGCTAAGTATCCAACTTGGGCTGAGTTTATGAATCTATAGTTTATGGGTTCAAGCCCAACATCAGGCTCTGTGCTGACAGCTCAGAGCCTGGGGCCTGCTTCAGATTATGTGTCTCCCTCTCTCTGTGTACCTCTCCTGCTCACCCTCTGTCTCTCTCTCTCTCTCTCTCTCTCTCTGTCAAAAATAAATAAACATTAAAAAACTTTTTAACAAAAGGAGAAAATATCAGATCATTAGGCATTTATAATATATCAAATGTAATTTGAACCATGGAGGCATTGAAGGCTGGAGCTTGGCTGACAATGCACAATTTATGGTGTAATAGCTTTAAATGGGCACATTGGTAGGGGATCTTAAAGTGAAAAGGGATGAATAATTGTTAGTTCTTACAGCCTTTTATTTTTTTAAGTTAATTCACAGTCTCATCTTCTAGAAGTAACTATTTCCTGGTACAAGAGTTAAGTTCTTTCCATCGGACCCCAATATTGTTTACCACAAAAAGAATAAAATGTACTTTTTTTCAGAATTGTTTGGTACAGGAAATATAAGTGATATTCAGCCTTGAACTGTTTAGCATAGGAATAGGAATGTACATTGGCCGGTTCTCAGCAATTAAGATAAAAAATGAAAATTGAAGCTAAATAAAGCCATAGAGAAAGACACTAGTGCTCTTGCAAAAGCAGTTTCATTAGATGGGTGGTTGGAAAGCTAGATTGCCATGGTTTGAGGAGTGTTCAGAGAGTCAGGAATTAAGATTATGAGTGCAGACAACACTTTCGGGATGTATGGTTGTGAAAGGAGATAGGAATAGCTATGGCTTGAGTTAGTCATGAGATCAAGAAAATTTGGTAATAATTTTATTGATTCACAGGTTGGAGAATTTCTAAGCAAGTTTAAATTCCAATGGGGAGAAGTCATACTGCTCTTTTAAAATTGCATTTCTTGGAACTTGAAGCTTTACATGATTGGGGCACAATAAAGATAAAAATTAGAGTGACAGATCATAACATCTGAAAGACTCTTAGATTAGAAAGAGATTATAAAGTTTATTTAGGCTGAACACTAAAATTAGACAATAAGAGAAATAATACAATGTCAGATTTTTATTTTATATTTATAAGAAACAATATAAAGATATCTCTATTTCCTAACATTTTATAATCTCATTTGTTAAGTTATATGGCTGGATATGTGATGGAAAGATTAAATAATAAATATTAGTTTAATAACCCTAAGTACTCTGATGTGGAAACTTTTTAAATCCTGAGTCAAAAGTCAAGGACAAGGAGTTCTACTCAAGACTGAGATCAGCAAATGATTTATGAGGAAATGTGCAAGCATTATGACAGTGACTTTATGGAGAGAAAAACCACATCAAACCAACATAACCATTTTTCTGACAGATCAACCAACCTTTAGGAAAAATAACAAGTTTTCAAATATAGAGAAACTCAAAGACTAGAACTTTTAGGGAAAAAAACTAGGAGTGAAGATGAACTCTGAAAAAATAGTTTGGAGTCTAATTTCCAGCTCTTTGTTCTTTTGACTTATTCTTCTAAATTGCTTTCAAGTTCTTCAGAAAAGGCCCATATCTGCATGACAGTCGAAACTTGTTAGTGCATCTAGATTATGGAAAAGAAGGTGCTAGTTTCACAGTAATTAGTTTTCTTACTTTAAATAAATCCTGTAAAATTCTTTGCCCTGTTTCATTTGCTGTTCTATCTTCTCACCAAACTCTAAAATGGTATTCTTTTATTTCTTTCACTATTTTCTCTAATATCATGTATGCTACAACTTGAGTGACTTGAAGATTGACTACACTGAATTCTTTCCTTGCTAACATTTCCCAGGCTATGAAAATCTTAGTGAGGTATAAAACTTTCTGCTGTAAATAGGTTATTTGAATTCCAGGAAATTTACATGAGGATCTGATGTAGCCCTATCACAAACCTCGTTTCAGCCAATCTGGAGGCTTTCTGCAAGGCCATCTCTAGTATCTTGACTTTAGGATTCTGTTCGTGTAGTCTTGTACAAGACCAGAAACATTAGGATCTCAGTGGGGCAGTTTTTTTTTTTTTTTTAAATTTTTTTTAATGTTTTGTTTATTTCTAAGAGAGAGAGAGACAGCATGAGCAGGGGAGGGTCAGAGAGAGAGGGAGTCACAGACTCTGAAACAGGCTCCAGGCTCTGAGCTGGCAGTCAGCACAGAGCCCGACGCGGGGCCCAAACCCACGAACCGCGAGATCATGACCTAAGCGAAAGTCGGACGCTTAACCGACTAAGCCACCCAGGCGCCCCGGGGCAGTTTTGATCTATCTGTCAGCCTACACTCCTGACTTCATTTTCCAAGTTACCTGAAATCCAATAATAATACATTCATTCTAGATTTATTTTTTTTAAAATTTTTTAAATGTTTTTATTTATTTCTAGGAGAGAGAGAGAGAGACAGCGTCAGCAGGGGAGGGTCAGAGAGAGAGGGAGTCACAGACTGAAACAAGCTCCAGGCTCTGAGCTGGCAGTCAGCACAGAGCCCGACGCGGGGCTCGAACCCACGAACCACGAGATCATGACCTAAGAGAAAGTCGGACGCTCAACCGACTAAGCCACCCAGGCGCCCCATTCATTCTAGATTTAAAAGTCCATCCTGCAGAGCATTTTGTGACTTTTTGGTTCAATGTGTTAATGCACAGAAGAATGTTCTTGCCACATATGCCTGAGCCTGAACTCCTAAAATGCGTCTGGGAAATGACCATATTCTGGGGTTGTAATTTGCAAACTTATAAAAGGAAAACATACAATACAGGAAAATTTCTATTATTTTTAAATATTTAAGGAAAAACTGGTAATGTCTGATGAAAATAACCATATTGTTTAGATAAATATTGTAGATAACAGAGAATCACACATAATTTTAATGGATTTAGATTGTAAACTTGTCTGCAGAGATTTTGGATTTTCTATGCGCACAAGCATTTCTTCTGGAAATAATATTAGTCATATACTTTTTCTTGTCTAACTCTAATAGGCTTTTATTTCTTTTTTTCTTTGCTTACATTACTTTGGAAAGACACTGCAGAGAAATGTTGAATAGAGGTAGCACTAACGAATTTTATTTTCATTCTCAAGGAGGGAAGGTTTCTATTACATATGTTTGTTATATGAATGAATTAGGTGGTTTTATATGATGAAAATATGCTCCTTAATTAAATGCAACTACTTATGATGCATTGTCCAGTGTAGATTTAATATACCTTTTTTATATCTATTTCTTTTTTATGTACAGTTTTTTATTTAGTTGCTAATATTTTGCTTAAGTTTTTTGTTAATCTGTGGTGCCTGGATGGCTCAATCTGTTGAGCATCCAACTTCGTTCATGGGTTTAAGCCCCACATTGGGCTATGTGCTGACAGCTCAGAGCCTGAAGCCTACGTTGGATGTTGTGTCTCCCTCTCTCTGCTGCTCCCTCTCTCACAGTCGTCTCTCAAAAATGAATAAATATAAAAAATAAGATATTTGTAAAAAAAAAAAAGAAAGAGAGAGAGAGAATGGCCATTAATTTTATTTTCCTTGCAACATCTTTTTCAGGTTTTGTTTCCATGTTATATTTACCTCATTAAATAAGTTAGAGGAAAAGTTCTCTTTTTGTATTCTCTGACAACTTTTAAGAAAGTTTTTCTTTTTTCCCTCTTCCTTTTTTCTATCTTTACATTGGTTTTACCATCATGTCCAGTTTTGTCTTACTGTGGATGGGTAGTGAGTTTTGAATCCTTCTCTTGATGTCTTTAACATATTTTTTTAAACTCTTGGCCATCACTTCTTCAGATGGCTTTTTCCCTATCATGTCTCTCCCTGCTTTTAAGACTATAATCACAGGAGTATTATAATTTCTTACCACGTTTCATTTGTTTCAGAAGCCATCTTTTTTGTCTTTTTTAATCAATAATTTAGTTTCAATATTTTCTATTTATTTTTAGATTATCTTTTCTTTACCTGCATCCAATCTGCAAGTTCAATTCCTCTATCAAAACATTAAGTTAATTATTACATTTCCACTTGTTTTATTCATGTAACCTAATGTTCTTAAAAGTCTCCAGCTCATCATTTAAATTAAAATATATTAATAACAGATATTTTCATATCTATAACTAATAGTGATCCATCTGGAAGCCTGTTTCTATTGTCTGTTTTTCTCTCTAGGTCTAGTGTATTTATAGGCCTACTTTTTTTACTTTTATGTCAAGCATTATAAACATACACAAGAAATCAGAATTTCTATGAAGTTATCTTTTTTTTAAGGGGTTTATTTTGACTATTTGTTGACATTTAGATTGGAGGATCACGTTAATGCACTCAGAGGCTTCATTGATTCAAATCTAGATTTCTGTCTTCTTATTCTCTCTTCTATTTCCAGTACCCTTGACTCCTGGGATAGAGCCCTTCAAGGAGTCCAACTGAGAGACAGTGTATTTACCAGCGTCCCTCATCCTTGCTGGTCCTTGAATCTAAATTTTTATCTTTCAAGTTCTATTTAACTTTTCAATGTCCTATAAGCCATTTTCTGCTCATCTAACAGTATTTAGGATTCACAACTACCTCTGGGGAAAAGTGGTACACAATGACAGCTTTTTCTAAACTTTCCTTTGTGGTCCCTCATTTGTCTCTCAAGACTACCTTTGGAGCCCATCATTTCAATATCCATCCTTTCCTCCAAGTCCCATGATTCTGTTGGCTGCTATATTATGCTGAGTTTCTCAATTTTCACCCTCTGCTGCTTATAATTAGTAAATAGTTTTAGGAGGAAAGAAAAAGCAGTATAGAATTTTGAGCTGACTTCTGTGAGTTTATCTTTATTCTAAGATCTTGGTCTATCAAGTCCTGGTTGCCTTAGTAGCTATTATTAAATTCAATTAATTATTTTGATATTATATGTAACATTTTTTCTGGTGTTCTTGATGAGGGGTTTAGTCACCTACAAGTTATTCCCCAGTAATTGGAAGCATAATTCCCCATTTTACTTTCTACTTTCTTGAAATAAGCTATTTCATTATTATTATTATGACAGCACTTGATTGGGTCTTCTGGGCCTACTATGCATATTTTGATAGTTTTCTCCTTGATATGGAGTATGGTATTGTAAAGTCTTGATTGTGAAACCCTTTATGATATTAATACATGCAGTAGCCATCTATTATATATGTGTGTATATACATGTACATAATCATGTATACATTCATATTAGATATATATGCGTGTGTGTATGTATATATATGTATGTGTATGTAAAATCAAAGTACTTGTTGAGCTACTGCATTTTATGTATCTTTTTAATCAGTTGGGTGTGGAATATGAAACTCAACAATTTAATTGCAAATTTTTTGTCAATCTTTTTTACAAACCATGTTTCATAATTTCTCATAATAAAAGTCACCTACTTCTGAAAAGGAACATTTATTATAACCTCAGAGGAATCATAATTTAGGATAGTATAATTAGATGATCCACTTCATTTACAAATGGATTAAATTAACATTTTATTAGTAATCAGTTTTAGAATAGGCATGCATGTTTGTAATTGACTCTTTCTGTTACATTTTTGGGATTTTTTAATTTAATGTCCTAATAAATACAGATAATCTATCTCTTAAATCATCTTAACACGAGATAAAAGATAATTATCAATTCATTTATGGCTTCCTAGCACAAATTATCTCACCCTAAATAGATTTTTCTGATTTATATTAACACCGATGAACATAAGGAGAGATGCATTGATTTTCCCGATAAAATTCTAAAACTCTATGTCATTTTGGTCAATTCATAGGACTTTATAAACACCATCTTTTTGTGTGTGTGATTTGCAGGCTGTCAGCAACTAGCCATTCATTGACACCTCAAAGTGATATGGACTCCAGTAGCTCTGAAGAATTCTATCAGGCTGTTCACCATGCTGAGCAAACGTTCAGAAAAATGGAAAGTTACTTGAAACAACAGCAACTCTGTGATGTTATTCTGATTGTTGGGAACCGAAAGATACCTGCACACAGGTATGGTAACCTGTCTTAATTGGATAAATACATTAATGTATTTGGAAGTGATACTCTGGTATGTAAATGTAAAACATTGTATGATCAGAGAGTTAAGAATCTAAAATTTTTGTGGTCCAACCAAACTTTATTTATAGTCATAGTGATTTGAATTCCATATACTTTTCACATGTTGTGGAATATATTGATCCTCCGATTTTTCCGCAACCATTAAAAATACAAAATCTGCAACTAGCTTATGGGTTGTGCAATAGGCAGCAAGCCAGACTTGGTCCATGGATCATAGTTTGCTGATCTCTGTGTTAAAGGCCTCAAGATCTCAAGTCTCTGATTTATGGAAGAAAGAAAGGGGTTCAAATTCAATTTGAAATATTTTGACTTTGATATGTTGTTATGAATTTCTAGGTATTTTATGATAAATTATATGATATGTGTGATATTTTATTATAAAAATACAGTAAAATCTTGGATTGCGAGTAACTTGGTTTGTGAGTATTCTGCAAGATGAGCAAACATTTCTACTAAATTTCAACTTGGTAAACAAGTGATGACTTACAATATGAGTAGTACATGATGCCCAGTGTCATATGATCAAGCCAATGGTTCTTGAAATACACTTTGATATATGAGTGCTTTGGATTACAAGCATGTTTCTGGAATGAATTATGCTCACAAACTAAGGTTTTAGGTATTGTGTTTGTGTGTTTTCATATGTTTATCCATAAAGTGAATGTTAGGCTCTCAAATGTCAGGCTCACAGTAGATAGTTAAAGACTGCTATGAATGATGGTTATTTTTTCCAATAAGAACATCAAAGATAATTTGATATTCCATCTATTAGCACATGTCATCTTTCATAGTGCTATGATTTAAATGCAAAAAAAGAAAAAGATGAAGCATAGAGGTAAATTTGCGGAATTATAAATCATCATATAAATGTATCCTACTAATCTCTGTCAAATGAACATAACTAAACCTATTGATAGTAGTTGAGTATCCACACTTTAAAGAGACCTTAAGTTACATTTCTCTTACTTTGTATATATTTTGGGGGAAGATTTATATTGCCATTAGAGTAAACAGTTTTTAATAAATAAAGCAAATATAAATATCTCAAAAATAAAACTTCTTCTAACTAAGGTTGATAAATACTACATTTTATGTGACCCACAATCACACTAAGTGGAGATACATTTTAACTTAGGAGAATGTACCTAAAATCTGAAATGAAATACACTTTTCTGATAAAATTAAAAGGAAATCAGGTCAGGCATTTGGGTACCTCAGTTGTTCAGTTGGTTAAGCAATTGACTCTTGATCTCAGCTCCAGTCTTGTTCTCAGGGTCATGAGTTCAAGCCCTGCACTAGACTCCATGCTGGGCATGAATCCTACTTTAAAAATATAAATAAAAAATTAAAAATAAAAGGAAATCAGGTTATCTTGGGTATACATTATTTGTCTCAGCTAAGAAATTCAAAATATTTCATGATGACATCTTTATTTTACATTTATTATTTTTTAATTTATGACATACTAATATTATCCTTAAGGTCCAATATATTTAAAAGCTATTATACTTTAAACAGTCCTTATATATTTACAGTGATAATTCCAAGTTATATGAACTAAACATCCAATTGTTTTGTGCCATATCAGTTTTGTACTAAGTTTTTCAATTTTTTTGTTTTGAAATTAGGAAAAGAATTAAATTTAGTATTGATTCTTATTTTATTATTTTAAGTAGTTGAATATATAGGCTTGTAATCTTAGACTACCTTGGTGTATGGTGTTTAATACTATTAATACTAAAGAATTAGTAGAAAGACAAAATTTATACATATAAAAATATTTTACATGTATTCCTTTTTCTATATTTTTAACTTAAATTTTACTACCTAATAATACATATACATCTAAGTGTTGACAATCAAAAACATTCAGGAGGTGAGGGCATATTTCTACTATGATAGCAATATTAAAATGTGAACATTGAATCTGATACACTATAAATGCATAGGAGGGCACATATGACATTGAGTAACTAAAGTAGGGCTCAATCGATCATTTAACTATGGAAACAATTCTAAAAATATAATATTCACATGTGTTTTCAAATATTTCTATGAAATTACATTATTATTGGCAAGAAAGCAATTAAATAGTCATTATTATTGAGATTTAATATTGTAATATGTTTGGCAAATATGTAAATTATCCTGAACAATCATCTAAGTAACATCTAGATAAAAACTTCATTGTAAGAGATATTCTTAATTTGAGAGTGTAACTAAGTTTATTTAACTTACAAATTGGGTAAATAATTACACATATAGTGTGTGTGTGTGTGTGTGTGTGTGTGTATGTGTGTGTGTGTTTAAGAAGATAGAGCAATTCAATCAACTCAAAAGTATATCAGCACAACAAATTATCATTAATTTTTATTTTAAAGCCTTTTATGTGTAGTAATTTAAGATTTCTCATTTGAAGCATTTGTAACCAACAAACTGAGCAATTCTCCCATATTAATTATATTCTACATTGTTTTCTTTGTTACTTTTTAAAATAAATATTTATTCTTCACAGGGAGAGCATGAGCAGGGGAAAATCAGAGAAAGAGGGGAACGTGAGATACAAAGCAGGCTCAGTGCTGACAGCGGAGAGCCTGATGAGGGTCTCAAACTCACTACCAGTGAGATCATGACCTGAGTGGAAATCAATAGTCAGACATTCAACTGACTGAACCACCCAGGTGCCCCTCTTTGTTACTTTTAAATCTAGATTCTTAATATTATTTTATAAATAATTTAATTATACAAGTTCTTTTATAATAATCTAGATGACTAAGAAATAATATTGTTTCTTTTTTTATATTGTTTTTATTGTTTATTTATTTTTGAGAGAGAGAGACAGAGTGTGAGCAGGGGAGAGGCAGAGAGTGAGAGAGACACACACAGAAGCTGAAGCAGGCTCCAGGCTCTGAGCCATCAGCTCAGAACCCAATGTTGGGCTCAAAATCACAAACTGTGAGATCATGACCTGAACCAAAGTTGGACACTTAACCAACTGAGCCACCCAAATGTCCTAGACATAATATTGTTTCTAATTTCAGATTATTCTAAAACATCTTAGTAATGTATTAGTTTTATATATATATAAATATATATATATATTACTCTGAACTTTTAAATATTTATATAGTTAGCAGATATTAAAGCAAATATATTATTGTCAGTCACTTATATTTCCCTTAATTTGGCAAGAAAAATTTTAATCTAAGCCTATATGCTATATTGATGCAAATAAGAATTTATATTTTCTTTATACCATGGCTTAAAACTTTAGTACTATCTATTTTAAAGTAATTTACATAATTACTTATAACTATATAATGATTTCTAAGTTAAACATACTTAACAAATATGTGGGGGAAATATTTATGAGGCACCTGAAAAAACCAAGTGCTGTTTTTAGTAATTGCAGATACAGTGCCCCTCCTTATTTATACTTTTGCACAGTGAAATGATAGTAATGAATGAGTGATTAGGCCTTTGCTTTAAACAATCATCTTAGCAGTAGTAACAAAGGAATGGATTTTGAAGTTATTTTGCTATATTTTGATTAGTACAGATGAGCATTGTCTTTGGGCAAAATATATATGATGATATGATCATTAGTACTGGCACATGGGGCTATTATAATAATTTCAAATAATGAAAAAAGAAATAACTTATAGTAACGTCTACTGCTCCTTCAGGAAATGCATTGAAAGCTAATGTTGTAAGCACTCACTAAATATCCATTCATAAAGTCATATATATCTAATTTCATATTATTATCTCATCATTCAAAACTTTCAAATTAATCCCTATTAAGTTAATAGATTATGGCCATTAAAGAGCTCTCCATAAAAATATTTGTTTGTGTTTTGGTTATAATTTATACGTTTTTAACATTATATAAGTCTCAACTATCAATATATTATGAAATGCATGTTTATATAGATATGTTAGGTTATTGCTAAGCATATTTTTATTTATTTTTAACATTTAGTTATTTATTTTGAGAGAGGGAGAGAGAGAGTGTGCATGTCCATGCAAGTGGAGGGTCAGAGTGAGAGGCAGAGAGAGAATCCCAAACAGACTCCATTCTGCCAGCTCAGAGCCTTATGCAGGGCTCAGTCTCATAAACCATGAGATAATGACCTGATCTGAAATCAAGAGTCAGATGCTCAACCAACTGAGCCACTCAAGTGCCCCACAGGCATATATTTAAGTAAGTTAGCTTTGAAAAAAATAATAATACTTAAGATGATGCATTAATAGATTTTGGGCATGGAAAATAATAAAAATTCTGAATTCATCTGTTATTTAAGTTTTCAGAGAGATTCTAAAATAAATATAAACTTCTCATAAATGGCCCAGAAAAATTGATTAGCAACAAATGAACCAAAAAACTGAATATAAATCCCTAAGTACTAATTATAGAGAATTTTTTGCTATGTTGTGTGCCTGTAATTGGGGATGTCATATACTGAAAATTAGAGTGACAGATCAATACTAATAATTGGACAGCCAAATTTTCAATGGTAAGAGAATTAAGGGGTTTTCAGGGCCTACTCTGTTATAATGTACAGGTATATAATAAAATATAATTTAGCTTGTGAAAGTCTTTTCTTCCTCTAGCAATTATTAAGAGTAAGTGGATTTGACTGAAATAAGTGAGAAAAATCTTAAATGGCTAATATCATCTGGGTTGGAAATAATAATAGTTATAATTTTATGTACATAGAAACAGTGAGGAAAGATATTCAACAGTCTCAATAAAGCTTATACCTGGAGAATAGAAGTAGTCAGAATGAAGGAGGGGCTAGCTTTTGTTTTAATGTATAAACATAGATATTCTTTGAACTGTTTAGAATGAGTGTGCAATAATTCATGATCAAATGAAGACTTAAATGAAAACTAAACTGACAATATGTGACAGAAAGAAACCTGCTTTATAGATCAAAGCCCTGGGCATTTCATTTAGCTTCATATTCTGTTTTCACTTTTGTCAATGTTTGAGAATATATTTAATTAGTTTAAGAATATATATATGATTTACGAATATATATATGAATATTTTGAATATATATTCGTATTTACATATGTGTTCTTTACTGAACACTAGTATCATGAAAATAGTTGAAGCTCAAAGTGGCAATTGAAATGATATATTAGAAACACTTAAAACATATTAAATACAGTACAAAGAAATTATGTTCATAAGTAACTTAGATACTAATACTCAGAAGTAGGCAAGTAGTAGTGTCTCTGTACTGACTGAAAGTTTATTTACATAGTTTTTCTGTGATGACAAAGGAATAACTCACTTTTTCTATTTTATTAAATCCAATATCCGTCTAAATCTCTCAATCAGCTTGATAGTAAATAAAGCTCTAAATCAACCTCAGAAGAAAAAAAAAAATCCCCAGTGCCTGTTGGTTTCAGTGGCCCTGGGTAACTCCCACACCCCCAAGCAGTTCCCAGAGTACCAGGATCCCGGCAGACTCCTGTGAACACAGGCTCCCAGCACATCACAGCCATGGCCTGCTACCATGGCTCAGGCTTCTGGTGGCCCCATACCCCCAATCAGTCACCTGGAACCCAGGCTGCAGGTATGTTCTCATAAACCAAAGCCCCTGGGTGGGCCAAGCCAGGCTTTTGTGCCATCATAGCACCAAGCCAGCTCCTGTGTACCTATGATCCCTGGCCCACCCCAGTGCCATGCTGGCCCCTGAGAACCTACATCCACGGCTGGCTCCCAGAGATCCAGAACCTTCAGGCTGGCTCCCAAACTCCCAGGTTATAGCTGACCCCAAAGTCCCTAAGCTCCATGCCCACTTTAGTGCCAAGCCAGATACAATGTCACTAAGCCTCCAGTGTGACTCCCATGAAACTAGGCTCCCAAACTATCCTAGGAACAAATCATGCCTATGGACCCAGATGCCAAACCCAACCCAGTGCCCCTGGTACATGATTAGATCATGTAGACCCAGGACCCATGTCTGCCCCTGTAGGTCCAAGATCCTAAGCCAATCACTTGGGACTCAACTTCCAGGCTCACTACAGTTATCCCATGCTCCAGGCTTATCCCTGGAGACTCAAGCACTAGGCTAGACCCTTGCATACCAAAGTATCAGGCCCACCCACCTGCTTACCCAGAAACCGGACATGCACACTCAAGGACTCCAGCAGGAAGCCTGCAAACAGATACCACCACATGGCTGACCCTGTGTGTCTGGATGGGCAGACTGGTGAAGGTCTTTGCCTGCCCAAGCCAGTCTATAAAGACTGAAAGAGCCACCAGCTCCCTTGAATGCATAGGCAACAAGACAAGACCACAAGGATCATGAGCTGAGAAAATACATCGCCATTAGACCTGCCTTACAAGAAATGCTGAAAGTTCTTTAAGCTGAAATGAAAGGACTCTAATTAGAAACATGAAAACTTGGAAGTATAATACATATTAGTAAAGCTAAGTATATTTCAAATTCAGAATAACCTAAAACTGTAGTGTCATGATGTATTTATCCATAAACATCCATAAATATCCATAAATACCCATTCTAATCTCTAATATAGAAGACCAAAAAAGGAGACAAAGGTGTTAAAAATAATTATTGCTGTAATCATTAGTTAATCAATAAACAGTATACAAACAAGTAAATTGTGACATCAAAACAAAATATGGGGGGAATAAAAAGTAATTCTTGTATGTGATTGAAGTTATCAGCTTAATATAGAATGTTAAATGTATAGTCTGTTTTATGTAATCCTTTTGGTAACCACAGCACAAGAACTTAAGGAAATACACAAAAGAAAAAAAGGGAATCAAATCATAACATTATACAAAATTACTAATTCACAAAGAAAGATAGCAAAAGAAGAACAAAGAAACAAGGAGACTACCAAAGACCAGAAAATAATTAGATGTTATTGTAAATTCTTACCTATCAATGAATATTCTAAATATAATTGGATTAAATTGTCCAATCAAAAAGTATAAAATGAATGATTGGGTTAAATAGTAACACCGAACTATATGCTACCTACAAGAGACTCACTTCAGCTTAAAGGTCACACATAGTTTCAAAAATGAATGAATGGAAGAAGATATTCTGAGAAAATAGAAACAAATAAGACAAATATAGCTATCCTTTTATCAGACAACATAGACTTTAAGGCATAATGGTGGCAAGAAACAAAGATGGCCTTTATATAATAGTAAGGGAGTCAATTCACCACAAGATACAACAATTATAAATATATTGTGGTAATTCCTTTGCAATATATATGCACATCAAATCATCATATTCTACACCTTAACCACATGTTATATGTCAATAATATCTCAATAAAACTGGGAGAGGAGAGATAAGAGAAGCTGAAAAACTTTTGTTTTACTTTTTTTTTACCCTTCATTTAGGTATCATTTTAATGTCCTCTTTATGCGAACTACTGATATTCTGCAATACATGAAGCATCTTTCCTTGCATAAAACAAATGTAAATCAAATATCTATGCCTTGGTCTATTACCTTCTGGTGATACAAAAGGATTATAAAAAATGACCTTTTCCACATGAAGTTTATAATAATTTTGAGGAGGAAAGAATAACCACTATGACAATTAAGGAGGTTATAATAGTTCTCATACATTACTTAACTGCAATGGAAATATATAGTTCTGATTCCAAATGCAGAGATAAACAAATAAGGAAATGAACAGTTTTTCTGAAAAATTCTGTTTGAGGTCAGCCTAGTGGAAAAGAACATTTGTGTTATTTTAGATTGTGAGAATAATATGGAAAAATAGAGAAGTAAAGAATTTGTGGAAATTATGAGATATTGGCTTAGTGAAGTGGAATCATTTGTATTAGAAATACTGGGTAATTAAGAGGTAAAAGCAGGCCAAAAATGATTATGACAGATTTTGAAAACCAGGACAGAAGTTTAAATTGAAATAACGTACATAATTAGAAGCTCATGTAGGTTCCTGAAGAGCAGAGTAGCATAATTAAGTCTGTAATAACAATAATAATAGGCCTAATGCTAGTTAACATTCACTGTGCTGATTATGTGCAAGGTCATGTTGAAAGTACTTTGAATATACTAACCCATTTTGTCCTGAAATGAAAGGAAATTCTAATTTTTCCCACCTTTTTCTTACAGAAAGAAAATGGAGAATTTAAGACATTTATCCAAGTTATGCATTAAATAAGACATAGAAATAGAATTCAAACCCAGGCCATTCTGTAGGAATAACATATTAACAACTACAATAGACTGCCTATCATAATTGACAAAGATGGTTCTGAAAAATGGGACCACTTTAGAAAATATACAGAAAATAAGCACAGCCAAAACTAGCTAATGATCTAGGAAGCTGTTAAAGTTAATCCAGGCATGAAATGAGTACTATATAAATACAGAGAAAGAGATAAACTGAGAAATATTTTGGAGAGCTGTGTCATAAGTAAGGTGTCCTGAAAGTAGAGCTGCAGATTGGAGTTCAGGTATGCACGATTTAAGTAAAGAACATCCTCAGAAGAAAGGGAAAAGGATAGGGCAGAGAAAGGAGCAAATCAAAGAAATAGTCTCAGCTGGAGTCTTGCTTTATCTTTAACTCCCAGGAAGCTCTGGCACATGATTTGCTGCAGAGTTGGTCACACCTTGAGGAAAAAGACAACATTTTACACTTTGCTTCTATTATCCATTGTCATTGGGCCCATGGACAGGTTGGGGGGGAGGAGATTGCAGAGGTCAGACGATGAAGTAGGAAGAGCAGGACACACAGAGTCCCAGAGAGGCAGCTCCTGGTCCATCAAGTGTGATTCTAGAGATGGGATAGTAGTTAGATGGTATCACTGGCACTGGGGGGCATAGCTGTGACTGATGAAGGGGGTCTGGGCACAGCAACCACAAAGGCCAACACAAAGGAAAAAAAGATGGCTTTTGTGTCATACTTGATATAGGCAATAATAGGTATAAATGATGACTTTGTAATATATACTCTGAGTGTTCAGTATATTGGTGGTACACCAATTAATAACAGAGAAATAAAAATGAAAAACAAATCTCACAGAGAGTGCTCTGAGTTTGGTTTAGAGCATCTGAAATATTACTGTGATATGTGATGAGCAGTTTCTGTAGGCATTTGAGATACAAGGCAAGATTTAAAACTACCATAATACTAATAATTAAGACTATCCTAGAAGATGATTCTTAACAGATAATTTAAGTCAAAAATTTAGATGTTTGAGAAAAAAAAATGTAGGGCAATGAGAAGGTCAAGAAGTAAGAAGAGAGAGAAGTCAAAGAATCGGAAGTAAGCTGAAATAAGAAAAAGCCGGTATGGCCTTAGCTAAAAAAGGGATTTAAAGAAGAGGGGGTAGTCAGAAATGTTAAACAGCACCAATAAATTGAAATAGGGCTAGAAAAGTTTAGTAGATTTGGAAGCAAATAAATTTGTGATGACCTCAATGAGAGATTTTCCAGAATGGCTGCATGCATTCACCTATTTTTTCTTTTTAACGTTTATTTATTTATTTATTTATTTATTTTTTCTCACACATTTTATTTATTTATTTATTTATTTTACAAATAGTTTATTGTCAAATTAGTTTCTACATAACACTCAGTGCTCATCCCCAAAGTGCCCTCCTCCATGCCCACCCCCCCTCCCCCCCACATCCATCAGTCCTCAGTTTTTGTCAGCATTCAAGAGTCTCTCATGGTTTGCCTCTCTCCCTTTCCCCCACCATTTCCNTCCTCCTAATCCTCCTATACGTGCAAACATATGATATTTGTCCTTCTCTGCCTGACTTATTTCGCTCAGCATAACACCCTCAAGGTCCATCCATGTTGCTACACATGGCCAGATTTCATTGTTTCTCATTGCCATGTAGTATTCCATGGTATAGATAAACCATATCTTCTTGATCCATTCATCTGTTGATGGACACTTAGGCTCTTTCCATGTTTTAGCTACCTCACGCCAGAGTGGCTAAAATGAGCAAATCAGAGAACTCTTGATGCTGGCGAGGATGTGGAGAAACGGGCACCCTCCTACACTGTTGGTGGGAATGTAAACGGGTACAGCCCCTCTGGAAAACAGTGTGGAGCTTCCTCAGGAAACTAACAATAGAACTCCCCTATGACCCAGCAATAGCACTGCTAGGAATTTACCCAAGGGATACAGAAATGCTGAGGCATAGGAGCACATGTACCCCAATGTTCATAGCAGCACTCTCCACAATAGCATTCACCTATTTATGTATTTTCTGCTCTTGCTTCCCTTGCATTCATAGAAGTTATATATGTGTGTATAAATATATTACTTTCTATTATGCATTAAATCCCTCTTCCAAAATCTAATTCACATCTCATGTATCACTAAATCTAAATGCAGTATAAACTTGTTTGCACTTCTCTTACTGAATTAAAGATTTTTTACTTAGAACTGTAAATTTCAATGATATGTCTAATTTCAATCCACCATAATAGGATTTATTTTACTCTTCTGCATTTCCATATTTGTATCTCCATTTTCCATCGGTGAGTAACCTTTCTCTGATGATCTTCAAAAATGTAGTAATTTCCTCTAATATATTTAAAACAAAAAGACGTTTCAGCATTTCTAATTTAAAGAACTGTGAGAATCATACCTCTTACCTACATTGCATTTTTTAGTTTTATATTTCTTTGGAAACAGAATATATTGTCAAAATTTTTACTCAATATTTTTAAACTTTATTATCTCTACTTAGGATATTACAGCACATGAAAAATCTTTACTCCCATTAAAATTAAAACAAATCACCAGAAAATTTTGAGAGAGGGCATGTAAATTGGGGAGGAGCAGAGAAAGGAGGGGGGAGAGAGAAATTCAAGCAAGCTCCACACTATCAGTGCAGAGACCTACATGGGGCTTGAACCCATGAACTGTGAGATCATGACCTGAGCTGAAACCAACAGTTGGATGCTAAACTGACTGAGCTACCACAGTGCCCTGCAGTTAGGCAATTATAACTTATAAAAGTTGTCAAAAGGTCCATTCACTGCTTCAGGAAGCTCAGAAAACCATAATCAGAGTAAATACTAAGTAAAGACCTTTAGGCCCATCATAGTCAAATGGCTAGAATCCTAAGATAAAGAGGGGGAAAAAAGGAAAAACAATTAGAGATAAAAGACATAAAACATCAGGAAAACAATTATAAGAATGAAAGCTGATTTTCTATGATAAACATTAGACCCTAGATCATAATAGATTATTATTTTTCTAGCCCCAAAGGGTAGAATTCTGTATCAAGTGAAAAATCTTTTGTATGATATCTTCTCTTTTTTAAAGTTTATTTATTTATTTTGAGAGACTGAGAAAGCATGAGTAGAAGGGCAGAGAGAGAGAGAGAGGGAGAGAGAGAGAATCCCATGCAGACTCCACACTGCCAGCAAAGAGACTGATGCAGAGCTCCATCCCATGAACAATGAAATCATGACCTGGCTGAAACCAAGAACTGGACACTTAATGGACTGAGCCACCCAGGTGCCCAAAGATATTTCCAATGCACCAAAATAAAGGCCTTTTTAGATAAATGAAAACTGATAGAATTTGTTATCATCAGATCTGCAATACAATAAGTACTAAAGGAATTTCTTCCAGTTGAAGAGTATTGATACCAGATAGAAGTCTACTTCTTCAGAAATAAATAGAACCCAGAAAATATGAAGAAGGGGATAAGTATAAAATGTTTTCTTTCACATATATATTCATTAAAAAAATTCTTGGTGTGACTGAGTGACTCAACTGGTTAAGTGTTGGAATCAATTTCTGTTCAGATCATGATCTCTGGGTTGTGAAATTGAGCCCCAAGTCAGTCTCTGCTCTGGGCATGGAGCCTGCTTAATTATGTCTCTCCATCTTTCTCTGCCCCTCACTCTGCTCACGTGTGTGGATACAGGCGCTCTCTCTCTCTCTGTCTCTCTCTCTCTAAAAATAAATAAAAATAAATGAATAAATAAATACATTTTTGACTGACCAGGATTGGGTAAGTAGAATTATGCTGTTCTAAGGCTCTTACAATATTCGTAAAGTAGTATACTTTTATTTGATGATACTATTATTAGTTAAATAAATCTATATTTCAATCTCTAGAATGAGTCAGCAAACTTCTGTGCAGGGGCCAAATCTGGTGTGCCCCTTCTTCTGAATGGATCATGTGCTACAATTTATTCTTGCATTTTTAATGAATTGAACATTTTTTAAAAATGAAAATAAATGACAAACTGTATATATATATATCAATGCCTAAAATATTGATATCTGACTCTTTACAGAAAAAATAAATTCTGACACCTACTCAAGAACAACCACTTTAAAAAATACATACATATATACACAAGAAAAAGATGTAGTTAAAACGTTAATAAATTATATTTTTTTAAAAGGCATCAAAAATATTAACCCAAATGAATTAATAGACTAAAATACACACACACACATTTATATTTATTTAAAGCCAAACAAAATTTTTTATAGTTTATTTATTTTGTGAGAGGGAGAGAGTGAACAGGGGAAGGGCAGAGAGAGAAGGAGAGAGGAAAAATCCCAAGCAGGCTCTGTACCAACAGCCATGTGGGGCTTGAATTCATGAATCATGAGTTCATGACCTGAGCCTAAACCAAGAGTCTGACGCTTAACTGGCTGAGCCACCCAGGCATCCTAAAGCAAAAATAATTTTATATATATTAACATTCGTTTGTAAATTTGAGAACCTAGATAAAATGGGTAAATTTTTTAAAATGTTAACTGCAAAAGTTGATGTTGAAGAAATAGAGCACAAAAATAAGCCATATCACTTATTTTTATTTTTTTAAAAATATTTTTATTTATTTCTAGGAGAGAGAGAGACAGCGTGAGCAGGGGAGGGTCAGAGAGAGAGGGAGTCACAGACTGAAACAGGCTCCAGGCTCTGAGCTGGCAATCAGCACAGAGCCCGACACGGGGCTTGAACCCACGAACTGCGAGACATGACCTAAGCGAAAGTCGGACACTTAACCGACTAAGCCACCCAGGCGCCCCTAAGCCATATCATTTATTAAATAACTGAAGTGAGATCATGTCAACTTTTCTCATAATAGTCAAGCCAAGAAATTTTTAGGGTAAGTTCTAGAACATCATTAGGGAAAAATTAATTGCTTTCTTCTATAAATCATTATATAAGATTAAAAAGAGTTGAAGATACCACCTCATTTTATGAAGATACCACCTCATTTACCCTATATAATATTAACTCATAAGTCAAACAAGAAAATACCACAAAAGGAAATTTCATAGGTTAATTTTTCATATGATTATAAATATAAAAACTTAAAGATAATTGTGATTAAGATACAAGGAGTTTTATGAATTTTAACACCTATATAAATTAAAAAAGTGGCTAGCAAAGCTAGAAATTAAAGGCTCTTTCTGACATGGTAAAAGTTATATACCAGTACATTCGGCAACCAGTACATTCAATCTCACCAAAGAGAGAATCTTAAGAGTCTCATGTAAAAGATGAGAAAAAAAAAATTTCTCCCCTGGCACAGTGTATGTTCAACACACCACTGGAGCACTGGAGGTCCTGGAGGAGGTTTTAAGAAAAGCAAAAGAAAAAGTGTTATGGAAAATAAACAAGAATGGGTCAAAATGATATAATCATCTACCTAGGAAAAAAATAGCAGAGTCAAAAGAACTGATAAGATAATTTAGTAAATGTGCCAGATAAAAGATGGATTTGTGACAATTTCAACTGATGAATTTTAACCCAACAAACCCAACAAATAATAGAATTTAAATAATAACGCCAACAAAACTAAAGTATGAAGAAAGAAACCAAGAATATAAGACAATTTTAGGGAAAATTTTAAAATTTGAACAGAAAACAAAAATATCTTGACTACATGGAGAGATATTTTATACTTATGTGTTGGAGAACTTTATATTATAAATATACCAGTGATCTCCATAAATCAAATCAGAAATTCAGTGCATTTTTTAAAGATTATTTATTTATTTTGAGAGAGACAGAGATAGCATGAGTTGGGGGAGGGGCAGAGAGAAGGAGAAAAGGAATCCCAAACAGGCTCCAAGCTGCCAGTGTAGAGCTCAACGATGTCAGGCCCAAACCCACAAAACCATAAGATCATGACCTGAGTAGAAAACGAGTCACTCAAACGACTGAGCCATCCAGGTGCCCCCAGTGCATTTTTAATTAAAATTCCATTTAACTTATTTGAAGAACTTAATAAACTTCCATTAAACTTTACATGAAGAATAGAACTTTGCTAATAGTTAAATAAGGACAGAGGACTTGTCTCATTTGGTTATAAAGAATCATAGTATTAAAAAAATATATTACCACAAGAACAGTCAAATAAGCAAAAAAAACAGAAATCTCTGAGACAGATAACTATACATTCAGGACTCAAATTCTTAATATAGATGGCACCATTAATTCAGAGTCTTCAGTAGTGTGGTAAAAAGTAGGTGAGTATGTAGAGAGAAAAATAATTGGATTCCTATCCAAAATGATCAAGGAACTAAATGTGAGAAAGAAAAAAAAATGTGTTTAAAATGGTGGAAAAAAATGTAGGTTAATGTTCTGTGACCAAAGGTGGAACAGAATATCCTAATTTAGTTTTGAAAAGTACAATCTGTAAGGCAATAAGTAGATTGATAGATGATACAGAGATACACAGATGGTATCTAGGTAGATAGAGTCTGGACTGCATTCTTATTAGTAGTCAGCATTTTTCTGTTTTACAATTGTGACTTAAATTAGATCCTATGACTCTTTCAGGCTTGTTCTGAGCTCAGTCTCCGACTATTTTGCTGCCATGTTTACAAGTGATGTTTGTGAAGCCAAGCAAGAGGAGATCAAGATGGAAGGCATAGACCCCAATGCCCTCTGGGACCTTGTCCAATTTGCATATACAGGTACTGTAAAAGAATTATAGCTTCATGTTGCTCCTCTCATGAATTTTAGAATTTGGGTATGGGATTTAAAGGTTAAAAAAGTGCTTAGTTTGTGTATTTGATTTTTTCAGTTGAAAGATTATCGAAAAGAGAAAAATCAGGCTACCTTTTCATTTGTCACGAAATAAAAAGCGTATTTATGTATACATACACCCTATTTCCTTCCACAAAGGATTTAATAAGTTTATAAATATAGCCAATGAAATGACCTGGGGAGAGGAGCAGAGAGGTTATTAATTCTCAAAAATTTGTTAATGTCCATAAATAGAGAATTAGACAAAGAAATAGATTCTCATTGTCTTTCCTTTTGGAAAGTATCGGTTGAAAGAATCCTGTCTCCTTGTATTATATTATTTTAACATGAAAATCTTAACAGAACATTTAATGTGGATTTGACAAACTTAGTTGAAAGGGACAGTGAAGATATTTAGAGTTATGAAACTGACCAGTTTTTGAAGCATTTTCTTCCTGCTCTACTATGTTGATATTTTCTAATGGCCTTTGCGCCATGTTATACTTAGCACATTCAGATAAGTTTGCCAATTAGCAAACATTTGTTGAATGTTTCAAATGTGCAAGTATAACTTGTATCTCTGGAGAATAAACCAATGAATCAGTCATGTCTTTGTCTTACAGAAGCTTACAGTCCGAGTGGAGAAGTTATGTGAGGGAATAAATACAATATAATGTGACACATTAAAAGGGAGTTTGAAGACATAAAACCTGCCACTCCAGACATTATCAGGGCTCATATTCATTTAAAACATTTTAATCATTTTCAAGACTAGTGTGGTAAAGGGAGACATTTTAATAAAATCTTGTGATGGAAGCAAAGGCAGATAAATGAATTGATGTAATATTTTTTTTTAGAAATGGCTGGTGGTTCTTTTTGTCTGAACTCTCAATCCTAGTATGAAATACAAATAAAAGGTAGGCTAGGGCCTGGTTATCAAAGCAGAGGATCCTAGTTTAAGGAGATGTGTTTTTGTAGTATTTCAGGTTACAGGCCACATAAGATGACATTGTGAAGATCGGTCACTAGAACTAAAAGGCTGTTAAACTATTGGGAATCTGTGTTCTTGGAGGATTTGGCTTCTCATCGAGAGGAGTTTCCTAATATAACACTTAATGAGTCAATGAAGCCTTTTTGAAAAGAAAAATCTATGCTGTATCTCAAAGTATCAATGTGGCGGACAGACGTAGATATTTCCTGGCCTGAATTGTTTTTAAATTCTATTTTGTCTAAGTAAATATTGTACTGGGCAAAGTTAAAAACAGTAAAAGTAACTATAGGTGAAACAGACAGAATTCAGTATTTAAAGTGAGGGAGAGAAGACTTGTAAATGCTAGGATGATAGAGACCACAGGCCATCTGTGGTTGCGATTTTGCTTTACCTAAAGGAAGAGTAGACTGTTACCTATCTTTGTGATATGACCTAATTTTACAACTTAGAGCAAGGCACTCACTCAAGGTATACTTGTACTCTCCCACAAAAACTGAGAAATAAGGGTACTATCATCCCTGAAGTTGGCATTTCAAAGGGAATGCTTCCAGGTCCTTGAGAACAAGATTCCTGGCTTGTTAAACTGGCAAAAAGGCTTTTCAAAATATTTACATCTCAAAGGGGTAGACAAAGAATTTATAATTACAGGTTTTCTGGAGTAAATGCTCTAAGGAAAGGGAGACCCCAAAGGCAGGAAGTAGCGTGAATAGGTAGTCAAGCTGAGGGGCCATTAAGACCATCTTAACTGCTTGCAATCTGCATACAGCTTGAAATAGTAACAGAGCCTATCAGTGGCCTCTCAGCCAGAGGATGGCAAAGGTAACCACATTATTGTTTCCTTGAAAGAGAAGAATCCTGAATCTTCCATTTTAGGGATCTTTCTAGCAACAGAAAGGCATAAATCCACTCCTTAACAGCTTCCATGGCCTGGCAACCTTGCAATTCTCTTGTTCAAAACTAGGTCAAAAGACACTCATCATCATGCAGCACAAAGTTGGAAGATGTTTCAAAGCTCCCTGCTGAATGTAATGACCCAGATTTTGCTCTGCTTTATAGGGGACAGGCAGGATACAAAGTGGCCTTTCACGTGCCACTGTCACTTTTGGTTTTTCTCCAACATCCATACTCCCTGGTAGTTCATAAATTTTTGATAGTTTATAGAAAAGTAAGATGAGCAAATGATTTACCAGCTGATATTGGGAGAATTTTAGGCATAACATAAGATACTTGGTCTTTTGATAGATCTATTTACCTATAATAGATATGTACTAAAATATGACAACAGAAGAGATCAAGTGAGCAAACGACAGAAAGCGAATCATAGAAAGTACCCATCTATGTGTCCACTTAGGTAATGTGCTAGCTAGTCTCAGAGATTTTTCTTGGTAGAAAGATAAAAATAAATGCCTCATTGAAGAAGGGAAAAATTGAAAGGCAATAAAGATATTGGGTCAGTTATTTGGTAATATTTCCTTAAACTGAAGTTTGAGAGGCTTTGAAAGAAATTAAGGAGGATCCACTCTGTCAAGAACTGATAGTTCACTATTAGCTGTGGAAGTAAAGCGTTCAATACATATACATAAGATTGCTTTAAAATGATTGAAACAGATAAAAATTTCCATGAGATCTAGAAAGCCGATGAGATTTGAAAGAACCCTATGTGCTTAATTTATTTCATTAGCTTAGATATTAAGGAAAAGAATGAAAGGATAAAATAGCTTGAAATAAACTTTTGACTAAGATAAGCTTCAATGATTATAGGGTTTAATAATCTTTGATTCAAAGAAAGAGAAATTATCCCTTAAAGAATTTCAGGTAGTAAAATGTGTACATAGTAAGATGCAGGAGACACCCTCCCTCCCTGTCTACTCCTCTTTTCCCTACTGTAACAAATTAGAATAAGAAGAAATGAGACCAGTGGCCTGGTAGAAATTCATAAGAACTAAGGCAGTATTCATAGGGTTTCTTTTCCTGGTTACTAGGGAGAGTGGCCTGGATACCTGGGGTGGCTGCATTGATGCTAATACCTCAAAGGAATACGAATATCTTTAAGGGAAAAGATATAATAATAAAAGGTTAGTGTTAACAATATGTAAGATAGGATAAAGAAAATCAGTAATATCTTCTGCTGACAAAGTTGTACATGTTTAGAAGTATGAAGGATTAAGATACAGCAATTAGAACAACATCTAATTATTATGGTATCAAAATAAGCTTCTTTACTTAAAAGGCACCAATCAGTCAATTTCTTTTCACACATTGCCATAGCTCAAGAATGAAAAGGAAATAAAAAATTATACCAGTGTTAGAAATAATTGTCTACCTAATATGAGGTTCATATCACTTTCCAGAGTTCTTAATTGGCTGTTTAAGGAGTTCCAAATTTCTGCTTTTTAAAACTTTTCATTGGATTTTTTTATGGCTTTAACCAAGAAATCTGAGTATGATCTTAGCTATTCAGAGAACAAAGGCCCATTTAAGCAACAGTGTATATTATAAAATAGTGCCCTTTAATAATTCATGCCTTATGTTTAAAAAAAATTTTAATGTCTTATTTATTTCTGAGAGAGAGAGAGGCAGCATGAGCAGGGAGGGTCAGAGAGAGAGGGAGCTACAGAATCTGAAACAATCTCCAGCTCTGAGCTGGCAGTTAGCACAGAGCCCGACACAGGTCCCGAACCCACAAACTATGGGATCATGACCTGAGCTGAAGTTGGATGCTTAACCGACTGAGCCACCCTGGCGCCCCCATACCTTACATTTAAAGTTTGAATGCTTAGTTTCAATCCAAAGGATATATAAGATTACATATCAGTTTTTCAAAATCAAACTATAATTCAGCTAATAATATTTAAGCACAATGCATGAATTAGGTCACACTAGGGACCAGAAGATAAAATATAAATTACGACTGGTTGCAAAAGCAAAAGGGAACTCCTGGGACTTCATCAAGATATAAAGCATTATGCTAGAATGTATTAAGCTGGAATGCATTATGCTAGAATGTATTAAGCTGGAATGCATTATGCTAGAATGTGTTATGCTACAATGTGTTATGCCAAGTGAAATAAGTCAGTCAGAGAAAGACAAATACAATATGATTTCACTCATATGTGCAACTTAAGACACAAAAATGATGAACATAGGGGAAAGAAAAAAAGAGAGAGAGGGAGGCAAACAATAAGACACTGTTAACGAGGTGACTTTTGAGTTTAGGGTTTAAAATAACTAACCTTTGTTGCCTTTGTTTGTATAAACATACTTTTGATATACACAGTCTAATATTTCTTCATTAGAGAAAAGTATAAAGCAAATTTTGAAGACTATTATATTATTGTGTATATAAATAAATACATATGAAGATATGTATACACACACACACACACACACACATACGCACACACACACACATTTCAGTTCTAGCCAAAAATTGATGATCACATTGTGAAAATGAAAGAGGAAATGTAATATATTTGAAAAGAATGCTCTGGAGTTCACTGTATTTTAAAGTTGCTTTCAGGTTGATAGAAATTCCCTTCTGGTTTATCTTTTACACAGTCCCTACTATCTGGACATACTTGAAAATATACTGTGTTCATTGATGTGTAAGGAAATAGAGTTCTAACAAATGTGAGAGATGGGATTGCAGGGTTACTAGCTAAGTATGTCAGGTCCTGTAGAGAACTGATAAGGACACAGTTTAAATAAAGGAAGCTGTCCATCTAGCAGTAGTATTAAGAAGAGAGGTAGAAAATTAAACTGCCAAATAGCAAACCTTTAATCATACTGAAGAGTTAACTTCCTTAAAAAAATTTTAAAAAGGTTTATGTGCCACTGAAGTTAATTAAAGTCTTAGTACATGCTAACAAATGTTAAGATAGCTTCTGCTTACTGCCAAACATTTGAATGAAATAAATACACACACACAGGAACTAAAAAGTTTAATGTTCTATTTTAATATTAAAAAAATATACATCAATATAGTCAGCTTGGACTGAATATTCTAAACTCCCTTCAGAATTTTTTGTCGTAATTAAAAATAAGTTATCGTTACATTTTTATTACTGGTTTAATTCAAGTGGCATGAATTATGCAAGCACATTAGCAGAATATTAGTCTTAAAGTTAGAACTTTTATTACATAGACAATTTCTGTTCTCAGTTTAAGAAATTGAACCTTTAAAGACTGGTTTTATCTATTATTATATCCCATCAATTAAAATTTTGATTTAATAACTTCCATAGGATGATGAAATAACCTATATATCCATTAAGAAACAAAGGAAAATAATAAAAACAAGAATAAATCAGTTGTATATTACTATCATACTTCTCCCCTTTTCATTATCCTAAGAACCCGTGTGTTTGTGTGTGTGTGTGTGTGTGTTTGGGTATGTGTGTGTATGTGCAACAATAAATAATATAAACTAAGTTAGGGAAATTTTTTGCATTAAAATAAGTAATAAAAAATTACATATATCTTCTGAATATTTCACAATGATCTGTTATGGTTACTGAACTGCATCCTGGCTTCATGTTATGGGATTTCACAGACAGATTGAAAAAGAAATTGCTTTGTGAAATTTAATATTTACTACAGATAGAGGAAAGGTTATGTCTTTTCTGCCCTGTAACTCACATTTATTTTCTGGGTCTCCAAGTAAGGAAAATCCCTCCGGTCTCATCTTATAATCAACTTTGCCTTCTTAAAAAAAAAACCTGGTTGGATTTTATGTTATTGTTGCTCACAATCTTATAATTTTTTTTTTAGATTTTCCTTTGGGTACTAGATATTGTACAGGAAAATTGTTTACATGTTCTTTGAATCTTACATTTTGCTTTGGTTGCTAGGAAGGCAGAAACTGAATCATATGACAGTATAGCATGTGTGCAGAGTACATGTTATATATTTTTGTGCATTAGTCTTATATTTGACTATATTTTACCAGGATTATTTAACCATCACTCTAATCTCAAAATATCTGTACACTTGATTCTGTTGCATTTGCGTAATAGCATATAGAATTTAACATCAGAAATATGTGGGGTTTTCTTTGGCCTTTGCTAGGACTAATAATCAACCAGAACTCACTGAGATATTGCAGCCCAGTGTTCACTTGAACTGTTGGACATTTACTCTAATTGGCATGTACTTGCTTCTTATTCCTCAAGTATTTTTATTATATCCCTTGGGCTCCCCCATTTTCATACTTAGAGATCTTGGTCCAATTACTTAGACTTACAGAGTCTTAATATTACTCAACCATAAGAAAGGAAAAATAATAATGCCTAAGTAAGAGGATTGTTTTAAAGAGTAATTAAACAAATAAAAGTGAGTTTAGCATAATGCTTAGCAGATTATAAACACTCAATTATGATGATTATTTATAATAGGTATTTTTAGAAGTTTCATCAAATCCTTTGCACAATCCATTATAAAAAAATGAAACTGGAGGGGCATCTGGGTGGCTCAGTTGGTTAAGAGTCTGATTTTGGCCCAGGTGATGATCTCATGGTTTAGGAGTTCTAGCCCTCCCTGATTTGGGCTCTGCACTGACTGTTCAGAGCCTGGAGGTTGATTCAGATTCCATGTTTCTGTCTCTGTGCCCCTTCCCTGCTTGTGCTCTCTCTCTCTCAAAAACAAATAATTTTTTTTAAATGAAACTGGAGACAGAACTGGGGAGGGAGTCAACACTTTGTTTGCCAACATTTATTAATTTTGAATCTGATATATTATATGCTTTAGTATTACAATATGAATTCTAATTTGTATGTAAAATTTTATATACATTTTTAATACTAAATATTTTTAAACCACCTACTTGTAATTTTGCTGCCTTATGTATTTTAATTATGTTTTTATTACATACTACATTAATTATTTTAGCATATTTTATCTTATTCCACACAGTAACATCCTAAGATGGGCAATTAGTCAAATGTTATTGTCAGATACAAAAATGAAAATATCTTGGTAGAGAGGTCCACATAATTACATGGATGTTAAAGCATGATCCAGTTTTCTCAATGACATTTCAGTGAGCATTCTACTAGATATAAAGTTACTCAAACTTCTGTCTGATTAATATGAGAGGGAATGCTCCTTATATGTCGTTACATTATTGCCACCTTCCATTTCCCAGTACCAACAACCATAAAACATATTTTTTCTTATAATTAGTTTCCTTTTACACAAAATCGTGAATAATCTGAGGAAAGTATATAGATGTTACAAACTGAGAACTGTTTATGACTGATCATAGCACTAGTTGTAGTATATTCCTCAAACTTTGATATTCACAATTTCATAACTGCACATTTAAGTTTAATTTTGTTTTGTTGTTTTTATGTAAATAAGAAGAATTATAGGAAACACTACATGTTTAACATTTAACATTTTCAGGATGTTTTACACACATCTCTGTTACTTCTTATAAGACTCAGCTTTATTGTGCAGTAGGGAAAATACAGCACCAATGTCACATATATTTCTGAACAGTACACATCTTTTAAAATACTACTTTAGTTGTATTTTGACTATTTCTTAATGCTTTGCATTTAAAATTTGATAGAACTGATTCTTTGCACAGATACTATGTAGTGGCAAAAACAACTGAAACAAGTGAATAAAGAAACAAAAACAAGCAAATAGAACAACTCCAGTCACTGCCCCCTTCTGAATTCTTCCAGAAATTACCTTTTTGTCTGGTTTTCCACTTTCATTCAGGAGAGATTTTTCCTTCGTCTTCTTCCCAATTCATAATGAGGACTCTAAGTACTTTAATTTTAAATGCTTTGTCTACCTCAGATAAAGGGTGGTAAGGTTACCCAATAGGGAAGACATTTCAGCCAGCAGTGAGTGGTGTGCTCAAGATATCCTGGAGGAGTACCTTGTATCCTGTCTCCTTGAGACCACACTTGACCTTTCTTAGGCATATCATAGCACACACATTGCTCCACCAGAGAAAATATTCCACTAAATGGCATTCATGCGAGTCTGATGCCTATTTCCCACTTCATCATTTCTTCTCTGAAGAAATTGTTAGATTTAGAAATATTTAGAAGAGTGTGTGGGTGGGAGGAAGCATAATAAAGAATAAAATATCAATAAAGAAAGTATGGACTAGTAATGGAAGAATTCTCTGTGAGGATTGTAAAAATCACTTTAACATATAACATTTTCATTTCTGATATGTCCATGTCTGCAGAATGTAAACAATACTTTGAGATATATGTCATTAATTATTTTCATATATATTCTTGGTCTCTATGGCCTACTTTCTGATAAAAGGGCATTTTTAATATGACATTTAAATTTTTGACAATTTATTATTTTATCAAGTTAAGTTAAAGAAAATATAGGAAGGGCCTCAAGTACAAGCCTCATTTTTATATGCATTTAATTTAAATTTGCCATGTCACAAAATGACTTAAAATGGCTTCAAGGTAAAATACATAAGAGAGGAAAATAAGGTATCGATAATGTATAGGGCAGTGTTTTGTGTTTTGACATGTATTGAAGAGTTAACTGTACATGCCTACAATAACACTTTGTAACTATTTTGAGGCTAAGAAATATTGATTATGATTATAGATTGTTAGGTGTGAAAATTTCAAGAAAAATATGAATACTTACAGTCAGAAAATGAAAGTGGTAAGTCTCTGAAAAGATCCATAATGATAGCAGTAAAGGAATAAGATAACTTATTAAGCATATTTTGAGAGCCAAGATTGTGCTCCAAAGAAAGTTATCTGTTAAATAAATGAAACAAAAAACAGCTGGCAACTCAGAAGCCATAGTGTACAGAGGAAGGGGGTGGTATGGACACCGGCACAGGTAGAACTCTCAGTCTGGGCAAATTGCCAGATGATAAATGTCAAAACTGCAGCCTCTTTTTATTTCCGCATCACATCCATCCAACTGAGTGCATAAAATCTTTAAGTGCCCCAAGATGGAGCAACTTTGTAGATAACTTCAATTCAACCTAGTTCTATGAGAATGTACTTCTATATAATGTTGTTGTAAGATCTGTCCAGTGACAAGTTATATTTTCCTGTATTTATCCCTTTCAATCTCCCCTCTATTTTTATGACTGAAATAGAACAATAAAGGAAGAACAAATATAAAGTCATTTACGGAAGCCACAACTATAACTTTAGTCTTAATTTCATGCCTAGGTATCTATGATACATTAAACACAGAAATTCAAGTAAAAAATACCTGAAAAAAGCATCCAGATTCAAATCCACAGCACCTCTAGTATGATTTACACCACAAGAGTCATATGTTTCTGTTTGTATTCATAGAAATTACATGCCAATTTGTTTTAGCTTCTCAGTCACCAAGGCAAAGAAAGAAGCATAATCAGTTATGTTATAAAATAAAAACAAATATCTTGCTTAGTATAAGCATAGGTTTCTAATATTAAAATCTGAGAAGCATATTTTTGAATATCTGAATATTTGTAAAACACTATATCATATACTTCAGACAACTTCACTAATTTGCTAAAAGTGGATATAATAATGAGTTATGGAACTATTTCTTCTAAGTTCAAATGATGTTGCCCAGACACACAAATTACTAAAAACTTCAGGTACCAAAGAATAAAGTATTAAAATCCAGGAATCAAATCAGTTGGGTTGTAGGTACATTTAATTTAAAGAGATTCGTATTACTGATACTGAACTCAAAAGTATATGTTCCTCCTAAAGGTATCCTAATGTATATAATTTTATAATAGCCAAATGAACATATGTATGGTATGTTTGATATACCAGTAGACAAATTATGTTACTTCCAGTACAAGTTTGTATAACTTGTATAATTATGCATTGGTCCTTTATTTTTAATTTTTCTCACAACCAAAATTTCCTTAAGTATTGAGTGACAGGCTGAGTTAGAGCAAATCCCATAGCAGGTACTAGAAGTAGAAAAAAATATTTATGTAGTTGATTAAGGACAGAGTTATAAGCTTTGATATACTAAAAATTAAGGAGTATATTCTATGGTTAAAAATCAAGTAAGCTAAACACATGTGCATGAATGTGGGTCAAGGGTATGTTCAGAAAATGTCAAGATTTTTCTCAGCAAACGATTTCTTGTTTTTTCCATATCATTGATATGTTAATATTAAATTTAAAACAACTTAGGTACTGAGTTTTTTAGTTCCAATACCCATTGGACTATTTGTTTATTTAAAAACATTTTTTAGTGTTTATTTTTGAGAGAGACAGAACATGAGCAGGGGAGGGGCTGAGAGAGAGTGAGACACAGAATCTGAAGCAAGCTCCATGCTCTGAGCTGTCAGCACAAAGCCAGACACAGGCCTTGAACCCAACAACGGTGAGATCATGACCTGAGCCAAAGTTGGATGCTTAACCGACGGAGCCACCCAGGTGCCCCTGCACTTCTTAAAGAAAAGATGTGCAGTTAGAATTAGAAAAATGATGGCCTTTATTATTACAACTACCTTTCATGGGTTCTTGCATAGATATTTCCCTGACTTTTCCAACAGTAAGCCCTTAAACTCCAAGATATATTTACTACTTAAAAAACATGATGTGTGCTTTTCTTATGGCTAGAATACAGGAAAGACATTGTTTTTTTGATTAATAAGGTCTAAGATTATAAGATTTTCTAGGCATAGCTTGTCATTCTGTTTTATAAAACTGGCTTGCTATGATTTTTTAGATAACAACCAAGATTTTCTTCCACATAAGAGGTGAGCAGGGGACCAGGGAGCCAGTAATTGGAGCATATTAGAATAAGGAATAATTTGATGGTAGCAAAAGTCTAAAGTGCAATAAAAATCAATTTCTTTTGGTAGCTGTTAAAAAGACATATAAGCCTATTAAAAATAATAAAATGATGCAAACCAACATTCTCTTAATGCTCCTGCTTTTTTTTATCACTCAAAAAATCTTAGGAATTTGATGATATAGATTATTGAGAAAGTAAATAAATAACCAAGAATACACAAATCTCCCATGTGGAATTCTACATCATTTATGTAATTAATATGCCCTCAAGGAAATAGGCCACAAATCCATATTCTTCAAGTGTGGCCATTCATAAGGACTTCCTTCCAGAAAGCACAGTATAGAAAAGGAGACCCAAGGGTAATTTTATAATGGAGACACCTGACAAATGCTACTTCTGCTGTTTGGCAACCCAGTTGGATTGAGGCCAGTGGTTTGGGTGCTAAAAAAGTTCACCTAAGAAGAATAAAGGAGATGGAGGTTTACTGAATACATGGCAAGGGAGCAGGAGGAAGGATAGCAAAAGAGGGCCTGTCTGCTAGGAGGCCTTGGTGGCTGTAGGTAAGCGGAGAAGGTGAGGAGGTATGGAGACATGGAATTTTCCTTTTTTTGTATGTATGTCCAGGTATAAGTAACCCATTGGTCAGCTAAAGCTTATGGATATTTTGAGGTAGGTTGTCTAATGGGCCTCTTTGTATTCAGCCCCTTGGGTGACTGTGGACCCTTTTACTCTATTTAGGTTTCCATTGCTCAAGTTGGTTGCCCAAAAGTGTCACTACGCCTACTAAGTGATCAAAATTAACATCAACAGTGATGAGTCATGTTGATAGTATGTACCCTTGGTATGATGTGATGAGACCAGAACCCATATTCCACTGTAATCATAATTAAATGAATCTCAATTGAGGGACAGTCTACAAAATACTTAACTAAAACTCCTCAAAACAGTCAGTCATCAAAAACAAAGAAAATTGGGAAACTGTCACAGCCAAGAGGAGCCTAAGGAGACATTATCACTAAATAAGATATGATATCCTGCATGAGATCCTGAAACAGAGAAAGGGATATTAAATAGGTTGGTTTTTTTAAAAAAAGTAAATTAAAGTATGGACTTAGTTAATACTACTATACCAGTATTGGTTCTATGATTTAACATATGTATCATACTAATGTAGAATGTTAACAACAAAGAAAAATAGGTGGGTATTTAATATGAGAAATCTACATTATTTTGTAAGTTTCCTGTAAATTTAAAGTACTTTAAGAAAAATGTTTATTTCTAAGAATTTCTATGAATTACTTAAATATTAATTTTTAATTTTGTTTCAGTTCTAGTGTGGTAATGGTATTACTTCTCTTGCTTTGTACTGAAGATAGAGATGATAGATGATTGATTGATTTGATAGATTTAATTTACTTTCTGGATTTTATAGGCAACTTTTGTATCTATTTGGTGAAATCAATTCTTTTTTAATGTAACTGATTATATGGATCAAATAAGGTTGTACAGCACAGTTGGTAATAGGATATCACTTGTCCATTGCAAATACAGCAGCATAAATTCACATTCTTCCATAATCTTCACCTTTTCCTTCCCATTCTGTTTTCATTACAATACAGTGTAAATTTAAATATATTATTTTGTAGAAAAACAGTTTAAGTCTATCGAAACATAGTTAGAATACTCAGTCACTTTAATATCTACTCAAGATGAGACATATAGATATATGTAGCACACATTTGGAGATACTCCATTCAAAAGACATCCTGTTCTTATTCCAAAATTGATTCAAGGGATGGTGACTAATTCTATCAGTCTAGTTCCTATAGGGTCAAAATCAATTATTGAAGTTTTACCACATTGCTAATTATTGATTAAACATGGTCATGTGATACTATTTTTGTTAAGGCGACCTGAAAGGAAAACTTCTGGGGAACTTTCAGTAAAGATTTCTTCACTGATTCAAGAGACACATGAATGAAGGAAGAGTTTCTCTTCTTATGGGTGTTTTTCTGTCCAATCTGAAGCTTGAAACAACGCACTTGAGAAGATGGTCATTTTCTGATGATGTGTTGAAGCTTTCAGTTAATCATTTCCGGAGACAACCCTCCTCTCCCTTTGTCAAATGAGATTATAACTATTTCCTTACTATTTAAGAAAATTCTTCAAGGCTTTCTATTATTACAATGAAAGGCTTTTAGGTATCCAAAGTTTAATTTAAGTATCAGATATTTTAAAACCAATTTTCCATGGCATGAAAAGTAAAAATATGTAGACTTTCCCCATTAGTGTATATGTGTATATTTTCTACGAAGAAAAATATCATGCATGAAGTAGCTCAATTTGTGTGCATTCAAGCTCAACACACACTAATATTCCATTTGTGCCTTCTGGCTTTTACAAATGGTCTTTTCATTGGATATACTCCAAATTGAAAAAAGTTGAATATTTTAGCTCTTTCAAACAAACAATACCTATACCCTCCAAATTTGCATCCAGTTACCATAAGTAAGCTGAAAAAATTAATCTATTGACAACCTGTGAAAATTCAAGTTTTTCCTCTCCCCCACCCCTGCCTTTATTTTTATAGGAAAGGAAGGATAAATGCCTACTAAAATTTTATCTAAATTATTATGAAGTATAATGCTAGACTCACTATTTGGACTATTTGGTTTTATAAACAGATATCTTACATATCCTATAGCTCATTACACTGACATAATATCTCTGAATCACTTTTCAAGTATTCATCCGGCAAAGTAAAATAGTAACATGCACACACACACACACACACACACACACACCCATACACATCCACCATTTTATATGCTATGTTTACATCTATGAAATTATTTTAACAATATGTTGATAAAGTATTTTAAATGATCATTGCATATGTGAAGTTGCCATGGCTATAATATGTTATCTACATTATAAACTTCAAGAAAAAAATTAACACATAACCCATGATTTCTCTAAGTTATAATATTCTATCTTTGTGATTTTGTTAGTAAAGCTTGAATTAAAGCCCCTCAGAAAATATAGATACTAAACATCTTTGTTCGCATTTAAGTATTCTTTTTAAAAGCTTTATTGATGAGTAATTGACATATAGAAAACTGATAATATATAAGATGTATAATTTGATGTTTTGATCTAGTTATACACCCATAAAATCATTTCCACAAAGAGGCTAATGAATGTATCCATCATGCACTTTCTGATCCATCTTTACTTAGGTAAAGTACTATAGAATAGTTTATTCTTGTGCTTACTACCATAGTCATAAACATTTAAATATATATCAACAACTACACTACCGTAATTATCTTAAAATCATTTGAGCTTGTATGACTCCTTCAACTTCAGATGAATATTTTGTTTGACATTTTTACTTTTTTTTTTTAATGTTTTTTTATTTATTTTTGAGAGAGAGATAGAGACAGCATGAGCAGGGGAGGGTCAGAGAGAGAGAGGGAGACATAGAATCCAAAACAGGCCCCAGGTTCTGAGCTAGCTGTCAGCACGGAGCCTGATGTGGGGCTCGAACCCATGAATCGCAAGATCATGACCTAAGCCAAAGTCAAACACTCAACCGACTGAGCTACCCAGGCACCCCTGACATTTTTTATTGAAAGATATTTTGAGATATAAACACCTCAAAGAACTGTATTGGCAAATGTCTCTGCTACCAAATTGACCTATGATATGTTCTACTAGTTGATAATATCCAAATAAAGGATCCTTGTGAATTTGTTAAAACCTTGTAAGTTTAAAAATAACTATTTCTATATTTTATCATTGATAATGTCCCTCTTTTATATTAAAACTGCAATTTAGGTAGCTAATTTAATTAGAAATTGATATATATAGTAAAAGTATTTTAATTTTTCTCTCATACAGTGTTCATTTCAATTTCTTGTTTCCACTTTACCTGTTTTTTCTTCCTTCTTCATCAATCCTTTGCAACACTTGGAAGCATACTGTAGATTCCCTTGCTTTCTTATTCTTTCAGTGACCCTCATAAATAAAACATAAAACTCTTTAACTATTAAACATATTAAGTATAGGTGAAATGTCATGTTTGAAAGCAAAGTTATCCCTCACCCAACAGATATTGACTAATTATAAAGGAAAAAAAATTCTTTAAAATGAAGAAATCTAGCAGACATTGCCTTAAACAAGGCACCAAACAACACCATCAATGATGAGACATACCCACATCATGAACATCCCTATAAAAAGCACTGCAAAGGATAGAATATCACCTATATGATGTCCCTGTCAAAAAAAGATTTCAGAGGTCTAATCGTGGTGATATAATATGACTAACCCAACTGGGGGAGCTCTACAGAACAACTAGTCTGCAATCATCACTATTGTTATAAATGTCACGAAGGACAAAGTGGCTGAGAAACTAACACAAGTTAAAGGAGAGTAAAGGGACGTTACAAGTAAATATAATGTGTAAGCCTTGATTCGATCCTGAATTTAAAAATAAGATCTTTAAGCATATTATTTAGACATTTGGGGAAATTGCATCATAGCAAATACTAGTGTATCAATTTTGTAAGAGTAAAAACTACATTGTGGTTTATAGGAGAACGCCTTTGTTCTTAGACACACATGCTTAAGTATTTAGGGGTGAAGTATAACAGTTGGAATAATCCAGTAATTCAACAGCTGTAGCATAAACACACACACATACACACAAACACATGCAGAAAAATATGGCAAAATGTTAACCTTTGGTGAAGCCAGGTAAAGGGTATATGGGTGTTTATTGTACTATTCTTGCAAATTACTATAGGTTAAAAAAATCCAAAATAAAAAACTTTGGTTTGGAAAAAGATAAAGACAGTCTGTTTATAAATATCTTTCTTAATAAATATTCTGTCCTTAATGATGAATTTATGGGGCACCTGGGTGGCTCAGTCAGTTGGGCGTCCGACTTCGGCTCAGGTCATGATCTCACGATTTGCAGGTTGGAGCCCCGCGTTGGGCTCTGTGCTGACAGCCAGCTCAGAGCCTGGAGCCTGCTTCAGATTCTGTGTCTCCTTCTCTCTCTGACCCTCGCCTGCTCTCTCTCTCTCTCTCTTTCTCTAAAAAATAAATAAAACATTTAAAAAATTGAAAAAAAAGAAAGATGAATTTATGAAAGTAGGCAACTTTTCTAACATGCTATAGAAATACTACTGATGAAAAAAAGGAGAAATCTAAAAAAAATTGCAGTAGCATCATGAAGTTAGAAAATAAATACTAGCTAGCAAAAATACACACTTAAATTTCAACTAGATGATAGCATATTAATAATGAAAGTTAGAGTGCCTGGTTTTCCCAGTCAGTTGAACGTCTCACTTGGTTTTGGCTCAGGTCACAATCCCAGGGTCATGGGATTTGAGCCTCACATTGGGCTTCATGCTGAGAATGGAGCCTGCTTGAGATTCTCTCTCTGTCCCTCCCCCCTTCTCACATACACTCTCTCTCTCTCAAAAAAAGAGAAAAAAAAGCAAGAATGAAAGAAAGAAAAAACAAGAAAGTTAATCAATTATTTTTTTCCTATACGTCTGAATTTGAGTTTCAAATTTATGTAGTCTGTCTTCCAAGTGCATAAATGAATTAAAATATCTCCTTTATATAGGACTGATAACTATCATTGAATATAAGAGTTTGCAATATAGGTCTTACTGAGGCAAAAAGTAGAAGAACTATATAAATAAAACTTGTTTGGATACTTTAAACCTCAGTCAAATTTAGAACATTCAGAAAGGAAAATAAAACATTATTTTCTCAGAAAGATATCTAAAATCCTTAACATCTTGCAATTAAATGTAGAACACAGATCCTTATTTTTGGGTAATAATAGTTAAAACTAAAGGTGATAAAGTTATATAAAGACAGAACACCAGAAATAAAATGAATCCATAATCAAAGAAAAAGAATGACATTATTAAAACTTAGGACTAAAAACTGATGTTTATGAATTAATTAAAAATTCTGTGAAATGAATGATTCTCTTTCATAGAATTTCTACATTAAAAGTTATTTAAATTTTTAGTAAGTTAAGATTAGGCAGTATATTAGATATACCAAATAAGTATCTGTGAATTTACTTATTTCTTATTTTTTTAATGTTCTATTTATTTCTGAGAGAGAGAGAGAGAGAGAGACAGCATGAGCAGGGGAGGGTCAGAGAGAGAGGGAGACACAGGATTGGAAACAGGCTCCAGGCTCTGAGCTAGCTGTCAGCACAGAACCTGACATGGGACTCGAAGCCATGAACCGTGAGTTCATGACCTGAGCTGAAGTCAGATGTTTAACCGACTGAGCCATTCAGGTGCCCCAGTATCCGTGAATTAAAAGGTAGATATAAATATATTATAAATTTTAATATAAATAATTCTCATGGAGAGAACCTCTAGAAGTAAAGATGAAATATTTTTAAAGTTTTAAATATAAGGTTTAAATGAAATATTAAATATACTGGGGAGGTAATCAGTGAATGGAATATATAAAGAAACTACAGATATGCAGGAGAGAATGATTTGATCAATACCAAGCCCTTGATAATAGCCTCAAGGAGAAAATTGAAAAATGTAAGGAGGAAGAAAGAACCATTTCAATAAAAATAGGCAATACTTTCCAGAGTTTTCATATTTAGCAAAAACAAAAATTTCTGAGCAAAATTAATAAAAATAATTCAAAAAACTACTGTCCGTTATCCTTACTCTGTATTATGCATTAACGAGACCCACAAAAGTTGATTTGCTGAAATGATTAAACAATCCACTGAAAAGACAGGTTAATTTAACAAAGTAAGAATGACAGTGGTAAAAATAAACAATCTATGGCATGAAAATCTTTACAATAACTATAGGCACACACTAATTAAAACAAAATTAAAAATACAATTTAGAGTAAATTGGGGCCACCTGGGTAGCACAGTCAATTAAGCGTCTGACTCTTGATCTCATCTCATGTCATGATGTCATGGATTGTGATTTTGAGCCCATCAAGCTCTAAGCTGATGGTGCAGAGCCTGCTTGGGATTCTGTCTCTCCTTCTCTCTGGCCCTCCCCAACTTGTGCTCTCTCACTCTCTTAATATTTTCTTATTTTAAAAAAAAAAAATTAGAGTAGATTAGACTGCAAGAATCAATAAAGCCAATAAACCAATACAATTATATACAGTTGAGTATTTGACTTTATTGAGTTTTATTAGTTTAAATATTGCATTATTATTATTTGAAACTAATAGTTTTTGGTGTAGATTCAGGCACACAGGCTCCTTACTCCTTGTGCATCCCTCATCCACCAGGGTTTTATGTCACCTTTATTTTGCTGGTAGAAGAGAAAGAGAATGGATGGAGCACACTCAAGTCATAAATGCCTTGGTGTGGCAGTAAGCCACATCGCCTACTCATAGTCCATGGACATGTATCCTGATGTTATCATGTGTCCTGGTCCTGTGTTCAAAAAATGCATGAAGCTGTTTCTAGTGAAGAGTAACAGTCTGTGCTGCAAAAACTCAGATGGAATAATCCATTTGTATGGCTTAGAAATGCTCATTCATTCCTGAGTGACAAAATCTGAATGGGAATAAACCTATTAAAGATGTGTTAATTGCCAAATAAAAACTAACCCCAAATAGTTAAGCCCAGAAGTCTTCACAGAAATGTTTTACAAATAGTCCACAGTCCAATTCTTTAGTAAATTATTCCAGTAGTTGGACCAAAGAGGAAATACTCAAGAACTCATTTGTTGAGGTTAAGAGAACTGACCAAAAGGTAAGGAAAATTACAGAGAACTCTAATTATGGGTACAGTGAGTTAACAACAATATTCACAATCTATAACATATGTATATATAAGATATGCACATATACATTTACTCATTCTACACATATAAGCGCTTCATATTAAAATACACATGAATGTATTGTCAGAAACTTCATAAACCTTTGCCCTCCTAAGCTTGTAGATGTGTTTTGTGAAACTTGTCCCTCTTTTTTTTTCTTAATTCACAACAAAAGGAACACCCATAACTTCTACTGAAGTGGATACAAACACTTTAGTTGAAACTGCACTTCAAGTTGAAGATCTTGAACATTATGTGAAGTAAAACATGCAAGATGCTTAAAACAATTGGTGGCTTTCAGTGAGCAAAAATCTACTTATCTTGATTATCTGTTTAGGCTGAGCTCATTTCTAGCAGTTTGGCCTAATGTTTTGAGTAATACAATGGTATATGTTATTGTTCTAAACGGGGTTTCATGATTCTGTTCACTTAATGTTTAGGTTGCTTGGAATTAAAGGAAGACACCATTGAAAACCTTCTTGCTGCAGCGTGCCTTCTTCAGCTTCCCCAAGTAGTAGAAGTGTGCTGCCACTTCCTCATGAAGCTGTTGCACCCCTCCAACTGTTTGGGGATCCGAGCCTTTGCAGATGCTCAAGGATGCATCGAGTTAATGAAGGTGGCCCACAGTTACACAATGGTAAGGAAATTTTTATATTTTTATAATAGAGCCATAGCTGTATTATAAAGAGGTTCAAACAATTGCTGTCATTGCATTGAATGACTTTTTTATGTTTCAAATGAGTTTTATAGGCTTGGCACATTTCTATTATGGGGCACAATGTACTACATAGAATTTTATAATATCAAAGTAAAAAAAAAATCCCTGTTCGTAATGGACTTAATTCTACATTGTGTATAAATTATAAATAAAACCATAAAGCAATTATAGACTATTGAAGATTTTAGAAGTTTTTTAATCTTTCTTCTTGCTCCTGGCATATCTATCTTTTCATATCTACTTCCACAGCTGCCCCCTTTTTCTCCTTTTCTTTCTAGTAAAGAGCTACCAGCCTGTACCACAATAAAGAAAAAAAAAAAAACTTTTCTTTTGCCTTTTTCTCACAACATTTCTACTATGCAGTAAGTTGTATCAACCAAATTCAATGTTGAAAAGTCTACTCACAATGTGACGGTACTTGGAGATGGGTTGGAGATGGGGCTTTTGATTGTAATTAGGCTTAAATGAGGTCTTAAAAGTGGGTCCCTCATGATGAGATTAGTCCCCTTATAAGGGGAAATACCAGAGAATTTGCCTCCTCTCTCTCTCTACCTTGTGAGGGCATAGTAAGAAGGTGGCCATCTATAAACCATGAAGGGAACCCTCACCAGCAACCCAAATCAGTCTACACCTGCATCTTAGACTTCCCAACTCCTAAATATGGGAAATAAATTCCTGTTCTCTAAGCTACCCAGGCAATAGTGTTGTGTTATAGAAGCCCAAGCTGCCAAATACATTTTCATCATAGCACACTATGTTTGCTATACCTCTGCCTGTATGATTTGTCCAGGAAAAGGAAAATCATACTTACAGTATATATTGTAAAGTATTTATTGGCATAGTACATATTGGGTTTCAGAACCTCTTAAACTTCTATAGTAAAGGAAAATATTTAGATGTACAGATGAACTGATCTATTTTTTTAAAGAACTTTGACTTTCTTCACCATTTTAATGATGGGTTTAAACTGAGTGAATATAAGTCAGTAAATACTCATAAACTAATTTGTCTACTTGTATTTTTCTCTTCAACTTTTTCTATATATAAATATGTATTTTAACAGCTTTGTAGAGATACCAAAAATCATTTGAATTGTACACATTAGATGTGTGAACTTTGTGGCATGGGATTTTTTTTTCATGTTATCTCTATTCTAGAATAGAATAATCAGTTATAACAATTCACACCCATCATATTTCATACCCTAGAAAGAACATTCTAAAACCTCTTATTCTACTGCCTAGCATATAGTAAACCCTATATAAAATGCTAGCCATGGGACGCCTGGGTGGCTTAGTCGGTTAAGCGTCCGACTTTCGCTTAGGTCATGATCTCACGGTTCGTGGGTTCGAGCCCCACATCGGGCTCTGTGCTGACTGCCAGCTCAGAGCCTGGGGCCTGTTTCAGTCTGTGACTCCCTCTCTCTCTGACCCTCCCCTGTTCACGCTGTCTCTCTCTCTCTCTCCTAGAAATAAATAAGACATTTAAAAATAAATAAATAAAATAAAATAAAATGCTAGCCAATGTTGTTATTGTCATTATCAACATTATTAATGATTTGATTGTTATTATTGAAACACTTAATTGTAAAGTATAGAACTTTCCCATTCCAACTCAAGGAAAGAATTTATATGAGATAAATCACATTAAGCTTTGTAGTTGCTACTTATTAAAAAGCTCTTATTTTAAGATTCAACATCCTTTCAAATCACTAATGACTGTCAGCCATTTAAAAGTCTTCTAATTGATATTCTTATACAGAATTTCAATATTATTTTATTTTTATTTAATCCTTTAAGCCGATTAGTAAATTAAATGAAAATATACAAATAAAAGGAAGGAGATGCATGCTTTGTAATTCTATTGTCAAAATTTTCCTTTGAAATATTCCATGACAAGGCATAATACCACTATTGAAATTATATGAACCATATAAAATCAATGTAAACAAACACTTCATCAACCAAAATATCAAAGTCCAACTGCAGTCATTTAATTATGCACATTTCATTACAATTAGGAGTTCCTAGCTTAGCTAAGCCAAAGAACAATATGCCTCTATATCCAGAGGGATAATGGTCCCTTCTGGTCTAGTTTGAAATTATTAATTTAGTAATAAAGATGTTTTTCTTGCAGCTGCTTGGACTGCTCCACAATTTATCACACAAAATTAACAATATTTTTTCTTTAGACAGTTTAAAATGTATATTCTATAGTAAAATATATTTAAAATGGAAATATAGAAGAATTTTGTTAATAAACTCAACATTCTAAACAACTCTATCCTAATTTATTTTTGAAACTATGAATGGATTATGTTTTGTATCATGTCTGTTGAAATTTAAGTGATTTTGAATTCTTTTGGGAACATGAAGCTCCAATATTCTCCAGATGATCATGGGTTACTATTTTTAGTGAATAAAATTTACTGACCAGTTCTCTTCCTATATCACTGTTTTCTATCAGTTCTAACACTTTCAAATGAGTTCTTTACATTGGATATTATAATTTCTACCATATCTTTACTTCTGATCCTTGTTTAATCTTGCTTATGTCTTCATCCATTCTACTTAATCAGTGCTTTGAGAGCAAGCCTATTATGTTATCATTTTTTAAGTTGCTTTAATAGCAAATCATCCCACTTTTTCTAGTACATCTGGAACTAAATTCTTTATTGACTCTTATTATTTATTTGCTTATTTTATAAGTAACATTTCCCCAATTTTCAATTTCCTTGCTAAAAGTTTCAACTACGAACTTAACCTTGAATGTTCAGATCTTACCTTGTTGGTTATATGCTTTTTGCCATTTATATCATTCGGTAACTTTCCTTTGGAAATTTTACCCCATTATTTGGCTTCAGCTATTGATTTTGTGTGGATAATTCCAAAATCTATTCAAGAAGGTGACCCAGCCTGGCACAGGTTCATGTGCAAAGTACTGGAAAATTTTGATTGCAAATTCCATATGAGGCAGAAGTGTGAAACTAATTCTGAAACATTAATTTAACCTTTGGCTGCATGAATATACAGACAGCAACACAATAATTGAAGGAAATATGTCCCCTCTATTGTTAGAGTTCATTATGAGAATTGTGCTTAATTTTGAACATCATATTTTAAAAGCATTAGAGTGACAAATAGAAAGAGACTACCTATCAAGAATAGTATGATTTTATAAGCATGTCATATGAAGAGATATTGAAAAAAATGTGGTGCCTTGTAGTTAAATTATATTAGGGCATGAAAATAGCTATATTCACATATTTGATAAAATAAGTTTGTGTCTGACAGTGTTGTGTAAGTGTTCCTCATTCTGTGTTCCACTTTAGTGGTGTAAACTTCTGTTCAAGTTAAATGTTATATGAAAGATTAATATTAAGATTGATTTTCTTCGTGCGAAGGTGAATGGAAAGTCCACAGAGCTACTTCAGTCATCTGATCTTCCTTTCTCTGATGGGTTTTCTATTTCCACTAATCATCACCGCCACTTCCCTCCAAGGTCATCTTGCCTTTTCAGAGGACTCCAGGAACTGCATTTCTCTCCATTTGGTTCTGGGTTAGTTTGTCAATAACAGGCATCCATGTAAGCTATGAAGATAAGAGGTGAAAGGTACAACTTCAAAAGCAGTTAAAAGCAGAAAAGTGGACAAATGGAAACTTGAAGTAACTTCTTAGCGAGCCTTTGAAAGAGATTTACTTCACAGCTGTAGACTGAGTCAGTTGATGGGAGCCTTCTGGAGGTTCTTGAGAAATGGAGTGCCTTTGCTGAGTGCTTTTGAGAACAATCCACATAGAACTGAAGGTTGAGGACATTAACATAAATACCCTGACCTTCACTTGCACAGCCCTGTCAATTCACTATCCATAATTTTTCTTACATTGAATATAGTAAGGCTTGTTTTCCTCATCCAACATTTATTTACCTCAAAATAGCAGGTTCACACATATTTTGATATGCATAGTTCTCCATACCTAACTTCTTAATCATTACCTGGGCATTTTTCCTCAAAAATAAATAGAATTGACTTTGCTCCTACTAAACATGTGCTGTGAATTCCCCTCACTTACACTTCACTCATGCCTATGTCTCTTTCTTGGAATCTGGAATCTCTGGTATCTAATTCCCCTCAGTTTCCAGTTTAGGTTCATTCATGCCTAAGAAATACCTTAAAACCTTTCATGGTGGGAGTTTGGGTGGCTCAGTTGGTTAAGCTTCTGATTGTTAGCTGTGGCTCGGTTCATGATCTCATGATTTGTGAGTGTGCGCCCCACATTGGGCTCTGCACTGGCAGCATAGAGCTTACTTGGGATTCATTCTCTCCCTTTCTCTCTGCCTCTCTTCTGCTCATGCTCTCTGTCTCTCCCTCTCAAAAAATAAATAAACAGAAAAACCTTTAAAAAAGACCTTTTCATGGAATTCCTTCTCTCCTTTGAAATCTTAGTGTCCCTTTATTTAGGATTATGTGACATCATCATAAACTTTCCTATGCAGTTAACACCCTTTTTTTTTTGTCTTTATGACTGGTCTTCACATTTGTACTGCAAAATCCTTTAAGACAGAATAGCATTATGTATTGAAATTTATTTTGTCTTGATAAAGTATCTAGTAAATGGTAATATATTAACATATTTCCTTTGGATAGTCTTTTAGGAGTGTGACTTTCCACACTCATAAATTCAGTCATTCAAGAAGAACATACATAGTTTTCCTTTAATTTTCTTTCAATCTCATTTCTTACCCTATATTTCTTGTTCATACACTTCCAACCACACAGATCTTCATACTGCCTTTTGACTACACCAAGCATCTCACCTTATGGCCTTTCACCTGATGACCTTTGTGTTTGCTCTTTCCCCTCTGCCAGAAACACTGTTCTACCAAGTATTTATATCCTTTTCTCCTCTGCTCGTTCAGATGTCTGCTCAAATGTCACTTCCACAGAGTTCTTATCTCTGAATATTCTATATAATGTAGTATTGCCTTCAAAACCCTCTACATCCTCACACTTTATATCCTTTAGTTACTTATTAGTTTATAGCTTTATATTTTTTATTTTGTGTTTTCTTCTCTTCCATTACTGTGGTAGCTTCTTGTTAGCATTTTTATTAAACTTCTATACCTTAAGTGCATAGCATTTATTGTTGAGTGAATAGTGACAGATTGACTGTTGAATATTCTGTACCCAGACTATAGGTCACACTGGGCATACAAAGGTAATTAAAATAGACATAGCTTGCCCTTAGAATAAAAATGAAGATATTGAATGCAAATAAATTGTTACTATGAATGACATTTATATATATGCATATATATTTGCATTTATGCATACATATGGTAACTGCTACAAAGGATAGTGATAAGATGCTATGGGAGAATGCAAGAGACAAAGCCTCCTGAAACAAGTGATCCCTTATACAGAGCTATAAAGGATGAGGCAGAATTCATCAAGTGAAGAGTTGGCTAAAGAAAATTCATGATGAGCCAAAGATCTGAGGTGGGAAGGAGCTTATTCTGTTTAAGTAAATTCAAGTGTGATTGAATAGTGGGGCAGAAAGGAAGAGAGGTGGATGATGGGGCTAGAGTTTTAGGCAAAGATGATTTTCCAAGGTGATTGAGAATTTGTTAAGGATTTGGGCTTTTATATTGAGTAAAATGGGGGGTGCCTGGGTGGCTCACTTGGCTAGGTGGCCGACTTTGGCTCAAGTCATGATCTCATGGTTCGTGGGTTCAAGCCCTGCGTCTGGCTCTGTGCTGACAGCTCACAGCCTGGAGCCTGTTTCAGATTCTGTGTCTCCCTCTCTCTCTGATCCTCCCCTGCTCACACTGTCTCTCTCTCTCTCTCTCAGAAATAAATACAACATTAAAAAAAAATTATTTTGAGTATAATGGCATATCATTGAAAAATTTTTGAGAGAGTAAAAGCCAAGATTAAATTTAAAGACTAGTTGCCCGGCTGCTATAAGGAAGAAGCCAGAAAAGAAACCAAGAATAAGGGTTGTCATTCTCTAGAGACCTATATGTGTACACTCACATGCATATTGGGTGAGTGAGAAAGAAAAAGAGAAACTGAGGTAACCCTAACTTCTGCCACTGTGTAGCAGTGCATCCCCCTGCTGGTGCTGGCAGGGTACAGGTTAAATGTAGGTAGTACATATCAGGCATCGTTCTAGGGTTAAACATGCTTAAATAATCTTTTCAAACCCCCTGCAATGTATGCATAAATCCATTCCAAAAATGATTCGGGGATGTTCAATAATTTCCTGAATAACAATAGGAAGAACATGCTAGAATGGAGATTTAAACGAGTACTGTCTTACTAGACATTAGATGCGCTATCTAATATGCTAATGATTACACAGCAATTGCATTTTATCCATTAAATCAAATTAGATTTGTGATGTCCAGAACACTTCAAAACATGGATTACTTTAGACAAATGGGTATTATAAACTTAAAACATAGACCAGAGTGCAGAAGCCCATGAACGTTTTGTTCCTAGGTTTTTGTTTTTGTTTTGTTTTGTTTTCATTTCCCTGCCGGGCAGAAAGTGAGCATGGGCTTACAACATTTCACGATGTTTATGCAAGACGCAGAAGTGTGGCAATAGGACTAATCAGAGGCTACCATGGTCAGTCCGTAGCCTTGAAAGATAGAAATCTCGGCGCTGCACCATAGAACCTTCCTGAGTCAGTGTGAGAATGGCTGCCCTTTCAGTCTGGCTTTCTAAAAATCAGTCTAAAAATCCTATACATCATTCACTAGTCCTTCAGAGCCATTAGAGCAAAGCCAGAGAAAAAGAACAAACTTTATTTATGTAGTTTCTGTTCATGGTTTTGAAATCCTGAAATTTCTCATGGTTTCTAGCTAACAGCATACACTTTTTTAATCATTACCAATAACTCTTCTAAAAACCCATTAATTAGAGTCTCCTTTGGGAGAATCCACAGAATTTAATATAATTTAATTTTTAATATATATATTTTGGAATATAATTTTAAATTGCTTTGCTTTTTTAAGTCATCAAAGCAAAGTTCCCTTCACCCATATTATTCTCAGGACTATTATGTGATATATTAGTACTAAAATTTGTGTTGAATATTATCTTTTAAAAAATGTTATTAATAACTTCATATTACTCGTTTTCAGTATCTGAGTAATACATGGGCTGAGTCATGAGTGTAAGTTAATATACAATTGTCAAGTAGAAAATGAACAATATTTGACTTTCAGCATTTCTTTGTAAATTGATTAGAAATAAAGGTTGAATGCATTGACTGGCTTCGATGACAACTGCCACCAAAGATAGATGATCGCAAGTAGTAGGGAATGTGGAAGCTTCCATAGAAATGAACTTTCTATTGTTTTGGTTTTCTTTACTTTCTCTGTGCCTAAATTAAGCTCACAACTCTTTACAGGCAGTTATTTATGTCCTAAGTCACAGCTATTGGTACAATCCTAGTCTACTAGCTAAGACTGGAAGTTAATTTCAGTGGAGGAGTTTTAAAAATTGACTTTTGTGTTCAGTGTCATGTGCAAACAGGATATTCACTTTGCACTGGATAAACTGATAGAGATGTATAACAAATAGTAACATTATAACATATAATTATTCACTCATGTGATTGCAGTTTGACTACACAGAACTTTGTAATTGTTGGGGTTCATAAAATAACCACAATTAAATGTGCATTTATGACAGTTTCAAAGACTATTTAAGCATAATTGCAGAATATCAAATAAAAATTATAAGCTTTTTAAGGGTCCATTTTAGATACAGTCCATTTCTTCTATTCAGATTCTTCAAATATGTTTCCATTTTAGGTTTTTATATCCAAACTAAAGGACTTTCTATTTTAAGAAATGTATCCTTCTGCTTTCTTGATGTCGGTGATGTTTAAGATAATGATAATATTCATCTACTTGAGAAGTATTCCATTCATTTTAAGATGATTTCATTTACATATTTTCATTTCATTTTTATTTCTCCTACAGAGCTATTTCTAAAACACAAAGATGTAGTACATAGCTATATAAAATCAAATACACACACCCACACAGACACACATACATGCAGAATCTACTATTAAAAATATAATGGGTCTTCTTTATTGTCCAGCAGATACAAATGTTTGTGGAGTTGCTGTATGTTGAGTTGATGCCGTAGCAACAGTAGAACTAACAAAGTATCAAGAAGGAACTAATGTTAGAAAATATCCTGTAAATACACATATAAAAGATTTTCATAGTAACTTGTAAGTAGTACCCAAGTGTTTAATTATTTCCATCAGTTAATCTTTGGAATTCCCTTCTGAAGCAAGTAATATTCCTATATTATTAGAATAGTCCTTAAAGGGCTTCTTATGTGATGTCAGAAGAAAGGAAAGCCAGAAACATTTTGGCTACAGTGCCCTTTTCACTTTGCAAAGCACAGTTCTTCAACAAATGAAATTCATAATGCTATGCTTTTTGTTCAAGTGAAAAAAATTCTGATTTTTTGTGCTTAAAAAATGTTTTCACTTTATTATCATAATTTGCACCTCATGGACTAATGTAAAATATTTATATTTTCAGATGAGGTTATGAATCACATACTATGAAAGTAATTTCTTTTTATGCTTCTCTTTTAGATTTTTCTTTTATTGTCATTTTTCACTTAAGGACTATACTTATGCTGAAATATCTTTAATAGTAAGTTTTTAAAGAGGAATAAAAGGCATAGGTATCGATTATAGTTCATAAGAAACATGATACATCTATCCTTGCTTGAAGGGAAACTCAGGCTGTCCTTTGTATGTGGGACAGAGTTGAGATGGGGCTGATCATTTCCTAAAAGGAGTGCTTTTAGAAATGTACAACCAGACAAAATTTAAGGAAGAAAATAGCTTCTTATAGAGTATCGGGTATTCCTCTCAGATTCCAATTTAATCTAAATGTAAAATATTATGCACAGAGCTAGATTACATATTCCACAAGGTAACAAACTGCGTCTGACTTATTCACTGCTATATTCTTAGTTCTCAGTATATAGTACCTTTCTCATTTTATTTTTATTTTTTTAAAGAATTTATTTTTAAGTAATCTCTCCACTCAACATGAGGCTCAAACTTACAACTTCAAGATTAAGAGTTGTATGCTCTATGATTTGAGTCACCCGCACGCCATACCTTTCTCATTTTAGATACATGATAAATGATATTTGCAAAAAAGGAATAATGAATCATTTTAAATATTAATAATTTGAAATAAGCTGTTGTAAATTTTATTGATTTAAATGACATATATTTGGAATTAGGAATGAAATGTATTATCCCTGTTTTACAAGAAATATTTTTATTGTGCTTAATTTTCTTTTTCATACTTCTTTATCAAAATATACTTATAAATACATGCATACATACATACATACATACATACAAGATGCATCCATGATCTTTAAAGTTCATTAACATTTTTAATCAGTTGTTTCTAAAATGTTTGGGAGTGCTGAGTGTTTCAGTCATTTAGGCACAGGCTCTTGATCTCAGCTCAAGTCTTGATCTCAGGGTGGTGAGTTCAGGCCCTGAGTTCAGACCTCTTTGGGCTCTAGGCTCTGCACATGGAGCCTACTTCAAAAAACAAAAACTAAAACTAAAAACACACAACTGTTTAACACGTTTCATAAATTTAATATATGATGAATGTATATATTTTTAGGTTTCATTTTCAAGATCTATATTTAATATTTGAGTATTTCAAATGAAAGTTATTCTTTTTTTTTTTAATTTTTATTTATTTCTAGGAGAGAGAGAGAGAGACAGTGTGAGCAGGGGAGGGTCAGAGAGAGAGGGAGTCACAGACTGAAACAGGCTCCAGGCTCTGAGCTGGCAGTCAGCACAGAGCCCGACGCGGGGCTCGAACCCACGAACGGTGAGATCATGACCTGAGCCAAAGTCGGACGCCCAACCGACTAAGCCACCCAGGCGCCCCAGAAAGTTATTCATATTTAAAATCCATTTTTATTTAAGTTTGCCATGCCACCAAAGAATAAATATATAATATAAATATAAACATAAAATGTTTTGTCCCACACAAAGGGCACAAGGTCACTGAAAAATTAATAGTTGGACAAATGTATCCTAATAGTTAGGCAAATGTATTCTATTTTCATAGATGATTAAAGATTATGTAAAAAACATATCATGATTAAGGTTGCTGGATAATAGTAAGCAGAAATCAGAAAGATCTGAAGAATGAAATTCAGATCCTGACTTCTTAAGTCAGGGTAATTCAATAAACAATGTACTTAGGTGATATGCTTTATCCCAATAACCACTTTTAACTATTCTGTGTTCTTTTTATATAAAAGGCAATACTTGAGCAACATAAAAAGATATTTTAGTGATATTAGAGTTATATAACTTATAATCAATGAAAAGGATTTCTTTGAAATAATGAAGAGTAGCCCATTTTAAAGCAAAATGGACTATTTCATCAATACCAAATCTAGCAGATTTATTGAAAAAGGGATAAAGGTTCCAACCAGATATTACACTACAGTAAAACTTTGTTAAAGACAATTTGTGTTTTAATTGGATCTAAAGTTAAAAGAAGATGAAGAGATTTCCAAATATATGGATAGAGATGGAATTCAGTTTCTTCTCCAGTTTTATTTGAAAAGAAAATAAGCTGATCATCAATTTATAAAGTAGTGTCTCTATTTTTACTTCTGGTATATGGATAAGAATAAATGAAGGTAACTAAATTATGAGGAGACAGAGGATAACAAACTGTAGAAGAAGATATTTTCAAATAAATATATTGTAATTGAAGAAAATTGATGAAGTTGAAATTAGGTTTTATTATATATAATTGCTAGTTAGGACATATATGCATCCATTTGCATGCACAAATAAACATCCTTATGAGCATTGACTACATATATTAATTTGGAAGAAATTACTTATTTTGGAAGAAATTACTTATTATTCACTACTTACTTTTAAGTAGTGAAGTCTATGATAACCCTAGTTTACATTGTTTTGAAAATCTACATTTTCCACAGATAATATATATACTTATATTATGATCAACATTATCATATCTTTTACATTTTAAAATTTTATAAATTCAAATTTATATATTTTTACAGAATGATAAAAAGCATAAATAAAATGTAGACAGCAACTGGGATACTATCTTAATCAATAAAGTTTGTCATATATCCTGACAGATACAATTTTAAGATGCAGTAATATACTTTCTCCCTCTTTGGAAGTAGAATATGGTAAGTGCATTTTCTCATTTATTCAGAAAGATTATGGGGAAGGACATTATTAAATATTGAAAACTTGAAAATCCTAACTTTTATCAAAGACTCTAAAGTTTTGTTTTTAAGTAACCAATCATGTGGTGGGCGTTTGAATAGTGTGCTTTCTCCAGTAAAAAAGCCTTTAGAGATCTGTGATGGTTTAGTTGTCAGCAGAATGAAACATCACTTGACTTAGGAAAGAATATTATTTTACTAGATCATTTAGAATCAAAAGTGGACAGTTGGAAGAACTCACTTGAAATTCATCTCAGCAAATCGACACTCTCTTCTTTTACTTTAGAAGTCATAAAATGCCTTGAGAATTATTTCTTTATTTTATTTCAAGAAGCTAGAAATATGAGTGGAGTATTCCAGCTTAACACAAATAAAACTTAGTAATAAGTATAAGTTAAAAAGCACCAAGATCTATAAACTTCTCATAGTAAAAATATCTTTTGGCAACTTGGGCAATAGAAACAGGAATCAATGAAGCCTCAGGTCCCAGACCAAAATGAAAGGACTTTTCTGATAGATCAACAGATGAAAAACTTACCAACTTCAAGAATCAGCTTGGGTAAACAGAAAATAACATAGACCAACCATCAACTCTTCATTCAATGATATTCTCCAATATCAAATATTAGCAGAAAAGAGGTTTATATTATTGACTGGGAATAAAAACTATAAAAACTAAAATAGTAATCTACAGTGCTCTTTATCTTATTTTTAAAAACCAATATAATGTGTATCAAAATTAAATTTTGATTACATAATTCCCTCCAAATATTAATTTTGTTGCTATTGTTTTAATCCAAACTGTGACTAAAATAGTATTTTGTACAAATATAATATTAGCATATCATATTATTAACATTAAATATTATAACCTAAAATTTTAATTAATAATATCTTAGAATTTTTGACATTTCTTAAAGCTCGAGTTTTTTTCCTTGAAGCTTATTTTTAAAATAATTCGTGAGAGCAGAGACCACTGAAAAAATATGGTCAAAATTTTTGCATAGATATTGTGGAAGTAATTCCAGTTAGATAAGATACTAAACTACATCATTTCTCAAGTCTCTCTTTAAAACATGGGCTAAAAGTCTAGGCTGCACTATTTTATTTATTTATTATTTATTTATTTGTTCATTCATTCATTCATTCATTCATTCAGAATATGTTCCCACCAGTGCTCCTTTGATTTTTGACCAACAATTTCATTTTTTAATAATTTGTTTCAAGTTTCCTTTATCTCCTGACTGTTGAAGCTATGTGAGATTTAAATGCTTCTTGAGCACTAAAGAAAGTAAAGTATGAGGGAAAAAATTGCACAAAATTATAAAACTTGCATTTTTACATGTTTAATAAAATTGTGTGTTTTTGAGCAATTCACTTGAAATCTCTCTCATTAATTATAAAATGATGAAGCTTATTTGAGATAATACTGGTCCCATGTGATCTCTTGCAGCCTCATGATTTTCCAAATATCTTGTTAAATCTGAAATTCCATGAAATGTAAGTACATTTCTAGATAAGATGGATAAGTGCCATTTTATCATTAATAAGACCTTAGTGTCACTACAAGTAGAACATTTTCTTATAACAGTAGAGGATCAACAAATAATTGGCGAAGAGTGAATAAATGTTTTCCTCCTTCCAAATATTTAAAGTTTTATTAAAAAAAACATTATTGAGGTACTAATTCGCCAACCATACAAATCAGCAATTTAAAGTATACAACTCCATGCTTTTTAGTATATTCACAGAATTCCACCTCCATCACCATACTCAGTTTTCAAACACTTCTGTCACTTCATAAAGAAACCCTGTAGCTATTACTAACCTTTCCTCCATTGAAATCATACAACATGTAGGCTTTTGAGACTGACTTCTTTTGTGTGGTATAATGTTTTCAGGATTCATTCACTAGATTCAAAGTCTGTAATTTTAACCATTGCACTACATTGTCTCTCACTGACTCTCCTTTATATCCTGATTCCTCCTGAACTATTTTGGTGCCATAAGAGCATCTCCTTTCCCATCAACAGCTCCTAGAATCACCTCAAAGAGCAAGATAATAACACTAACAATGATGGTTATGATGATGATGATGATTCTGTTTAGAAATTGGCATTTCAAAAGTAATATAAGTATAAATAAAAGCATCTTAGAATATAATTTTTAATTGATCTGTACTTGATACTTAACACTTAAAAGTTATTCTTTACAATATTAACACAATAGCCATAGCACTTGCCCTCCAAACCAGGTCACCACCCCTAAGCAACTCCAGTGTAGAAATACTTGAACCTTCATTCCAGTATGGATTCAATCTCCACTAAGACATAGACAAGTTGTGGCCAAATTGACCAGTGATCCCAGAGTTTAAAAAATCCAGTTGTACTTCACTGTCCCAGCTTTCTGCAGTGTTAAATGCTATTGAACACTTTCTTCTTTAAGAGTGCCTTTAACCTTGAATTTTGGGGCAGCCTTCATTACTCTTTTCCTTTCTCTTTTACCATTTACTGAACCTGACTTCTTCCGTCCTGCCTAGAGTTCACTACTCTGTTAAATCTCTCATCTGTTCTTACCTAAGATGTTGAATTCGCTTGTTTCTTTTTCTCCCCATCCAATTCATTTTAAAATATAATATTATTGTGTAATATTTTTATTAGGTAATACTTTAATTCATTTTTAGTGTTTTCAAATAATTTATTTTTGAATGTTTATTCATCTTAAGTGGGTTATTTTGTAAAATTTGAAACTTAGAATATATATTAATGTTATAAATTATAACACTCAAATAACTTTTTTTTTTTGCTGTAAAGCAGAGAAGCAATTTTTTAAATTTATTTTTTCTTAAATAGTTTATTGTCAAGTTGGTTTCCAAGTTTATTGTCCACTAGGTTTCCACTGCTTATCCCAACAAGTGTCTTCCTCCACACCCATCACCCCTCTTTCCTCTCTCCCAGCCCCATCAGCCCTCAGTTTGTTCTCAGCATGATAATGGTATGTAACTTAAAAATCAAACTTCTTAAGTTCATTTCTCTGAAATTCTCTCTACCTGTATCCTTCAATGGTAAACTCTATTCTTTGAGGATAGTAAGAATTTTGTATTTCAAATACATATGTTTGTTGTAGTTTATTTACCACACATTTTTGCATCCCTAAATATACATTGTTTGGTTTTGCTTGTTCTCAAGCTTTATAAAAATTATATTAAATCATGGTTTTCAATGTTTACTTTTTAAAAAATGTTTTATTTATTTCTGAGAGAGAGAGACAGCATGAGCAGGGGAGGGTTAGAGAGAGAGGGAGATACAGAATCTGAAACAGACTCCAGGCTCTGAGCTTGCTGTCAGCACAGAGCCCGATGCGGGGCTTGAACCCACGAACAGTGAGATCATGACCTGAGCTGAAGCTGGACGCTCAACTGACTGAGCCACCCAGGTGCCCCTACTTTTTTTATTTTTTATAAATTTAATTTTTTTTGAGAGGGAAAGAGAGACAGAGAGGCAGAGAAAGAGGGAGACACAGAACCTGAAGTGTGCTCCAGGCTCTCGCTCTGAGCTATCAGTACAGAGCCCAATGTGAGGCTCCAACTCACAAACTGTGAAATCATGACCTGATCCTAAGTTGGATGCTTAATTGTCTAAGCCACCCAGATGATTCTATTACTTATTTCCTTAAGTTAGGTGGTTAATTTCTTTAAATCCAAATGTGATTCAATCTATTTCCAGGTAAACATTCTTTAGTGGTTTCCCCATTAGTAAGTATAAATTGTTAGCATACACTGATTTTATAATCTGGTGGCTACCTGCTTTTCCAGTCATGTTACCCATAACTGTGCTATTCCACCATACTCAATACTTGTAGCTCCATCCCATTCTGTGAAATTTCATCACCTGTGCTCTCACACATCATTCTCTTTCTACCCAAGCCTTTTACTTTTCCCATGTGTTCACAAAATTTTAATTTAATATTCAACCCTAAAATGTAACTTAAGTACAATGTTCCCTTACATATCCCTGAGCCACCCTGAAAATTTCTGTGCTTTTATGTAACCTTGTCCTTGCATGGGTTATAGAACTTACTACATTTTATGTGTCTTTTTTATTCCTAATTTTCATGAGATATTCTTTTTTTTAAAAGCTAGAAGCTATTGGTCTCCCTTATCAAAAACTTGAAAAAATATTGTTTTGATTGAATGTTCGAACAAATGAGTGAACAATAGAGGAAACTTATGAATAAGGGAAAAGGGAGAAATAAAATTTCATCCAATATTTGAGGAGAGACAAGAATGACTAGAATTTAGAGGCTGTGTTCACATTGAGTTTGAAATGACCAAGTTTCATCAAATAGGGTGGACAGAACGTTATGAGAGATCAGTTGCATGGATTTGGAATACTATAAAATAGTTTCAGAAATAATTATAAGCTTGGATTAATTTGAGTATACCAACCCTCAGTCCATATACAACAACATTAATGTAGCAAATGCTTGTTTGAAGCATCTAAGGCATTACTGTACAAGACTGAGATCTGCTGAACAGAACCCCATTATTGCCCTCACATTGACGGATGGGGATTATAGGATTATACTTGCATTAATAGATGTCCTACAAGGCACATGCATGATAAATCATGTTGCAGACAGTAAGGGTGACTTGACATGCTGCGTAATTTTATCAGATTTCTAGTAAGATGTTTCATAATGTTTCTTTTTATGGAAGGAAGAGGTTTTTAATTTATTCCAAAGGACATTATTGCAATTTGCAACCCTGCTTTAGTTTTTTACTGGCTAGATTTTCTTATTGAAAAGAAATATATGTCTCCTGTTATTTGGTCAGTAAGATCATTTACATTTTAACATATAGAAGCCTCATTATCTGCCAAGTTGGTGCTGAAACAGCATGAGGCATTAATTATTATGCAGAAATAGAGTTTATGAATATGCTAAAATGGGATAGGGTTAACATTTATGACTGCTTATGTATTTGTATATTTAATGTTCTTGTTTATTTCATGTGTAACCCTTACTTTAGGAGTGCATATAGTGGAGAATTAATGTTTGTTAAGTGTTTTGTGTCAGAGATAATACGTGAACAAACAAGTATATTTGCTGACCTCTCTCTTTTTCTCCCAAGAACAATGAAAATGAAAAATTCAATGAATAAGAATCTTTTCATTCACTGTTACCCTTTGTTCTGTGACCACGTTTGGTATAAAAAGGCATAACTATATACATTTTCATAATGTAAAATGCTCAACACAGTCATAAATTTATGTAAAATCTAGTATTTTCAAAGAACATATCAAAACAAACACAAACACCCAAGAAAACCCATTATGCCTTACATATTATTCATCAACTTCACTTTCTTAATTTTTTTCAACCAGAGTATAATTTTACATTGTTTTTTTTACCCCCTTTTCCTTTCCTATATGTGCAAAGTAACATTGGGCAATCCTTCATGGTGACATTGCTTTAGGATTGTCACTTTCATTACACCAATTCATTGGATACTGCCTGAATATCTTTTAAAATAACATTGTAGACTTCAAAAGACCTAATGCTTTATATCTTTAAACATTATTTACTTTCTTAATTTTCTATTAAAATGGGGTTAACCTAGGATTCACTTATTGTCTTCCAAAATTTAGAGATTGAGAAGCTTACATACATTTTAAGTGAATGGCAATTCAGACAAAGAGAGTAAGCACTGTTTTTGTAACTCCATCACAAACTTTCCGAGATGAATGTAAACACACCTACATTTGAACTAGTGAATTATAATAACTCAATAATGTAAGGTCTGAAAAAAAAAACCTTCCAAATCAAGTAAAGATTAGGCCTAATGTAAAAGGGAAACACCGAGTTGACACACATCTTCTTTAATTTATATCATTATGCAAGCAGGCAGATTGTGTGAGGAATTGGATTCTACTTTGGAGAGCATGAAAAGACATGGCTGGGCCATAAGAAAAACGAGGGCATCCCAATTATGTTCCATCAGCTAAATTAAAATGGTGGAAGAAGCAGAGTGAAAGAAATATATTCAACATTTTTGGGACCAATTCTAACCTAAGCTTGACGATGAGGCAGGGCCAAATAGAGAACAGAAATATCTGAGTACATTGTTTTGGACAGAGGGCTTCTGGCTGCCCTGGCTTGCTCCTGCAGACTGGACTGAAGTCTCAGGACACTATCCTGAACTTACTACTAGGCCTTTTTGTAGAACTGGCCCTGGCTGTGTGATTTGGGATTCTATCTATCTGTAGAGAAAATTGGTGACACTGATGTACACAAAATGGATTTTTCTACCACCTGTCTTATTTATCTTTTCCACTGAAGCAACTTCACAGCTGAGCAAAAAACCATAAATCAGCAATCTAACAACACAGTTTAAAGTCCATGGCTAGATTGCAGACTATGTCAGTTTAAAAAGAGGAATCAGTTAAGGAAAATTGACAGCATCTGTTCCAGACACATATCAGTCCCAGATACAAATGTTTTCATTTGATAGTAATTATCATCATCATCATCATCATCATCATCATCATCATCTGTAACAACATGCACAAATACTACAAATAAATGAAGGACATAAATATTGCACATAAAATACACAGATGCTTTGAAAGACTAGTTTACATAATACAGAAAAGGGAGTAAAATTTTCAGAGCTCTTTTCATTCAGTGTAACATTGAAGAGTAGAACAGCCACCCCTTAGATACTTGCTACTCCTGGGGGTAAAATGCCAAATTAGCCCATAATGGTGTAAGACAAGTTTGACCATTTCTTCTGATTTCCTGATCCAGATACATACTACTGAGACATAGAAGTTGTATTTCCAAAAACGTACAAAATATTGCTCAGGATTATGAAGAGTGTGTGTTTGATTACAGAGTATGTGAGGAGTACTTTCTTAAATAAAGTTGGAAAATTAGTAGATGATCATCTCTAAAGGCAGTCTGTTAGCATAATAAAAAAAAAAAAACTCGGATATTTCTCCTATAGTTGAATGGGAGACTTTGAAAGCTTTTAGGTATGAGAATTCTACAAATTGTCCTACAAAGATGAGGGAGAGGAGAATATAGTTAATCGATTAGAGGAAGGGCACTCTAGAAGGGAGATTTGCTGTAGGCCACTGTCATATCTTTAGGAGATGGCTGTATTCAGACTCTTATAAAGGAGGATTTCGGAAATGTTATAGAGACCTAAAGCACCTGATGAGATTAGACACTAAGTCCAGTTGAGCATGACCTTTAATTACATTGTATTGTTGTGCTTGACTCTAAACTATATTAGGTTTCTGGTTTCATGAAAGGAGTCCAATTATCAAGAACATCTGCAATTAGCTGACATAAACTGGCTGTATAAGGATATCCTTCTGTGAAGTGCTAGCAAAGCAAAGAAGGTAAATAAATAAATAAATAAGTCATCTATTTTGTTGCTTCCTCATGCAACATTCAGTGTCATGGCCAGTCAAAAATAAACAGTGCATATAGAAGTCTGGATTATATGAGACAAAATGCAAGTGGCATTTTAGGAGAAAAATTTAAAATATTTAATATAAAAAGATTACTCTTAATAATATAAACCAGATTTACAAGCTATTTTTTAAATGACTCAACCAATGAAATAATGTGGCAAAACATAAAAACCAAGGAAGCCATAGTACTAAAGTTTAGTGCTAATTAAATAAACAAATATTAAAGTAAACATGCTATTTTACTTTTCTCCTATAAGGTTGTAAAAAAAGTCAATAGAATTTAAACCTAATAACCATCATTATCGAGAAGGTGAGGTAAAATACAATATTTCTGTCATTGCTAAGAATGTAAATTCTGAAAGGAATTTGGCCATGCTGATCAAAATAGCAAGTAGGGGGTGTCCCACACAAATTGATCCCAATTTTAGGAATCAGTGCTACAGAAATACAAGTCCAGATGTATAGACAAGAAAGTACACATCAGATAACTTTGTAAAGTAATTCACTGAAATGACTATTTAAACTATCTATAAGCCTCACATATGAAGTAATAATGTTATAGCAAAGCAAAAATAAAAATTTTGCAAAAAACTATATATAGCAGACAAAAGGTTTTGCATATACATATATTTGTATGTCTGAATTGATGGTGTGAATATGTACCTATATAGAAGGAGAGAGAGAGAGCACACAACAAAATTATACTCCAAACTTTTTAGTTCCTTTATGTTTGCTGTTACCTGTGTTATGTATTTAGGTGCTTTCATATTGGGTGCATAAATATTTATAATCACTATTCCTTCTTGTTGGATTATCTCCTTTATTATTACACAGTGTCCTTCTCCAGGTGTCTTTAGGTCTAAACTGAATCCCTTATAGGCAGGATATAAATGGGTTTTGAGTTGTATCTCTCACCCTGTCTCTTTTAATTAGAGTATTTAATTAGAGTATTTAATACAAAGTGGTTATTGATAGATATGTCTTTATAGCCATCTTATTACCTGTTTTGTGATGATTTCTGAAGATTTTCTCTGATCCTTTCTTATCTTTCTCTCTTTCAGAATTTTCTGGTTTTCTTTAGTGATATATTTAGACTCCTTTATTTTTATTCTTTGCATATTTGTTAGTGGCTTTTGATTTGTGGTTACCGTTAGGTCTGTATAGAATATCATCAGCATAGAACGGTCTATATTAAGTTGATGGTTGCATAAATTTGAACCCATTCTTTACTGCTCCTTCCCACGTTTTAGGTCTATGGTGTCATTTTATACCCTTTATTTTGTGAGTCCCTTGACTAATATTTTACAAAATCATTCATTTGTTATTGCTTTTTCATTTTCTACCTCCACACTGTCATTTGTGGTCTTTTCTTTCCACTTAAAGAGCCCCTTTTAATATTTCTTTAAAGGCTGAATTAGTGTTCCTATAACTTATTTAATTTCTGTTTGTCTTGGAAACTCTTTAACTCTCCTTCTACTCTATATAATAGCCTTGCTGGATAGAATATTCTCGGCTGCAGGCTGCAGATTTTTCTCTTCAGCAATTTGAATGTGTCATGCCACTCCCTCTGTCTGTTTTAACTCTGTGTACTCTGGTCTTCTTGTGAAATGAGACATTGTCACCGCTGCTGCCAGAACCAAGGCTCTGCAAAACTCCTGATGGGGAGATGTCATTTGAGAACAGGTTTGGGCTGGTCCCCTGGCAGAGGGACCCACCTTGCTGGGACTGAGGCAATCGCGACTGGGAAGTGTGGTTCTTCCAAAGCATGAGAGGCAGGGCTTGGTGTTAAGTAAGTGAGGTTCCTCCAGGTGGCTCTGTGTTTATAGTGACCAGCAGGGGAAGAGAATGGCCTCTTCCAGTTGTTTTGTTCCCAGAGGGTCTCTCTGTGAATGCTGCCTCTCTGGAACACATTTTGAGATGAGTAACTAACGTTCCCACCATGTACGTCAGACACTCTTCAGATTGCTCTTTCCATTCTGGATGTCTGCAGGCTCTTTGCCCTACATTCTGTCCTCCTGGACAGTGGCTCTGGGCTCTACTTGAGCCAACCCTCCTGACCTGTAGAACTCTATAGATTTTAAGACCTGCTGGTTGCCACAACTCATGAAATTCTTGCCTTCCAAGCCAATTGCTATGGGGATTCATTTTCCCTTTGTGAACTCCCCAGTGTACTAGTGATCCTCTAGCCCTTTTCTGTGACTTCAGCTCCCTCCCCACCACAGCAGCAGCTGTTCCTTTCTCTTTCAAACCATATCTCTGATTTCCCATCTTTGCTGATGTGGTGTCTTCTCTACCTTTAGGCATAGAGTTTGTTCTTCCAGTCTTCAGATTGATCTATGGAGTATTTAGGATAATTTGGTAGTTATCTAGTTCTGTTCGTGGAATGAGGCCAGCTTAAGGTCCTGCTACTCTGTGGCCGCCTTCCCCTCCGATAGATTTTTTAATGTATTGTTAAACTTCATATGAAATTCTTTGTCTGTGGTAGATTGGACCTTCACTATGTGGTTGCACACATTGGAAATTTGTTAAATTTCAGAGGCCAAGGCCAGGCATCTTGTTACAGATGGTGAGGCAATGATAATATGACAGTATTTTTTTCCAGTACAAAAGGTTTTCAGTGCAGTGGAATTTGCCAGACTATTTGGAGACCATAAAGGAGGGGACTCTTGCCTAAGGAACTTAAGAAGGACTTCACAGTTAACTTAATACCTGATCTGAGGCTTGGGAAAAGAAAAGTAGAACAATAACAATGGACGAAAGACATATCTAACAACATATTAAATACTGATAATTTCTGGAATTAATACATTGCCTCGACTAGCTTCATAAAATGCCTTTCATATAGTCAGAGTTCTTTATAATGCAATTTTATGATTTAGCCTCATTACATAGTAGAGTCTTTTATTCCATTAAAAAGATTCTCAAAATTATTTCCAAGAAACAAAATGTCATTCATGGAATGAATAGGAACATTTTTATGATCTATATCACTGATATTTGATAAATTATTATGAAGGTATTTTGACAGTAATGAGAAAACATCTGGACTTCAAGATAATTTTTTAACTCTCTCTGGTAGAAAAACAATAATGACTACAAATGAATATGTTATGCTTTAATAATGATGTAGTTTTTAAATATATTTTGTGACCTTTCTTTTCATTACTGGACATATTTGCTGTTTTACCTCCCTTATATTGTAATTTTGAAAGAACATTCTTTGGAATAATATTATGTGAAATATTTTGCAACTGGGCTATACTTTTACTCCAGAAACATTATTTATGTGGCTGTAGATCCATTTGGAATAAATTCTCTATGCATCTCAAGGTGTGCTTATTCTGCACAAGTTCTTCTATAAATTAGAGGCAGTTAAGATTTCCTCTGGGCTAAAATATGACAAGTAAGCATCTAACTTGCAGGTTTATTCCCTTTTCTTTTTCTCTCTCTCTCTTTTGAACATTTAATGAAATACTTTTACTATATAATTCTAATATAGTTACATAGTATTACTTATATTTAATGTAAGTAAATAAATAGTTGTCATAATTTAGCTGGAGCCACATGTAGGAACCAGGATTTACCTTAAATATAATGGCTACTTTTAGCAATATGTATCATGTAAGTACATTAATATTTCAAATTATTTTAAGCAATATTTTGAATGAAAGAGACTATATGGTCTAAAAAAGGACAAATACTCGATTTTAACGCTGTAAAATGATGGGCAAAATGCTTTAATCAAATTTACATTATTGATCAATTTGGAAGAAATACTGATAAATAGGACTTCACTTATTATATTGTTTACCACTTATTTACCAAAGGAAACAAAAATAGTATAATCCAACATCCCTGTAACATTGGAAGTCGATGTCTAAATCAGTACTAATTTTTAACATGCATTACTTTTGGTTACTGTGTAAGTATACAAGATCTATTTATTGAAAACATGTAATAACTCATAAAATGTCTATATTACATATTTCATTTTATCTGTCAACAAAGAATTATTTTTCTTTAGTGAGAGAGAGAGAGAGGGAGAGGGTGAGAGAGAAAATCTCAAGCAAGTTCCATGCTTAGCATGGAGCCTGATGTGGGACTTGACCCCACGGCCCTGGGTTCATGACCTGAGCCAAAGTCAAGAGTCAGGCACTCAACTGCCTGAGCCACCCAGGTGCCCAAGTAATTTTCTTTTATTTCAGTGGAAGTGTTTTTTATATTTTTACTTGAATTCTTCCAATTATAACTATGTAATTGTTATAAATCCCAGTTTATAGAATTGACTGAAATGTTGAATCAGGTAACAGATAGAAAGTATAACTCCCCAACAAACAAATTCTTTGGTCAACTCTTCTCACACACCATTTCTTCACCATATTCAGACATAAATGACAACACCAATAATTGATAATTACAATTTAATCAGCAGCTTCTCATTCTACTGACTCTCAGAACATGTTTCTCAATGTCTTTCCTTGGCTATTCTTACCCTCCCCCTGCCCTTGACCCCTAGGATTCTGGTCTTTCTTCTCTTCTCTTACTATTCTCTACTCTTTCAGTATATCCATGGCCTGTGGCTTCAATAATTATTCACAAACCACATTTCAAACTGAGACCTCACCTTTTATTCTGAAATTATTTCAAATTTTCTCCATCTCTTTTTTGTTTTTTTATAATCTGTCCTGCATCCTGCTAATATAATCTTTTCATGTAAAAGATAGGCATTCTGTGAATTGGTTTTGTATTCCCTATGGGATAAAGCCCCAACTCTTTACAAGGCACCCAAGCACTCTTTAGCACTCTATTTCATCAAATCAGCATGTTTCTGGTTATATCCTCTACCCTCTCCAGTTTTTCCCAAAGAATCTGTATTATGTACACTGCAACTAACTTTCTTGTGATGTTGTTAGTTGTGCACAACAAAGGACTGCCCATTTCCAACCATGATTTTCAGATGTCTAACCAAGCATTAATGTAAGTGGATCAGCTATTTAGAATTATCTGAAACTAAGAGTAAAATGTACACATAAACAAAATACTTTCAGTATTTCTTATGAATTAAATATTTCCAGGGATTTTTTTTTGAAGAATGCAGTTACCATGTAAATAGAAGAAATAATATAAATATCTTCTGTTCATAATATTACCATAGGTGTTTATCAGTTTGGAAATTTGCGATGCCAGTGTCAATACTGCTCATGGTATTTTAATTGCCAATATAGCACACTTATTTGTAGCTTTATGAACAACTTCAAGTCTATTTAAAATGATAAATCATTTAACAGTTCAAAAGTTCAAATATTTTTAAAAATGAAGAATGATCAAGTAAATATTGAAAATTGTGTTATAGAGCTTTTTCCAAAATTTTAGCCATCAATGGCCCATATTGCCAACAAGTTAACTGTGTTCTTTTAATCTGTTCATTTAATGAAGCAAAGATTATATCAGTGCTTTATGAAGAAACATATGCTAGAGACTACAAAGATAATTTACACTTCTGAGATTTAAGGAAAGTTTAAAAATCATTGACAGTATTATTAATGTGGAAATAAATGTTTAAATCAGAGCAAGAACCTCATTTCTTGTAGAATTAGATGAATGATTTTAAAATGTTGTAACATGCTAATATTCTTACCAATTGAGAAAGCTTGCTAATATAACCTGAAATCCAAATGAAATATATATTTTTCAGTCCGTTAAGAATTATATTATTTTAGGTAGACTTGAAGAAATGGAGCAAGGTGTTCAAAGTATGTGTAACCACTACAATCAAATGAATTTTCATTACACTTGAAGAAAATATCATGTATGAGAATCAGGATACAAATTTTACCTTCATTGTTAGCTTTCTATTTCAGGGTGAAAAAGAATGAATAAATGAGAAATAAACCATATTTGAAAGGGTTTTGTATCCAAGATAAAGCAAAGGCTATAAATTAAAATTCTAGGATCACAGTTTTTTCTCATGATTAAAAATACATTAATTCCAGAAACTTAGAAAATCTAAAACTAAGTCTAAATAATCAAAGGAAACAACTCAAAATATCACTATAAGATGATTACTTTTAAACCTTTTACCCTAATCCTGTTTTCCTGCATATTAATTTAAAAATACAGCCCACTTGATCAGTTTGGTCTTGAAGGGGTAAAAAAAATGTCCCTGTCAATCCACTTTGTGAATTCTCTTTTCCTTGACCCACTGAGTAAAACAATAAACAGGCATTGCTGCTCTTCTGATGATTTTTAGCTAATAAGAGTTTCCCCAGGAATCCTGACTCACAGAAATAGCCTCATTTCTATAATTAAAATGTCCAGTCTTGTCAAATACTTATTAGGTAAATCATGTGGAACCTTGGTGACTACTTAATAAATGGGCAGTTCTCATGAGATGTTAAGAAGGAAAGAAATAATAGTGTATAGTAGATAGACACTATACAATTATATGCTATATAAATTATACAGTATATAATAGTAAATTAAAAATTCACTATGTGAGGCCACTTTGCTGATCAAAATTTGTATGCCAGTTATTTTAGTTCCTTGGGAGATTTTGGTACACAGGGTTGATCTGGAGGCATCAATTAATTAGTGTGGCAATCATGTTCTATTTTCTGCAGGGTTGCTGTGAAAGCATAAATTTGTAAAACTTGGTAAATTTATTCCAGTGTTATACTCCTAACTATTTATCAGCAGTTATTTTGGCAAGGAGATGCCTAATATGTGATTAACAACATGGACTTTGCAAGCAGACTGCCTGGATGTTTAATATAGTCACTTTGGAAAACTGTTCAAGGCAGGAAGTCTTATTGTGACTCACTTTTCTCACCTACTAAAGGGAATAATCATCTATCCACCTCACCAAGTTGAATATTAAGTAATATATTCAATATCTTAAGACTATAAAGCAGGAAATCCCAAGTTCATCATAGTTGCAATCATCTCAAATGACAGGAGTTAATCAGCAGAAATCTCAGACTTTTGTATAGGCTGGGCTAATTGAAATCAGAGGCTTACTACTTTTCAATATAAAGGCCTGTGACTGAATGAATAATCAGTAAATGATTTTAAATAAATGATAGGGAGAAATCTTTATATCCAACTTTGAATATTGATAACTACAAATGACATTTAACCAGCCCCAGCGTTTGGCCTATTCATTTTTTAGTGTTTATTTATTTTTGAGGGAGAGAGACAGAGACAGAGACAAAGACAGAGAGCAAGTAAGGGGCAGACAGAGAGAGAAGGAGACACAGATCTAAAGCAGGCTGACAGCTGTGCTGACAGCTCAGAGCCTGATGTGGGGCTCAACCCCATGAACTGTGAGATCATGATCTGAGCTGAAGTCAGATGTCTAACTAACTGAGCCACTCAGGCTCCCCAGTCCAGCATTTGACCAGCATTAAATGGGAGAAAGATCACTCCCAAGTTATAGTGTGTGGTGCTCTTCTTCACATGTGTTTTTTTTTTAATGAGTTAAAAATTAAAGGTTAGTGATTAAAATTTATGAAAATCAAAGAGCACTGCCGTAGCATCAGCCTTGTTACTCCAAGTAAGCACGTGATCTGCACACCATACTTGAAAAACCAACCTTTACATTGTATTCACATTCTGTTGCATTAGGCAAGGTCATTGCTTGGAACCTACTGATGAACATTATACAAACTTTAAACTGAGTGAACCCAGAAAATGGTTTTTGTGTGTTTTATGTGGTTTAGAGGTAGGAAACAAACTGAATTTACTCAACATAGAAACAATTTATTTTATGTTTTATTTGTTTTTGAGAGATAGAGATAGAGATAGTATGAGCTGTGGAGGGTCAGAAAGAGAGGGAGACACAGAATCCAGAAACTGTAGCTATGGGAGCTATCACAGAGAATAGATTAACTACAAATTATTGATGGTAAGTCTTCCCCCCGAATTAAAGAAATTTTATTATGATAATTGATACAAATCTAATATAGTTCAGCAGCATTTTATTTAAGCCATACTGAGACACAAAATAACTTAGTGATTAAGCATGACTCCTAGAGCTAGAATTAAAACCCTGTGAAGCCCTTCTCAACCACACACAAGCTGTATAAAGCTAGAATATTGTACTCTCTGTGGTTGAGTTTCCTCAGCAGGTGAACATGGATGGCCAAAGAGGTTTCTACTTTTTAGAGCTGTTTTGAGACTAAAAGTGTAAACTCTGAGCTACTTAACCTCTTGTGGTACCAGGACTGATAGGAATAAGATGCATGGAGAATTACCTAATTTCAATTTAAATATTTTTCTAGTAGTAGATGTCAGCTTCTTCAATTGGTAGAAAGTTCCTTCTGATGGGAGGAATGAGGAATGTTGGAGATTTAAGGATACTGAAGAGGGGTTTGCACGATAGGAATCTAGCTGAAATACATGTACATTCTTCTAATATTCAGATTCTATTATTCTCAAGGTGAGAATCTTCATAATGACTATTTCAGCTTTGCCTAATAATACCCTGGTGGAGATTCATAAAATTTAAATGAGGTAACTTTGTAAGGGATTCTTCTGCTTTCATATTTCTTGATTTCTGCAGTTTCAACCTCTAACCTTAAATGAATTTTTCCCATGAAATAATGAATATAGAACTATTTTCATAAATCTTTCATAGAGTCATTTTAAGGGTTCAATTTAAAAATAAAAAATCTCTGTTTTACGTATCAATATAAAACCACATAGCCATTATAATTCCTTTATAAAAACTAAACTAAAAATGATATTTCCAAATAATTTCCAGTATGCCTCTTTAAATATAGAGGGCATACAGTAAGCATTCTTTTTTAAAAAGTTTTTTATTTAAATTTCAGGTTGTTAACATAGAATGGAATATTAGTTTCAGGCCTACAATATAGCAATTCAACTCTTCCTTACATCACCTAGTGCTCATCACAGAAAGCAGTAAGCATTCCTTTAAATGTGCATGAGAAACTTAAGAAATAATGTCATGATCACTGATACAAGCCCACTATGGTTCTGTTGAATGTTTCAGTCTATATTTTCTTTAATACTGTGTTTCTTGGATTTAGCTGCTCTTTCCATTTTATTTCTCTCTTGGTTTGTGTACTTTCATTTTTATTTACTCTCTATCCTTTGGAATTCTACATATATCCAGTAATAAAATCTCAGAACTAAAATCTAAAGATTCATTTTAAAATACTGACAAGTTCATAGTTTGAACTTTTGGTTAAAATGATCACAATCATTCATTATTATAGGAATTATCTTTTTTAATATTATTTGCTTCTGCCTTTTCCTTACCCTCATTTGAGTTTTGAGTTCTCTTATTAATGTATTCAGTTTCTCAACAGGCTCCTCCTCTACTTTGCAAGAGGCTCTGAACAAGTGTATATATATAAACATATATATATGTATGTATGTGTATATATATATATATATATATAAAAGAAGAAAAAGAAAGAAAAGAAATATTTAAAAGAAACAACAACATGTTAAGCACCTAAGTAGTTTCTGGTTTGAGACAATTTTCAAGGATTTAGTCAAATAGATGGGTCTGATATTGTAAAACTATGATATCAAACTCTTTCTTTCTAGCACTGTAGTTCTCCAAATAGTCTTCTGCTTCCTTTAGTACTAAACTGACTATTCATAAATTGACTATTCAGCCTCTGAATCTTACAATCAAGTTTTTACACCCACCATCTGGCTGAAAGTGCTCTTTTTTTTTTTTTTTTTTTTTTTTTTTTTTTTTTTTTTTTTTTTTTTTTTTTTTTTTTTTTTTTTTTTTTTTTTTTTTTTTTTTTTTTTTTNTTTTTTTTTTTTTTTTTTTTTTTTTTACTGTTTTTGAGAGGGAGAGAGAGAGAAGGAAGCTGAGAGAGAGACAGTGGGGAAGAGGCAGAGAGAGAGGGAGACACACAATCTGAGTTGTCAGCACAGAGCCCAACACAGGGCTTGAACTCAGGAACTGTGAGATCATGACCTGAATGCCTACCTAACTGAGCCACCCAGGCACCCCTGAAAGTGACCTTTAAGGACACTAATGGCAAATCAATGGGCTTGTTCTGTTTTCACTCTCCTTCAACTTTCTCTATTTTTCAGTGTATGAATTCAATTGTCGTAAAGTTGTCCTTTGCTTGCTTTTTCTGTTTCGTTAATATCTCCCTTTCTTCCTTTTCCTTAAATCAGTCATGTTAGCCAAACCGTAAAAATTCTTTGACTCTCTACAGTTAAAATGACTCCAGATTCTATCTGTCCAAAACCTACCCTTTCATGAACTTATATTTCTAGCTTTCTGCTAAATAGTTTCCATATACTATGCTTTATTATTTCAAAAGCAATGAATCTTGTAAAATCTCTTTGTACTTAATAGATATTAAGTCTTTCTTGACCACATTCATTTCTGCCAAAGGCTCATCAATGTATTTGTCAACCAGACTGCAAATAGATGTAAAAATTGAGGTTGACATTCAGCTTCTTGCACCTAATCCCACTCTGCTTAGTCAACCTTTATTCTTTTGCTCTCCCCATCTGTTTACCCTTGACCAGGACTGTCATTGTCCCTCAAGCATCTCATAAATGTTTCTGTTTTTCAAATTTTCTATAGCTCTTCATTATTATGTTTATTAGCCAACTCATTCATGGAAATTTATCTGCCTACCCTAGTTCTTGATAATATAATCCCATCCAAAACAAAGTTAAGTACAAGGAGGAATGACTTGAAGATACATGATTTTAGTTTGAAATTAACCACTAATCTAGGTATGTATCCTTAGATAAGTCTCCTAATCTCTATGAGCCTCATTACTTATGCACAGAAAAAAGACCAAATAAGATAATGTGAGTAAAGTACCTGTCACAGTAAAATAAATATTAGTTACATTTATATTATTTATATTACCTTTGACATTTTTCTAATGACATGCATTTTTCCATGGATGATATGGTAAGACCAGTGAATGTCATGTTCAGGAGCCCATTGTTGTACTCCCTTTGTCATAAAATAGGTTCCTTTATTTCAAAGATATTTTGTCAGTCATAATTTTGCCAGTCACACTGTACCATTGGATCAGGAATTCTCCAGGATACTGAATGGTGCTGAGAAGCCAAAGATGTAAACCTATGCCCAGAGTATGTATCTATTCCAGAAAATATGAATTTCTGCTTCCTGCAATGAAGGGGACCCATAATCCACTTTTCCACCAGATGGCCAGCTTGTCTTCTTCAGAGAATTATGCCATATTAAGAATTAGCAATAATATCATTAAATCAGCTTTGTTGAAGGGGAGTTCATATTTTCAGACCCATATATAACTTCTATGCTTGCTACCTTGGTCATCTTTTTGTGGGCCCATTGTAATACTTGAATGGCATTGAAAATAATATAGCTGATGTCCATGGTACAAGTTGTACTGTGTACCTGATCATTGAGAACCTCCTGTGTAATGGATGCTACTGCTGAGCACTTAAAGAAGTTTTTTTACTTTATGATTACTTGAGTAGATCTATTGACATGAGGTTACCCCATATCTCCTTGCCACTGATCTTTCTTTGTTGTTCCTTTCAGGCTTCTCACTAGCTAGTCAATCTATTTGCCAGTCCTTAGAAGTTTATGTGTGACTTAGACTATTTTTCTCTTTATACAAAGTAGGCATCTAAGTGAACTGTTCACAGATTTGCCTATAAAAACATTTCCTGTCATCATTGTCCTTGCTAGCACTAATATATAAACCCATTTCTAAACTAGGACTGAATTCTTTCATTTTCCATACATTTGTTGTAAAGAACCCCTGGGACCATACATACTAGTTGAGGAATAGGCTTTCACTTATAAGTGCCTTTTAGACTTGCTCGAGCCTGGTTTAAATGCAGTGCTTCCATTGTAAAATTGCACTGTACAATAGATGCTTTTTATGATAACTTCTCATTACTATCAAGTGGATTTAGTAACACTGAAACTATTTTCATAGTGTCTGGATGTTCCATAGTAAGATCCTCAATCATCACTTGAGCCCAACAATGTTCCAGGAGCTGTTTGTTAAAACAGAAAACAATTCTTGATTGCAGAGGATGGTCTTGAGAAGTTCAAACCATGAATTTATCACTGAGATTTGACAGACTGTCTCCCCAACTTTTTACCCACTGTGGCTACTTCCAGAACCAAATGATATCTAGTCACATGGTATAAATGGATGAAAGCTTACACAATAACTGGAACTTACATACTCTAGACCCATTAGAAACTGATAGCTTGCTGAACCAACCAACATATAAATTTGAATCATATTCCTATGTGGTTTATAAAATTCAGAGGAACATGGGGCACCTGTGTGGCTCAGTTGGTTGTGTCCAGCTCTTGACTTTGGCTCAAGTCATGATCTTATAGTTCATGGGTTTGGGCCTCATGTTGGGCTCTGCGCTGGAAGCACAGAGCCTGCATGGGATTCCCTGTCTCCCTCTGTCTTTGCCCCTCACCTACTTGTGCTATTTCTGTCTCTCTCAAAATAAATAAATATGTAAACTTAAAAATATTCAGAAGAACTTAATAAATTTGGTGCCTCTTTTTCACCAGTTAGATGAATGAAGGACAATGACTTGCGATCTAGAGAAGTTCCCCTGCTACTCCAGACTGTAAGATTATTGTAAAGTCCACAGATGCAGCAGATCCTTGAAACCTCATGGGATTTAGCACTTTCCTTCTGGCATTTGTGAGTCTTTAGCACTTCTGGAATATGTGAGTCTTACTAGGTTATCCACAATATTTTTCATTTCCTAGTCACTAACTCCAATTAGTGTGATGATATCATCAATAGAGTGGTTACATGTGATGATGCTTCTTGGAATGTCAGGCCAGTCAAGGTTTTTGTAGACTATACTATGACAGAAAATAGTTCCATTATAGCAGGAGACCTGTGATTATGAAAATGTCCTGCCACCTATGTTATGGAGAGACAAACTTCTTTTGTTCTTTCCTAAGAATGAGAATTGAGAAGGAAGTATTTCTCAAATCAGTAGCTGGATGATAATGCCATTATATATAGGAGGGCTAGGAGCACTACCCAGGCCTGGCACCATGCCTAAGGGGATGAATCTCTCTTCCTTCCAATCATTCCTGAATCTGATTTGTGTTTATTTCTTCTGGCCAACACTAGGCACTCTTTGGAGATGAGATACAAAGTGCAAATTATGTAATTTTGGTGATTCTGCATAGGACTTCAATTCTCTGCAGTTGACATTCAAATCTAGCATTGTGCAACATAAAGATGTATAGTAAAACTCACTCTAGTAGTTTAAAGTGTTAATTTTTCTTTATGTAGAATGACATTAAATAGCAAATAAAAAAGCATCAAGACAAAAAGGAAGAGTGTGGAAGAAAAGAAAAAGCTTTGTATGTGCCTTTAACATGATTTTTTTCATGCTCCTTGATAAAGAGGCTCTGCATTCACTTTGCATTGTGCCTCACAAATCATGTAGCCAGCCCTGCCCCCAGGACATTCTGATACATGCAAAAACTTGAGAACCACTCTTCTAACACAGGGAATCAATGAGAGAGCTCTGCCAGCTGTTAGCATATCTTAATTACACATTTATATCTAAGAAGATAATCACAGAGAAGGCCTGTATACACACTGAGACAAAACCATTATGACATTACAATGTCACCAAAATCTCTTACCAGTCCTCAAATGTATCCAGTTTCTTTTTCTGAGTGCTTATCTATCCCAGCAAAGGCTGCAGACCTTATGGGGGAAGGATCAGAGGGAAATTTGTTGTATGTGCATGCTGTGGTATATTTCTCATGGGCTGTCATTTTCCCTTTAAATTAGTAGATTCTGAATCTGTGGACCTATTTTGATTTAGAAATTGTGTGGACTAGGGGCGCCTGGGTGGCTTAGTCGGTTAAGCGTCCGACTTTCACTTAGGTCATGATCTCGCGGTTCGTGGGTTCGAGCCCCACGTCGGGCTCTGTGCTGACTGCCAGCTCAGAGCCTGGAGCCTGTTTCAGAGTCTGTCACTCCCTCTCTCTCTGACCCTCCCCTGCTTGCGCTGTCTCTCTCTCTCTCTCCTAGAAATAAATAAAACATTAAAAAAAAAAAAAAAAAGAAATTGTGTGGACTAGAAAAGAAATTGTATGGACTAGAATTTGTGATTACAGTGGCTAATATCCACATTTGAATCACCATCTATCATGTTTTATTACCAAATGAAGCAATATCCTGAGTGAAAACCATCCATCTCACTCCAACATACTTGAAGGTCATAGATTCTGATGAATCAAGAAAAACTTTATGCCACTCAGGTCTCCCAGGTCTTTATTTGTATTATACCCTCTTGCTTCTGATAATTAACTGCTGCCATCCAGATTTTTCCATGCTGAAATATCAATATTTCCAGTGGTACTAAACTCCAAGAAGATGATAGTGCCTCTGCCTGGTAACCTCAGCCTTAACATTATGGTACCCTCTTCAGCGTCATCCTTTGGGTCCTCCCAAGAAGTATATAATGAAGGGATTTTCAGTCCTTTTACATAATTCATTTTAATATTTCCACCTCCTTCTGATTTCTTTTGTCTTCCTCAAAAATATGCTAATACAGTTCTAGCATCTCCAACTTACTTACAGTAGGGCACAATCACCTACAGACTTCAGGGTAGCTCCCATTTTCTCTACGAAAATCAACTCTTGAATCCTAAAAAATGAGTGAGTGGCCCACATGAATAGCCTTATCTTTATTCCTACATTCCTCCACCTTGGCTTCACCCCCTCAAGATCAATTCCAACACATATTCCTTCCTGCTTTTTTCATACCCTTAACCAGATCCTGAAATTGCTTTGCTATAAGTGTTACTTCTTCCTGCATCAGAGTGTTTACTTCTCTACCCAAATGGTACCAAGACTTGACTCTGGTATTTAACCTACATGCAATGATAGTTGGTGAGAAAACAAACTGAGATAAACCAAACACCTTTGGTGTTACTGTTTTTTGTTTATATTTGATATGGTGTTTATTAATAATTTTTTCTGTTTGTATAGCAAAGGAGAATGGACTGTTCTGCAGTCTAGACAGTAAGGGTTCAGAAAAAATCAGAAGTTAGGATTTTCAGGCTTGCCTTTCCCTATACTTATCCCAATGGACTGGGACCCATTCTTTCCTTGTCACTTATATGGTTTATTTCTCTTTGAAATAAGAGAGATTTAAATTTTTGTAATGTTTGTTTATTTTTGAGAGAGAGAGAGAGAGAATGAGCAGGGGAGGGACAGAGAGAGAATCTGAAACAGGATGCAGGCTCTGAGATGTCAACACAGAGACTGATGTGAGGCTCAAACCCACGAACCATGAGATTATGACCTGAGCCAAAGTTGGATGTTCAAACAACTGAACCACCCAGGTGCCCCGAAATAAGATAGATTTTAAATAATCTATCTACCACTTATAACTGTAGGACTTTCCACACCTCACTTTAACCCTCATTAGTTTTATTTCTTCATATGTAGATATTAGACATAATAATCTATGTAAGTTTCATACCTATTTACTAGCCTATGATAAGTTACAATCTCTTTCTCATTATCTAGTGTTAGAAACTCCTATGTCAAATTATTTTTCTAAATATAACTTTTTTTCTTCATTTTATAGCCAATCCAAGTATTACTCTGAATTTGGAATCCCATAAAAATTACTAGAAAATCGGTGGTAATATATACAGGTGGTAATTTAACCAAAAGCATTACACATAGCTCCAAACTTGTAATCTGACCAGTTGTGTTGCAATTTTTTAAAATTTGTAATAACAGTAAAGCTACAGTAAAGATTTAAATTTACCATTGTGTAGTAAGAGCTTTAGGGCATATCAAGTGGATAAAATGTGGTCTTTTGTATAAAAATTCTTGATATAAAAGTATAACGTTTTAAAATATTTATTTTTGAGAGAGAGAGAGAGAGAGAGAGAATATGCACAAGCAGGGGAGGAGCAGAGGGAGAGGGGCACAGAGAATCCTAAGCAGTCTCTGTGCTGTCAGCACAGAGCTGGAGGAGGCACTCTCAACTCACAAACCACTGTGAGATCATGACGTGAGCCAAAATCAAGAATCTGACCGAGCCACCCAAGCATCTCAAAAACTATATATATCTCTGTATATACATTGCATTACTTACATATAATTTTAACAAGACATTTTATCTCCATCTTTGTCGAAGAATGGCAAATAGGACCATGGAGGATCATATGAGGAGAACTTACCACTACCATAATGCTCTGCCTGATCCCACACCCAGCAGACTGCCTCCCCCACTTCCTTCCCTTTCCCCCTGCCTCCAGATGCTGTTATAAGACCTATTATACAAGTAGTCATAGGATTAAGAGTTGCATTTATGGCTACTGTCCTACAATGGCAGCTAGAGGGAATCAAAACAAAATAAAGATACTAAAAGTAAGTAAAAAAAAAATTGGATTTGTGGGAAACCTGTATATTGAGCAACCAGATGTCAAACTATTCAGTTAGGACAATAAGCCAAGCTGAGAACAATAATTGAGCCTTTTTTCATTTGCTTTGACAATGAAAGCAAGAAGTAAAACCTTGTGCTGGCTCTTCCGGAAAACATTTTTCCCTCAAAGAATGACATTCAGTAAGGGTCAAGTAGATCAGCACAGACAAGGGAATCCATTCCACTGTCAAGATGCCTGAAGTCAAAGACTCCTGCTACTTTATGGAATAGTGAGTAGAAGAGAAGGAGAAGAGAAAGGACTAGGAGTGCAAAGGTGGATTGAAGTGCCTCCGCCGAGCATTCTGTTGGAGGCCTCTCAATGGGGGAGCCTAAGCTGGCAATGCAGGTACCTAAATGAGAATGGCTGGCTTTCAGGATCTGAGTTCTTGACTTACAACTTTTCATAAACAGTAATTGGCTGTATAATAAGTCTGGTGTGGAAGGGCAGCTTCCGTTTATGAGTCCTGCCAGCCAAAACCTTGTCATTGCCTATGGTTGGGCCTGAAAAATCACATATGGCATTTGTGCCTGGAGCTGGACACCTCAGTTTCATCTCTTGGTCCTTGAGGGCCTGATCAAGAAGCATGGGCTACCCATCATGGGCTTCAGTGAGCCAAAATTGAGAGGCTGTGACCATAGTTGGTTAATCTGACTAAGATAACAGACAACAAGAGCCACAATAAAAATCATCCCTAGTTGGATAATAAGGTCTGTGTGGAAGAGTGAATGTAGCCATGATATCCAACTATTACCAAGAAAAAGATGTCACACATCCATTGGAATCTGTTCTAAATAGCCAGAAGCCCTCCTTTGTAATGGACTATTTTACTTTATTAGTTTCATTGATCCATATACAACATGAGATGTTAGCAAAAACAGAATAGGGTAAGGATGAGTGTAGGGAGGAAAATTTGCTACCTTAAGGGAAGAAAACAAAAACAAAAACAGAAACAGCCTAGATGGTGGATGTGTGCTTTGTTACAGATGTTCTGGTTACTCCCACCTCTCACAGGAGTTTGTGGGATTTTAGAGATACATTTCACTACTGTTATGCCAGAGTTCAGTTTGCAGCACTTCTTTGAGTCCAAATTAAAAAGGTTGGGGCACTTGAGATACCAGAAAGATCCACAGAAAAGTATCCACTTGTGGTATATATGACACAACAATCAAATGTTCATCTGTAGGATCAAGATGTGTGTCATATACTCAATAGCCACTCAAATTCAGAGCAGTAGCAACTGCCTGGAACAGGTGTCTCTATAAATTGAGTAAGATGGAAGTTACATGGGGTACCCATAGAAGAAAGAGAAGATAATGTAGACCCTCCCCACTTCCACTCCTTTATCTAGATGCTCAGGGATGAAGGTGCTCATATACTATTGGTTCAGAACTGGAAGGAAAACTCCACATCAAAGTAAAATTAATAGTCTATCCTGTCCATGAGCAAGAATACCTCTCTTGATCCAAGCCTAAAGGTGGTCAACTCAAATCTTCTGGCTAAGATCTTCTTAGGAAGAAAAAAACATCTATTTTATATGCTGATATCCATCCTATGACATTACCAAGATCACAATACCAGGTCCACCTTAAGGAAAAATGTTTGAACTAGAGACCTCAAGTTGATAGTCATTCTTTCCAAGGTTTCTATAGGTAAAAACTCAAGCTCTGCACCTGAAGGGAAAATGAACAAGGAGACTACTGTCTATATCTCTTGAATTTTAATAGCTATCCTGATTCCCCATCTATTTGAATTTTTGGAAAGGGGCTAACAAGAATGGAAGACTTTTGCAGAGTCCCCCATAAAGTCCAAGGTGTCAATAACTGTAAACATAGGTGTACAATTGAAAGAAGGAGACAGCCTGGTCAAACATGAAGGGCAAATGAGAAGTACTATTTCATAGAGTTACTACATTGCTCTAGACTCCTCACCTAAAATTCATGGTATAGACTGGGGTTCTCTTGTCACTTCCCATCAGCCCTTTATACCTTACTGTTATTTTCCATTAAAATACTTAACCATCCCTTTGACTTGGGAATGATACACAGCATCTTGAGTATATCATATGCCCTTTGGTTAGGCCTACCAGGGTGTAAGTTGGTCTGGAAATTTCAGGGCTAGTATTAGATGCAATGTATTTAGGGAGCCCAAATGAGAAAAAAAATGTTATCTTGTAGGGCCCAGATATTATGGTCTAAGTCACTCGAATGAGCAGACCAAACCTGGAGAAAGTTTCACACTACAGTAATGATCCAGTAGAACCCCCTCAATATGGGATGACAGACCAGATCTTCATGGTCCACTGACTCAAAGAATCTGTCCCTATGTATTACTCTTGGCCAGAGTCTTGTAGGGGGACAGGTTTTCCATTATGTTTTGGTAGCTTCTGATAGAATTGGCAATCCATAGGCTCAGTTTAGGATGTTGTCTGAAATTCCATGGGCTATCCTCCATGTATCCCAGCACATCTGTTTGCTCTTGGTAAAGCAATAATTCATTTTCTACGTTTAGCTGACAAACGTGGCATACCCATTGGTTATGTTCCCTTTTTCTATGTATGAGACTTGCTGGTGAGCATCTACATGGTTAACAAAATGATACAATTATATCTAAATCTCTTGTCCCCAGGGAGGAGATGAGAAGACCTGTTTTTTATGCCAGTCTAAGAGTTGTCATTGACCTTACCATACAACCAGGCCATTAGCCATAGCCCATGATTCAGTGAAACTAATGTGGCACATTGGCTGTGGTGGTCTGGATAGCCATCTGTACCCCATGAAGCTCTTCTCAATGTGCCACATGTCTCTCAAGTTAGATGGTAACCACACCTCATTCCATCTCAGTAAAACTTAATTGGAAAGAGCCATCAGAGAGAATCTCAGCATATAGTGAGCATATGACTCATAGTTGTGAATTAGCTTTACTACCAGAAATTCCAATCATGTCACAGATCTATAAAAAGGACTCAATTTGTCTGGTAGAGGAAGCTCAAAATTCTCCTCTAGTGAAGTAGAAATAGCACATATAGGGCAGGGTAAAACCTGGCCTGGCTGGAGTCTTGCATCTTCATGAGTTTGTCTCTCCAGAGTGCCCACCCACCTCTGAGGCGTTATCAACAGAGAAGCCACTGTCTCCATTGTCCCAATAGGGACTCAAGTATAGAGGCCTCCTGGTTCATGCATGGGCCTGGTTCTCTGATGGCTCATTAAGGATACTTAGTCTCACTAAGTTTAGTAAGATTGCATCTTTCATTTTAACAGCAGACTAAGTCTCAAAGTTTTCATGAGGCTATTAGATGAAGCCATCTGAAGGAGCTCTCCACACTTTTTCACTAAAGCCATAAGTCTAATTATTTACTGAGTTGCCAGAAGTCTGTGTGTGCCAGGCACTTGCCTTGAACTAACTTAGAGCTTCCTCTGATGCAACTCAGTGTGTGAGAGGTCCATCACCAAAGGACCATGAGCAATAGCCAGGAGCTGTTTTCCTACTTTTTTAGAGTCCCTTTTTTGGATTCCTCTCTTTGTAAAACTCCCCTGATTATTCAATCAAATACTAATCTAGATATTACCATGAAGGTACTTTGCAGATGGAATTGAGGTAACTAATTGAGTTTAATATAGAGTGATTATCTAGGATTATTCAAGCATAATGACAGGAGCAGATACATGCAGAAGAGGAAGCCAGAAGAGTCAGTCACAGAGATGTGGCAGAATAGGAAACAAAATACTTAAGGCAGAAGGGGAAGCAGGAGAGGTTTGAATTGGAGGGATTCAGCCTGCTTTTGTCGTATTTAAAGATGCAGAAAGGGGACATGCTCAGTAATGCAGGAAGCTGAGAAGGACCTTCTGGCAACAGCCAAGAAGGAAATGAGGATCTCTGTCCCATAACCACATAGAACTGAATTCTATGAATAAGTTTCAAAACAGATTCACTCTCAAAGACTGAAAGTCAAGGAGCCTTGGTGACATTTTAATTTTGGCTTTGAAATCGGCAATAGCACACCAGCTGAGTCACACCTTGGCTGGACTTCTAACCTATAGAATTGTGAGATCATAAAATTATAAATGGCTGTTTCCTTAAGCCACATTTGTGGTTGTTACAGGAGCAATATGAAACAAATATGTATATCTATCATTCTTTTTACTTTAAATAATCAGAAAAATGATTATTTAATAGGTTTATCAAATGTAAAAATGTATAGTTAGTTTTTTTTTTTAACAATTAATAGATAGTCACTCTATAAAAACAACTCTGGCATGGCAATGTATATAGCCTTTGTGAAGTATGAACACCTAACTTTTCATAGCAATACTTGCCTCTTTTTACTACATTTTATTTACAAAATATAATAATATTCTATGGACTTCAGCCCCAACTTTCATATGTAATGCATTTTAATACATACATATGTATGTAAACATATATGTTGCAAGGTAATGAATGACTATTTTATGTGTTGAGGGATAAATTAATGACATGCACTAAATTATTATTTGGCAAACTGGACGAAAATTTTTTATACATTTATATAACTACCAAAGGGATTATCCTCTTTATTCTAATTATTTTACATAAAATATTCTCTTTCATTAATTTCCATTATATAGTTTTCTTGGGAAGAATTTTTATAGCTTGTTTTCGATTTTTAGTTGATTTTTTGAAAATGATTACAATTTATGTCCGTTGTTTAAAAATTTTTATAGATGTTAAATATAAGATAATATACTACACTGTAATTTTAGACATTGGTTGAAAGCAGCTAGTAAATTAGTCCACCCCAGAAGGGAAATAGGCTAAATCCTTTTATTAAGCAATAAATGAATGCAAAATTATAATTAAAATTTTACATGCTTCTGTAGAGACCATTTAAACCTTAAGATGGCAAAATTATAATGCATTCTTTGTTCCAGAATGCTAATGCTGTTCTTAACTGCAAACTAATCAATGTGGTTATGTAAGCAACTTCCATACTTACTGTTTCCTTTTTTTCTACACATACTTTTTACCTCAACTGTCAGGCTATTTTAGATTATGCATATAACAGACTTTCCTGATGCATCATTTATGTTTACATGCAGAAGAACAAAAGATTATATAAATACAGGTTGACAAAACAATCCTTCTTTGGTTCTGAAAAAAAATTGTTTTCTGTTAAGATAAGGGTAAACTTTCTTTCAATTTTCTGTAAGCACAGAATGAGTACTAGCTGATAAAATACACATTTTTATGCACCAACGAAGATTCTTACAGCCAATTTTCTGCAAGATGTCCTTGCAGAAATACTATCTTATGTTAAAATTCTGTTTCTCTAGAAAAGTTGTAGAGGATCATTATTTTAATATTTTTATGGGGCATTGTAACTCCTTCAAGAAAAAGCCTATGTGAACAGGCATTCTGGACACTTTGCTACAGTGAAAAGAAACAGCTTTGAATTCATAGGTATGCTGTTGCCTCCAGATTTAATTGGCAATGTTACCATTTCTCCCATGGGCTGGCACAAATATGTGCCTCTCATAAAGACTGCACAGAGATTTTTCAGGTTCCTCCTTTCTTTTCCATCTGCTGCCCTTCTCAGTGATTTCTGTAAGACACCTAAAAGAAACTTGGCAAATACTGATGCAGAGCAATTTATGAAGGAAGCAGGGGAAGATAGTTTTGGGCTCTACCGAGAAGTAAATGTACCTAATATTAAGTTAGAAAAATTAATGCTACTACTCTGATAATTTATGCATGCATAATTACAGTATCACAGTTTGCAAAGTAATTAATATGTTTGTGAACAATTAGTTACTTTTCTGTTAAACCAGAAAATAAAAAAAATAAAAGGAAGTAGAACTGTTTAGCTGAATGGGGTATTGGTAGTGATGTTTATAAGTGATTTGTACATGCTCCCTTTTCCCTTCTCCTGCATATTAGTATATAATATGTATCACATATTTAAGTTTTTGAATAGTTTATCTCCAGTATCAAAAGTAGACCAAATTATTACAATGGTTAAAGAATCCCATGAAGATACTTGCATTTCATTTGCATAACATTGTAAAGTTTAAGAATTATTTCTTTCTAAGATCAATGTGCTCAAAAGCAAATCAGAAAAGATTTATAGATACATGTTGTTACAGAGCCCATTTTCAAGGTGAGGACATATCTTAAAATAATGAAATGCTTTACCTGAGAAATCCTAACTAGAGAATATTAAAAAGGGATGTTCTCTAATCCTTGTTGAATAATTGTTGCTTGTTCCACTATAATTTCCAGGTTATCTTACCTCTTTAACAATATTTTGTCAGAAAAGATTTCTAGTCATAGACTCATTATACTTTAAGGAACTTAAAATAACAAAACTATCTTTTGTCAATACAATAATCTTGAAAGATGACTATCAGGAATAATTTCTGATAATGGATACAAGTTTAGAATTTCTATAAAATGCTTCTATTTAACATTGATACTCTAATATTTGGGGGGTTACAACCAATTACATAAGCACACCTAATAGATGGAAAATAATTAGTAATGAAATTGCAAACATGCACTTTAGTTTGGCAAATTTAGATCTTGATAGTTTATCTGTAGCTAAGGAAAACTCAGAAGAACTGTTAAAGCTGTGGCCATTACTGTATACTGTTATTATTAAGAAAGAGTTTGATATATAATTTAAATACTTAAAGAATTCTATTCCATAGTCATTTACTAAGCACTGACAAAATTGGTAGGAAAAACACTTGTCTATTATGAACATTGACAACTCTTTGAATATTTCTTTTCCTTGTTTTATTTGAATAACACTAATTATAAACACATCTATACATATACATATATATATGATTGAAATTAGATTTTTATGCAATGATGCTTAATATTTGTTTACTTTGCCATTATTTGGAAAATGCCTTTGAGAAGGTTTAAAAACTTATATGTAAATAAAGAACACAAAGTCTATAAGAATATTTTCATTTTTGTTTTATTTATTATCATTTCTGAAGGAATAAAGAAAAGAATGGAGGTATTTCAAGGAAAATTTAGCAAAGATGGTATCTTCTGCTCTAGCGTCACTTCCTGGTTTGAAGATTAGGATCTTTTAGAAAGATTAACAATGACAATTCTATGGCCTTTAAAAGTCATAATATAAGAGAGAAAAATAAAATCCTCAACATTTGAAAAGCTGATCAATAGACTAAACAATAGATTTGCTTTGGAATTAATGTAAGAATATTATAAGAAGGCAGATTTTACTTCCATATGAGGGCAGTTTTCTGCCAGAGCTATTCGGCAATGATATGGGTTTTCTTATAGGATACTGGGTTTCCAATCACTGAAAATCTTCACTGGGTGAACAGTGGACAGACCAGTATATAGAGTATATATTAAACTAAGTAGCTTCAAAGATTGTTTCCAATTTGAGATTATGTGAGGTCACAGAAAGTCCCAATGCTAGAGGCACCAAGGTGGCTCAGTTGGTTAAGTGTCCAAGTTTGGCTCAGGTCATGATCTCACTTGTGGGTTTGAGGGCCATGTCAGGCTCTGTGCTGACGGCTAGGAGCCTCAAGCTTACTTCAGATTCTCTGCCTCCCTCTCTCTGCCCCTCTTCTGCTCATATTCTGTCTCTTTCAAAAATAAACAGTATTAAAAAAAAAAGTAATTCCCCATGCTAGATGATGATATGAGAATTAGATCACATGACAGCAACATGTCCTTAGAGCTCTGTGAATCTGTGATTCTATGAGAAATATTTCCTTGTCTTAAGAATTGCTATTCTTGGGGAGCCTGGGTGGCTCAGTCAGTTAGGGGTCCGGCTTCCGCTCAGGTCATGATCTCACGGTTTGTGGGTTCGAGCCCTGCGTCGGGCTCTGATAGTGGTGATAGCTAGCTCAGTGCCTGGTGCCTGTCTTAGGATTTTGTGTCTCCCTCTCTTTCTGTCCCTCTCCTGCTCAGGCTGTCTCTCTCTCTCTCTCAAAAATAAATTAAAAAAAAACAAAACATAAAAAAGAGAATTGCTATTCTAGAGAGAAAAGGTGTGTTTATCTCCTAACTCAAGCTCCTTCTTGACCTAATTTACTTCACTTTCATTTTCATAGCTTTGACTCCATTAAGTCCCCCATTTTTTCTCTTGTCATAAAATACTTTATAATATCATATTTTGTTTCTCATTAGAAACTGCATTCCCTAGGAGCCAGAACATTTCTGTTTTAGTCTCAGTAAAGAAAATAGGGAAGATAAAGAAATGTGAATGTGGGCAATATAGCTAACAGTAGGAGGCTGAGGTGAAGCGTAGGCACAGATATAGACTAGTAATGGCTGATTATTACATAACACTTGCTAAGTATCAGATACTTCTCTAAGAGAAGTAAACATAGTTTAATCCTGACCTTTAATCTTCACAACAGTGCTTTACGGTGGATACCATTTTTATCCCATTTACACACAAAGAATCCAACTTTTTCATCACACAACCAGTGGATAGCAGGGCTGGGATCTAAATCCTAACCAGCTTTCCAAGTCAGTAGTAATATGTGACTTTCCATAATTATCCATGCCACATCATGGAATTCAGATATATCAAGAAAGAGGTGGAAACAATGTTCAGGTGAGCATTTAAGAATCAAGGTGCACACATGTTGCATAGATGAAAGTAAAACAGGAAATCTAAACTAGAAGAACAAAGCAGCAGCAGAAGGAGAACTTAGCCAAAGGATAGATAGCCCAGATAATATAATAGGACAAGAAACTGAGTTCCTTAGTCCCAGGCTTATTGTGACTAATGGTATGACTGTGTATGAGCCTCTCCAGCCTCAACATTCTCATCTGTAAAATAACAATGTGTTATTTTATCTCAATGAGTCTCAATTCCCTTTGAACTCTAATGTAGTATTTAAAAGTATCAGATACAGGGATTTTGACATTTTATTTAAAATTTAATTTGATTTTAAAAATTCTTTAATTATAAAAATTAAAAATTCAGGCAAGCCAAGTAATCAAAAGTCAAGGTTTTAACTTGAAAGGTTTGGTCTTGACACCAGTATATCAGTATAGGAACTTCAAGGTAGCTAATGCAAGAAGCCCTTGATAACTTGAAGAGAATACTTCTAGAGGCAATAGAAAGAGAGGGACAGAGGGAGATTGGAAGAGAGAGAGAGAGAGAGAGAGAGAGAGAGAGAGAACAAGAAAGAGAGAGAAAGATCCAGATCCTGATAGTAGAATACTTTTTCTTGACCCTGTCAATCCTTTAGATCATTGGAAACCTAATATTTCTTAAAGACATCATTCTATAAAATAAAGAGCCTAGAAATTATACTTTGAAAGATTGGAAATAATTATCATACTTTCTTAGGTTTATGTAAGGGTTTTTAACATAACTATTTTTTCACTTTCTCTTACGATACTTATTATTTTTCTAGGACTGCCGTAATAAAATATTGAAAGCTGGGTAGCCTAAAACAACAGAATTTATTCTCTTCTAGTTATAGACTAAAAGTCTGAAATCAAGAGATCAGCAGAGCAATGCTCTGAAGGTTTTAGGGAAAAATTCCCTTTTGTCTTTTCCAACTTCTGGTGATTCCTAGCAATCCTTTGGATTCCTTGGCTAGTGGCAGCATGATTTTTATCTCCACCTTCACATGGCCTTCTTCCCTCTGGATCATCTCTGTCTTCATGAGGATGTTTTCACTGTATGTCTATTTCTGTCTCTTAGCACATCAGTAATTGGATTAAGACCCACTCTAATCCAGTATGACTTTATGTTAGCTTAACAAATTATGTCTGCAATGCCCGTATTTCCAAACCTCACATGAGGTTTCAAGTTGATATGAAGTCTTACTCAATCTGGTGGTGTATGATGTAATTCCTGCTTCAATTCAGAATTTAGACCAAACATTTACAATTTCATTTCTATATAATAGGCCTCAGCCAGAGAATGTACCCAATTCTCACGCTCACCTTTCAGTTTTTCATTTATTTGATAGCATGAGTCTCCTAAGAATTTGTCTTTGTAACCAATAACATTTGAGATGGATCATGAATTCCATAGGCTCTGGTGATTTGGAACCAAGCCAGAGATTCCATGGTGGTCTGGCAAAGGATTATCCATCAGAACATAATGCTTAAAAGAGTGACTCGGAGGTTCTTCTAAGTGGGGTGCCTGGGTGGCTCAGTCAGTTTAGTATCCAACTCTTGATTTCAGCTGAGGTTATCCCAGGGTTGTGGGATCAGATCCATATCAGGCTCTGCACTGAGCACCAGGCATAGAGCCTACTTAAGATTCTCTTTCTCCCCCTGCTCCTCTCCCATGGCTGTGCTCTTCTCTCTCTCTAAAAAAAATTAAAAATTAAAAAAATCAATACCTATAAAAAAAAAAGTTCTTTTAACTGACCTTTGGTCACAAAGTGCAAGACAGTAAAACAGGTTTTAATTCAGTAGACATGCATACCAGAGTGGTTTCTTTGAGTTATCCATAATAGTGTACAATGTATTTAGTGTGCTACACATTCTTAATAGCTATTAATGAAGTAAGCAATGGTAAGGTTTATGTTAAAGTTATTTGAACACTAATATGATATTTTATTACAATGTAATACTCATATTTTTAACTAAATCAATAACTAAAATATGATAATTGAATGAAATTACTTATGTTCTTTTTGACTTAATTGTTAGCTAACTTTTAACATGATGTAGAAACAGTAATGTCTACTGGAACTTCAGATTAACTACTACTTATTTATATATTACTAATAATAAGATAAGATCTTATGTAAGATGTTATATAGTAATATAATTAAGGGAGAATTAAAATTAATATTGAAAATATTTATGTCAAATTTACAAAATAATTAAATAACAGTGGTCAGAAAATAAAACAGAATAAAAATTCTGTTCAGAGTAAATCAAAATTGTAACTTTTCTAGCTAGCCAAATTATTGTAAAAATTGTGAAGTAAGAAAAGTAGATAACTTGTTGTAATTAATAAAGATTATATGTGTCTAATGTAGTGGCAACTTAAATTGGTGCTAAAATCATCCTTTATATAAATATTTCAATCTATGTATAAAAGATATGTGTATATATATTCCTATGTAATGGAGAGACTGTCAAAATTTTAGAATAAATTTATTCCATTATATGATCTAAATTACCCTTTCAGTATTATTTCTCATTCATTCTCAATCAAATTGACATGCCAAATATGGCACTTTAAACCATATTACCTGCTATTATGTCTTTGTTTATATGCTTTCCCCTAGTTGTAATACTGTATCTTTCCATTTTCCATTTTCTAGTTTATGCTTCTACTTGTATTCTAGGCCCATTTGAGAAACCTGCCTGACAAGTCATTTTCTAAGCACTGCACATTTTATAGGTGTTCCATGTGTGGTAAGCTTTTTGATGCAAATCATTTTGTTCTCTTCACTACAATTATCCAGCACCATATGTTAGATGTTCAATAAATCTATATAGAATGAATTATTGAATATATTTAAAGTAAAGTTATTGTACAAAAGGTAAACAGGCCCAAGAATTTTGATGACTCTCACTACTTGATCTTCTCAGATGAGGAGTTAACTAAGGTACACAAGCAGTGTAAGGAAACTAGTGTAAATTTTTTTCTTATTCTTTTTTAATGAATAGAGTATAATGAATTTAAAACAATTTCCAGAAGCTAGATTCCAAAAAACAGGAAAATATTGGGCAGGGTATCATGAAAAGAGAACTTGATGGAGAAAAAAAAAAAGAGCAAAGAGAACTTTAGAAACTTAAAATGTATAAAGAAAAAATAGTAAACAGCATAATATACAGTGTGACAGATCCAATAATATCTGCTACTAGCTCTTAATGTCCAGTTTATTTACTGCAGTTTTTACAAACAACATGGCTTATTGCCAAAAATGTAGTCTGACTTGCAAAGATATAAAATTATAAGAATATTCTAAATCAGTTGCAGGAATAAAAGAAAAAATATCTGCTATAGTGTTGTTAAATGACACCTATTGGAGTATCTGAAAAAAAATCAAAGTATAAAAGGCTATAGCCTTCCCATCAGATAGATTTCATTTTAACTCTATCTTTTCTAAAAGCCAAATAAAAAGAGAAATATTTTCAATTTCATAATTTACAACATCCATAATAAAAGCAAACCGATTTACTCAGGAGAAGTGTAATTATTCCTGCTACCAAAACCTGCAAGAAATTTCTCCCAAGGGTCATCATAAAGAGGCCACTGTAAAATATAACAAAATATGCCTTAAACAATGTTTTTGATAGACACTGCTAAGAGTTTCATAGAACTGCTTTTTTACAGTACCCTTTACTGCATACTGAAGGTTTAGCTATATAATTCTGTGTGTAGTTTAATAGAGGCATAGATTTTTCAGTAACTGGAAAAATAGAGGGACAAAAAAATCTTTCAAAGATTTCAAAAACATCTTGATCTTAGTTTTTATCAAGTTTTTTAGGAATTAAGGCTAATTCAGTAAATAGGTACTGGACATCTATAATTTACATAGTACTATATTAGGCATAGAGGAAACACAGGGGACAAAATTTTCCAGGAAATCAGCTATTCTGTGATTCCAATTAAATATACATAAATATGATAAATGACTTGAATGAAAGTAAAAGTTGACATTCTTTTGTGACAGCTGAAGGCATTTCAAGCCATAGGTTCAGTTCCAAGGATAAGGTGGGTTAGGTTTGTCTTAGAAAATAGGTTTGGATCTGCTCTGACATTAATGGGCGCTTGCTGAATTGCCTACCCAGCTGTAGCAGTCATAATGCCTTTTTGGGAAGAGATCTAGTCCCATCTCTTTTAAATTTTTTCCTAAAATAGGCATGTGTTCAGATTTCCCCCAAACCTGTGGCTTTAAAACTATGATTTGAGAATCCTTAGTTATATCTTGTTAGAGTTGAGACATGGAGGAAGTGGAACAGAAGAGGCAGCCGGTCAGATCTCTGTCTTCTCTAACCATATATCAGTCCCTAAGGGCTCTCTGTTAAAATATAAAGTTTTTGACAAGTTGTTTAAAAATGTGTTTGAAAAAAAACTGCACTGTTCTGTACAGTGATTTTATTGTTGTCTACAAAGATCATCAACACATCTATCCAATAAATACATACTGCTCACCTGCTATGTTCCAGGATATAGATATACAAGGTTAATTATCAAGATGTTTGTCTCAAGGAGCTTACTACAGTTTGTGATGAGACCCTCTAAGTGCACTAAAAATTAGGCCGCAGTTTGGAAATTGCTGTTTCAGATATAAATACCATGCAGTGCACAGGCATGATGGATGGGGCAGCCAGATCAAATGCGAATGGATGGAGAGTTTGTGAAGCCCATAGATAGCAAGTAGCTTTTGAATTGAAACTTGAAAATGACAGAAATTAGGAATACAAGGTGGATAGAAGTCATTATAAGGCTCTGGAGGGAGGGAGGGAGGACATGTCAATCAGGATGGAAAACTGAAAGAAGAGTAAGTAATTTTTGTGACTGGAACACAAATAAGGTGAAGCGATGTAGTCTTAGAATCAGAGAGGTCAGACCATAAAGAATTAGTGTGCTTAACCCAGAAGTTTGAACCAGAAAGCAAAAGTAGACCAAATAAAACCAAGCAAAAGCTTTAGAGTAAAGGCATACCATTTGTTTTAGATACATTCTATCATTATTATAGGGGATACAGTTAAAAAGCTAAAAATGGAGTCAGGCAGAATAATTAGAAGGTTATGGCAGCAATCTGTAATAAAATAAATGGGGATCTAAATTAAGCCAAAGAAATTGTCGTGAGAGGAGAGAGAAATGAGAGATAATAAAAGGGTGGAACATATGTGCTTTTGTGATTTCTCTGGCCTATTTATCCTTTTTTTTTTTTCCACTTCTAAGTAAACAATGATGCATCTTATAGTGTCACTTACTCTCTATGTAATTTCATTCCTACTTTCTGATTCACGTATATGTAGTCAAGCTTTAAGAAATTCAAAATGCTATTCTCTTCATTATTCCCCAAATCTTACATAGCAGGTCCACTTGAAACTTGAACATTTAATCACTTAGTACTTTCTGCCTGTGTAACAAAGCTCAACATTATAATCCTCCTGTTATTACAAGATCTGTGCTCTCTCTGATACATTTACACTTCAATTACAATTACAATGCTTTCATTTTAACAGCTTCTAGTTTCTGAAGGATTAAGTCTCAAGGATTATGTTATAATGAGAACAAAGGTTATTGACGACTTTTCTCATTTCCTTCTGAGATGCTTTGCTAGCTAAATCAAAGTGAAGCCAAATTTATGCCAAGATGTTTTCTCCCTGCAGGAAAACATAATGGAAGTTATGAGAAATCAAGAGTTCCTACTGCTCCCAGCTGAGGAGCTCCACAAACTTCTGGCCAGTGATGATGTCAATGTCCCTGATGAAGAAACCATCTTCCATGCATTAATGATGTGGGTCAAGTATGACATGCAGAGGAGATGCAATGACTTGAGTATGCTTCTTGCCTTTATAAGACTGCCACTGCTTCCCCCACAGGTAATTGCATGCGATGCTGTATTAATGGCTACTATATACTGAAAACTCCTATGTTAAAAGTCACATCAAATATACATAAAGTAATAATAACTTAAAATAGAAAATAATACCCATAAAGCATTTGGTAAAATAGTCATGTTCAATTAATATGTATTATGGAAAATGCATATACACACAAACACACACTTGATGGCAGAAAGTCCAACCATTTCCCACAGTAAGTTTAATTTCCCTCCGTTACCATTTTCATACAACTGTTCAATTATTTAAGAAAAAACCAACATCACAACCCATTTATTATTATTCCACATGATTTTGTTTTTACTTTTAACCAAATACTCTTTTTAGGAAAATTTGGTGATGGAAAATGATGGTGATATGACTGAATCCCATCTCTGCCTCATATTTATTCATGTTCATATAACTATGAAAATGTCACTTAATTTCTCTAGTATTTGATTATTTTATCTATAGAATAAAATTGTGCTACCACACAAAAGTTTTGAGAGGATCAAATTAGATAATACACATAAAGTACTTAATCTAAATACAGTATCTAGAAGATTTTTAAATCTTTGCAATTAATTCCCTATTATGAAGATCTATCTATCTGTCATCTATCTGTCTATCTATCTATCTTCTATCTAGTTTATTTATTTATCCTAAGTTGCAATAATATGATCATTCTCTGGTGAAAATACATCCTTGAAGTAGATTTTAAGGCTCAATATGCTAAACCTCTATAAATCGATAAGACATATATTGAAGAGGTGCATACTTATGAAGTAACAGCATTTGGCAGTTGGGCTAATGGAATCTTTAGTAATTGGAGCCAAGGAGAATCCATACACCAAGTGAACCAATGGCCTCATTTTATTGGTGAGTTATGTAGGACACAGGTGAAATGATATGAATGAGTTTATTCAGTTTGTAAGGAGAATAGTAACTATTTTTCTCTGATTTGGAGACTTGTGCTTTAAACTAATTTGTAATGTTGCAAAATTATCTCTGTGCAGCAATGTTAACCTGGGGTTTCTGGCTTCAGGCTATCCAAAAGTAAGCTTGAAGGTAGCTCTTACCTCCTCAATGTTAGATAAAACTGTGTGTGTATACATTTTTTTTTCCTGGTATCTGTGGGGGGCCTTAACATTCACCTGACCCTTCTTTTGGATCCATAAAACCATCAACACTTTCATTAGTACATATATTACTAAGAATGTAATATAGGGAATAGGGCGCTGGGAAAGAATGACAGGCCAAGTGTAACATGCTAATAAGTGAAGTGAGAGGTACGGTCGTATATTTAGATTGGAGAGAAGAAAACAACAGCACTATGCCACAACTAGGATAAGAAATGAAACTTTATACAGTAATAATTGTTTTTCAACTGGCTGCTGAAACAGATGAAACACAGAGTAAAAGAATTTATGGAAATCCTGCCTAAGCAAATTGTAGAAGATTATCTTAATACCAGGATTTTTAAAAGGGAGGCAAATGCATTCAGATAACTAAACAAAGAATAAATCGTGAAGCGAAGCACTGGATTTTTCTGAGTCTTCCATCCTAGGTTCTGATGCCAGATATTCTTAGAGCCTGGGAATCTTCTCTCAGAACAGAAATGGTCAGTGATCACTTTAGCCAACGATAGATAGATAGCCGTTTGTTGCGGACGAAATGACACAAAGACAAGACACACAAAAGACAGACAAAGACACAACTCCAGCCGGAGGGAGAAAACTCTCCACAAGCCCCCTTGCGGTTTATTTTTATACCCCGGTAGCTGGATACATACTGAAATCTACAAAATGCATTCTTTTACCAAATAAGGACAAAGAGCCAAGCACATTCCAAGGACGGGGGTGGGGGGAGCAAAGGGAGGAAGCGACCACAGCATGTTTACTAAGAGCTCTGCCCACAATTCCAGCCTCCTCCTTATTTCTAAGGAGGGCACGTTCCCTCGTATGCGAGCAAATCATTAACCTTGGATATTGTGTGCAGGCCTCTTGGCAGAACATCCTGTTTGCAGGCATGATCTGCCCAAGCAGAGAGTCCTGTTTGCAGGCACATCCCCGCTTCCCTAACCACTCTTTCTCGTGGACACTTTCGGGCTCCCACACCGTTAACCAATGATAGATGCTGTGGTAATTGGTACCTTTGTCCCTGCCCACCCAGTGCAACTGTTAGTTGAAATATGGGGAGCTTTGAGTAAACCAGTGGTCAAAAATCATTTTAAATAGTAAAATTGAATTACAACAACAACAACAACAACAAACCACACATAAATACCAGAACACATTACAGAGGAGGGTAAGAATGTGACTAGGGCTCAATCTTTTCATGATATGTCTTTTCTTCACACTCTCTCCCCCCAATTTTCTGTTACCAAAAATGGGAGATGCTTTTACCTATGTATCTGTCTATACTATTCCATCAGAATAGACATGGACATTTTATTGGCTTATTTGTTCCTAAGGTTACACATTACAATTAGTGGTTTAATTCTTATTGTTTCAGCTGATTCATTTTACTAAGCAACACTATTAACATTATAAAATTATATATATATAATATATAACTGATATATATACATATATAGGTATAACTTTCGAGTAAAAGAGTTTTAAGTGTACTCTTATTACAGTGTCTAATAGGCATAAGTATAGCATATATCTATTCTCTAGTCCTCATTTCTCATTACGACCATTCCAAACATAACTTTGTATGTAATTTCAAACTAGGTATGCAAGAAGAAAGAGTAACACACCTTTTCTTTCCATAAAATGTTTTTGGAGTAGGAGGAGCTATCACTTCTTAACTAATATTACTGAATTACATGTCATTGTAAGAATTTTCCATATACTTCTAACCTTAAATATACAACTGTAAGGTAGATACTATTAATTATATTGTACAGATGGAAAACGGGTTCAAAGAGGTTAACTGACTCAAAGGTCATAGAGCTAATGGAAAATCGAGACTTCTTGCAACTCTGAGCTGTGAAGTATTTCTACTCTGAGTGTATGTTGCTTCCTTGTTTGCTTTCAAAAATGGAAGACCAATAAAAAAATGGCCTGAAGACAGCAGTTTTGAAGCTTCCTATAAAAAGACTGGTGATTGAAGAATAGCAGGGGAATAGGAAATAATGTGCTTTCATTTCTTTCTTTAGTTACCAAACATAATTTACTTTATCTCATTTAATTTCTACATTATCCCATGTAGCAGATATTATTACCATTTGACAAATGAAGAAATTGAGAATGAGCATGATACCGATCTTTCTACAGAGTTGTCAAGCTCAGACTGTGCTCTGGATGTATCTGATACTAATGGGGTTCTTACTCCACTGAGGGGAAATGAGTGCAGTATTTACTTTTTTACTTGGCTTCATATTTAACTCAATGTCCAACAGAGTTTTAAAAAAAAGAGTTTAATCAAATCTAGGATTTTCTATCCTTTGACATGAAATTTCAAAGCAACTAAGCATCTTAGCGTCTTTAAGAAAAGCTATTATGATGATCAGGAAACAATTTTTCTTGATTTTGGAGCCATTAAATATATGTTTTACCCCTACTGTGTATTGCTTATATACCAACACTCTCCTCTCTTCCCTCCTCCCTCTCTCTAGTATCTTTAATATTTATATTAATATTTAATATATACCTATATGATAACATATACATATGTTTACTATATACATAATTTATATAAATATAAATTATACAAGTATATAAAATTATATAGTTATATAAAATGCAATGTTATATTTTAAAGTACTACCAATTTTTAAAAGAGGGAAAATCTACATTTTTCAAGTGAGGTAAGGATTTATTTTCAAAGGGAAAGAGTTCATGGACTAATTTTGGAAGGAGACCTGAGTGAAGAATCTGTAAGATAATTCTTTGATGTAAATGACACATTTCTGGTCAGTAAGAGAACAGTGCTCAGTTGGGGGCTGCATATAATATTGTCAAGCAAAACATAACAAGTACTGACCAAGGAAAGAGTAGGAAAAGATGAGATTTAGAGATGTTTAAAACAAGGAAGGAAGGAAGGAAGGAAGGAAGGAAGGAAGGAAGGAAGGAAGAAAGAAAGAAAAAGAAATAAAGAAAGAAAGAAAGAAAGAAAGAAAGAAAGAAAGAAAGAAAGAAAAAAAATATATACTTTGGGGATAAAGTTAAACTGAATAACTAAGTACTTTTTCAGCCTTGAGTTTCTAGTTTCTCTTTAGTAAGTGTATGGAAAAATTTCTAGAGCCTAAACAAAAGGTAAAAATACAGACATTGAGAGAGACTTCATCAACAAAGAAAATATGTTAAAAGACTAATGGCTGTCAAAGAATAAATCTAGATTATTATTACAGTAATAGTCTTCTCTTATAGTTGTGAGCCAATTGATCAAACTGAGTTAGGTGGATTTTAAGTTAATTATTTATCACAATCTGCATTCTCATAGTTTTTTTTTTTTATTATTACTAGACCCATCATGTGTATCTGTGTTTAGTTATTTCTTAAGTTCACAAGAGAAAATCTATTCTGATATTCTATTTTATTTATAAATTAATGTATGTTATTATAGAGTATATATTATGTTAATTTGGTGTACAAAAATATAATGAAGTGTGTTCGGTATGCATTTTAGTTAGACACCACTAGCTTCAGAAGAGAATTGGAGAAGAGACATAAAAAGACTCAGAAGTGAAATGTTCATTTTATCCATTTTATCTTGTATTGAAATATAATAGTTAATACTGCAATAAATCCAGTTGGCTTTGCTATAGATAGGAACTGAGGAAAAGGCCAAATGAAAGAAATACACAATTGAGTAATTAATAGTGAGTGACTTCTATTTTTACATTATATTTTGTAACAAGTGAGAAATAGAATTTTGCATAATCATTTCTGTATTTTTCTTAAATACCCAGAGGTTTACAAATTTCAACAGAATTGGAGAAAATATGGAAAAGAAAGTGAGTGTGCATGTGTGTGTATACAATTTGATTTACTATTTTTTCTATATTTTCTTTCATAAAGATGCAGCAAAAGAATATATTGCTCTGCAATAACATGTTTTAACATTATGAGATTATTGCTTCCACTAATTTGTATGATTTCATAAGATATACCCTTGTAATATGTACATATTTATTTCTTATATACTTATTTTAAAAGTAAACATAACTATCCAATTTTTGGTGTGTTCTCCTCTAATGATTGATTTGGAAAGTTGAAGCATGCTATTCTAAAAATCAAAGAATTGCAATTCTGTATAATCTCAAGCCAAAATATCTTCAGGAAAACTCAGTTTTATCACAGACAGAGATTATTTAGAAGGGTAGAAATATACAAATAAACTATGTTTCCTATTTGGAATTGGTATTGTTTCTCTGTTGAGATAACAAGTATAAAGATTTCTTATAACTTGCAAACTAGAACAACTACTGACTCATAAAATAAATAGTATCAGTGTGTGTGTGTGTGTGTGTGTGTGTGTGTGTGTGTGTGTGTGTGTGTTTACATTTCGGTAGCAAAATGTGAAAGAAAGAAAAATCCCTATGCAATGGAATAACAAATTACTGCCTAAGCTTAGAGGAAAATGGTTTAGTTTAATAATAAAAAATAACAAAATAACAAGGAAATTCAAGAGTATATCTTAAGGAAACAGATACTGCTTCTATTTTATAAGAATGAATTATTTCTATGCAAAGCTGTTATTAATTTATGCCAAAATATTCTTTAAATGATAATAGCCATATGAGAAGGGAGAGGTCATCAATATTTTTTTACTCTATTGGAAAAATGATAGCTGATCAGATACCACTGACATAGACTCTGCTGTCCATAAAAATTATAGCCGCCACTAAAAAAGCTAATGAAAAGCAAGCAAAATGACAAAGAACAAATCAATATAAAAAGAGCATTCATAAATCACAATGTAAGATATACAAAGTAGATGATACTCCTGAGTAATTTATATGTTTTGTTTGGTTTTACTTCTCCAAAAGAAGTATAGATAAACTACTCCCAGATATTTCAACAATCTTCCAAGTTTGTTAGCATAAATGTTCAGTATTTAGTGTATTTTACATCTTATTTTTACAAAGGAAAAAGAAAAATTTTTAACTCTCACAAACAAGTAAGGCAAAAGGAATTAATCAAACACATTAACAGTGCATTATCAGTCTTTGTTACACTTCAGTTTTTTTATTCTGTTGTTTTTGGTTTTGTTTTTTCTCTTACCTGCTTGTTGTCTGATTAATTAATGATTATATCAGACATCATCAAAGAAATAGTCTTCTCCACAAAACTAGAGAGTAATAGTTTTTTAAAGTGTGGAATTATATTATTCTTCTCTAAAAGAAACTTGAGAAACAGTGCCTTTGAAACAGAAATGAAGGCAATATATACTTCTAAAATATTACAGATTTACTTTAAATATGATTTAGTTTCATGATCATTTATCATTAATGCTGTTCAAGTTACAGCATTAAGAAAATACAAAAGCTTTTTATTTTGTCAATTTTTGTCACTGAGTTATAAAAACAAACCAAAAAAAGATATTCACAAGCACAAAATCAGAGTACATTATTCTCCTTGGTACAGAGTAGAGAAATTGGAATGTAATCTGAAAGACTATTTTCTTGCTAAAGTGCTGAAAGCATCTCTGCTTTTGTCAAGGGCTGATCCCCATGCTTGTGGTATGTATCCCATCATTGTTGCCTTTGAAATTTCTCTATGTCAGTGACCCCTTTTATATTTTATATTATTGATGTGTTCCATATTGGATCATAGATATTAATTCATGAAGATTTGTTGTTTCAGACATATTAAAACAAAACTCCACATATTCCTACCTACTGTTCCAAATCAGTTTCCCTTTCAAGCAAACATATACTTTTTATTTACAGTTATAATAAATCTAGTTATTAATAATCATTATTCTCTTTTCAATCCACTATAATCAATCCTTTGAACAATTTAAAGTCACCTCAAACCTCCATGCTGTAATATTCTGCCTGTCTCCCTTGTTTCTATCTTATACTTAGCTTTCCATCAGCATTTGAGAAAATTGATCTAGTTACTCTTACTCAATTGTTACGCCTAATTTTTTTCTACTCTCTGGTGTTGCAACGCCCCAGGACACCATGTGCTCTGCAGAAAGAATAACATTTACTTCTGTACATGTAAATACTATATAGGAGTCAATTATAAGCTCCAAGTTTATATGTTTAGCTCTAAACCTTTCCCAAGAGATAGATTCAAATACCCGGTTAACTAGTTGACATCTCTAATGAGACATCCAGGAGCCATCCAAAACTTCACATAATGGAAGATTTGAAAATCCCAAGACATTCCCCCCATTCCCTCACTCTCAGTAAATAGCACTACCAACCATCTAGTTGCTTAGACTTAAATTCTAGAGTCACTTTTAATTCTTAACATTGTATTGCATTTAACATTCATTTCCTTAGGAAGTCCTTTTGAGTGTATTGGAAACTATATCCTTAATAATCTGTTGTTGTTGGGTTTTTTTTTTTTTTTGGCTTCTCTACAGCCCCATCCTAAAATAAGCCACCACCATCTTTCTCCTGTAAAACTAGAAGAGTCTACTACGTGTTATTACATTTATGTTTAACTATGGCAGTAATTTCTATCTAATAATAGAAATCTTGAAGTATGAATACATTCATCTCAAATTTAAGATTATACTCTTAGGACAAAATCATAATATCCTTGCCCTGCAAAGTCTACATCATCTGTCACATGATTACAAATTCCCTGACCTAATCTCTTCCCAGAACTTAGTATCCTCTAAGTGCACTGATATTCTTTCTGTTTCTTGCACAAGTCAGGTTTATTTCTTCTATAGCATATTGGTGCCAGCTGCTACTGGGGGCTAGAAGCAGTGGCCTGACAGTGGAAGAGCATGGTGGTGACCTGAAGATCTCAGGTGCAAGCAATGAAAGGAGAGGCATAGTTTATAGATAATTAAGGACAATAGTAAAATGACAGAAAGTCAGTCTGCTTTTATTATTACTAGACCTTGACAATTCTTTACAATGCCATTGATGACATACTCCGACCTGCTGGGATGAACCTCCCACCACACCCCTTCTGATCCTCTACTGCCTAGAAGATGTTTACCTTCATTGTAGCATGGCCTACTCTTTCTCATTAATCACATGCCACGTCAAATGTGTCCTGTTCTCAGCACTTTCACCTACTATTTTCTTGAGTGTTAGTCTGTTTTTATCTCTTTCCTTATAAATGTATTTTTCAGAAAACCAGATTGGAAGCTCTTGTTCACAAAATTCCTGGCATAATCAGTACTCAAAAAGTATTCACCGAGTCAATAAATGAAAAGTTTTTCTAGGTCTTAGGAATTTTAGCTTCATATAACTGTATGTTGATATATGACTTATCTGAAACGAGAGAGAAATCTACAACAGTGTGTTATGGTGGAGCTAAGAGTGGGTACTAAGAACAAAGTCATAAAGAGCACATTGATTCAGACTTTACTAAAAATCCTTTACTGAATGGACAATAGGAAAGCAAATTGAATAGGATATACTCCCTCATCTCTTTGCTTTATTATATATATCCATAGAACATAAATTCATTAGAATTCCTCTGATTTAATGATATATTTAAAAATAAGTTGGCTACAAGAAAATATTGTCCTATTTACATTGCTAGCATAATATATCAGAAAACAAAGTCCATTCCATGAAAAAAAAATATTCTGAGCTTAAGTTAGTTCATAAGCATTTTTGTACATATTAAATAATATACATAACATTTACCAAGAGGACACACAGTGCAAGAACAATTATTTTTCTCAATTAAACATTAAAGAATTTCATTTTTTATTCATGCCTATTTTATATAACAATGATAAAATTAAAGGATATAAAAATTTGTAAGAGGACTAACAAAAATTGTGGAATGTTTGTAATGAAGCAAAAGCCGTTTGAATCATTAAACCACTTCCAATGATTTTAATTTAGGATTTACGGGACTCAATTAACCCATGAAGCTACTTTAATATTTTAGTAACTGAAGTTTATAGAAATGAAATCTGGAGATTAAAATAGGATCCTTAGACTAAAGAATACTCTTAATTTGGGGGCAAATATCATAGGTATAGCTATAGTAGAAGAAATTTACCTTGATCCAATTATAAGTTTATTTTATTTTGATCAGTAATTTATTTGAAATACAGATAAAATACATATGTTTCTGCATCCCTTTTCCACACTGTTTTTATAAAATATTTATGCTTGTTACTCTTTGAAGAAAAGCAACACAGCCTATGTGGCTGAAGCAAAGTGATCCAAGGGGCGGGGGTGGGGGGGGAGGGAGTTGTTGGAAGAATTTAGAGAAGGTGAGGATCAAAATCATTGAATGACTTGTAAGCAATGCAAAGACTTTGGTACCTCCTTCGAGTGTGATAGAAGCCATTGCAGATTTTTGAGCAGCAAAGAACTTTAATGTATACAATTAAATGGACTATCTAGTTGCTGTATTGAGAGTATACTGCAGCAAAACAAGAGTAGAAAATGGAAACCAGTTAAGAGGTGACAGAAATAGAAGAGGTCAGATAAGAATTCTAAGGTAGTAACAATGAAGATAGTGAGAAGTGGTCTCATTCTAGTTATATTTATAAGTACAGCCATTTAGATGGTAGAATAAGAGATAAGAGAGGAATCAGAGATGATCCCAGGATTTTTGGCTTGAGCCTCAGTGAGGAAGGGTATTATGGAATACTGACTTTAAGATTTCTATGAAGGCTTTAAGTGGAAATATTGAGTAGGCAGTTGAATGCATCATTTAGCAGTTTTGGAGGTACTCTAGGAGATATAAATTAGGAACCTATTGGCATATTTATATAATTTAAAGCCATAATATGAGATGGTATTACCAAAGAAGTCAGAATAGATAAATAAGGACAGAGAGCTCAGAATGATGTTCTGGGCATTGAAACATTACAAAATCAGAAATAAAAAGAAAGAACCTAGTAACTGAAACCAAGACACTAGTCAAGTAGAATATAAAACAAGGGAGCTTTGCTGGCAGAAATTCCAGAAGATAAACCATCAGAGAGGACTGAGTGATTAGCTGTACCAAATGCTGCTAAGAGATCAAATAGAATGATGCCCGATAATTGATTTTTAAGTTTAAGGATATGGAAGTCATTGGTAACTTTGACAAGATTAATTTCTGTGGAATAGAGCTAAGCAAATGTGGTAAAACTGGAATTCAAAATAGTAAATACACAGAATGTTTAAAACTGGAAAACTGAACAGAAAAATTAGTCTGTAGGTGGCTGGGTTTATCAGCCTAGATTCAATGAAGAGAAACAAAAACTGAAATTTTAACATGGAAAGTTTATGTAATGAAGCATTAACTATAACAAGGACTTGGAGTAAGGAAGGATTAGAAACTTAGAAGTTAAAGAAACTCTAAAGAATATATAAGTAGCTGATTTCCAAGGCATACTTCAGAGATACTGTTGTTTTAGGTCTAGACCACTGTAATAAAGTGAATATCATAGTAAAGCGAGTCCAGTGAAATTTTTGGGTTCCTGGTGTATATAAAAGTTATGTTTTCATTTATAAAGGTAAAGTCCGTTAAGTGTTCAATAGAATTATGTCTAAGAAAAACAATATAAATACTTATGTTAAGGGGCACCTGGGTGGCTCAGTCGGTTAAGCATCCAACTTCAGCTCAGGTCATGATCTCACGGTTCCTGAGTTTGAGCCCTGGTCAGGCTCTGTCCTGACAGCTAGCTCAGAGCCTGAAGCCTGTCTTCGGATTCTGTATCTCCCTCTCTCTCTGCCCTTCCCCTGATCGATCTGTCTCTCTCTGTCACTCAAATATAAATTTTAAAAAACATAAAAAATAATTTTGCTAAAAATTGATAACCTTCCTTTGAGCTTTTAGTGAGTCATGATCTTTTTGATGGTAGAGAGTCTTGCCTTCATGTTGATAGCTGATGACTAACCAGGGTAGTTGTTGCTGAAGGCTGGGATGGCCGTGACAATTTCTTGAAACAAGACAACAACAAAGTTTATTGTATTGATTGACTTTCCCTTTCACAAATGATTTCTCTGCAGCAAGCACTTCTGGCCTTTCAAAATTGGAGTTAATCCTCAGAAACTCTGCCACTGCTTTCTCAATAAAGTTAATGTAATATTCCAAATTCTTTATTTCAACAGTCTTTATAGCATCTTCACCAGGAGTAGATTCCATCTCAAGAAACCACTTCATTTGTTTATCCATATGAAGCAACCCCTCATCCATTCAACTTTTATCATGAGGTTTCAGAAATTAAGTCACATCTTCAGGCTTTACTTCCAGTTCTAGTTCTATTGCTATTTCCACTACATGTTTAGTTACTTCCTCCAGTGAAGTCTTAAATCTTTAATTTATGATAAACACAATATCTGCAAAGCACAGTAAATAAAAGTACTATAAAACAAAGTATTCTTATATAAGGAGCAGCTACTTACTACCTTGGGGCTGAGATATAGCACCCAAGGAAGCACCCCACCTAAGATCCAGACTGCCTTGAAGAGGGTACAGCCATGGCTAACTAAATGGCAGACAAGTCATTGTGGTATAGCAGTGAGCAATGGAAGAACTTTCTAGAAATCTGTCCTTTAGAACTTACTAGAAATCTTCCCTCAAGGTGTCCCAAAAGAGTCACCCTGCTGCAAAATCACCTGAAGAGACTTCTGGGGGAATTTTCTAGGTTCTCCTGGTCATCATGCTCTGCAGGAGGCAAGCACTGGAGAAACTGCATTCATTGCAGAAGTCTGCTGAGTAGGCACACTCAAACCAGGAAGCAAAATTTTTCTCACTACGGTGTCTCTCCAGTGTCCTCCAGTGACAAAGCTTGCCATAGTGCTAGCTGGCAAAGAAATAAAACCAAAACAAACAAACAAAAACCTAAAAGGCTATTTCATCATCCATTTTCACAAAACAGTTGAAAAAGATCATTTTGGAACTGAGGGTCAATAAATTGATAAACAAAACAAATAAAATAAATTGATAAACACCAAACTGAAGGAGAGTCTGCAGGCATGTTTGCATACTTACAAGGTGTGATTCCAAAAAGGAAATTTGATGATGTAAGACAGAGGGAAGAACTGATGAAATAGTTTCTTTAAATGTGCTACGGTAGGTAGTATTTCATGTATAAGCAGGTAGGTTAACTTTAGAAAAGAGGATTGAAAAGTTATTTTTTGTGGACAGGTGAAAGCATAAATGTGTGCATACCAATCTTGGTAGGTGAGCAGATGCAGTGATGTAAGTGAGTGTTTATATGATCTTATTTTTGAGTCTAACACTAATTCAGTGTTTGATCATGGAAAGTTTATTTAATTTCATTGGACTTCAGGTTTCACCTCAGGGCAAGAAGATAGAAATATTCTTTCTGGTTTGGTAACGACAAATTTTGTTTTCTATGTAATTTAAAAAACTAATAAATTTAAAAGGTTTAAAAAAATAAATAAAACTTTAAATATGGAAAAAAATATTCTTTCTGTCAGTAACATTGTGTGAATGAAAGTAAGTTTCCATTTCCTAAGAATTGATGCCTACTCAATAAATAATTGACAAGTAGTTTTATAGAGAATTAAGATATGTATCCCTCCCCATCTGAAAAGAAAATAATTTTTATGATGTTTGAAACCTCTCATGAGCCTTTTAGTCATTCAATGTGTATTAAAAGAAAACAAAGAAATAAACAAAAACTTGAAGAACTTTTTGCTCATCAAATAAATGGCTTTTAATGAAATATAGATTCCTTCCATTAGTCATTTTTTTACTAATAGTCAGCATTCACAGCTTTTAAATGACAAAAATCCTATGACTTAAAAAAATAGATAAACTATTTAAAATTACTTTGCAAACTTGTATAATTTAAGTCATTCCTATGAGGAAAGGAAGCAAACTATAAGCTATGTGAAAGAATCACAAGTGAATTCAATTTTATCACCCATGTATTGAAATGACTATGACTGTAATTTTAGTTTCCAAAAGTATCAAATAAATAAAATACTTTATTATTATAATGACTCTGAAAATGAAAAAGGTACCCCCGCGAAAAGAGCAATTTAACATTAATGACTATCAAGAGAATCACTCTTTTCCATTCTAATTAGATGGCAAATAACTATAGGTCACCCAGAATACAAATTGTTACTTTAATAATATTCAAAAAGTAACAAAAAATTGGAAAACATATATTATTTTGCATAACTCTTCAAAATTTATTGGAGTATTTTTTTTCAAAATGTAAATATAAATTATCTTAGAATAATCTTATTGGTGCTGAGTGCCATGCAATTTCATATTCTTACCATTAAGAAAATGGTGCACATGTTAATTTAATACTTCCCACAAATACATCAAATTTTCCAATTCAATACTTCTGATACATTAGAGAAAATTTTATTTACTTTCCATATATTCAATTTTAGGTTAATGAAAACAATTACCAATTTGTTATTGTCAATAATTTGTATTAGTCTTCTGTAATTTAACTTTGTCAAGTAGAATTCATTAAGTGGGTGTATGACTTTTTTTTGAACAATAACTAGTGAAACCATGTGATTTTTTTAACTTTTTGAATTTGTAGTTTACTCTAATATCTCCTACCCACTATTGCCTTCCTTATCAAGCCAGTTCAGATCAGTTTAGAATTTATTTTTCCTTAATCACCAGGGGAAATATGTGAATTGTCACGCAATGCCATACTAAATGCATATGCACCTTACTTTCACAAGGTTTTTTTTTTTTTTTTTCAGGAAAGACCTTCAAAACCAGTCTCCTAATATTTTGCAGGGTGAAGTTCAGGGTCTGAGAATGAAAGTAGACTATTTTAGAAAATATTTTAAATTTAAAAACTCACAGATGCACGTGCAATGGAACGTAGGGATTCTAATTCTCAAAACATAATCTTTTCCACCTATGAGAACACACTTTCAAGCAAAAAAAAATTTTTAACTTTTACATCTTCACATTTAGCATCTATTGAGGTATTAACTGTCATCATGACTCCTAGAGCAGAAAAGACAACATAGATCCTAAGCATTTCAATTTTTCATGTTATATCTCAAGTGGAAAGTTAGATAGTTTTAATTACTAAGTATAATTTTGTTGTAATTCAAAGGAAACATTTTCCGGACTAATATCTAACATAGAGTTTGATTTCAGGTACAGAGCACCTGGGTTGCTCAGTTGGAACCCCATGAGATTCTTGATCTCAGGATTGTGGGTCCAACCCCCTTGTTGGGTGTAGAGATTCCTTTAAAAATATTTTAAAAAATAAAATCAAAATTAAAAAATAAAATCTTCAGGGCATACTTTTGAGGACTTGTTTTTCCACCAAAAAAATGTATCTTTATTTGGCATGGAATGATTTAGTAAATAGATGTTTAGAGAATCAAATTTAATTGTAAATTTTGAAGCAAAATATTTATTTTTCTTTTGAAGAACATTAAAAAATAAATATGTCAATTGAAAACTAGCTTTTAAAAATAAATATTATGTAAATCATGTTCTATGACTAATTTCTTTCCTGATGTAGTTTGCATATATTTTTCTCATTTTCCCGGTGATACTAAAAGCTGCAGTAATTATCTTAAACCAATCAGGATTGTGGGTGGCTGAGATTTAATCAGTGAAAATCAGAAAGTACAAATAGAAGAGAAGACAGATTAAAAGGCAATATTTTCATTATGCATTTTTAAATTGTCATGCATTGTAATATAGAATCCATAACCAGTAACTCAATACTTAAAGGTTTATGTTATTTTCTCAAAATATGTAAAATATTATTTCATATAAAAATTATTTGGTTGACTATCTTAAGGAGACCTTTAGTTGCTTCTTTTTATTTCCATGTGGGTTTTAATAAAATGATATTCTTTGGTTTATACATTGTTATTGTGGTATTTCTGCAAAATCCAAATCCTTCATAATTCCATGGCTTACTTCTGTTTTTTTCTTTTCCTTGTTGTACTTCAGGCAGCCTAGAGTTATATATTATTCAATACTTAGGCAGATTAAATACACATTAAGCATAAGTATAAGGATTAAATATATGCTCTTAAAGCCAAAATATTCTATATTTGCCAAAGGATAAAGGGGAAAATTTTTACTCTAAAATTTTAAATTACTAACACACCAACAAAAACATGCTGTGTTTTGAATTATTAAGCCTTCTTATTACATCTACATTTGTTCTTTGAAATAGATATGCTTTAGCGCCTGGGTGGCTCAGTTAAGCGTCGACTTAGGCTCAGGTCATGATCTCATGGCTCATGAGTTTGAGCCCCAGGCTGGGCTCTGTACTAACAGCTTAGAGCCTAGAGTCTATGTTGGATACTGTGTCTCCCTTTCTCTCTGCCTCTCTCTCTCTCTCTCTCTCTCTCCCTCCCTCCCTCTCTCTCTCTCAAAAAACAAATAAATAAACATTTAAAAAATAATAATAAAATTTGAAATAGATATGCTTTAGACTACCATTTTCTAACACTTTGCCATGGACAAATAGTGTTTAAAGGTACTCATCACAAAAGTGTTTCATGAAAAAAAAAGTAGATACACTCATCTTGCCACCCCCCCCCTTTAATATTTCTCAATACAGATTGTCACATCAATCCCTTCATAAAGAAACTCATTTAAACTCATGGAGTTTCTAGTATTTCTGAAGAACATTATTTCAAGCAATGGCTATTAAAGTCTTATGGAAAGAATGATCTACAGAACATAGTATCTGGGTGGTTATTATTTTTTTTAATTTTTATTTATTTATTTGAAGAGTGAGCACAAACAGGAAAGGAGTAGAAAGAGAGGGAGAGCAAAGAATCTCAGGCAGGCTGCACACTGTCAACACACAGCCCCATGCGGGGTTTGAACTCATGAACCATAAGATCACGTCCTGAGTCAAGATCAAGAGTCAGATGCTTAACCAACTGAGCCACCCAGGCACCCCTGGGTGGTTATTATTTGTTAAAGTTTTGGAATTCTTAATGGCAAAGGCTAATGAACAATAGATTTTCATTTAGAGTAAATGGTCCCAAGTTAAAGGCAGTCTAGGTGTGTTTATATTTGTAAAAATTGGCTCTCTGCCATTTTTATGAGGTTTTATGAGTTTCTCTACCACAAAGAGGCCTGCAAAATTGGCTTTGCTGAGCTGGAAAAGCAGCAGATTCAGTGAATTCAATAAGCTGACCTATAAAGACCTGGAAATAGAGTCATAAATAATAATGAGTGTGTTATTCTCAACTCAGTCAGCTGTGGGGGTTTTCCAAACCATTAAACAACTTCCCAATTTGCTACAAATCAGCATAAGTGTTATACTCTTCAAAAAGAAGCTAGAATGAGAGATGGCAAGTGTATGGTAAGAATTTAGGGAGTGATGGATGGTTAATCGAAAGGAACACCTGAAATCTAGTTTCAGTGAATAGTCACTCATAATATTCACCTATTATAAAAATAAAAGATGTGATTTTATCCTGACCATTAGATTTGACCTCATGCTAATATTCATGCTAATGCTCATTATATTCTGTGTATGCTAAAATACATAGAGAATTGGGCACATAAATAAGTTATGCCTGAAATATAAAGATCTAGTTGAATGGTAAATAACATTTCATCTGATTGGTCAATTTTTTAAAGTTTATATACTTATTTTAAGAAGGAGAAAGAGAAACAGAGATTGGGAGAGAAAGAATTCCAAGCAAACTCTGCATTGTCAGTGCAGAGCCTGATGCTGGATTCAATTGCATAAACTGTGAGATCATGACCTGAGCTCAGATCAAGAGTCAGATGCTTAATGGACTGAGCCACCCAGTCACCCCCTGCTTGGTCAATTTTTTAGGAGATTGGAATGGCATCTTGTCCTGATGTCATGTCCAAAAACAAAGACTAGATATGTGTTATATCTTCAAATAGCACCTATTATCTTGACAGCTATTGTCTTCTTCATGTGTCATCATGTCATACATCAAATTTTGGAGTATTTTGTTTTTATTTTGATTGTGTGTGTGTGTGTGTGTGTGTGTGTTTTGTTTTTTGGTAAATGTGATTCTTTAAAATGTTCTAAGCCGGGGCGCCTGGGTGGCTTAGTCGGTTAAGCGTCCGACTTTCACTTAGGTCATGATCTCGCGGTTCGTGGGTTCAAGCCCCGCGTCGGGCTCTGTGCCGACTGCCAGCTCAGAGCCTGGAGCCTGTTTCAGAGTCTGTGACTCCGACTCTCTCTGACCCTCCCCTGCTCATGCTGTCTCTCTCTCACTCCAAAAAATAAATAAAGCATTAAAAAAAAATTTTAAATGTTCTAAGCCTTTTCTTTCCATGTATAGTATCAATACCTTTAGATTAGGCCTTATTTTTTTTCCTGTGGACTCAATAATAATTGTCCAACTCTAGTGACATCTTTTCCCATCTGTATCTGTTCTTCACAATGCCTCCAGGGTGGATTTTTCAAAAAACAAATTCATTTTATTGGTATGTTATGTTGATTAAATAGCAAATCATATACTCATACGACAGGGAGGAAAACAATAAAGATTTAAATTGCTACCATTAATAAAGTACCCGACTCAACCATTTGGTGAAAATCAATCTAGAAATCTCTTCATTTATTCATTCATTCACTCACTCATTTCCTGAAGACTTTCTAAATGCCACCTGTACTGAGGGGTGCTGACTCAGACAGACTGCTCTTCACTCTAATGCAGCCACAGTTTAGCAAGAAGGGGAGGACAGAATGAAGGGGTGGCAACCAGCATCAAATAAACTATGCTTTCCTTAGAACTCAGACGGTGAAATAATTATGAATTAAAGTAAACAGGACAAGGTGAGAGAGTGTTTGAGGTTGCCAATTTACTTAGGCCAGGGAAGTCCTTTATGAGGAAGTAACTTTGAGCAGAGACATAAAAAAAAAAATGAGGAAAAAACCAAATAGATATCAGACAAAAGAGTGTTTCAGGAAGAAAGGACAGCAAAGAGGCCAAGGTAAATAGAATTCTTTGGACAAGGTAGCAGGAGTGTGGAAGATGAGGACAGAAGTGTGCAGGAAATAGATAATACAGGGCTTAGATGATCATAGGGAGTTTAGCTTTTATGTCTATTACTATGGAAAGTCACTGACAGATTTTGAACAGAGAAGGCACATGCTCTGTTGTTTCTTCTTATTGTTTATTATGGAAATATTCAAATGCATTCAAAAGTAGAGAGTAACTCTATCTTAAAAGGATCATTCTAGGTACTGCATGAAAAATAAACTATATGATGGTGCAATAGCTAAGGTCCCAGCAGGAGATAAAATTTACCAAAAAATGGTTCTTATGAAGAGAAGTTAATGCAGGCACTACTTACAGAGATGTGGCCAGTGTTCAGAAAATGCACTCAGGGGCCCTGAACCAAGGAATGATGGAGGAAACCATATTACATAGTTCAGAAAGATCAGAATTATGGTAGAGTGGCTGCCCTACTTGAGCTATAGTCATAAAGAGACATCACTACAGCCATATTATGCAGGAAATAAGGAAGAAATGCATTCATCTTTATTTCTACCACCTAACTTTCTGCTTATAAGTCCCATTGGCTGGACTCAGCCCAAAGCAAGTCAGCAAGGGAGCCTCACAAGGAACTAAACTGGACTGAGAACAGTGCAAATTGAATGACAGGGAAAGAAATGAAAATAATCAGCACTAAAAGGACAGACTGAAAGCAGATATACTATTTAGGAGGTTTTACAATAGTCCAGGGAGGATGTTAGCTTGTCCCAAGTTGTAGTAAATATATTCTAGAATATCTTGAAGGTTAAACTAAAAGTATGTCCAGTGGATTTGATGTGTTGAATGAGGGAAAAAAAGGATTCATAAGGACAATTCAGTTTACATGGCTTTATATATAAGGATGGATGTTTTGGTGGATGAATGGAGATTAAAATATATAGAGATATAAGAGAAAGAAATATTTTATTAAGAATAGAATCTTAGGGGCGCCTGGGTGGCTCAGTCAGTTAAGCATCCGACTTCGGCTCAGGTCATGATCTCACGGTTCATGAGTTTGAGCCCCACATCGAGCTCTATGCTGAACAGCTCAGAGCCTGGAGATGGCTCCAGATTCTGTGTCTCCCTCTCTTTCTCTGCCCCACCTCCACTCATGCATGCACTCTCTCGCTCTCGCTCTCTCCCTCTATCAAAAATAAATAAAAACATTTAAAAATAAAAAAAGAATCTCAATGAATAGCATATTTTGAATAAGTATCATTAGTCTGGATTCTGCTTGACTTCCTTCCATTCCTCTGACCCTCTGACATTTTCTTGAAATATCCTTTATTCTTTTCTGCACCTGACAAATAGGTACTTGTCTTTATTGATTCAGTTTAAGGAAGACACTCTGTTGTATTTCTTTACCACATAATACTTGGTTAAGCATACCTTCCTATTTCCTAGAGTACTTTGTCCATATTTCTTGTACCATTTGATCACCTTCACCCATTTTACCCATCACCCACCCCATGCCTCTGGCAACTACTAATCTTTTCTCTGCATCTTTGAGTTTGGTTTTTGTTTGTGTGTGTGTGCTTGTGTGAGTGTGTGTGTGTGTGTGTGTGTGTGTGTATGTATTAGAAGATCCCACACATAAGTAAAATAATATAATATTTGTCTTTGTGACTCATTTCATTTACCATAATGCCCTTAAGGTTTGTCCATGTTGTCACAAATGGCAGTATTTCCTTCTTTCATAGGGATGAATAATAATCCTACATTTGTACATATCATGTTTTCTCTATGCATTCATCCCTCAATGGACACTTAGGTTGTTTCCATGTCTCAGCTATTGTAAATAATGCTAATGCTGCAAGATCATGAGGGTGTACATATACATTCAAGTTAGTGTTTTATTTTCTTTGGATAAACACCCAGATGTAGAATTGTTGGATCAGGTGAATACCACTTTAAAAAATTTTCCTCTGAAAAAAAATAAATAAAAAAAAATAAAAATTTTTCCTCTGGCACATTAAGTTGATTAATGTAGCTTCTTGAAATGACTTTCAACTGTTATGCAAGTCTAGGAGGGTTATTTGTATGGAACAGAAGAAGAGTGAATGGTTTAATGATTCTTGTTTTGGAAAAGTCAACCATCTGAAAACTGGGATGTTGGGTTAAGATATAACAGCCTCTCAACACAACAAAATATACTATTATATAGCTGTAAGTACTAGGAATAAGTGTGTTTCATATATAATAAATTGCATGTGACTCCAATATGTTATATTATAAATTATTTAAATTAGGAACCAATACATTACATTTTGCATATGCCAAAATGCCTGACATAGGGTTTGACACATTCTAATTATTTTAATTGTCCTTAATGTTAATATTAATAAGGTTATATTTTCCATATCCCTAAAGTATGTTCAGTCAAGATGTTTGAACAATTCATTTCATACCCAAACTTTAGAAACTTTACAGGCAGAGTGTATGCCCAGTGGAATTAGTTTTACTTGGGAGAATTATTTTAATCCCTTATTGACTTGCAAGATGCATCCACCTTGATGTTTTCACAGGAACGTATCACACTGATGATGATCAAAAGATGTATGTTGGACTTTGATCAGAGTAAATCTAAAGAAAGCTGGAAATCTGCAAATATGCAGTGATTAAAATTCTTTCTCCAGCTTCTCTTAGTGGATTGAGGGAGGTGAAATACTGACTGTTACTATAATTAGTGTGAGAGAAATTGAAAAGTTTTTAAGATAAATGAGACAATGCTAAAGCAAAAAAAAATTCATACTGTGCCTACATTATTATAGAAATCAAGAAATCTAGTTTTCCAGAATAAAATGAATGCAATCCTTTCAATTGCTTTCCTGTGTATCTGTGTCAAAGAGCTTCTGGGGGTGTTTGCTTCTTATCATCAGTATCAACTTTCCTGAGACAAAATATGGGGGAACAGAGGAAGAATTCTCAATCTTTCTTGTAGCACCTGGTGTTCTTTATAGCCTTAAGATAGTTACTTCTTTTTTAATATTGTGTGTAGGCCACTGGCGAATTTATCCCTCTCAAGGAAAATCACACTTTAGAATGACCCTTACACGTAGTGCCTTGTACCTGTTAACTACAGTTAGTCTGGGGACGTTGTATCTTAACTCAGAGAAATTTCTTATAGGAAAAACTTACAGAAATGGAAATAACACGGAATAACACAATACATTTTATTCTTTCAGGAGCATATTACTTATAACAAGATGTTTTGAAATCAAGTTGTGATTTGACTACCTCATCTGAATAGAGTTCATCAATTTCAGGCAAAAACATCTAGGATTGAAATGCATTCATTCCTGTAAGATATTAGTAAACTATCCAACTAGTAATAACTAAATGTTTTTGAATATTTTTCTCTAGGAGATTGCTCTTTTTATCTTGGTATCTAGCAGATACATGAATTCTACAAGAAAAGGTGATTGAGAACGTTAGTGCAAATTAGAACTTGAGACACTGTTCAAGCCAGGGAAGGTCTGTAATAGAGACTAGACATATAGGAGTAGGCTAAACATCTTCAGAAAGAAGGGGGAGTTTAGGAAAAGGAAGCAAGGAAAATACAAATATCTATTGATTTTATTCATAGAAAACATACATTTTATTAATGTATCAAAATATCAAACACTATGATAATGTTATTATATATAATATGTAAAGAAAAATATTAGTTCTTAAACATCTCTCTGTCATGCCAGCAATAGCACAGACATAGCCCAAAACCTGTTTAACATGTGGAGAATTACTACATCACACAGCTCAAAGGTTAAGAATACCTTCAATTAATCCAATGCTATATCAGCAAATCTATTTTTCATAAATCTAATGGTGTTTTCATGAAGCAAAAATGTGCAATATATATTCTTCTCAATTTGAATCTGTGCCTGATTCCTCACAAAGATGGCAAAGATGGCTTGCTAACTGCTATGATCTGTTATTTCTCAATCAGAAATGTTTTTGTGAAAAAGCTAACAGAAGCATAAACACAATAATGGCTTCTCATGAGAAATCTGCATACATTTGAACATGTCCTTTCCCAATTACCTTTTTGCAAAATAATATGACAAACAGCAGAATTTTAGAAAGATAAACTCCTTCAGATTTCACCTTTAAAATTCAAATAAAATACAGTTAATATTTAAGAATGAGACAGCTACATGCAGAACCATAATAGCAAGATAAAAACAGTGTATTTTTCTATTGGTAATTACTAAGTATAAGCAATAGAGTACTAAATGATGAGATAAGGAAATTACAGATCAAGTGTAAATCCTAAGAAGATTTATTCATATATGAAAAGACAGAGGAAGTTTTTTCACTGAAAACATGGATAAAACAAGAACACTCAACTAATACTCAGGTAGTTCTAAGGTGAAAAGTCACACTAAAGATGCAATAAGTCGGGGGTAGTAAGTAGAACAGCTTTATCAAAGCAGAAGGTTGAGGTCTGAAAGTATAGTGGGAGATGAGCCTGGACTAAGTGTTTTAAATTACTTTAGGGAATACTTTCAATTGTAATGCAATGAATTAAAGCAAGACAATAAGACAGTAAATGGGGAATGCATATGTTTTCAGATACTACCTGGGAGTGGTCTGGATTCTGCATATGATTTCTTATGTCACTACAAGAATTAAATTTTTAATCTTTCTCAACAATTCAGAAAACAGTTAATATCAGCTAGTAAAGTAGCTTTTGGAAAAGGAAGGGAATAGTGGAATGGAAGGAGCTCAGGCATCATTATAATAACCAACAGTATTTCATGACTCTTTGGAGTGAGCTTGACTGAGAATATAAACTTTTCTAAATAGAATTATCAATGGATTAAAGATTGAATTATCAAGGGATTTCAGTAAGGAAAACACATTTGGGGATAATTTTTTATTCATATACTGTATTTTCCAAAAGTTTGAAGCAGCTTAAATAAAAGTGGCTTAAAATGGAAGTACGGGTAAAGAAATACTTGTCATCCAACAGTAAGAAACAGAAGGCATAAGTCAATACAGAAAGAAGAATGGTAATGATAAAGAATAGGTTCAGATTTAAATGTGTGAGTTTGAACTGTTAGTGGAACATCCAAGCTCAGTGCTTCTTAGTTACAAGTCAAATCACCTTACAGTAATGTTCAAGAGCCCAAATTATTTGTGCAGTGGAGTTTTGCTATTAACTGTGACTAGAAATAAGCATGCCATAAGCAGAGTCAAAGGTAAATTATTTAGAAATATAGATTTTTGGTTGGTTGCTAAGCAAAGCTGTTTCTGAAAGACCATAAATCTTTGTTTTGCTTTTCTAATGTTTAGTGTTTTGAGAGCAAGAGCGATAGTGTGACAGAGAGAGGGAAAGACAGAGAGAGAGAGAGAGAGAAAGCATAAGCTAGGAAGGGGTGGAGAGAGAGGAAGATAGAAGATCTGAAGCAGGCTTCCACACTGGCAGCAGAGAGTCAAATTCGGGCTAGAACTCAAAAAAAGCAAGATCCTGACCTGAGCCGAAGTCCGGTGCTTAACCAACTGAGCCACCTGGTGCTCCAAGACCATAAATGTTTGTAAGGAAAATTAATTTATGCATGTAATTTGTGATGATATTGAATATATCTCTGCCTATACATTATTTTCAAACGTCAATACTAGAAATGTCATTTAAAATCATTAATAGATAATATAATCAGAGTAAATTATCAATCACTTAAATAGTTATTGAGCATTCTTGGGAGCCTAGAACCTTGTTAGTGGTACTCAACAAGAGGTAACAGACATATTTTCCTGATTTTCTACAGGTTTATGACTAGCATGCATCTGAAGCCCTTGAATGACTCCACAAATGGAAACTGGTTAAAGTCTGATATAACCAATAAAAACAAATTGTGTCAGTTGTGGCCTCAGCCACTTAATTAGGCAAATCTTCATGGAAGTAATAGAATGTACACCAAACTCTGATGATTGGGTCTATTTTAATAGAAGCCCTAGAGGGAAAAGGCATTACCAATATTATTTTTTAAAAAGGCAGGATCCGGTCAGATGAGAAAAGAGGTCTGAAGAGCTAAAGCATGAAATACAGAAAAATATACATAAGTTATCTTAGAGAGTAACGGGAATGCTAAAATAGAGTTGTATTATAGAATTTTTGTCCTGCTACTCTGAGGACGCTGAATAATGTTCTGGAAACAATAATAAACTAATGCATGCTGTAGAATGTAGCTAGACATGAGTAAATTAACAAAAGTGTTCTAAGGGATGGGGAGTAGGCTAGACTTGAACAGATTAGATTAGTGTTGAGAGAGACTGAAGGTAAACAGGTGCTTATTATAGCACAGTTCTGACTGAATATTCAATGAATGAATGAATGAATGCAAGTCCAGAGATTATCTAGAATGCAATGAAATTTTTCTGGATGAAGATTATGTTCATATAGAACACAGAATCACTTATTTCCATTTTAGAAATTTTGAGCTTTCAAACGACCTATGGAAATGCAAATCCATGTTAAATAACTAAAAATTAATCATAAATTATAGCAGCATAAAACCCATCTCATTTGTCACTAATAAGAATTATCATTGAGTTAATTTTATGAGCTCTACTTCTTGTGATCATGTCATTATTCTTCTCTATTTGTACTGTCAGCTTAGCCTATTATTTTTCATCTTAAGGCAATCAAATATTCAGAATTGAAAATATCCTGGATTCAGAATAAAATTAATTAACCAGATCCTTATTTTGTAGATGGTTTCATCTCATTCCTCAAATACTTGAACAAGAATTATTCAGATGTATCTGATATAAGCTTTAGTGTGTCAGTAATTTGTGTTTTCCTTTTGAAATGACAGCACGGGAGGAGACATAGAAAACTGTACTGGATCTACTTTCTCATTTATTTTAAAATATAAATAATATCTTCAAGTAGTTTAGCCAGAATAGTGATTATGCCTGCAGAAAAGATGAGAAGATGTTTCTGTCTCTTAATATGTCATGATTCTATCCTTTGCCAAAATTCTTTTCAATGGATATAAATGGGATTTTAAGTGTAATATAAGGATCTATCTATTCATATCAATGAGTTTCTTTCAGGCAGAAGATTGATATTCAGACTATAGTTGAGCTAGTTTCCCTCACGCAAGCTTAGGCTGTTCCAGTCACAGCAGATACTTAAATAATAGCTGATGAAGCTCTGTGAGCACTGGTGCACCAACTAACTTCTGTTGCCAAGCTTTCAACATAATTGTCCATTTTCTTCCATCTGTGTCTTTGAAAATCTATAGAAAAGGAAGGAAATCTGCAGAAAACATCTTGGGGCATGAGGCAGTGTATATTTTCTGTCACAAAGTGAAACAACTCAACCTACAAGCTCCCCTATTTCTATGTTGCTACAAAGTTCTCTGATAACTTACACTTCCTTCTCACTAACACCTTATATTGACTATTAAATAGGCTTGGGTCTTATTCATTGTTTAGTGTGCCCATTAAATCATTGTTTCCCCATCTTAGAAATTGCTTAATATAAACACCTGAAAATTATTTGTATCAGACCTACTTATTTGAAGTAGAAAATCATTTTTTCTTGCAGCTTATGAAATATAATATTTTATCATTCATCCTATTCATTTTGTCAAGCAGTAAACTTGAAAGACTGTAGGAGACTGTCACTTGTTCTCTAAGGACTGTCACTTTTAATAGGAATCAATCTTGGTTTATAGATTCAGATGATGTGAATAGATTTTTTTTAGCACAGCATCCGGTAGCAAAACAAAAGTTTGAAATATTATGAAATGACATGAGGTATATGAAATTTTGTCACACTGTTCTGAATGTGAGAATGTTTTCATAACCTTGATAGCCCAAGGATATAGTGTTAGAAGAGTTAATACTTCCTTTGGTCCATGATAAGTTTCAATTTATCTTACTTTAGGTGTTTTTTCAACATTGCATTCCATACTCCAGTGCACTCCCTGACCAGATGGAAGGTATAGATGTGTTTGCTAAATTTTATACAGATCCTGTTAGTCACCTTGCCTTTCAAAGTATGTCTTCATTCATGCGGTATTACTCTTCCTTGAGAAAAAGCTTACAGTATAGATATTTTCTCAGTTCTATCCATTAACATCATAGGAGTACATTACTATAAATTATATTTCCAAAATAGCATTATTTTTATAATATTTTTAAAAAGTCTATGGATAATGCAAATTTTTATAACATAAATAGTTTTACTTTTACTCTAATATAAATTAGAGTAGTATGCCTTTTATGTAATAAGAGTAGATCATGCATGACAAATAAATCTATGCATTTGATTTTGCTTGCTTATCACATGAGAAAGTTATTTGTAATGTTAAGGAAGTATCTATACATGTAATTTAATGCAGAGAATCATGACAAAGATTCTAACCGAGAGATTAATATCTTTGACATATAAAGTTAAAATATACAGAAAGGAGATCATTTTTTTACATCATATTACAACGATTCTATTTTCGTATTTAAAGGTTGGCAAAAACAATGCAGACTCTAGGTTCTTAAATAATACATCCATTTACATGAGGCAATACTTTTAGAGTCATAATTTGAATTTATTGCAAGCATTTGAAATAAACTCATATAATGCCCTTGGAAAACTGCAGCTGAGGAGTGTCTGTGTATAAACACACAGGATTAAACTATTCATCAATATTTTCAAGTTGCTAGACATATGGCTATTTTAACATGTTGTTCAATTGCTCAAACTATTGACATTCAAATTATTTGTGTTTTAATAACAAATGTAATGGTCACTTTAAAAACATATTATTTTAAAAATAGAATCTATATTTGTTTTCCCCAAACTGTAATTAGTAATAAAGCCAATGGAATTTTAAGAAGAGTATGGAAAAAGAATATAATAATGTTTTAATACACACACTTGCAAAAAAACATATCTAATCAGAATTCATGACATTTCTGGCAACTGGAATGTTGTAACAGTTATTTTGAGAATTCTAGATGTTAATGGATAGATTATTCTGGTTTTTCATATTAGTCAATTCTGAATATCATACATGATTCTTGACCATGTTCTATTCTGCAGCTACAGGCTTACACTTAACTTGCAGATCATTACTTCATTACAAGAATAAACCACCACGGTTATTGGGAGATAGGACATATTTGCAAAGTGACTGGTTAGCTGACACAGATCCAAGAATCAACCCATTAGAATTTTATATAATATTAATTGTCAGTATATCCTATGCTTCTCTTCCTTTTTAGTCTCAGGATATTTTGATTTCTCATATTACTGCTAGATAATAAAATATTTTGAAATGTTATTGTTTGTAGAGAGTCAAATCTTTTCTTGAAGTTTAATACACTGTTGATTTATATTGATGTAGTAGATTGTTCTCATTGTAAGAATATACTGACATGCAGATTTTGTGAAACGTTCAAAAAACTTTTTAAATTGTAAAATAAATTATATTATGATTATCCTTGATTGGGAAGAGTATTGGTAGGTAGTATCCGAGGAACAGAATTTGATTTGTAGACAATTATTTTACAAATTCTTGTATATGAACATGAAGATGTTTCTAAGTATTATACTATTATTGAAACACATTGCTATATTTTCTAAATTTAACAAAGGAGCTGTCACAATAGTTTAGGATTCATTAAAAATTGAAGAACATGAAAAACAAAACTATTTTTCATTTCATAAGGAAGATTAACTGGTATTAATCTTGGATTACTTTAGGAAATCTAAAGATAGTTCAAGTTTAAAGGACAGGTTAACAATTTTATTATTCTGAATTTGTATCTTCATTTAAGACGAAATAATAATGCTAAAAAGTGTTGTCAGAGGACATGAACAGAGACACAGTATTCATAAGCAATAGTTACAAGTCATAATTTGAAAAAACACAATAATAAAGTAAAAATGATTATGAACAATTCAATTTTTTAAACGTTTATGTATTTATTTTGAAGGAGAGAGAGAGTACACACATGTGGGGGAGAGGCAGAGAGAGAGAGGGAGAGAGAGAGAGAATGCCAAGCGAACTCCACACTCAGCACAGAGCCTGGCATGGGACTCTATGTCACCACTGAGAGATCGTGACCTGAGCCAAAATAAAAAGTCAGACTCTTAACCAACTGAGCCACCCAGGTGCCCCTCAGTTTCTTTTATAGTAAAAAACTTTGCCAAATGATTAGAGGCATGTGAAAATTAAGAAAATTTACACAATGTCTTGTTAATAAAAGGAAAAATATTTAAGTACAGAATACCTTGCTTATTTTATAGAAATAAATTACAAGTTTTAGCTTTATTTTGTACATCTTCCTTGTTATACTTTGAAATGAACAATTTAGAATATTTTATAATATTTTAAACCCAAGGTTTTACTTATTAAAATATTGAACATTATTTTTACATATTGATAAGATTAAAAAGAAGGCCTAGAGATATTTTTAAGCTAAAACTAATCCACTCTAATTAGTTAAAAGTCATTTACATATTGGAAATAGTGTATGAACTCTTTTTTTAATGCAAATGGCACTTTGTACTCATGTGTTAAAAGCTTTAAATATTTCCATCTATGTCATGAATCCATTTATCTGAAACCCAAGCCTCAAATTTCCAGTTAAAATTTTTGATTGTGAGTTACAGATTTCCAAGACACAAACACAGAAATGAAGCACATATCTTTTGAATGTGCTTCTCTTTTTTCCCCTTTTATTTGATATTTAACTGTTTATCTGGATAAGATATTCCTAGAATGTGCTCCTAAAAAAAGAAAGTTTCTTATGATCAACTAATCCCAAAGTTTCTCCAAAAAGGTGAAAATGGAAGAGAAGAGAAGAAAAAAGAAAAGAAGAATTGGAGCCAACTTCAGCCATGTATACATTTGTCACTGGAAAAGCAAATTATTTTCCTTTGAAGGAAAGGAAAAGCCTTAGATGAAGAAAAAATATACTCTGATACAGAGATGACCAAAAGCTTTATCAAAATACTTTTTTTTCTTTTACTTTATAAAGACCATTAGGGTCTTGTTAGAAATAGATAGTGTCTTTGGTGGTCAAATTTTTTTTTTAAAAATTACTGAAAGAAAAAATAATAGTCCCTTAAAGAAAGCCATTAGAGATCTTCCATCCTATTCCATACCATTTAAGAAAATTTATGTTTGTTTGTTTAGTGTTTAGAATGAAAGTGGGTAGGAAGACAACACTGAGATTTCAGTGTACAAAAAGTGCAATGTAGCCAAGAATTTAATTGAACATCTTCCATCTATATTCCAAACCATCAGGAAGCTCTAAGACATTAAATTCCTTATTCACCATCAGAACTATCATGTTATTATCTACATGTCATATAAGTTGTCTTATGTGCTTTTGTCTTCTTCTTGTCATTTTCAATCATTTATGTGTCATGATAACTAAATAAATTTACTTAATTAAAGTTAAAATTATAGTGTTAAAATTGATTATTTAATTATATGCTGCCATCATATATTAACTTACTTACTCAATACATATTTGAGTTCAGATATTGTCGTTTCTTATTGATGTGGAAGAAAAGGTCAGTGAGTCAATATTAAATTTTCAACTTATTAATTTTCTAAATATTTGTGACAGATTTAACCATTTGAAAGGAAACATTGATTTATTAGGAAAGAGAAAGTGATGCTGAAATAGTAAACAAAAAAGAAATGAAGGAAGGAAGGAAGAAAGGAAGGAAGGAAGGAAGGAAGGAAGGAAGGAAGGAAGGAAGGAAGGAAGGAAGGAAGGAAGAGTCTAAGGAACAAAAGAGGAAGAGGAAAATAAAAGATACTATGGATGTGTTCAAAGAACTGTACACAGAAGAATTTCCAGGGAGTGAAACCCTGGTGTAGCAAAAGAAAAATGTAATATAGCTTCAAGCAGCTGGTCTTATTCTATCTGTCCCTCAGGTGTTAGATTTTTGGTATGAAAGTTCTTAGTTTCACTATTGGAAACTTTGCCTACTATACAACTTTAAAACTGCTTGCAAACTTAAAGAGATAAAGACAATTATTTTCATTTTTATTGATTTTTTTTATTTTAAGGGATGTTAAACTATACCTGAAATATCTTAAAATAAATATATGAATATTTATGAAGATTGTTACAATGCAATTTGTTGAAGGTTATTTTTAAATTTCTTTTCCCAGACAATTTTATGTCCAATATAGGCAACTATATTTGATTTATAAACAGGTTTCATAAGAGGAAAAGGAATGGAAAAAAGTGATTTCTATAAGTTTTTTTATAACCTACATAATAAAATGACAATAAATAATATTGATTAAAAAATAAAATCCATTCTGTTTCTCATGGAAGCCTTCCGTCTTACTCAATGTATTTTCCGTTTTACTTCTATTTATTTTTTGTCAATGTAATTAATTTCTATTACATTTTGCATCCCTCCCAATATAGGGGTAATATCATAGGCAGTAGGCTTCTAATTTTAACTACTGATGTCATATACTCATTCCTATAAAAAGCATTATTAACTGTAATTATTTGTTATTCACAGATATTGGCTGACTTAGAAAACCATGCATTATTTAAGAATGATCTGGAATGTCAAAAACTGATTCTGGAAGCAATGAAATATCATCTATTGCCAGAAAGAAGAACTTTAATGCAAAGTCCAAGAACTAAACCTAGAAAATCTACAGTTGGAACTCTGTATGCTGTGGGAGGAATGGATAACAACAAAGGTATATGATTCTTTGTTTGTTTTTTGGGGTGTTATTTTGTTCTTACAATTCTTGACCTGTATGATGCAACTTGTATCAGACCATGACACAATTTTAATATTGTAATCTGTATAATATACCAACATACCTCACATGCTTTACACATTAAGATTTAATATTAAGGGGAAAATTAAAAGAACATCTCTTACTTTCAGACTTTAGTTGCTGCTTTTGCTTTTTATTCATCTTTAAATCCTTAATCTCTTGTGCATTATGTGCTAGACTTCATAGGGAATGAAAAGGGGACTTAAAGAACTTACTTACAAGCACAGACCAAATAATTGATTGGATATATTGACAACTATATTTCAATTCTAAGTAAAAGAAATATAATGTCCCAGGTACATGCTTGCTGAGAACGATATTATGAAGAAGAGAGTTTCTGTTTTTGAGGCATTTGAATCTCACACAGAAGCCAAGCAAATAAATAGACAACTATAAAAAATGTAATGACTGTGACAGTTATATTTTACAGATTTAACTGTGATTACCAACTTTGCTTTTCAAAGGGAATTGAATGATTCATTTAAAAGTTGAGCACATACATTTGAAGGTTTTATTCTTACATTTCTGTAATTAGTGGGAAAATATCAATGATTTGTCTTCTTCAGCTTGTCATATGTGAGCTCACAAGACAAATAGCATAACTGTCATGTTTATGTCTGATAAGTGATATAATTATCCACCATACATTTAATGTACACATAAAAGATATAGTTGTCAACAACAGAGTATGATCACATGTTCAATCTCTATTAAAGATGTTTGTTATTAAAGAAATGGAGGCGGGGCGCCTGGGTGGCTTAGTCGGTTAAGCGTCCGACTTTCGCTTAGGTCATGATCTCGCGGTTTGTGGGTTCGAGCCCCGCGTCGGGCTCTGTGCTGACTGCCAGCTCAGAGCCTGGAGCCTGTTTCAGTCTGTGTCTCCCTCTCTCTCTGACCCTCCCCTGCTCATGCTGTCTCTCTCTCTCTCTCTCTCAGAAATAAGTAGAAAATATTAAAAAAAAAAAAAAAGAAATGGAGGAAAGCAATGAAACTTACACCATTGTGAACTGAGATCCCAAAATAGCAGCTAAAGGGACATAATTTGGGAAAGATACATATTCTCATATTTTTGTCTGTCATGAAGATAGCTTGCAGCTGACTGTTAGATGGTGTTCAATAGTTTATTTTTTGACAAGTTTAATTTCTGTTCACTGGGACATTAATTTTTCATAATCATTACATTAAATGAGCACCAGGTAATTTATATTTATATATATACACATATGTGTATATATATAAACATAAATATAAATGTTTATAATATATGTATATATAACAATCAGTTATATATATACACATATATGCATTCATAAATATAAATGTTTATTATATATTATATATATATTAACAATCAATTAATGAGAATAAATAACTTGTGTGTTAAGAACTAGAGAAATGTCATTCATCTCTCTCCTGCCTTCTCTCTCTCCATTTTTTTGCTGATTCTTTAATATATGTTATTACATAAGAGTTTTCAAAAAGAAACAGTGGCTCAAAACTTTTTTGTGAAGTGGTGAAATAGAAAATATTGTATCAGATACAAATCTGATCAAAAAATAGTCCAGATTTGTACTAAAATGCCAAAGAAAATCTTTCAAGCTAGTGAAACAAATCTATTAAGCTATACCTATGCTGTTCTTATGAGAGAAATAAATACCAAATAACAGAAACCACATGACAAAATTAGTCATCTCTTGTAGTAGCGGCATGCAAACTTTATTTTCATATTATAATAGGTTTCTTGTGTCTGTAAAAGGAAATGCCCTGATTACCAGTGGCTTTCAATAAATATATGCATCCAAGTCTCAGATTTTATAAATGGGTAGTGGTTTTATAATGTTTCAAATTTTAAAGTCAAATGAGTGAATTTCTTTTTAAAGAACACTATTAGGGGCGCCTGGGTGGCTTAGTCGGTTAAGCATCCGACTTTCGCTTAGGTCATGATCTCGCGGTTTGTGGGTTCGAGCCCCGCGTCAGGCTCAGTGCTGACTGCCAGCTCAGAGCCTGGAGCCTGTTTCGGTCTGTGACTCCCTCTCTCTCTGACCCTCCCCTGCTCACACTGTCTCTCTCTCTCTCTCCTAGAAATAAATAAAACATTAAAAAAAAAAAAAAAGAACACTATTAGAGGTGTCTGGGTGGCTCAGTCAGGTGAGTGTCTGACTCGATTTTGACTCAGGTTATGATCCCAGGGTCTTGAGAGCCAGCCCTCGGCTGGGCTCTGCACTAGGCATGGAGCCCACTTAAGATCCTCCTTCTCCCTCTGCCCCTACCCTGCTCACATGCTCTCTCTATATATAAAATAAATATAATAATAATAATAATAATAAAAACACTGCATTCTACAGAAAGAATGCCCGTACCAGATCCATTCCACTTGTAAATATGCACACAATAATTTTTTCTAAAGAAGAAGTCAAAAAAGAGGAGGAGGAATGGGGAAAGGAGTCGGTGGGAGATTGGAGAGGAGGAGAAAGAGGCAGAGGAGGAACATTTATTGAATCTGTTTTGCTTCTGATGAAGGCTGAATAATAAACATACATTAAAATAGGTACAAAAATTACTATACTCTCAGGGCACCTGAGTGGTTCAGTTGGTTAAGTGTTAGACTCTTGGTTTTGGCTCAGGTCATGATCTTGCAATTTCATGAGTTCCAGAGCCGTGCTGGGCTCTGCACTGAGGGTGTGGAGGCTGCTTGGGATTCCCCCCTCTCTCTGGCCCTCCTCTGCTCACGCAGTCTGACCTGGGGCCTGAACTCATGGAGTCTACTGAGTTAAAGTGTTACCAGCATTTGAATTTCTCTAAGCAATCTTTGAGTTTGAAGACCTTTTTTAAAAATTGATCTTTCTTAATGATTCTGAGTTTTCTTTCACATTAAAATTGAATGCCAACAAGTTACTAATTGTTACACATATTCAGTAAGATAGAGGCTTTAAAAGAGGGTGCTATTACTGGAGATTTCAAAAGATATTCAAGATTAAATGAATAATACCACAGAAAAAAATATTTGAAGAAAAGTTTAGAAATTTTTAACATATCCTTAACCCTATAGGAATCAGATATTAATATCCCATAAACTTAGATACAAATCTGATACTTAACACCAAACCTCAGAGAACCTATTTTTCCTAGTAGAGCAGATACATATAAAAGTCCAATGTTTCAAGGGATTTAAAGAGGGAATAGAACATTTTCAAGGTAATCCCTCCTATTTGCATCATGCTTTTACTGCTTTAACAGTAATTTCTACACCTTATTGTATAATCTTTAAATAGGCATTAAGATTTTATCTTAAAATTGTGTTTGGAAGGTAATAAAAAATGGAATAAAATGTAAAAAGAAAAAAAGGAAAAGAAAAAACTACAGCAAAAAAAATGGAATTTATTTGGCATGATTATTTTGAAAAATAACACAATAGATGACATTCAGTGTGGTATTTCTGAAATTATTTACACATTTATATTGTGCTTTATTGATGGCTATATAAACATTTTATTGGATTCCTCTTCAGCTCCATAATTCCTGAGATTAAGATGACATCACATGAGATAGATAAACTATGGGTACAATGCTTACAGATTCTTCATAGATATGAAAATTCAGAGCATGATTTTCTCCTCTCTCCTTTCTTCTTATAATCATATATGTACACATTCAGTGCTTATGCACATCTTTTGTACATCTATTTTGCACCAGGTTCTGCATTAAGAATTTGTGTACTGTGGTGAACACTATGAATATGACCCCTACCTCACAGAGCTACCAAGTTAATCTGGGGAAACAAATAGTAAACAAAACACTTCCAAATAAAATGAATGTTATAAAAAGGGAATTGCAGGTAGAAGGAGCATAATGGCTGAAAAGCCAACCTGGTCTAGTCTAGAAAAGTAAGGAAGTTCACAGAACATGTCTGCTCTTTTGTGGTGGTGGTTGTTATTTTCCCAGCAGAAATCCAAAGAACTATTAGGCATTAATTTGCATACTCTTAGAATGAGAGAATGGTCTTGGTGAGGAGTTCCAGACTGTAGGTACATTAAAGGTGAATGTTTAGAGTTGAAGAAAAGTGACATTTTCCAAAAAATGAACTCCCTTATGGCTGAATTATAGGCAGTAGGGAAATGAAAGCATGGTAGTGAAGGAGAGACCCAGTAGGCTACCCTGAGACACTTTACAGGATCAGTTCTGATTTGAAGCTACAGAAGTCTTGGAAGGCTGGTTAAGCAGGTTTTGAAATCAGGGGGATGCCTATTCAAATTCAGGAGTGTCACTTAAAATCTCTAGTATACTTTACTCTTTCTCGGCATTATATCCATTTCTGCAAAAATTATATTCATTAAATGGGATGAAGTATGTAAAGAGGTTAAATTAAAACACAACAAGGCATTCCAACATGTTTCGTGCCAAAGCGACTCCCAAGGGACTCAGCAGAAACCCTGTCTGACCTTCCTAATCACATGGAATAAGGTCAAGTCATGTAGGAACTTTGGAGGCATGAGACTATCAGGGTGCTGTGAAATAACAGTGATATGACACATGGAAGGGATGAAGAAAAAAAGATATTCATATACATGACATTTATATTTATAGCATGATATATATGGTAAGTGCTTTTTATGCTAAATTGAACATTCAAATATGATGAATCAAATGAGAAAAAAGAATCAAGCCATAAATAGAAGTTTACAATGTTTTAGAAAGCATGATTTAATTTACTTCTATAACAGAAAAATACTGAAAATAAATATTTAAGAATGTATCAGTAGATAGCACATTTTAAAGCCAATTAAAACATTATTATATGTATTCATATTTGTTCTACTATGAATTGAGAAATCAGGGGACATAAAAGTAAATATAATTTTTAAAAAGTCAATAAATACAAGTTGTTTTTATAAGGAGACTGATTTTCTTCAAATGGTGTCAGCTGAAATCAAATACAGATTTAAATCAATGCAGTAAATTATATTGATCAATTGGTTGTTTTGATAAAATTTTATTAAAAATCATACAGTAATCATCATAAATTTTTAGAAAGCTTGATTAAAAGGTAAAACACTAATTGTTTACTTTCAAGTGCTTGTATTGACTTACACATATGTATGATTCATGTAAGCTATGAAATAAAATTTGGTGATAGTGTTTAAGGGAAAATATTTGCATTAAAATATATTTTTTGGGTATATATTCTGATATGAACTAATTTTTAGGCAATTCCTTAGAAATAGGAATAGTTGGGTTTTGTACTGATTAAAAAATAGTATTTATTTTGGACATAATCTTTTTCAATCTAGTAATGTGCATATTGAAAATATGATAAAACTACAACAGTATAGATAAGAAAAATCAAGTATGTACTTACAACTTAATTACAGTCCTTGTTAACAGCATGGTATATTTCCTTTTTCCAATTTCTATGAATGTATGTATGAGTGTGTACAGCCATAAATATATATCTGCATTTATATAGAGATATACCTATTTGCATTCATCTTCACCTCAGTCTTTTTTATTATCTAGATAAAGTTCTAAATATATGGTGTTTAATAACATACTTAAAATTATTATTTTTTGCTTTTATTCAGTATTTGTATTATATGTATAAATTTATAGTTCATTAAAAATTTTAAATACATAATATCAAGAAGCTTACTAATTCTTATACATATGAAAATGCCAGTTTCTTTGAGCTTAGTCCTATTATTAAACTCTTGGTAGGACCCAGTTCTTTTTTCTTTAAAAGATGTCATCACTAGCATCTGCATGCATCAAGAATTTTTCCTAACCTTCAAGTGTTCTTTATATAGATTATCAGATTAAAAATTACTGGGTAGGAAGGTTAAGCTGTTGTGACTTACAAGCCACTTTCTTTCTGGAAAGTTTATAAGAATTTATAGCATCATCAAATTATACAATGGGACCAGTTTAAGAGTCTTCTCAGCCAATATTCTGCCTTAAAAAAAAGACCTTATTTTAAAAATTTTCTAGGGACACCTGGGTGGCTCAGTCAGTTAAGCATCCGACTTCGGCTCAAGTCATGATCTCATGGTTCGTGGGTTCAGCCCCACGTCGGGCTCTGTGCTGATAGCTAGCTCAGAGCCTGTAGCCTGTTTCATATTCTGTATCTTCCTCTCTCTCAGACCCTACCTTGCTCATGCTGTCTCTCTCTCAGAAATAAATAAAACATTAAACATTATTTAATAAATTTCTAGCATAACAATAGTAGAAAAAATTATATAATAAACATGTTTTCATCATTACTTTATTTTTTTCTTAGTAATGAAATTGAGGTTTAATATACTGAATATACCGAATTCTTATGTATAAAATCATGTATATAATGATATAGAATGACATATTAGTTCCTTTTTATTATTACAATTCTTATTTCATTGTCTTGAGCTAATTGCCTATATCATATAGTAGAAAGTTCAATAGAAACAGTTCATGGGGTGATACTCTCATTTTTTTTATTTTAAGAGAATGAATAATGCTAATATTTTACAAATTCGCTGTAAATATCTAATAGAATATAGCATCTAATATCTATGTTATAGCATAGCAATACTTGGCAATTTCTGAAAGAATGATGCCTCTATATAGAGATTGTGAAAAATATTATGTTGTCTCAGAGAGAATTTACTTTCCTTTTGGCAAAAACTTGAGTAAGAGGAAAACTCATCTTCCAAATCAGGATTGGATGATTTGAGACTAAGGTGCAGTATTTTGAGCACTGCTCTACTCCTAGTTTGTTTTCAATATCTTATGAGAGCCCCGAATACCCTTTTATTTTCAGAAGAATGAGCTGTAGCTAGATTTTAGCACTTTAGTTTCTATCTTCTGCCTGGATTTCTGCCTCTCATCAGATATGTCTTAGACATCAGCAAATGCAAAGAGAAGACAAGCAACAATCCCCCACCACTGTCTTTTTTGAATCTAAGGTCCTAACTGCCTTGGTTGTCTAGAAGCACAGGCTCTGTGTCTTCCCTGCACCTTGAGACTGACTGCCAAGAAGCCTGCACAATGAATATTCCCAAGACTCAGCCTCTGGCTTCTTGTGAATCAGCATTTCTTAGGGAGAATACGACCAAGAATTGTTAAGCTCATTTCAATGCGCATCTCTTTTATGGGTCTTGACCTCTGAAGTGCCTTGTTTTAGTCTCTAATGTCTTTAAAGGGCTAATTTTTGGAGTATTTTAAAACTGTTGCTTTATGGTTACTCTCACGGAGATGGTTTTATACAAGCTTATCTATCCTAGTTAAATGTAGAGGCCCCTGTGAATTTGTAATTTTAACAATTTGTTTCTAAAAATTCTCTCTTTTGTGTGACTTATAAAATAATTATTCGTGTTCTCATCTTACTTATTTTTAAATTTCTTCCGTTAGTTATTTAAATGTTTTTACATGTTTATTTTCTATCCCGTAATGAATAATCTCAACATCTAAAAGTTTGAGGGTCTAAGCATTGTCTGTTGTTTCTGACAAGTCTCATTATTGTTAGTTTCTTTTTGTGTTGGATAACATTATTTTGAAGTCATAGTTCATTTGTGGGGCTTTTGGGGGTCTCAATTGGGGATGTTTGCCTCCAGCAAGGTTAGCTTCAACCAAGAACCAGGGGCACCACTGACATAAGCCCTATCAGTCCTCTTCAAAGCTCCAGACTTCACGCAAAGCCTCTGGTTCCTTCTCCCACCTTGTGGTAGGCCAAGGGCAGGTGCTCCAGAATCCATTACAGGTGTAGACATCTGCCCCCAGGAAGTGCTGCCTTTTGTATTTGCTTAGCTCTCTCTCAGGTTTTACCTCACTGTTCTTTCAGCTATTTGGTTGTTCCCTTGTAGTTTTTTCACACTTTCACTTAAGTCCAGCAATGCAAAAAATAGTGTTATGATAGCAATTTGCTTGCGTGTATTGGTATTATAACTAGAGGGCACGTCAGCTTGTCTTCCTTTCTCCAATAAACAGAAGCCTCTTTTTTTCTTTTCCATTTAGAATTTTTCTTCATAGACTATTTTACCTCTTTTATGTCCTATACTTTTTGGAGCATAGGTATTTTGTTTAGAATTAAACTGTTACCAACCTGACTTTTTCCTATCTTTTGCATATTGATAAAGTAGATCATTGATATATCCATGGTTAAATAATTTCTGATTATTCACAAATTTGGGAATACTATCCAAATATAACTTAAAAATCTAAATATTTAAAATAGAGATTATAATTCTAACTCAAAGTATTAAATTATATCATGTACTAAATTAGAACAGCTACATACAATGTAGATGATGATTCACTAGCAATTTGATCAAATCCCCACACATTTTTCTGATAGCAAATTGTAATTCAAACTCAAGCTTAATTAGAAATTTATACATATCTTGTACCTATGGGATCATTAGCAGATTTTCAGAACTACAAGTATAAATTAATGATGTAATAGATCAACATTGTTACTTCTAGTAGGTTTTTGGTAAATATTTGTCATATGTAGTTTACCACTTTTTTTAACTTTTTTAACATTTATTTATTTCTGAGAGACATAGAAAGCATGAGCGGATGAAGGTCAGAGAGAGGAAGACACAGAATCCGAGGCAGGCTCCAGGCTCTGAGCTGCCAGCACAGAGCCTGACGCGGGGCTCGAACTCACAAGTGGTGAGATCATGACCCGAGCCCAAGTTGGACACCCAACCTACTAAGCCACCCAGGTGCCCCTTATTTAACTGCTCTCAGTAGATGTCTAAAATGAACAGATCTCATATATATGTGTATATACATATATGTATATACATATACATGGAGCAATAACTTTGAAGTATAACATTTATGAGTATAAACCATGTATTTATATGAAATTCTCCTTTTTTTATAATTGAAGATCTAAACAACCCACTGTAAACAGAAGATTGCTATTACCTAAATAATTTTCGTAATATAATCCTTCAAGTAGAAAAAAAATATCATAAATCTATATCCGTCCTCAGTAACTGAACATTGAAGAATGATAACATTGTTTCATCATTGACATACTTTGAATACCTATTTATTTTTTTAAAAAAATATTTATTTTGAGAGAGAGAAGTGCACACACGAGTGGGGGAGGGGCAGAGAGAGAGAGAAAGAGAAAGGGAGAATCCCAAGTAGGCTCTGCTCTTCAGAACAGAGCCCTACATGGAGCTTGATTTCACGAACTATGAGATAATGACCTGAGCTGAAATCAAGAGTCCTATCCCTTACAGAAATGCTGATGCATAGGAGCACATGTACCCCAATGTTCATAGCAGCACTCTCCACAATAGCTAAAACATGGAAAAAGCCTAAGTGTCCATCAATGGGCAAATGGATCAAGAAGATGTGGTTTATCTATACCATGGAATACTACATGGCAATGAGAAACAATGAAATCTGGCCATGTGTAGCAGCAATATGGACGGACCTTGAGGGTGTGATGCTGAGTGAAATAAGTCAGGCAGAGAAGGACAGATACCATATGTTTGCACGTATAGGAGGATTAGGAGGAACTTGATGGAGGAACAAGGGGGAGAAGAAGGGGGGAAATGGTGGGGGAAAGGGAGAGAGGCAAACCATGAGAGACTCTTGAATGCTGACAAAAACTGAGGACTGATGGATGTGGGGGGGAGGAGGGATGGGCATGGAGGAGGGCACTTGTGGGGATGAGCACTGAGTGTTATGTGGAAACTAATTTGACAATAAACTATTTGTAAAAAAAAAAAAGAAAGAAAGAAAAAAAAGAGTCCTATCCTTAACTGATTGAGCCACCCAAGCAACCCTCAATGCTTACTTCTAAGTACAATGATATACAAAATTTCATTTCATTTACTTTGTATAACAAATATGTTGAGAGCATAGTCTTAATTATTTGATTTTGGCAAAGGTTGAGATTTTTTTTTTTTTTTGAGAGAGAGAGAGAGCATGCTTAGGCAGAAGAGGGGCAGGAGAGGGAAAGAGAGAATTATAAGCAGGTTTTATACAGAGCCCTATGAGGGGCTGGATCTCACCATCATAAGATCATGACCTGAACTGAAATCAAGAGTTGGGGGCATAACCAACTGAGCCACTCAAACACCCTTAAGAAACATTCTTAATTTCTACCTTTCACTAAGTTTGTCAAGATAGATTTTAAAGGCAGAGCTCTGTGTAATTCCAAAATTAGTGTTATTTCTTTTACCCTTTTGCCCACATTTAACCTTTTAATGATGAGATGTGCTGAAAGTGACTTTTTTAAATGCCAACATAAGAGCCTGACATACTTTTAATACTTAATATATGATTTTTCTTTAGCATTTTATTGACATTTAGGACTAGTTCTCTAGAGAACACATTAGGAATATAAGAAAGTAGGTAATTGAGAAAATCAGATATTCTCTATTATATTTATTTCTCTTTCATGTTTTGTAAATTAATTTTTATGCACACAGAATTATAAATATTTTAAGTATTTTCCCCTTAATTTAAAATTCTCTATTTGATCAATTTCTTATAAGCTTTACCTTTTAATAACATATCTTCAAAATGTAACATAACAGACATTTCATAAGAATTCAGACTGTATTTTAAACTTTATTCTAAGAATAGGCATGAAGAACTACTAAATTAGTATTTTTAAAGAACAAAAACATGTATTTAATTAAACTCCAGAAAATTCACATACATGAATACAAATTTATAAAGGTCACATTCAGTATATTGTTTTTAAAATAAAAATTTCTTATTAAAAGTGTTCACAAATATTCTTTTTCATTTAACTTTTATGTCGATATTATTTCCTCAAAGAACAAATTATCTGTGTGAAAAAAAGGAACTTTTAGATACATGTGAAATACCCGGTATAATTATTAAATAAAAGCAGTATAATTCGAACAAAGTCATTAAATTTCCTCCTATAAAAAAACCATTAATATCCTGTCTAGAATATACCTATCAGCAATATTTCCATCTAACTTGGCTTCAAATGTCTATCATCAGAATTGCTCTGCCTTCCATAACTAATCAGTTATCAGAGCCTGCTTGATTTACATCAGCATTTCCACTACATTGATTGAAGCTTTATCACCTTATGCCTACAGATCTGGGGTAATGCATGTGTTCCTCAGATAAACTTATTTTTTCTCACATCACATAAATAAGCTACATAATGATCTCTCTACCTCCAGTCTCTTTCCAGTTCTGCATACCCAGCTCACTACAGGCAAACCAGTTTATCACCACTTTCAGCATAATTACTAAATGCAAAATAATGAATAATAATAATAATAACCTTCATTAGCCGCCTAAGTAGAACCCATTCTTTATTAGTGTATGTATCCTTCACTGGCTATCATTTCAAATTTAACCAGCAGGTTTTTTCCTATTTTTTTTCCACAAAAATGCCTTGATATAAAATCTTTAATCTTTATCAAATTTCACAACTCATTTCCTCAGGTTTAAAGCTTTACACAAGTCACAGTACTATCCATACATACACATTGTCTTTTGCTTCAGTGTCTTTTACCTTTCATCACCCCTGCCTTTGCTAGTCTAACCCTATTTAAGATCCTTCCGCCCCTTAGCTGCATCTTGTCCATCTTTTATAATATCTTTAGCATTTCGTACTTACCGATTTTATTACACCAATCCAGTTATATTGAAAACATCTGTTTTTATGTATTTTATTTTCCCAAAATCTTATAAAAGCTTTGAGCATTTAGAAGTTAAAAGAATCATAAAGTGAGCATCCATATATTCAGCTTAATTTTATAGTTAATATTTGCTCATCCATCAAATTTTTAATGCATTCAAAGTACTAGACCTAGACACCCTTCATCCTAAAAAAAACATTGCATGCTTATTAACTAGGTTGAATATTTTTAGACCTTTTAAATGAAATTAAAATGTAGTAAAATGCATAAATCTTAAGTGAAACCTCAAATAAGCTTTTTCCAAATATGCATACCTATATAATTCAAACCACTAACAAGACAGAGAACATTAACCATTACCCCAGAAAGTTACCTCATATCCCTATTTAATCAGTCCCCAGCTTCCACATCTCTGAAGAGAACTACCTCTTAAAATTTCTTTCAACTTAAATTAGTTTGGCCTATTCGTGAACTTTGTATGGCTGTAATCACACATTTCACACATTTTTTTAGGTTTCTGTCAATCAGTATAATATCTCGATGATGATTCATCCATGAGGTTGTATCTATCAATAGTTCAATCTTTTTAATTGTTTAATAATAGCTGTTTATCCATTTTCATGACAATGGGCTCCTGGGGTCTTGTCAATATTAGCATTTGCAAATAAAGCTGCTGTCAACAGTCAAGTACAAGTATTTTTTGTGGCCACTGCATATTTATGTTTAAGAAATCTATCAGCTGATGCTATAAGATACATGATCTGCAAAGAAAATATATATGTGGAAAATACCACTGAAAATATTTCTTTACTTCTTGAAAACTATACAAATATGTGACTAAATAAATCACAAAATGTGCTATTTTCACTATGCGTAATTATTACTAGACCTATTTGCTTTTTCATGGTTTTGTTCTTCTAATAATAACATTTTACATGCTGAATAGCAACCTGGGCCTTTTGACAATGTTTATGAATATGAAGTATTATTTGATATACCGGAATTACAGGATGTATTTTTATTTAACATCAAAGCTTTTGAAGAATTTTATATTAGTTCTGTTTCACACTCAGGTAGTCTTGGTGTCTGACTCCTAGGGAATTCTTTAAGACCATGCAGCTTTAATGTGGTTCAGAAATACAAATGTACACTTATAAGTAATGATCCATACAAATGATGATATATCCTCCAAGAAGTGATTTAAATGTGAGAGCAAATTTCATGAATAAATACCAAAGGGGATAAGCACATTTCATTTACTCTATTACACTGGAGTCTTATAAACTATACATATTACTCAAGGAATCCAACCATGCCTGCTGAGAGAGGGAGATAATAATTTCAATGATGAGGGTGATGCCATTTGCAATTTCTCTGGAGTAATAAGCAGGAGATAGGAAAAGTGAAAATGTTGATGCCTCAAAAAGTCCCAGGGTCCATGTCCTGTGGGAGTATATTTGTACATTTATTTACTTACTTTTTTATTTTATATAAAAGCAAAGTATACATAAAGAAGCTAAGCATTTCATTTTGCATCAACACCAAAACACAAAACCAATTATAAGTTTCTGTACTAGATTTAAGCTGTTGAAAATATAGTAATATATACATGTAAGTACATCATACGCATGTACATGTACACATATTTATGTAAGTCCATATGAATGGGCATTTACTATAAATATAAGGGATTTAAAAAAATAACAATTTTAATTATTTCAGGACTTGTGGCTTAACTATAGACTTGAAGGCCTAACTCCTCACCAACAATCCCAAATACACTTTAGTGTGTGCAGTTTACTCATTTTAGTAAAAATGAAACAATTAGAGTTGTGTGAGCTTTAATAAGTAATTATTCCAAACATGAGTGTCTCTCCTATAGAAAATAGGAATAATAATATTACATATCTCTGAGACGCTATAAGAAATATCAACAGGAACACATGTAAAAACCTTAACTGGATGCTGATTCAGTAAATGGTAATGGAAGTAATATTGTCAAGAGTTATATATTATTCGTTGCTGGTAAATTTTTTAAATGTTTATTTATTTTTGAGAGAGAGAGAAACCACATGTGTATGAGTGGGGTTAGGGACAGAAAGAGACAAGGGGATAGAGGATCATGACCTGAGTAGAAGTCAGAAGTTTAACAGACTGAACCACCCAGGTGCCCTCATTACTGGTAAATTTTTGTTCACACTTAAGCCTCCAGTCATTGGGATTGAGACTTTGATGGTTCACAGAACAAAGCCAGCTAAAAAGAAACATGACACTAGTAAGCTTCTGACTTCTAGACAAAGTTCCATTTGAAAGGAAGTTTATGAACATGAAATTCACTTATAAAAACAGCTATGCTTTGCACCAAAATTTGAATATCAGTATCAGTGTAATCATTATCCAAATAAGAATTTAAAAGTAGATATTATACTTTCTATTATACAAATAATTTTCATTTATTACACTATTCTTAAGCTTGACTCAATCTATTGTCATAAGGTTCTAGTTAGAGATATTTTTGTTATGCATGATTCCAACTTCCCTTTAAGTTTCTTGTTTGCAGGTGACCATTGCCAATGTCTACCTATGAAGCATGGGCATGAATTAATAACATTTTTATATATTTTACAGTCTTAAATTATAATTCTATTAGATTAAAATAATTTTTAGATAGGTGTTCACATTTTGAATAGTAAATGCAACTTTCTGATATTCTGCTAATATTGCTTTTTCTCCCAAATTAGGAAAAAAAATATTTTGTGGGTTTTTTCCCTTAAATCTCTGCCCCAATTATTGGAAAGTGTTAATTATGAAATTGGATTATAATTGTCCCCCTTTTATAGCTGGTTCCTCATCATTTCCTTAGTTCCCAGATTACCAACTCATTCTTTTTGACTATCTAATTTTGCTACAAATATTCATACAAACTTCTATTCACTGTTCTTAGTGCTGATAAACCAAAGAGCACAAGTCCCTGGCCTGTTGTAGCTTAACTTATATTCAGGAGAAAACAAAAAAATACACGTTAGTATGAAATATTTCATGTGATGGCTAGTTATAGAGAAACATAAAGAAAGTGGGGTGGGGTGTGCAGGATGAGGGACCAGGGTTGCTGTTTTATGAAGTTTGACTAGGGAAGACCATTCTAATCAGTTAAATCTGAAGCACAAATTGCTACATGGAAATTCAATTTGTTTCTTTCAAAAGTGAAGATTTATTTGATTTATTATAATGAACAAACATTTCTTAGATGCCTTTTTTTAAACATTATATTGGCATTCTAGGAGCAAGGGTTGGCAAACTATGGCCCGCAGGCCCAATCTAGCCCACTATGTTTTGAATGGCTTTGGTTTTTACATTATAAGAATTGGTGGGTCACCTGGCTAGCTCAGTTGGCTAAGCATCTGACTCTTGATTTCAGCTCAGGTATGATCTTACAGTTCATGAGTTCAAGCCCCTCATCGGACTCTGTGCTGACAGTGTGGAGCATGCTTGGGATTCTCTCTCTCTTCTCTCTCTCTCTCTCTCTCTCTCTTCTTTCTCAGCTTGGGATTCATTCTCTCTCTACCTCTCACTCACTCTAAATAAATAAATAAACTTAAAAAAACAGATTGTAAAAGAAACAAGGTAAAGAAAAGTATTTAGTGACTATTTGAATTTGTGAAATTCATTTTTCAATAGCCATAGAGTTTTATTGAACCTCCTTCATTTGTTTAGCTATTGTTTATGGTTGTTTTCACTCTATAATAATCATACGGTTACAACAAAGAGACCCATAAGGAGACCCCACAACTACATTTTTTACTATCTGGTCCTTTTTGTGTTCCAACCCCAGCTACGGAAGAAAATAAACCTCTATGCATTATTTCTAGGAAGCTTGTAGTGCCAAATATCACTGCCCGTGACCCAAATTTAGTGCACAGTTTCTGTGCACGTTTACGATGTTCCACCACAGGCAACCTCCCAGTCTCCCCCCTATCTGCCTAAGAGCATTCTTTGTGGTATTGAGAGTAAGGTCAGACTGCATTCACAGGAAACCCAATAGTGCAAGTACAAACTGGGGGTAAAACCTCCAGAGGCAATCCTCAGCCAACAGGATAGGAAAGTCTGTGATTCTATTGTAATTTCACTTCTAGCAATATCACTTTTCTCTTTTATGCTCTAATTAACCCGTTGTTAGGCAGTTCTCTCTTCAGTTATCCTGTATGTATGTATGTATGTGTGTATTTAGTAAAATGACACCAAATTTATTACAAGGAGACTAAAACGCGAGACAACAGCCTGTGCATGAACTCAATAACAGAAGTACAATGAACAGTCACTTGCATACTTTGAAAGAAGTGATGTGATTGGCCAGTGATTATGATGTACATCTGTTATTTAAGGAGTGAATTGCGGACTAAAGAGCTAGTAACAAAATTTGCATTTTATGCAATTATTCACAGTTAATATATTGTGGTAGCTGAAATTTGGGTGGAGGAGTCGGTGTTATTTACTTAAACCACGGTACCTGAAATTCATAAGTATCAGAACCATGCAAAGCAAATGTATTTGAGGAGACATTGTAAAGTTATGATACTTGTTACAAGGAAATAGGATTAGAATGTTAGGGTGTGAGGTTGATAGCCACTGCAAAGTCTTCTTGTAGGACTAAGTCTATGAAGCAGCCCTCTTTCCTTTTATTGAGGAGAATTAAGATTCTGAGGGGCACTGATCTCTTCTTGACACAAAGCAGCCACAGTGAGCTTTCCTGTATACAGTACCCCAGCAGGCAAGCAGAGGACCCTATGGCTTAGGGGAAGCCATGTATAAGAGACTACTGTTGACCCTTGAACAATGGGGAAGTTGGGGCACTGACCTATGCACAGTTGAAAATTCGTGTATGACTTTTGACTCCTCCAAAACTGAACTACTAATAGCCCACTGTTGACCAAAAGCCTTACCAATAACGTAAAGAGTGGATTTGCACTTATTTACATGTGTAATGTATTCTGTGTTTTTACAACAAAGTAAGCTAGAGAAAAGAAAAATGTGATATGAAAATCATAATAAAGAGAAAATACATTTACAGCACTGTACTGTATCCAAAAAAAAAAAATCCACTAGTAGGTGGATCCACACAGTTCAAATCAGTGTTTTTCAAGGGCCAACTGTTTTTACTTCCAAAGAAAGAATAAGGAAACAGTTAAAAAAGCTTTTTCAGATTGATATTCTTTGGATATAAGAGAGAGAAAATAAAATTGCAGTTTCATATATTCTATCATCTCATACATGACAGCTGTGAACATTAAGTGGAGCCTAAAGACCCCCAGACACACTGGTACCAAGACCACACCAGCAGTGACTCTTCTCTTAGATCGTGAGGGACCGGGTGCCCAAATATATTTATTTCAATATATTTGCATTGCTTCCTTGTTGATGCCCTGTTGCAGCCACAGGTCAATTATTGATTTTCATTAACAGCAGGTGTCTGAGCAGACAACCCTACCTACATCTTTCATGTGCACTCAAAGCAAATCTTCTTAATAAAGTTAATAATAAGAATGCTGTTGAAAAAAAACACATGCAAAGAAGAGAAAAGCATTAATTCTTAACTATAGAATAAATATCTTCATTTCCTTGACTTTTTTTTATTGAATCGTTTGATTATAGAGCATATATTATTATGGCATTTAAATATTTAACGTGTGCTTTGGATTTTCAAATATTTAAAAAATTTAAATTATCTAACTTTAAGAATAAGCTCCTGATATTTTTCTTTTTTCATTCAAAGGACTTGACAAGATTATTTTATCCTGAATTTGTCTCATCATTCTCTGCATCATTATCAGTATTGTTGAAAGGCAAAAATGGAAAATGAAATAGGTGGAATTAACCATCTTGACCTGAATTTTTTACTTCCTTGGCTTGAGCTGGACAAGCTTCACTATCAAGAACTTTTAAAGAACAGTTTTTAATACTGCAATTTTACAACTGGATAATTTTTAAAGCATTTAACTCAATAGTAATAATCATATCGCTTTAAGAAAACAGTCCACTTCCAATTCAGTGTCTAAGAAGCCTGAGAATTTGCAATTAGGTGGGTGAGATAATTTTAAAATACTGTCGGAGTTTTTCTGAAAAAAAGCAATATAACAAAAAAACCTTATTCTTTCATCTTTGCCCTCTGACTACTGCCCTACTTGATGTCTGCCTCAGTAACTTCATTCAGTCCCTTTGGTTCCACTTCAGTACTTTTTCTTTGAACTTGACATATACCATTGGAGATTACCAGTTCAAGGTCATCAGTTTGCACAAAATTATAGAAACAACTGAAAACCATGAAACATGTTACTGTAAGCCCAGTTTGCTTTTCAGACACAAAGGATTGTCTTCTGTCATGGGCATCTATTTACTGGGCTGCTTATATATATTTTAAGAGAGAACCATACTTCCCAAAGGGTCTCAGGGGAAGAACAAAGTCAACTCAGGGTATCTACTTCTTTAGCAATCTTTAAAATCATGAAAGATCATCACGCGTTGTTAAAATATGGTTGCTGTTTTTTTTAAGTTTATTTATTCATTTATTTTGAGACAGGAGCTAGGGGCAGAGACAGAGGGAGAGAGAGAGAATCCCAGGCAGTACCACACTGTCAGCCCAGAGCCCCATGCGAGTCTCCAACTCATGAACTGTGACATCATGACCTGAGCTGAAATCAGGAATCAGACACTTAGCTGACTGAGCCACCCAAGTGTCCCAATTCTGTTTGTTTATATCATTCTCAGGGAGTTTCCAGACAAGAGACTTTCAGCCCCTAGAAGTCATTGTTTTTTGAGTTTTTATTTAAGTTCCAGTTAGTTAACATATAGTGTTATATTAGTTTCAGGTGTACAGTATAGTGATTCAACACTTCCATATGTCAGCCTGCGCTCACCACAACTTGTACACTCCCTAATCCCCATCACCTATTTTACCCATCTCTTACTCACCTCCCCTCTGGTAACCATCAGTTTGTTCTCTATAATTAGGAGTCTCTGAAAGCCATGATCTTTATTAAAGAGTGAAAGGAGGCTGTTTCTGGTGAAAAGCGAATCACCTGTCAATGAAGTCTCCTTTCTTAGCCTCAGCCTCACTGGAAAGAAACAAACCTTAGTTACTATCTTGGTTGTAACTATTTTGGTATCTCTTGTGAAGATGAATCAGGGTTAAAATTATAAGTCAATTTCTTAAAAATTTAGTCTAATAATTTTATTTTGCCATTTAGTAGTCAGAAGAATTGGTGCTGGGAGCCACACCAGCCTCGCTGGATGACAGTCACAGTGAGGAAATGTCAGTGTTTGCATAGCTCCTGCCATGAGAAACGAAAACTGGTATCTCCTTCTGCTACTACTGGCTCATGTTGGAAATGGCTGCTGGTATTGACCAGGCCTCACAATATTCCAGATCAGACCGATATTCCCCACACAGATTCCTCATAAGGAAAAGCCTATTCCTGCCTCTTCAAAAGAGATTTTAGATGAAAGCTCTGCAGATGTTTGTCAAAAGGCTCTTCCTATGAGTCTTGTAGATCCAAGGCTTAGATAATAAAAGGGGTTAAGAACACAAGAGTTACAATTGAGCCTGGCCCTGAGACAAAGAGCCTAATTTAGAGTTAAGGAACAGATAAGGACAAAACTTAAGTTAACACTTATACCTTTTCTAACTGGTGATGTATAGCAGTCCCTTCCCTAAGGCCTACTTCCCACAAACACCCTCCCTTACACTGGTATCTGGGATGAGGATAGATAAGAGTAGCTAAAACATAAACCCAAAAACAAAGGCTGATACATTTAGGGCCTCCATGGTGTTTAAGCATTCAACATCAAGTCAAAAAAGTTTGCACAAACAACTTATTAACCAGCTCAAAAACATTCATTCTCTTGAGAGCCAGACAGAATGACTCCTAGCCTATCTATATACAACTTAACCTATGTTGTAATCTTAGCATTATTCACTTAGAACAAATATGTATGTTATTCCTGTTTTTTACTAAGAACATCCTGTTATTTCCTTAGTTGTAAGATTTACTCAACCTCACTATGATTGGGGTAATTCTGGAAGAATACTTCTGTAAAACCTGTTTTTGTATGCTTTCCAAAGCATCTTATCACAAAGCGTTTTCCATTGTAAAAATTCCTTTTTCTGATCTCATGTTATCATTTGACCTATAAATAACGACACCAAAACCAACAGCACAGAGATGCCTGCCTGGTGATCAGAAAGAATCTCGGGGCTCTCTCACTCTGTCTCTCGCCGACACTGTCCATCCTTCAGGGACCCCTGGACCGACTGGAGCCGGCCTCTAGCAAATTGGGCCCAATCACTGTATGTTCCGTAGGTCTTTCTATGAATGTAGATTGAATAATAAATTAGTGTGTTCTGACAAACCTCCCACCATAATGATAATTCTTGAGCACTCAGTATTCGTTTTGATCAATCTCACCATGAATGTACAGCAAATGATAATAGATATATCTGTTTTCTAAATAAAGTCTCCTTTTGTAAATCCATAGGAATAAGTCTGTGTGTTTGTGCATTTGTTTCATACAAACTAAATCTTAATCCTCCAATGTTTGGCTCTTCTCTGGCACAGAAGGACTCCTCAGGGCTACTTTAAGTGACTTCTGTGATAGAGACTTAGACAATGTTAAGTAAGAGATTTAAAGATAAGTAGAAGTCACTACACTGTCACCCAATGTGGTGTTAAAGTAATGCTTTACTTTAAATGAGCAAACATCAGTAGATCACAGAGATCCTTCATTACTATCTTGCTAAAGTGGGTACGCATTTATGAAAAAGGCAAAACATGTATTTTCCAAGAGTGTATAGTTTAGGTGAAGGTCAATAAGACCTCATGTTCTTTTATTATACTTATTAAAAAGCATTTCAATGACTGGTATTTACTGGTGCCCACATTTTCAGCAAAGGCTAGGAAAATTCTAATAAATATTATACAAAAAGTGTTAACTAAGACGCAGGGCAGTTTTATAACAATCTAAATAACAAGATTTTGGTTCACATTTGACAAATGTTACTTATGAAAATAAACATTTAATTTGAAAATATTAAGCACATGAGTTTATGTTTGATGAATATTTTTTAAGAGTAGGAAAAAACTATACTTGCAATAATTCTTTAATATAAGTGTTCTTTTGCAGTAAAGTTATTTTAATGAGTTGTTTGCTGTAAAAAAGGTAGCTAAGTAATAATAATAGAAATAATTACAATTTTGAATTATATTTTTAAGTCTCTTTCCTATGACATCATTAGCAAAGCCAAAAGCTGGCATTAAAAAGAAATTAGTAATTTAATTATAGAACTAAGATATATTTATGATATATTCCATAGGAAGTTACAAATAAAAATTCAGCACCCCCATTTCCTAAATTTACTATGTATTTTACTAACACACACACACACACACACACACACAGAGTAGTCTTTTTTTTTAATGTTGCATCAATTTAAGGTCAACCAGCTGATTTCGATGTCAACATCAAAATTATTCATTTTCTAAATCTGCTGTAAATATAATAAGGTTATCTTAGAAAATTTTAAGTAGGGGCGCCTAGGTGGCTTAGTCGGTTAAGCGTCCGACTTTCGCTTGGGTCATGATCTCGTGGTTCGTGGGTTCGAGCCCCGCGTTGGGCTCTGTGCTGACTGCCAGCTCAGAGCCTGGAGCCTGTTTCAGTCTGTGACTCCCTCTCTCTCTGACCCTCCCCTGCTCATGCTGTCTCTCTCTCTCTCCTAGAAATAAATAAAACATTAAAAAAATAAAATAAAATAAAAAAAGGAAAACTTTAAGTAAATTTTCTGATGCTTACATGTTATTCATATTGCTTTCCCATTAATTACCTGCTAATATTATTATCATGTTACTATTTTAATGTTTCTAATTTACTTCTTGATCTCTAAAGGCTTTTCATATATCAAGGAAATTCACCTTTAGCTACATTTATATAAAGTTTTTGTTTTCAATGTTCTCAGTCTTTTCTGTTGCTTGTTTCTTTATGTATTCTTTTAAAAATGTTTAATGTTTTATTTATTTTTGAGACAGAGACAGAACATGAGTGGGGCAGGGGCAGAGAGAGAGGAAGATATAGAATCCAAAGCAGGCAATGGGCTCTGAGTTGTCAGCACAGAGCCTGACGTGGGGCTCAAACCTATGAACTGTGAGATCATGATCGGAGTTGAAGTTGGACACTTAACCAACTGAGCCACCCAGGCCCCCCCTTTATGTAGTTTTGATGTAACTGTATTTTATATTTATATGATTGGTAATCATATATATTTATATTTACTTAACAATTTTGGGACTTATGGCTTTCTCTCATGGACCTTCACTATTAAATCTACCTAGAAGTAAAATTTAATCACCTGCTTTTTTATCTTCCAAGACATTTAAGGTTTTAGTAAAGTGTAACCCAGGGCAATTTACTTAAAATCTCATTGTCTATGTTTTTTTTTTTTTAAGTTTATTTTTAAGAGAGAGAGAGACAGAGTGCAAGTGGGGGAGGCGCAGAGAGAGAGAGGGGCTTACAGAATCTGAAGTAGACTCCAGGCTCTGAGCCAGTCAGCCCAGAGCCTGACATGGGGTTCAAACTCACAGATCACAAGATCCACAGGGTGCAAAATCATGACCTGAGCTGAAGTCAGACGCTTACCCTACTGAGCCACCCAGGCACCCCTCCTTGTCTCTGTTAATTGTGTGAAGCCATGAGAAGAGAATCACGTCATGGGTTCTGTGGCTGTCTGTGCTGTGCTTTAGCTATTGGTTCATCTCAAGTGCATTCCAGTATGAAGAGTAAGACAAGACTCCAAGTTCACTCACTTATTTTTTTCTAAAGGATAACTAGTTATCTTAAAACTATTTTTAGCTAGTTAATTTGCTTATGTGTTTATATATTTATTTATTTATTTTTAATAGAATTTATTGTCAAGTTAGCTAACATACAGTGAGTGTATATAGTGCACTCTTATCTTCAGGAATAGATTCCTATGATTTATCACTTACATACAAGACCCAGTGCTCATCCCAACAAGTGCCCTCCTCAATGCCCATCGCCCATTTTCCCCACCCCCGACTCCTTACCTCCATCATATTTCTCATCTGTTTAGAGAGATACTTTTATCAAATTATAAATAGGGTTATATACTTTTATCAAATTATATATAGAGTGTATTAGGGTTATTTTTGGCTTTCACTTCAAATTTACGAATACTGCTATTTTCCTTTCTCATAAAGCTTTTAAAAAATTCCCTAGAGTTATATAATGCTTTTTAAAACCTGGTAGTCCATTTTCCCCTTAGGGATCCTTTGAATTAGAAATTGTCCAGCTTTGGGGCACCTGGGTGGCTCAGCCAGTTAAGCATCCGACTTCAGCTGAGGTCATGATCTCATGGTTAGTGGGTTTGAGCCCCGCGTCAGGCTCTGTGCTGACAGCTCGCTCAGAGCCTGGAGCCTGTTTCAGATTCTCTGTCTCCCTCTCTCTCTCACCCTCCCCAGCTCAGGCTGTCTCTCTCTTAAAATGAATAAAACATTTTAAAAAAGAAGTTGTCTAGCTTTTAAAAATGTATTTTTGATATTTCCATTTGAATTTCCAGAGAAATACAAGTATAATTTCATAAATACCTGGTAAAAATATCATCATATTAATTTTGATTATGTAAGATAATAATTCATTTCTGCAAACAAGTCATCTTGTTCAAAATTAGTATGATTCCTTCCATTCATTCTATTTGACATCTTTCAATAAAGTTTTATTTTTTCTTTATCTAGATCTAGCCCCTATCTTTCTGATTATTAGATAACTCACTTTTACTGGTGCTATTTTAAATAGATAAACACATACATCATCTAGGTGAATTTAATTTTTTCTAAAGAAATCACACTGATGTTTGCGTTTCACTTCTATGATTAAACAACTTCCAGAAATCTTTTAAATTTTTCTAAGATTTTAATGGTAATAATATTTAGCTATTAAGATAGATTATTACATAAAATACAAATATTTAAAATTATGCTCCATACTTTTGTTTCTCTTGGCTATGAGTCAAGAAGTGGACATCTTTTGGCATTCCTGAATTTAGTGAAATTAATTTAAACTAAGTATAATGTTAGAGTTTTTAAATTTAAATTTTACCTAACATCCAGTGAAATATTAGTTTCAGAAGCAGAATTCAGTGATTTATCACTTACACCCAACACCCAGAGCTCATCACATAAAGTGCTTTCCTCAGTACCCTCCATATTCATAAAATTTATATATCTACCTCAAAATTCAGCATTAAGCTTAATGATATATTTACATTTATATCTCTATGCATATATTACCATTTATAAATGGTTTATATTTATAGAAGGGAAAAATGTGGAATTTGTTGGATGTTTATTCAGCACATATGAAATTATTATGTATAAAATGTTTATAATGCCATCCTTATAAAACACAACAAATTATCTGAAACATAATGACTTGCTTGTCTTTGAAAAATATTTTCCCTGTAGTGATATCATTTATATAAATGTAAGAATATTATCCCAAACTATGTTTTTAGTAAGCATATAGAAATATGAAAGTCAATGAGAACCTTATCCTATGAAAAATTCAAGAAAGAAGTCATTCTTTATAATGCTATTTTCTTTAAGGCCTGAAGTTTTATATTTTAAGTATCATAAAAAAATCTTTGCTTTTAAACCTTTCTAGTATGCTTCTCTGTATTTACTATTTCCTTCAAGAGAATACATCTAACATAATTTAACCTTTTCCTAAGCATTTGATGGCATGAAGATCACCATCAGTGTTGGTCCGAATGCTCTTAAGGCATCATGGAATGTGTTTTTTTGTTTAATAGCTATGCATGATTGTTCTATTTCAGTAAAACATGATTTTTATTCTGGTTACTCCCTCACTATCATCTATTGTTGCTATTGAAGGCTCCAGATCACTCTCATTTATTGGTTTATAAAGTCTTGTGAGTAGGGTAATTGAGCTTATTAATAGGACATTAAATTTGTAGTAGAAAGGCTTTGTGAAAAGACCTGAGGGCCTTTCTTTTGAGTTGAATAAAGGAGTTTAACTTCTTTATAGCTTTTTGTGACATCTTGTCAGTTCAGAAAACTATGATCATTTTATTCTGTGCTGTGGTCAGGATAAGTAAGATTGTTAAATGTTTGAATTATAGATATTAGAATAAGTCCTGCTATCAGTAATGCCAAAATGGAATGTATAAATATTAATTGCTATTGTCATAACTTAATTACATATGGCTGTATAATGAACAACTCTAAAGAGACCCAGAACTGCACTTTGATAATATCTTGAACACTTATTCTCAGTTTGATATTTTGAGACAAGAGCCTGTTGTTAGTTTTGTCATGAGGAAAATACATTTGTATTTGCATTGTATCTAATACGTGCTAGTTATGTTGTTCAACTTGGATAACAAATACTTGATAAATTTTCAAAATGCAAATCAAAACAAAGTACACATTATTGCTGTGTAACAAATTACCACAAACAGTGGTTTAAAAATACTGTCATCTTCTAGCTTACAGTTTTCTAGGTCAGAAGTCTAGGGTGGCATGTCTACATTCTCTGCTCAGGATGCCAAAAGACTGAAATCAAAGTGTTGGCTAGGCTTGTGCTCTCATCCAGAGCTGGAGGCCATCTTCCAAGCTCCTTCAAACTGCTGACAGACTTTGTTCCCTGAGGTTATAGACCTGAGGGATTGCTTCCTTGCTGTCAGGTAAAGAACACTCTCAGCTACTAGAGGCCACCTGTATCCCTTCTCATGTGGCCCCTTCTATTTTCATACCAGTAAGTCGAATCCTGCTCATGCTTTGTATCTTTATGACTTCCCTTTCCACAACTAGCCAGAGAAATTTCTGTTCAAGGGTTCATGTGATCAGGGCCACCCAGGTTATCTCCTCATAATAAGATGAACTGTGACACACAGCATAACAACCAAATGAAGTAATTTCTTATCACATTCTGGAAAATAGGTCATTAAATCTCAAGAAGGAGCATTTATAAAATTGTGCCTACTGCATGTATTAAGTGCAATCAACTTGTTCTATAATCAGGATAAGGTCGTAAAGGTGTGTTTATCTATAGCCAGCTTAATACTGTTGTTCCACTATCTGAGAGACATTGAGCAAGTTACTGAAGTTTTCTCTGATTCAGCTGCTTTTTCTACAAATTTGGCCTATTAATAATAATTATGTCATCCAATTTTAATATAAATGAAATGTACTAAAACATGTAAAATCTCTTAGAGCATAGGAAGTACTCACTAAATATTGTATATCACTAATATCATATAGTATCAAAAATACCTACTGTTTTATTTCACATTATTCTACATACCAAGAATAAGATTTATCTTTGAATTACATAACTCCATTAAGTTGGGAAGTTTTACATATTGCTTTAGATTTATTGAGTTATAGTACACATTTTATAAAATAATATTGTTATTATACAAAGTTAGAGCTCACAGAATAATAGCAAAATCTCCTGCAAGAGATGATGCAAACTTCAAAAGGCTTTAACATATAGTAGCCTAGAGTTTAAGAACAAAATAATAAGGATCTATCCAGTTTAACAGTAGTCCTCTATAGCCAGATGTGTTCATTATACCATTTTAATGAGCCTAAACATTATTTTAAATTAGTTGCTTAGATTTATGGTTTGAAGTCTCAGAGTAGGTGCTTTCCAGTTTATCAAAGATGTCAGGACTGTATTGTGCCTTCAGTCACACATTCTAAAGTCATGCAGGCATTTGAGATAATTAGTGACAGTTTCATGAACTGCAAAGTAACTATATGTTAAAATAGGGTTCCCTTTTTGATCCCTCAAGTTTATGACTTATGACCACAATAGTTACTTATATTCTACTTTTTAATTTACATAATGAAAAATAGTGCCTTTACTGTAAGGAACAATACAGGGTAACATTTCTCAGTGAAATGGCTTCGTCCTTCCTTTGACTCAGGCAACCACTAAGGAAATACATATACTCTGATAAGCACGGAAAACCAACTGAACCGATAAACAAATGGATAAATTAAAAGAAGTAGTATTAATAAAATTGAGATGTTTATCCAGATAGCTAATGAAGTACACTGGTGAGAGGATTTCTTTTTGCTAATGTTTTTTTATTTATTTTGAGAGATAGAGAGAGTACAAGTGGAGGAGAGGCAGAGAGAGAGAAAGAGAAATAGAATCCCAAGCAGATTCAGTGCAGTCACCTAAGAGCCCAATGTGAGGCTTGATTCCACATACCCTGTGATCATGACCAGAACCAAAACCAAGAGTCAAATGCTCAAATGACTGAGCCACCCAGGCACCCCTGGTGAGAAAATTTCCTAAAGAACATTATTATTAATAGCTTTCCTTTGAAAAAGAGGAAGAATATCCTTAATTTTGTGATCATTAAAAACAAAATAAAATATTCACATTACATGCTGACTGAATGAGAAAATAATCAGATTGGCTACTATAAGTAAACTCTACAAATCAAGAAATACTTCTTTGTTTTGGTTTACTAAACTTTCTATAACTATGCAAAGCTAAACAATGGAGTGAAAATAGATATTGTCTTCTGGGGCAGGTGGAATATGGCTCCCCAAAGATGTCTACATCTGAGTCACCAGAATCCATGAATATGGTAGCTTACATAGAAAACTGTGGGGAAGTTTTAAAATTTTGAAGATAATTAAGTTTGCTAATTAGCTGATTATAAACAGTCGATTCTATATTAAATGGGAATATTCTACATTAAATCAGATTATGAAGGGGTGAGCCCAATGGAATAATAAGAATCAAAGTCAGAGATTTGCAGTGTTTCTGGCTTTTTTGTTTGTTTGGTTTGGTTTGGTTTGGTTTTATTTTGTTTTGTTTTTTGTTTTTGGCTTTGAAGATGGAAGCAGGGGTCATAGGGAATATGGATGGCCTGTGGCAGATGGGAAAGGCAAGAAATTCACTTCTCTAAACTCCTGAAAGAAATGAAGCCCTGTCAACACACAATAAGACCTGTTTTGATTTTAGCACAATAAGACCTGTTTTGAACTTCTGACCTCCAGAGCTGTAAGATAATAAATGTGTGTGTTTTTTACACTACTAAGTTTGACATGATTTTTCACAGCAGCCATGGGAAATTAATACAGCCTCTAATTTGAAAAATGAAGACAGGATGTATTCCATTTCTGATGTAGCATTTTAGGATAAAATCCATAGGTTATCTTTAAGACTCTGTTTGAGGAAAAACACTGTAAAAGCAAAAAATCCTGCCATGTGTTGAGATTTAAGATACATCTGGTTTCGTAGGACAAGACTTTGAAACTCAGGTCAAGTCTTCACTTTTCCCTTTGAATAACAACACCTTAGGTTGCTCAGAAGCAACCAATTTCACACATCCCCAACCATTTTCTCTTAGAAGGATGACTAGACCTTAAATTCTCTGCAAAGATTTTGACCAAAGGTTTGGACAGTATGGAAAGTATAGTTATACAAATACATACTTCCTTGTCTATCCATACCTACAAAATATGAGTATTATGGAGTTGGGTTCATTAGGATTAAGTTACACTATTTCTTCTACCTTCATTTGTCAAGAGTTAATTATAAGAGAGAGATACTTCCATTACACTTAGTTTTTAGTTAGGCATTCATGAATGTGAATGCCATCAAGCTTTGAGAATTCAGATGACCTTGAAATAATTCAGCAATTTAGTTCACTTTGGAACTTTGTTTTGTATATAGACAAATGAAACATCAAATATAAAATATAATAAATATACTTAAATATAAAATAAATTCATGTGTTTAAATGATTTATTTTATGTTCCTAATCAGTACAAATGAATTTTCTGAACATTTCAATTTATGTTTCTTCTAAAAATAATAGTAATAATCTTATAATAATTCATATTTTGTTTTATGGAAATTAGTTCACATTTTTATTAACATAAAAAACAGATTTAATGCATCTAACTAGTATCTATATTAGTATTGCTTTATTGCCTTTGGATAAAATTTGAGCATACTTTATATCAGTTTTATTTCAATTAGCAAAGTTTCTCCTACCAAGTTATTCATATTTGTTTACTTCCTTGCTGGTTACTTTCTAAATAGTAAGTGAATCCCCCTAAGGAATGCTTTCCTTAGTTTTCAAACTTTTATTATATTACAAGTAAAATAATCTTTAGTGAGTATGTGGAAGTACACCAGAATGTTGACTCCCTTTATAGGGATATTTAATCACTGCAGATAAAGCATTGGTGAATGTGAGTCTGAATATTAAGACCAAACACTGAAAAGCAAGATTAGTGTTTGTTCACTATATTTTATCATATAAACACTTGTGAACTTGTTCAAGGCAGACATTTTTAATGTAAAATGTGTAACTCAAATCTATAAAAACATATTTTGTCAGCAATTTACCTTATTTCATCTTTCAATTTCTATATCATAAGTTAGATTTATTTCATTGCTCAGGTTTGTGTATAAAAAGCTTTTAGGAAAGATAAGCTATTTTATTTAGAGATTATAACATGATTGATAAGGGTAGAAAATCATTTTAGTCTCTACATTCTATTAAGCTAGTACCCAGATACATTTTTAAAGCAGATTTTAAAAAGCATAACTGACATTTGTTTACATAACCTCAAATTGACTTTTTAAATGTTCTGTTATCTTAAGGCATAAAACAAGTTTAAAGAGAAATATGGTAAATAATTTATTAAATTCACTTCACTTTCAGAAACATACAGAGATTATATAGATATTATACTAGAATTATGTTAACATTTCTTTAATGGCAAACAGTGACAGAAAGAAGTTGTAAAATCTATTGACAGAACTGTGCCATGAGCAACAGTAATTCTAATGAATCAATAGTTTAGCATGAGACCATTATGATATTCAAAGAGGTTATATATTTGTGTCTATTTGGATCATTAGTTTCTGCCAAAAAGAGAAAATAATGCAGTTAAATCACTACTCCCTTTGGCTTTCTGCGACATTTTCTTTAAGAAAAATAAGTGTGACAAGAGTATTTTCACATCTGAATTTGTACACTGCCTTGGGCAGGTTGTGTGTTGGATTAGTAGTGAATGGCGATTATTTGATTTTTATGTTTTATCAGGAGCTACAACCATAGAGAAATATGACCTCAGAACAAATTTGTGGATCCAGGCAGGGATGATGAACGGCAGGAGATTGCAATTTGGTGTGGCTGTTATTGATGACAAACTCTTTGTAATTGGAGGTCGAGATGGCTTAAAGACATTGAACACTGTTGAATGTTACAATCCCAAAACCAAGACTTGGACTGTCTTACCACCAATGTCAACACATAGACACGGTCTAGGTAAGATCTCTTACTTTAATGATATTATTTTTAGAAACATTTATTGATAGTTAAAATGCATGTTAAAAATAGTATTACTGTCATCAATTATCAATAACTTTAGATAAATTATGGGCTTATTTGGAGCATTTTTTCTAAGTTCTTGACATTTTCTTGTGTTGACTAATGTGCACTAAACTCTTGAGAGTTTATACTCTTGAGAAGGATGTCGATACCAAAATGAGTAGACCACAAGCAATCGTCAACATTTTCACAATCTGACACTTATACAACATGTAAAGTTCAATATGAGAAAAGAAAAAGTAGAACTATTCTGGAGAGGCCAGAGTAATGCTGCCCAGAGGGAAAAATAGTTAATGTACATTGAGGAAATCTTACTTAAGGTGGCTCGCTCTGCTTCCGTAGTCTAGCCTAGCCATACTTTTGCATGTAATTAATCCCACCTTGAAAAATCTGTGGGGAAAGAGGAATACAGTTTAGAGAAAGAGTATCATATCAACTGGCACCAGAGATCAATCATATAGGATTGAACTGATTTCTCCTGTGAAGGAGCCTGGAAATGCAGAGAACTATATTGGGATTCAGAAGATCTGGGCGTGAGTCTTGAATCTACCATATTGACATGATTTGAGGACAGCACTTAAACTGTAAGCTTTCCGTTTCCAGATTTGCCACCATTTCAAAGTTATTAAGTAGATAATGATAATGATATGAAATCACTGTGTAAATTATGAAGTCCTATACAAATATTTGAAAAAGAGGAATGAAATAAGGGTAAACAGTTCCTGAATTTGTACTTGTATCATGGGAATTATAAGGAGAAGTACAAATTACTTTTTTTGAATACCTGAAATATGACAAGTAGTCAACTAAATGTCTTTCATGTATTTATAATGTACACATTACCAACTTATTCAGGTTTAATTGCAAATCCACTGATTTAGACATTCATAAGCAAGCAAAATTATAGAGATTTCAAAAACACATATTAATGCTATTTCAATTTTGATGTCTCTAGCACTGTATTTCCCATTTTTGTTTACTCTACCATCAACTTAACCAAATATTAAAGAAATAAATAAGTAAGTAAATAAATAAATAGAATAGGTCTGGACTAAAGCAACTTTTTGATCATCTGGTTTACCTCCCTTTTTTCACATTAGGTATTAGTAAATTAAGGAATAGTAATAAATATATGAGAACCTTTTCAAGTTCTAAAATTCTGTGCCACCATATAATTTATTTAAATCACATGGAATCCAATCATAATATGAAAATATATCTACAGCAAATGATTCTTCCCAGGTAATATTCATGAGTATAAAAGATTTCTTACATGATTTTTTTTCAAACATATTGGAGGATTTTTGCTACATGTGTTGTTTTTTTATTATTTAGCTGTCTAATTACCTATGTTTCTGTTTGAGTGAAATGTAGAGAATAAGCACTCTGGTTTAGAATGTTTAGAATTTAATGTCTCCTTCTCCCTTTTTGTTTTCGATAATTCAATTCTTTTCTATTAAGGTATGCTAAGGTTCAATTATGTAGGTTATTTTCATGCTAAGAGAACATACTTGAAAATATTCCATGAAGAATACATCTTATGCTGTGTAATTTCAAGTGTTTAAAGTGTACAAGTTGATGGTGTGCTTCAAAAATCTGTCACACAGCTTCCTTTCCTCTAGGCATCAGGACTGGACAAAATGGAAACCTAGAATATTGTCTTTTAGTTTTTCTTGTTTGCTATTGAGTTCATTGTAAAGGTCCATGTGGAAGTAAGGCTGCATAGCAAATGACATGAGCTAATAAGTATCATGGATATCTGAAATGCAGTGCAGCATTTCTCACAGGTTTAGGGACCCAATGCCAAATGTAGTTATCCACTATTTTCATGCCTAGGCCTATTTTGCTTTGTGTTTTTTGTGCTGCTTCACTTCTATTATCAAGTGGCTCACCTCTCCTCCATATTTATTTATTTATTTTTTTAAATGTTTTATTTATTTCTAGGAGAGAGAGAGAGAGAGAGAGAGAGAGACAGCGTGAGCAGAGGAGGGTCAGAGAGAGAGGGAGTCACATACTGAAACAGGCTCCAGGCTCTGAGCTGGCAGTCAGCACAGAGCCCGACGCGGGGCTCGAACCCACGAACCGCGAGATCATGACCCAAGCGAAAGTCGGATGCTCAACCGACTAAGCCACCCAGGCGCCCCTCTCCTCCATATTTAATGCCACTGGTTTCTTCTGTTTTACTTCCTAGTGGCTGTTGCTTCCTGTCAGTTTAAAAAAAGTTCTCTACTACAATACTTCCCAAGATCTGTCCTTGTTGAGGTAGTAGATAGAGCATCATTTCTGGACACAATTCTCATCTCAGAGTGCCTCATAGATTGCTAGCAATGCCCAGGACATAGAAAATTGCCTTCAACTAGGATGCCAATCCAAGCTCTAATCAGTTGAAGTCAGATTGATAGCAATGCAAGATACATGTGTGTTCTCTGATGAAACTGAATGTTTCCTTTATGATCAATCACATCCCTTATGATCCTTTGAATCTCAGAAGTTTATCATTCTATGTCATACTCAAATGACATAAACTTCCTAGAAGGCCCAAGATTTCTGTTCCTTTAATATAATGCATCAATCTTTGATTTGCCTTCTTTTAGGGACTCCTATTACATCAATGTTGATATTTCTTTTTTAATTCATCATATTTTCTCAAGTTTAATGTTATATGTTTTCCTTTAACCTTTCCTGATGGCTAATTTTAATATCTAGCCCTCCAAATTGTCCTTAATCTGCATACATCATATTTCTCCCATGTATTGAGGTCTTGATCTTAATTAATTTTGTTTTTCACATACTCATTATAACTGCTTGGTAATTCATTATAATTGCTTTCTTCTTCCATGCTATTAATATTCCTCCTTATCTCTGTGTGGCTATTTATTATACCTATTTCAAATTCCAATCTGCCTCTTTAATTCTTTTTTATTCATTGTATGTGATCATCTTCCTTCTCTTCATCAAATTCCTCGTTCAGATTTCTCTCCTCTTAGTCTTCTCCTTCTCCTCTTAGTTATCCTTTATCTCCTCCTTCTGTAGTTGTAGTTGTTGTTGTTGTTGTTGTTGTTGTTGTTGTTGTTCTTCTTCTTCTTCTTCTTCTTCTTCTCCTTCTTCTTCTTCTCCTTCTTCTTCTTCTTCTTCTTGTTTTTCTTCTGCTTCTGCTTCTTTTACTTCTCCTTCTTCCTCACCTATTTTTTCTTCCTCCTTTTTTTCTCCTCTTCTAATTCTATTTAACAGTAGTTGTAACCACTGAAATATGTAATTTTAACTGTATTTTTAACTGTAATTTTTAAGCCAGATGAATATATCAGATACTTTGACTAATTGCATGGAAGTTAAGGCATATGCCATTCTTTGTGTCTTCTCAAAACATTCAGGACTGGGTAGGGGAATTATGACAGGGCATGGAGCCTTGACCTTGCAGGCTGACTTTGTCCAAACTAGCTGCTATTATTCCTAACAAGTAACCCTCAGGGACACATCTATTTACTTTCATTTGCAAATAAACGTCCTTATGCCTTTCTTCTTTATCTGTGATGCCCTAACTATAGGACTGGGAGCTGGGATAGGAAGGGAATGTTCAGAACCAGCAATTCTATTTGCTTCTGCTGTTAACAGTTTCCCATTTAAGCTGGGCTCTGATGACATTCTGATGTCATATACAATTATGGCAAGCTCTTGATGGGTTCTGCTCTCTCACTGCCACGCAGCGTAGAGGATTCACTGGTTCTTCTTTTGACCACATCAAAAAGCACAGATCAAATTTTCCTCCAAGATATTCCCCTGTGGCACTGCCATGAATTTTTATCTCACTCAGTAAGTCACAACTAACTTCTGTTTCTCTATTTTTTACAGTGTTAGTGTTTGCTTTTCAAAAATACACCATAACCTTCCCTTTCATGTAATCCCTGGTATTTGGTTTGAATGTAAATCAACAGCCTTCTGTGCTAGTTTTTTTATTCATTCAGAAATTAGAATGTCCCATTTTATGTGCCATATAATCAGTACCTCTTCTGCCATATGTAGTGAAATCACAAAATTGACTATGAAATCCCATATTATGCACTCAAGTGACTAGAAGTAACAGGCTGAAGTAAAATTCAAAATATATAAAATACAAATTCAAGACAATTTTGACCTATATGCCTTTTTGTTTTCCTCCTTTGATTTGTATAGGTAAAACAAAATCTTGAATTATTATTTGAGAAAGCCACATGAGTTCCTTGGTTGCTAAAGATGATTATGTGACCAAAAATGTTTCATAGCTATCAATAAAGGAAGAAAGCTCTTTCTGCTGAATAAAACAGCAGAGAAAAATTGTATGCCTATTACATCTGTGATGTCAAGGGAGTAATGCATCTGCCTAGAGAATTAAACTAATTAAGACCACAGTTCTCTCAATATACTGAGTTTTTATTTTGGCATTTATGTCTTTGAAGCACATAATTCCATATACCATGACTTTTTTGCACCACATTTTATATTATATAAATCCAAATAAAACATTATTACAATACAGAGTTTGCAATTACGTCCTTTTAGGAGAAATTGATAAAGGGTAAGATAGTTATGGATTATTATGGATTTTCTATATGCTAGGAGCCAATATAGTATGTTAAACATATGGTAGCAGTTGTTTTTATTTTTACTTTGTTTAGTTTTCAATTCAAATAAAATTCACATTCTGTAAATTTAAGTTTTAAAGTGTATAGTTGAGTACTTTTAAGTATATTTACAATTGTGCAGCCATCACTACTATCAAATACCAAAATATTTTTGTTATCTTTTTAAAAAATATTTCATGTGGTTTTTTTTCAGAAAGAAAAAGAGAAAGAGAGAATATATTTGTTGGGGGGGGGGAAGCAGAGAGAGAGAGGAAGGGAGACACAGAATCTGAAGCAGGCTCCAGGCTTCCAGCTGTCAGCACAGAGCCTGAGGCAGGGCTTGAACCCACGAACTATGAGATCATGACCTGAGCTGAAGTCAGATACTCAACGACTGAGCCACTCAGGCACACCACAAAATATTATTATCTTACAAAGAAATTGTACTTGGAGCACCTGTGTGGTTCAGTCGATTGAGTGTCCAACTTCAGCTCAGGCCATGATCTTGAGGTTTTTGAGTTGGAGTCTTACATCAGGCTCACTGCTGATTGTGTGGAGCCTGCTTTGGATCGTCTGTCCCCCTCTCTTTCTCTGCCCCTTGCCTGCTCACGCTCTCTCTCAAACAGTAAATAAATCTTCAAAAAAAAAAAAGAAGAAGAAGAAGAAGAAGAAACTGTGTACCCAAAAGCAACTACTCTTCAACTATTCTCTGTTCCTCCTAGCCCCTGACAATAATTAATCTACTTTCTGTTTATGGATTTGCCTATTCTGGGCATTTCCTATAAATAAAATCATATAATGTGTGAGCTTTTATTTATGGCTTCTTTTACATAGCATTATGCTTTCAAGGTTCATTCTCATTGTAGCATGTATCATTTCCTCCTTCCTTTTATGGCTGAATAATATTCCATTGCTAGAATTATTCACATGATGTTTTTACATCATAAACAGGAAGACCTTTAGATTGTTTCTACTTCTGGACTATTATGAATAAAATAAAACTGCTATAAACATTCATGTATGCATTTTTTCTATACTATATGTTTTCGGTTCTCTTAGGTATATAGATTTATAGATATAAAAGTGGAATTGTTGAGTCATATAATAACTCTATATTTTATTTTTGGAGGAACTGCCAATTGGTTTTCAGAATGGTTGCACCATTTTCTATCCCTTCAGTAATGTATAAGGGGACAAATTTCTCCGCATCCCTACCAACTCTTATTATCCTTTCCTTTTTTATATTGTAATTATCCTAGTATATATGAAATGGTATCTCATTATAGTTTTATATCATTTCCTACTGAATAACTTAAGAAATATTTTTATATACTTATTGACATTTATACATATTCTTTGGATAATTCTCTATTCAAATGTTTTGTCCATTTTTTGCTTGAATTGTTTTCTTTTAATTGCTGAATTTAATAGTTCTTTGTATATTCTGAATATGTCTTCTGTTAGATATAGATTTTCAAGTATTTTTGTCCATTCTATTCATTCTACTTTAACCATCTTGATAGTGTCCTTTGAAGCACAAAAATTATTAACTTGATGAGGTTCAAATTAATTATTTTTTATTTCTTTATTTTCACATAATATATATGTATATATATATTTATTTATTTTTAAATTTACATCCAAGTTAGTTAGCATACAGTGCAATAATGATTTTAGGAGTAGATTCCTTAATTCTCCTTAATGCTCCTATTTAGCCCATGCCTCCTTCCCACAACCCCTCCAGCAACCCTCTGTTCTCCATATTTAAAAGTCTATTATGTTTTGTCCCCCTCCCTATTTTTATATTATTTTTACTTCCCTTCCCTTATGTTCATCTGTTTTGTATCTTAAAGTTCTCATATGAGTGAAGTCCTATGGTATTTGTCTTTCTCTAATTTACTTAGCATAATATCCTCTAGTTCCATCCACATAGTTGCAAATGGCAAGATTACATTCTTTTTGATTGCTGAGTAATACTCTATTATATATATACACCACATCTTCTTTACCCATTCATCCATTCATCCATCGATGGACATTCGGGCTCTTTCCATACTTTGGCTATTGTTGATAGTACTACTATAAACATTAAGGTGCATGTGGCCCTTCAATACAGGATGCCTGTATCACTTGATAGAATACCTAGTAGTGCAATTGCTAGGCCGTAGGGTTTTTTCTCTTATTTCTAATGCTTTAGGGGACATATCCAAGAAAATGTTGTCTAATCTATGGTCATGAAAAATATATGCCTATGTTTTCTCTTAGAAATATGATACTTTTAGTACTTATATTTAAGTATATGGTTCATTTTGAGTTAGTTTTTGTACATAGTGCGAAGAAGCAATTTGACTTCATTCTTTTCCATATTCTCTCAACACCGTTTGTTTAAAAATATGAAAATAAACGATCTTTCTCATTGTTTTTTTATAATTTAACTTTATTCTTAATCTCAGTATAATTAACATAGAGTGTTATATTAGTTTTAGGTGTGCAATATAGTGATACAACAATCTATACAGTACTCAGTGCTCGTTTGATTTATTCTCCTCTACCCATTTCCCCTGTCCTCCACCCACTTCCTCTCTGGCAATCACCAGTTTGGTCTCTAAGAGTCAGTTTTCTTGTTTATCCTTTTTTTGTTGTTGTTGTTCATTTATTTCATTTCTTAAAACCCACATATGAATAAAATCATGTGGTATTTGCCTAAAGAAAGCCATCAACAAAACAAAAAGACTGAGTAGGGAGGTGATATTTGCAAATGATATATCCAACAAGGGGTTAATATCCAAAACATATAAAGAAATCATACAATTCAACACCAAAAAAAAAAAATAATTTAATTAAAAATAGTCAGAAGATATGGACAGACATTTCTCCAAAGAAGATATACAGATGACCAACAGACACAGGAAATGATGCTCAACATCATTCATCAACTGGGAATGCAAATAAAAACGACAATAAGATATCACTTCACATCTGTCAGAATGCCGAAAATCAACAACACAAGAAAACAGCAGGTGTTAGAGAGGATTTAGAGGAAAAAGAACCCTTGTACACTGTTGGTAGGAATGCAAACTGTTGCAGCCACTCTAGAAAACAGTGTGGAGTTTCCTCAAAAAGTTAAAAATAGAACTACCCTATGATCCAGCAATTTCTGGATTTACCCTAGGGATTTACCTCAGGATGTAAAAATACTGATTTGAAGGGATACATGCACCCCAATGTTTACAGCATATTATCAACAGTAGCCCAATTATGGAAAGAGGCCAAATTATGGACAAGTATGGAGATATATATATGAAGGAATATTAGTGATAAAAAAGAATGAAATCTTGCCATTTGCAACAATGTGAATGGAGCTCAAGAGTATTTTGCTAAGTGAAATAAGTCAGAGAAAGAAAAATACCATATGGTTTCACTCATGTGTAGAATTTAAGAAACAAATAGATAAACATAGTGGGGGGAGGGAGAAGTCAACCAAGAGACAGACACTTAAGTATAGAAAACAAAATGGTAGTTACCCCAGGGGATGTGGGTAGGCGGATGGGTTAAATTGGTGACGGGGATTAAGAAAGGCACGGGGTGTGATCAATCAATAAATTCTATACCTGAAACTAGTATTACACTGTATGTTAATGGGAATTTAAATAAAAGGCTTGAAAAAAAGAAAAACAAATCAATTGGCCTTAAGTAAGAGGGGTTTACTTATGGGATCTCAAATCTATTCCATTTGTCTCTGTTTCTGTCCTTATGTCAGTGCCACACTGTCTTTATTGCTCTCATTTTGTAGTAATTGAAATTTTGACTTTGAGAAGTTTGAGCCCTCTGACTTTGTTGTTCTTTTCTCAACATGAGAGTTCCATCATGAAAGGGGTGGGGGAGAGAGAGGAGGAGACAGAATCTGAAGCAGGCTCCAGGCTCTGAGTTGTCAGCACATAGCCCGACATGGGGCTCGAACCCACGAACTGTGAGATCATGAAGTCGAAGCTGAAGTCGGACGCTTAACCGACTGAGCCACCCAGGCGCCCCAAAAAACATATGGTCTTTATTTCTCTTTTTCGCCTACTGGCCCTAGATGGAACCTCCAGCACAATATGGATAAGAAATAGCAAAGGGGACATTGTTGCCTTGTTCTTAAACTAGGGGATAAGGTTCCAGTTATTCACCATTAAATGTGATGTTATTCTTTCTTTTTCTTTTGTGGATGCTCTTCATCAGCTTAAGAAAATTCCCTTATATTCCTAGTCAGCTGAGTGTTTAATCATAAAAGATATTGGGATTTTGTCAAATGCTTTTCCTACATCTATATGAATGAGCATGTGATTTTTCCCTTTATTTTTTTAATGTTTGTGTGTGTGTGTGTGTGTGTGTGTGTGAGAGAGAGAGAGAGAGAGAGAGAGAGAGAGAGAGAGAGAGGGAGAGAGAGAAGAGTGAGCAGGGGAGGTTCAGAGAGAGAGGGAGACACAGAACCTGAAATAGGCTCCAGGCTCTGAGCTAGCTGTCTGCACAAAGCCCGATGCAGGGCTCAAACCCACGAACTGTTGAGATCATGACCTGAGACAAAGTCGGGTGCTTAACCGACTGAGCCACCGAGGCGCCCCAATTTTTCCTTTTAACAGTGAAGTGTATTACATTAACTGATTTTCAGATGTTAATCACCTTAATTGGTTTTTTCAGAAAAATTTCATTTGGTCATGGTCTATAATCCTTTTAATACATTGTTGTATTTGGTTTGCTAGTGTTTTCTAAAAGCTGCTTCATTTATAGATTCATGACTAATATTGGTCTCAGTTTTTCTTGTGAAATCTTTGTCTGGCTTGACTATTAAAGTAATAACTGGTTTCATGAAATGTTTTGGGAAATGTTCATTTATCTTCTAACCTGTGTAATAGTTTGTAAATGATTAATGTTAGCTCTTTAAAGATTTAGTAGTATTCATCAGTAAGACACAGTTTTTGAATTACTAATCAATCTCTTTATTGATCTATTCAGATTTTTCTGTTTCTTCATGAATCAGTCTCTAGTTGGTGATCTCCTACGAATTTGTCCATCTCATTATATTATCTAAATTGTTGGTATATACTTTGGTATATATTCCCTTAAAATCCATTTTGTTTCTGTAAGGTAGGTAGTAATGATATTTATTTTATATCTGATTTTAGTACTTGACTCTTGGCTCTTTCTCTCTTGTTCCACCTATTTAAAGGTTTGTCAATTGTATTGATATTTTTAAAGAACCAACTGCCATTTTTGTGGTTTTCTTTATTCTGAAATCCATTTTATTTATTTTCATTATGTTTTTTATATTATTTTCCTTCTACTTACATTGGGTTTGCCTTTCCTTTTTATTTCTTTTTAAAAAATATTTCTTAACCTTTATCTTTTTTTTTTTTTTTTTTTTTTTGAGAGAGAGAGAGAGAGCATGAGCAGGGGAGGAACAGAGAGGGAAACACAAAATCTAAAGTAGGCTCCAGGCTCTGAGCTGTCAGCACAGAGCCCAACATGGAGCTTGAACTCACAGACTGAAGCAGGATTTGAACTCACAAACCGTAAGATCATGATTAGCCAAAGCCAGACACTTAATGACCCAGCCATTCAGGCTCCCTCTTTTTTTAATTTTTTAATATTAAGGTTAGGTTATTGATTTGAGATCCTTCCTCTTTTTAAAGCATAACACTTCTTTATTTTTGTTTTCTTGGTTTACAGTGTAAAACATGAAGGTTTAATATATGCACACAATGTGAAATGAGATCCTTCTTAATTTTTACAACTATACATTTCTGTGCTTCAGGTGCACTCCATAGGTTTTGGTGTTTTGTATCTTCTTTTTCATTCTTCTCAAGTATTTATTTTTAAAATTTTCTTTGGCCCATTGATATTTAGGAGTGTGTTTAATTTCCACATATTTATTACTATTGTGTACAAATTACATATTTATATATCCATCAACACAGATATAAAATTATTGCCTGTGTAAAAGTCTTTTAAATAAAATAGGAGAAAATAAAGTTGTAAACAAAAATTACATTTATACTTTTTAAAAAATATTATCTTGGGGTGCCTGGGTGGCTCAGTCAGCTAAGGGTCCAACTTTTTTTTTAAATAGTTTATTGTCAAGTTGGTTTCCATATAGCACCCAGTGCTTATCCCCACAAGTGCCCTCCTCCATGCCCATCACCCTCCCTCCCCTCCCTCCCATCCCCATCAGTCCTCAGTTTGTTCTCAGCATTCAAGAGTCTCTCATGGTTTGCATCCCTCCCTCCCCGCCACTATTTTTCCCCTTCTTCTCCCCCATGGTCCTCAGTTAAGTTCCTCCTAATGCACCTATACGTGCAAACATATGGTATCTGTCCTTCTCTGCCTGACTTATTTCGCTCAGCATAACATTCTCAAGTTCCATCCATGTTGCTACACATGGCCAGATTTCATTCTTTTTCATTGACATGTAATATTCCATTGTATAGATAAACCACACCTTCTTGATCCATTCATCAGTTGATGGACATTTAGGCTCTTTCCATGTTTTGGCTATCATTGAGAGTGCTGCTATGAACATTGGGGTACATGTGCCCCTATGCGTCAGCACTCCTGTATCCTTGGGTAATTTCCTAGCAGTGCTATTGCTGGCTCATAGGGGAGTTCTATTGTTAATTTTTTGAGGAACCTCCACATTGTTTTCCAGAGCAGCTGCACCAGTTTACATTCCCACCAACAGTGTAGGAGGGTGCCCGTTTCTCCACATCCTCACCAGCATCTAGAGGCTTCTGATTTGATCATTTTAGCCACTCTGACTGGTGTGAGGTGGTATCTCAGTGTGGTTTTGATTTGTATTTCCCTGATGAAGAGGGATGTTGAGCATCGTTTCATGTGTCTGTTGGCCATCTGGATGTCCTCTTTGGAGAAGTGTCTGTTCATATCTTCTGCCCATTTCTTCACTGGGTTGTTTGTTTTTCAGGTGTGGAGTTTGGTGAGTTCCTTATAGATTTTGGATACTAGCCCTTTATCTGATATGTCATTTGCAACTGTCTTTTCCCATTCTGTTGGTTGCCTATTAGTTTTATGGGTTGTTTCCTTTGCCGTGCAGAAGCTTTTAATCTTGATGAGGTCTCAATAGTTCATTTTTGCTCTTGATTCCCTTGCCTTTGGGGATGTGTCAAGTAAGAAATTGCTGTAATTGAGGTCAAGGAGGTTGTTTCCTGCTTCCTTCTCTATGGTTTTGATGGTTTCCTGTCTCACATTCAGGTCCTTTATCCATTTTGAGTTTATCTTTGTGTATGGTGTGAGAAAATGATCTAGTTTCATTCTTCTGGATGTTGCTGTCCATTTCTCCCAACACCGTCTGTTAAAGAGGCTGTTTTTTTTTCATTGGATACTCTTTCATGCTTTGTCAAAGATTAGTTGGCTGTACATTTTTGGGTCCAAATCTGAGTTCTCTATTCTATTCCATTGGTCTATGTGTCTGTTTTTGTGCCTCTACTATACTGTCTTGATGATGACAGCTTTGTAGTAGAGGCTAAAGTCTGGGATGGTGATGCCTCACTAAGTGTCCAACTCTTGATTTTGGCTCAGGTCATGAGCTCATGGCTGTGATGTTAAGTCCTGCGACAAGCTCTGTTGTGACAGTGCAGAGCCTGCTTGGGATTCTCTTTATCCCTCTCTCTGTCTCCCACTCTCCTGCTTGTGCTCTTTCTCTCTCTCAATAAATAAATAAACATTCAAAAATATATTAACTTATCATTGCTCTTATTCTTCATGTGGATTTGTATTACTGTCTAAAAATGTCTGCATGTTGATCTGAAGGACTCCTTATACCATTTCCTGTAGAGCAAGTCTCCTGGCAATAAATTCCCACAATTTGTTTGTTTTTTAACCTGAGTATGAAATCATTTCTCCTTTACTTTTGAAGAATATACAATTCTTAATAGTCTTTTTCTTTCTGCACTTTCAATATGTCATGCCATTGTGTTCTGGCCTCCTCCTCATCTGATGAGGATAACCTTGTTAATATTAATAAGAATTCCCTGTATGTGATATGTTGCTACTCTTTGGCTACTTTCAAGATTCTGTCTTTGGCCTTGGATGGCTTGTGATGTGACAGGTGTACATATCTTTGTGTTGATCCTACCGGTGATCCCTTGTGCTCTGCTCTCTGTCTCACAGTTTAGTTGGGTTCCTAACAAGGCAGAGTTCTTAACTGCCTACTGAAGTGTTAAAGGTGTATGCGAACAAAGGCAAGTTTTCCTCCTGTCCCCCCATGAGGAGACTTTGGCAGAGGTGCCTGAAGAAGACCTCTTCTCAAGCCCAGAGCATAAAGGTGCCTGGGCCAGGCATGAAAATATGTGAAAGGTGTGACCAGCCAAAGAAATCGGAGTCCTTGATTGCAGCTCCCTTCAGAGACTGCAGTACTTTGACTGTGCACCAAGACTGGTGTATGGAGGGCAGATTTCCCCAATGAGTCCTGCCAGGTAAAGATAGTGTAACTACCTGTGGTCAGGTCTGTAAAATCCCATGTAGATTTTTAACCAGGAGCTAGATTCCTTATGCCTTAACCTTCATATCTGCTCACTCAAATCCTTGAGGTCAGTAAGAGGTACCTTGTGCATTCTCAGATTTTGCCTAAGCATACACACATCCCTGAACATGCACATGACCTTCAAGAGTACCAAGATGTCAGTCTTTTCAATTTCCCTTGTGGATATTTTAGTGAATTTTTGGAGGTCTTTAGTCTACCATTCCTGCTGATGTCACCACGTGGAAATTGTTCTTAAATGGATACAATAAACAGAAATGGACTGAAACATAATGGTTAGCTGAGAAAATTGATTTAAAGTCAAGTGCATGTTCTGGGCAACGCACATACTCAGGTAAAATCGGGAAACTGGATGAAACCAAGAGAAACTTGGTAATTAATTCAAGACAAAAACTACTTCCCCGTGAAAGTCTAGTGAAGATAAAGATGTTTCCAAGAAAGACACTGGACTCCACAGCTGGTGTCTGCTTCTGTCGATTTTAGTTCTGTGAAGTAGCTGATTGACATTACCCAAAAAACTACATGTGACTAGAAACTTTGCCAAAGCAAAAACAAAGCAATACAAAAATCTTACTTTCCTTCTTTGTTTTGTTCATTCTAGTTTTAAAGTTCCTGTTGAAAATATCTTATTGGTGGAACTTAGTTTATAGGTACAGGCTTCAGTTTTTCAGAATAAGGAAAAAGAAGCAATTCAACTAGTTGGCATCTGTAGTGGAAGACAAGGCCTGCTTCCAATGAACATTTATGTGTGTGAATATTCAAAAAATGAAAGGGGCATCAGATATTGGGATAATAAGGGGGAAATTACCAATGTCTACTATTCATTTGTTAACTGACTAAATACTCACAGCCACCCTATCATGTAATTATTCATACTGCCATTTTAAAGATTAAAAATCATGCACAAAGTAATCAATTTACTTTTTTTTTTAATGTTTTATTTATTTCTAGGAGAGAGAGAGAGAGACAGCGTGAGCAGGGGTGGGTCAGAGAGAGAGGGAGTGACAGACTCTGAAACAGGCTCTAGGCTCTGAGCTGGCAGTCAACACAGAGCCCGACGCGGGGCTCGAACCCACGAACCGCGAGATCATGACCTAAGCGAAAGACGGATGCTTAACCGACTAAGCCACCCAGGCGCCCCTCAATTTACTTCTTAATGTCACATTATCTTACAAGACAGAATTATGATTTCAGTCTACACTTGTTTAACTCCAAAATCATATTTTTTCTAACATGTTCTTACCAATGTAAATAAATAGTAATACATATATACTATTTACTCATAATAAATACATAAGTATATTCTATTTACTACATTTCACCTAAGTTTATCAACTGAGACTTATCTATCACCTTATCTATACAAAGTAAGACCTACACACAAAAATCGCCATTGGGTACCTGAGTGTCTGAATGAAATTGATAACATGGTTCATCAATTGTGAAGATGCCTGTAGGATGATTTTGAGAAATGTTTCAACCAAAATAATTTAGGTTTGAAGTATAGATGTATAGATATATATTTAGATATAGATATAAACAGATACATAGGTAAGTAGGTAGATAAAGAAAGGTGATGGGTAGATAGAAGATAGAAGGATAATGGATGGACATGTTTTGTGCTATTTCACTATGCAACTACATTCATTTGAATTCTGCTAAGAGTGGAAAAAGGGAAAACACTGGGTGAACTGGTTGTTATTTTCATATCAGCAATTTTGATGCCATTGGAATGATACTGTTTGAAACTAGTAAATCAGAAAAAAAAATCTCTGTATTCTGTCACTTCAGGATTACCCATTTTACAGGCTGGTCCCCCATCAAGTCATCCTAACAGGAAACTCTTCTATGCATATAGAGGTCTTGGAACTTATTAGCTCAGATTAAAGATGAACAATCTATTAAGATTCCTAGGCCATTTTAGAGATAGGAGAGGGGTAACGATATATGTACATGCAACATTCTCTGAAAAATCAAACATAGTGCAGCTTCCAAAAATAAAAAGAACACAAATTCATTTGGTATCCCCTTACAGAAACCATAAGACATTAACTCTTGGAACAGTTATTTAAAAAGATAGCAAAGAAAAGAAGTGTCTCTTCAAAATGTTTACTGAAATTAAGTATAAATAAAATTCTTAGAAAAAATAAATCTCATATCGTACCTTAAAGTCAAGGAGAGGAAATATATTAAAATGATGGGGAAATAGATGAGACAAAAATCAATAGTAAGAGAGTATAATATTTTACCCTCTGGTAGTTTTAGGCAAGTACTAAGAAAGTAGGAGAGAAAATAATGCGAGCGTCTTTTCCTGAGTTCAACACATGGCCTCAAAAATGAGTAACCCAGCAAGCCAGAAAATTGAGCGAAGAAAGAGCAAGTTCAGTCTGTTTGCATCAAACTTCAGAATATCAAGGATAAAAAGATGATTATAATGTCTCCCAAAGATGGGAAAATGAACCTAAGCTAACGAGAATAACCATGAATGAACAGCCATGAAAAAGTTCAGTAAAATACCTGAATCAACTACAAAGGAAGAATAATCAGACTGGATTCAGTCTTTTCAGTGTCAGTCTTAGATGATAGACGATAATGAAAGCATACTTCAAACTTCTGACGGGCAAAGCTTTTCAACTTACTTATGTCAAGTCAAACTATTACTCATGTATGAAGGGATTAAAAAGATCATCTTCAGACATTATTGGTTCTGCTGATCTCAGTAAGGACGTGAACCTCATACTCCATTCTCACAGACCTGACATTGGAATAGAAGCGTCCTGAGAAGAACAAATACTCTAGTGTTAGGATTCTAAGATCTCTCTCACTGTCAGGAAAGGTAGAGGATAGATGGTAGTGCATGCACAGAATTCTCAGCCTCATGGAAGAAGTAGGCCATGAGAGGGTCTCTTTGCCAAAAGCAAACGCAGGACTCTGTTCCACCTGCAAAGATTTGGGCAGTCCTGAGGTGTCACCGAATTGCCCTCCTTCTTGTTGCTTAAAAGAGGTCTGCCTCCATTTGTGCCTTGTTATCCTTGCCTGTTAACCTCAATTTGCTTACTAAAGCAATCTGAGGATGCTCTCCACAGAACAGAGGGCAGGATGGAGGGAATCTCTTATCTGCATCCAGAAACACTCACAGGCCAGAAAACATAGCAAATCAGATTTCATAAACTGCATGGGAAGAATGTGATGTTAGCATTAAAATATTAAAGAGTATTTTAAAAACAATCTTATGTATTTGAATTAATAAGATCCTGAATGTATATATGAAGAAAGAGAACCCAAACCAAAAACCCAATTTTTTCCTTGGCTTTTAGAAACTTGCTAATAACAGCAAGTAATGAATGGGCTGAAAGAAATATGAGCATAATAAAAACTTGCATTTATTTGTGATATAACCCATTAGAGTAGAAAATCTCATTTTAAACTGTCAGTTCTCATTGTCTTTAAAGGAATATTTGCTTCAGCTCAACCTCTGTTTCTTAAATTATATCAGTATATGTTTGTCTCATTCATGTCTCTTTTACTTAAAATATAGCATTTCTTACAAGACCAGAGGGTCTACATTTCTTTAAAACTATTCTGCCTTCAGGGACACCTGAGTGGTTCAGTCGGTTAAGCATCCGTCTTTCGGCTCAGGTCACATTCTCAGGGCTGTAGTTTGAGCCCTGTGTTGGGCTATGTGCTGACAGCTCAGAGCCTGGGACCTACTTTGAAATCTGTGTGTCCCTCTCTCTCTGCCTCTCCCCTTTCATGCTTTCTCTCTCTCTCTCCTCTCTCTCTATCCCCCCTCCCCCAAATAATAAATAAATGTTAAAGAAAAATTCAAAACTATTCTCCCTTCAAAGGTTTGAAAATTTTTACAAGGAAACAAAATTCAAAACTTCCCACTCCGTTTTATATGCCAGATACAAAAACTGATAATGCAAAAAAAAAAATATAATGGGGAAGGTCGGGGATACAAATAAAATATTTAATTCTATTGATATGTATACACTGTACACATACTCAAACACATATAAACAAATGTATACACAGGCCCACAATTTTCAGTACTTATGAAAGTCTGATTGATAAAATAGTGAAATTTATGAACAGGATGTGGGACATAAAAACCAAGATTTTGGAGCTCATAACTTTGCCATTTACATTTGAAATTTTAATTGAGTAACAGAAAATCATAATAAGTTCACCTTTCTTATTGTTTATACAAATATGATATCTATACAGACACATGTATGTAAAATTTCAAATAATATTTTAGAGCTTTTATATCTATTTTCTCTAATTTTATCAGTTCCTCTTACAACTACCATAGATACACCATTAGTAATCCCAGCAAAAAAGAAAGGAAAAAAAAGGAAGGAAAGAAGGAAAAGAAAAAGAAGCACCAGCAAACTACAAGACCCAACAGAATATAATTTTATACAGTGATTTATAAATTCTAAATATCAACAAAATCCTCATTATATGCTTAGTCTTCTGCGGTACTGTTACCTGTTGAGTTATAAGGTTAGATATTCCCTGGTGTCTTTCCACTGAGTTATGTTCTTGTTCAAATAAACATTTACTAAAGACTTTTTAGTACTAAAAATGCCATCATATGCTGGGTAGAAAAGGAGACAAATGATTACGTACATTCAATATTTTACATACTAGTTACATAGAGCAGTTACAAATAAAATTTATTTATTCAGCCACAGAGAATTTGTGCCCTTTTCATTACATAATAATCTTTTTCTTAATCTGTTACTTGTTTCCAGAAGTAAAATTTTGTATCACAAAATGTTTCATTGGTCCTCATTGTATGCCTCCTAGATTCATGGATATCTCTTCCATTAAAGAGTCAAGAGCTATATTTTACCCCTTGATGTGGTATTTTATTAAAAACTACAGAACATTGAATTCTACAGTTGTGCTAAGAATTAGTGGAATGAATAGGCAGAATGCCTTCTACTGTACTTGTTTTGATAAAAAATGGTAAAGGTCAATAGGAAATCTTCTAGTATGCTGCCCCTGGAAATGAAGACCTGATTCTGAGTACCAACAGTTTCCCTTTTATGAGAACACTTGAGAAATATAACTGTGGAAATGAGTCACAGTATTAGTTTTCTCTTCCTGAGCAATTGGTCAGTTTTTAGCACCTTAATATCATAGATGATGTAACTAGATTTCCCCTTGTGTGTTAAATGTTTTAAAATCTAGAATTAAATTTGCATATGCAAACATATGTATACTGTTTTTGTAGCCATCTCAGATTTGGCTGTATTTTATATTTCTTTATTTATTTTGCTATCTTACACATAGTTTTTAAATCAAATATATCCATCTCTATTTTCTATATTTTGGGAATCACCTTCATTTTTCAATAATAAGATGAGGTATTAAATTAAGGTAAAGTTAGAAGAATTAACCTAGTTAAATCTAAGGAAAGTTTGTGCAAGAATGTTCATTGGTTAAACATTCCATCTTTCAACTAGCAATAAAATGATGCCACTAAATATTGTAATACTCATGTTAGAATGAAAAGACGAATACAATAATGTATTCAAGAGCCTTATAACTAAGGAAGAAGACCAGAAAAGTTAATAAGAATTAAAATAAAGTGTTATATAAGTACAATAAATGAATCATACTCTGCTAAGTTAGAATGGATAATTAGGAAAGGCTTCTAAAGAGAGATGATGTTTAATTTTTTTAAATGTTTATTTACTTATTTTGAGAGAAAGAAAGTAAGCACACGTGGGATAGGGGCAGAGAGAGAGGAGACAGAGAATCCCAAGCAGTCTCCATGCTGTCATCACAGAGCCTGATGCAGGGCTCTAACCCATGAACCATGAGATCATGACCTGAGCCAATGTCAAGAGTTTGATAACTTAACTGACTGAACTACCCAGGCACCTTGAGGTGATGCCTAATTTTTACCATAAAGAATTAATAGGCAAATTGAAAAACAATAAGGCATTTTAGTCAACAAAGCAAATTTGGTATTTTTTTTGTAAATTTTATTTATTTGTTTGTGTATTTATTTAGTAATCCCTACACCCAATGTGGGGCTTGAACTCACAACCCTGAGATCAAGAGTCACATGCTCTACCGAATGAGCCAGGCAAGCATCCTGATAAAGTGCAATTTGTAACAAGACAAATGTGAAAAGATATCATAGAGGATTTGGATAACAAATCACAAGATTATTAGAAAACTAATTGGTTTCAATGATGTTGTATTGTCTCAAGAATATATTTTAATATATAACAAATGTCCTGTTTCATGTTTCATCTGCAGTATAAGAGGTATACAATAATACATAATATGTTGCATAACATGTCCTCTATAATCGCATTTTATGATGTTTCAATTGAAATTTGAAACTTAATAACAAAATATTATTCTGAGGTAATTTTTTTTTCCATAATTGGCCTTGTATATTTGAATTTAGCCCAAATTTCAAAAGATAAAGGTATACATTTACCTCATATTCTTTCCATATTGAATAGGATCAAATGAGATTCAGTTTTCAGAAAACATGAGGACAATCCATTCACTCAGGTGACTCCTACAAAAAGAAATATTAACAAAGAAGAAAAAATATTAAATCAACTACAATAAGCTCACCACTTTGGTTCCTGTTATTCTGGTTTTCATTGTTGCTTTTCTTTTTGTAGATTTATCTGGGGAGACAATTTTAGTTTACATCTTAACTTTTTTCATAGATGCCTTTGACCTGAATGACCATGCAAATCTTCTAAGGCTCAATGTAAAATGCATGTTATAATTGTGGTTAATAGAAAAATTATTTTAGCCCTAATGTTTCCATTTCAATGTACAAGTGGTAATGAGATGCTAACCCAACTGAAATAAAAAATTATGTAGACTAAGAGATGCTTTAAGTTAGCATGTAAGAAAATATTTACTCTAGAATCTTAATTTTACAAACGGAAAAATGGAGGACCAGAAAGATTAGGTAGTTGTTGAGGTTCAGACAGATCATTAGTGACAATACTTGGTTTGGAATTCATTACAGATTTGAGGTTTATTTTGTTTTGGTTTGCTTTTTGCATTGGTTTTCCACCTCAGTCTGATTATTTATCTTTACTATTTCTAGAATATATCATTTATTTCTCACAATAAATATAATGAGCCTATAATCAGAGCCTTGGTGGGACTTACTGATGAGATTGTCCTTAAAAAAGAGAGATGTAGTTGTCATCTGAACACATTGTTAGGGTATGGTCCAGGGCCTCAAAAGAAGCTTGGTTAGTGAGGGGCCCTGAACTTGTAGCTTCATCAGTTCACAGGAAATCCCTTCTCAATGAGCACAGTTAGTAACATTTATTCTGAGACTAATATTTTGCTATAGTCAATACATTATGTAATTTGGTATGTTTTTTCTTTTATGGGGATTACTGATGTGGTTATATTGCATATAAATTTATATTACATTCAAGAGTATATACACTTTCTAATTTCATAAACATTGGTTTCTTTTTTCATGTAGTAAAAAACTTATAAGGCTAATGACCTAGACCTCCCAGCTATCAATTTACTAAGGTGTAAAATATTTAAAACGAAGACATAAATATTCAACTGAAATTCTGTGGATATACATACTTATGATGTTTGAGTGGCTGTTTAGATAACATAGTTCTAAATTATTACAAATATTGTTATTATAAATCTAGAGATTTCTGAATTACATGAGATTAATTTTTATAAATACTTTTGTCATGACCAATGTTATGACAATAGAAAATGTTCTTATTTGCTATTAATGGATAGTATGAATTTTTATCTTATAATTCTTTAGGCATCCAGAAAAAAACATATTTCATTGAAATTAACCCCAAAATATTTCCTTATAGAAGTAAAGACAATGTGTTGTTGTTGTTGTTTAAGTGAAATCAGATCACCCTTCTTCATATCATTATTCAGATCACTCTTGCTAGAATGTGGGCCCCAAGAGGGCATAGTCTCGGGTTTTTCGGTCTGTGGCTTGGCACTCAACTCAATGCATATAGGAAACCAAATATTTTGAATGAATTAATATTTTTAGTTAAGTGTGTGCCATATAAATTTGAAGGAATCAATATTGAGAGTTACTAATAGTTTATTGAGTATTATTGTAATGTTATTTTTACTAAACATGTAATATAAATCTTTCATCATCCAACTTTTGAATCATTAGTACCTCTTATGACAATTGGGCCTTACTCTGCCTCTGTATATGTCATTTGTGTAACATAGAAAAAATTTTAGGAAACAAAATACTTAAGCTTGAGTATTATCATTAGCAATGCCATGCATAGGAAGCTACTCTTGCCCTTTATAGTGATCTATTAGTTGCATTAAACAATTTCGTCATTCAGCACTCACAGGAAAAAGGATTTAAGCAAAACACACTGCATTTTTTTTCTTTGCCCAGATAAAGGCTTTAGATTGTCAGATTTAATATAGTAAAAGGTTCATTGCAAAGACATTTCACATTTTCACAGGGCATGAAGCCTCTGCTCAAGAAACACTAAAGATGAAAAATGATGTCCTAGCAACTTTTCTTCCCTGATCATTTAAGTTAAAAGATGGTTTTAAATGCAGGAGTTCAAATAGAATTTAGAAGGGGCTTTAGTGATAATCCTACTTGCTGCGATGAGAGATCCCATGAGTCCTCAGTACAGGACTCCTGAAAAGTAGTAGGTTCTAAGAAGTTAATGCACAGGACAATATGATAGCATTAATACTTTATAGTTGAGCAGAATGCTATGGTCTATGTATGCTTTGCTTTTCCAGTCAGATTCACACTACATTTACACTTTGGGATAAAAGGTAATAGTACTACAAATATTAACTTACACTACATTTTATGCTTAGGAGGAGGGAAGAAAAAGAGCACAAGTTATTTTGATTATTTTGCTGGACTGCACTATTTAATATTCTTGAAGGACGGTAAAGTGTAAAATCCTTAATATAGTTATAGTGTTATATACAAAAAGTAATATATTAAATTTTAAGAAGTTGAAATAGACCACAATATTTATATAGTTATACATATACTTGTATAACTATATATTTGTATTCTTTTGTCAAAATTTGATTAGGGGAGGCTGGCTGGCTCAGTCTGTTAAATGTCCAACTCTTGATTTCTGCTCAGATCCTGATCTCACGGGTTTTGGATTGTTTTTGTTGTTGTTGTTATTGTTGTCTTTGTTTTTAAGTTTTTAAATACTTATTTATTTTTGAGAGAGAAAGAGAAACAGAGTGTGAGCAGGGGAGGGGCAGGGAGAGAGAGGGAGACAGAATCTGAAGCAGGCTCCAGGCTCTAAGCTGTCAACACAGAGCCCTACGCGGGGCTCTAACCCACGACTGTGAGATCAGGACCTGAGTTGAAGTCAGACACTTAGCTGACTGAGGGATCCAGGTGCCCCAATGATCTCACAGTTTTGAAATCATGCCCTAAGTCAGGCTCCCTGCAGCACATGGAACCTGCTTAAGATTTTCTCTCTCTCTCTCTCTCTCTCCCCTCCGTTGCTCTTCCCTTGCTCACATGCAAGCATGCATGCACTCTCTGAAAAATTTTTTTTTGATTAAAGACTTTTTGAATTAGACATTTTAATGCTTCTTGAAATATATAGGAGTTTATATATATATTTACAAAATATTTTTACAAAATATTTTTACAAAATATTTTTACAAAATACAAAATATAAAATATATTTACAAAAAATATATATATATATAAATATATATACAAAAAAATATATATATAAATATATATATTTATATATATATATATTTACAAAGAATAGTACATCGTGATTAACCTTTATCCTTAGTCTGAGAGACCTAATTATTAGGACGACTCTAAGCATGTGGAAAAGAGGAATGCTGGCTTTTTCCTACTCTTGAGCACTTAACTAGTTTTGTCCTTATTTGGTATAGACTCCTTTAAGAAGGTTAAGATTTTGTTAGCTTTGCAGTAGAATTATTTACCTCACTTACTTTTTTATAAAATAATTAGCTATTAATATTGAATCTATTAGGCACTTACAGATTAAGTTCAGCTTGATATTTTATTATGTTAGATTGTAACTTTCAAACTAAATTGTATTAATTCAACAAATATATTGCCAAGAATTTCTCTGATGCCAGAGAGACAATTGTGAGCACTATTTTTACCTTGATTAAAAAAAAAACTGTATTGTGTAATATGTGTCCGTGCCAATGGCACAAAATGATGTATGCCTCTGAGAGAATACAAATTAATTTTATATATGCTTATATAAAATATATAATATAAACATGTGTAGATGTATAAATATTAAATGCAATGTAATATAATATAAACATATACATGTATACATGTATGTAATATATAAAATTCTAACTTTATTTTTTCAAAAAAAGTTTATTTACTTATTTTGAGAGAGAGAACGAGCATGAGCAAGGGAGGGGCAGAGAGAGAGGGAGAGGGAGAATCTCAAGCAGGCTCCACACAGAGCAGAGCCTGACGCATGGCTGGAATTCAAGAGACATGAGATCATGACCTGAGCCAAAACCAAGAGGTGACTGCTTAATCAACTTAGCCACCCAGGCACCCCTAAATATCGTAACATTAAAATATAAGTATTGGAGTTTCTTTGGTAGATACTTGGAGGGTTTAGTAGCTGCAGGTAGTTGTGGAATGTAATTATATTCCTCACAGCCTTACTGTCTGTGTCAATGAAAACTAAAGCGCCAGATCAAATTGGAATGCACGTATACTTATTTGCTAATAAAACAGAAACAAGCAAAACTAGACTCACTACCTGATTTGTAAGCTAAATAAAGGACAGCTTTTTGTAGTGTAATACAACTAAAGCTGTGGTTTAAATTAGGCAACAGAATCCTTATATTTGGCTATAATTTGACCTTGAACAGGTGACTGAACTGAACAAACTATTACAACTATCATCTTATAACTTTATCCCATAATCATATAAACTGTTGATATGAGGACAGAGGTACTTATAAAATATTCCCTCTTAGTCCACATATCTTAAAGACAATTCATTTCACTAAGGGACAGAAAATGTCTATCAAATGTTTTCACAAAACATTGTACAGTTAAAATAACTGATGCTCTTGTAATAGTCCACACCTGAATCCGAGCTTCTGGTTAGTGTTTAAATGCTAACAAACCACTCTTCTTTGTGGCAGCTACCTTCCCAACTGTTACTTTAGATAAAAAATATTTCAGATATTATTTAATTGGCCCCTTAATAAAGGCTAAAGTAAAAACGATATGAAAAACTCATGTACTCTACTTGCTGCATATTTGGACAGAAGTTAGAGACAGTGAGGAAATTAAAACTTCTGATTTTTTAATGAATAAAACAACTTTAAATTGTTCCTAATACATTATCTTATGTTGAATATATATTCTTTCACACTACTTGTTAATAAAAGACAAATGGTTTCATCTATAATTTTTTTCTTTAGGGTTTTTATCTTTTATTGAAACAGTAGTCCCATTAATTTTTTTCTATATTACAGCCTATCATTTTGTTTTACTGTGGGAGCCCGACAGTGACCACAAGAAAGCGTGGTTAGGGACGCGGGGATGTGCCTGCACACGGGGCTCCCTGCCTGGGCAAAGCATGCCTGCAAACAGGATGCTCTGCCAGGAGGCCTGCACACAATATCCAAGTTTAATGGTCCGCTCGCAAACGAGGGAACATGCCCTCCTTAAAAGTAAGGAGAAGGCTGGAATTGTGAGCAGGCCTCTTAGTAAACATGTTGTGGTCACTTCCTCCCTTTGCTCCCCCCTGTCCTTGAAATGTGTTTGGCTACTTGCCCTTAATTGGTAAAGGAATGCATCTTGTAGGTTTCAGTTTGTATCCAGTTACTGGGGTATTAAATAAACCTCAAGAGGGGCTTGCATAGAATTGTTCCTCTGGCCGGAGTTGTGTCTGTGTCTGTCTTTTGTGTGTGTCTTGTCCTTTGTGTCATTTCGTCCGCAACATTTACTTTCATCATAAAATGCTTATATTTCAGTAAGACCATGTTAATTATATATAACAAAATCAAAATAAATATTGAGATAGAAATTTCCTGTTTCAACCATTACAAATATAATTGCATATTCCATAAATCAGTATGAATAAAAACCTATTGACATTCAAACTCCTCAAGCAGTTAGTTGATTTTGAATCTCAGTATTTGACAAACACTAGAAATTCTAAGTTTAAAATGTGAATATTATAGGTAGAATTTACAGTTAAGAAGAATAAGGGGAGAATTATAAGAAAACTGGTGCAAAAAACAATTGGATTCATGGGAATCTAGACCATTAACCTAATTCCTTCTGAGACAAAGTTTTAACCTTGACCTTATTTTTGGCCTTCAGCACATGAAATCACATTAAACTAAAAGTTGCTTTAAAAAAAAGAAAGAAAAACATAAGTGCTAAAATCTCTCCCAAGCAATTTATTTTTCATTTAATTTTCACAATAGCTCTTTGAGGTAAACACTATTATTATCACTGTTTTATAGACCAGAAAACAAGCTCAAATAGTTGAAGCAAGTGGCTTACTGGCATAAGGATACTAAAAACTTTTTGCAACCAACTCCATGCTTTAAGAGATATTTTTATTAATACTCTTCTCAGGTTCTAGCTCAGGAAACACTTCCATGTCAATCAATTACTCTCAGACAATTGGCAAAATGCTAAGACTTTCTAATGGAATGATGTGTATGCAGGGAGAATGGGGGGAGGGAGGAAGGAGTCAACAGGAAAGGACACTTCAGGGACTTGAGTGCAGTTATTTTCAACTTCTGCAGTTGCTTATTTTGTTTATGTTTAGGTTTAGGTTTCCATTTAATTAAATACAACTGTATGGGTATAGCAGGACAGGACTGTATATGTATAACAGGATAGCATGTTGATTAGTAAATTGATATGATTTTCTCTGCTGCCTCCTAAAATAGCATTTCTTAGTGTCAGGTACAAACTATACAAGTTCATCACAGTAAAATGATGGGCTCATGGGATCCCAGTCAATGCAATTATTTTATCTGATATACACATTTAATTATACATTTTGTAATACTGAAAGGGATACACATCAGAAAAATCGCTTAGTGGAATTTGCTGTCTTGAAATCATATGTTTACATTTCAATTTACATGTTTCCCTATTGTGATCATTGGTTAAAGCATAAGAGAGACATGTTACAGCATTATCACTGTTAAATAGAATCCACTCAAAATTATTTTATAATTTATAATCCTTCAACTTAGCATTTAGGAAACCTTGAAATCTAAAGCTTTATACCCAAACCCCTTCACTAGTAGTCCGCTCTTGGAAAGTATATCTGGTTCTCATTTTAGACTGTTATAACTGTTTTTTACTAGAAGCAGCCAACATGAATCTGTAATAACAAAGGTCAGTTGCTGCTACAACATAAGAAAGCATGAAATGACCGACAAGAGACGTTAACTGAAAATTCTAGGGGCGCCTGGGTGGCTTAGTCGGTTAAGCGACCGACTTTCGCTTGGGTCATGATCTCGCGGTTCGTGGGTTCAAGCCCCGCGTCGGGCTGTGTGCTGACTGCCAGCTCAGAGCCTGGAGCCTGTTTCAGAGTCTGTGTCTCCCTCTCTCTCTGACCCTCCCCTGCTCACGCTGTCTCTCTCTCTCTCTCCTAGAAATAAATAAAACATTTAAAAAAAAAAAAAGAAAATTCTATAGAAATGATCTCTAACCTTGACTCTTAAATCTAGAAATTTATAGAAGGCATATTAACCTGTCTGCATCCCCTTAAAAGATTTAATATGGGAAGGTAAAGGTAAGTGCTTCATTACAAGTAAATTGAGGCAGTTGATTCTCATCGCTTAAGACAATTTTGAAGACAATGAATAAAAATGTTGCCATGTAATAAGATACAGAAGAAAAGTATCCTGCCTTTTTGATTATTTATTTTCTCTTATCTTAAAAAGGTGCTAACAGCACACAATGTCAAATGGCTGAGACAGAGAGAACTGGCTAGAATAACCAAACATGCAACACAGAACAGGAATGTTCAAGGTATAGAAGAGGTAGTAGAGTCAGATTAATGTGCAGACAGTATTGATTAGTTGGAAGAATTTTGATGTGGAGACTTAAGGGACGAGAGAAAAACAGGTTGATTAGAGCCAGAAAGCATGTAGTGCAGCTGATTCGCATTGTCTTGATGACCAGGTATTTCAGCAGTGAGATAAGCCAATCACACCTTCCCGAAAGCACCCTGAAAATTATGTATTTGTTTATATTTGCTTATGGCATGCATACTTTTAATATGTCAATGACAAACCTAGGCTAGGATAGATAAAATGATTAGGATCGCATATGTTTTTCTGTTGTATTGGAGACATACTTACCTTAGTCTCTCCCTTTCAGTTTATAGCCCCTAATATCAAAGTTAACATTCGAAACTACAAATCTGCTTGTTTATCCACCTGTGCAGGAAGAACAAGTGCCTTTATGTGACATTCAATGCTCACCAATATTTAGCTTTTGCCTCTGCTATCTTAAGTCCTACTCCACTCTGCTACTACATACCCTGAGATTTATCACACTCACGAAATGAAATACCAAGCTGGAAACTCACAAAGCTGTTTTACAGCCTACTTTTCCACAATCTGTTGCCTCTACCCAGACTGACCCTTCCTCTATTCCCTGACTAGATTATGCATCCCTCAACAGATGGCTATAATGTCATTTCCTAGGTAAAGTCCTCCTTTACCACTCTTGCAAAGCTATAATCCCCTCTTATCTGCTCCAAGTACATCATGAGTGTGTTATAGCACCCATGATTCTAGATCATGATTATTTAATTCCACATTTTTCCACATTTATTCTTTTAGCTTTTAGAATGAGGCTATGTCTTATTCATTTTTATTTAACTGCCCACAAGTGCCTAAAACATTTCTAGCTCAATTTAAAACTCTATAAAATAAATGTGAGATGCTGTCAATGATTACAGAAAATTATTAACAAGAAATTTTTAAAAAGTTAGTTCCCTGCTAAGATGACAACCATATCTGTTTAATTTCTACATGAACCCGAAGTTCAAGCACATATTAATTTTTTTTTCTTTTAGGCAATAAACCTAGAAGAAACTCAGGAATATCTCATTTCAATCAAGAAATAGTTAATAATTAACAAAAGCATAAACACTGCATCTTAACTAATGAAGTTATTAATAATCACTGGGTCTTTACATCACCTCAAGGTTAATGTGTAATAGAAACAAACTGTGCTCAAATGTGGGAAAATTCATCTCTCAGAGTCAAATAGAAAATGTTTTTAGCACTGAAATGTGTTTGGTCTCTGGAAATCACTTGATATGTTAACTTGACCTTGTAGTTGATAAAATATGTTCTTTAAACCTTTAGACACTTGTTTTAGTCAAGATACTGGCATAGTTTTCTTTTCATCTGCTTTTCTGATAGCATTTTTTTTTTAAGAAAATGAGAACTATGTACTACTTGGCTTTTAAAAACTTCTATAAAAATGGCCCAGAAAAATATCCCATGATTCAGATATAGCTCAAAATATGTTGACTTAGAGAAATGGACATTCTGATTGATTTTTGATTTACAATATGGAAATTAATTACTCCTTTACTCTGATAGTTAAAGTCATATTACTTGACATGAAATAATGGGGAAAATCATCTTTAAGTTCTAAAATAAAATTATTTCACTTTAATATTCACAGTAATAACACTGTTTTAAATAAAACATATAATTTCTTCTTTATTATTGAAGTATAATTGATATAAAATGTTATATTAGTTTTAGGTGGAGGACATTGATTTGAAAATTCTATACATTACCCAATGCTTACCACAATAAATATAGTCACTGTCTGTCACCATACATAATTGCAATATTATTGACCATATTCCCTATGCTGTACTTTTTATCTCCATGACTTATTTATTTTATAACTGTAAGTTTGTACCACTTAATCCTCTTTGTCTATTCTGTCCATCCCCTCACCCATCTCCCCTCTAGCAATCACAAGATTGTTCTATGTATTTAAGAGTCTAATTTCTTATTGATAGTGATTTTACTTAATGATTTGGAAATTTATTCTGTGAGCATTTATTAAATCATTAATATTAATTAAATACTATGCTTTACCTTAAAAATTAAATATGATCAAGAATCAATAGAATTTTCTCATAGAGGAAAGTTTCTTAAGGCTTTATCTTTTCATTTTCTTTCAAACCACTGCACAACCTTTTCCATATCTTTTGGGAATGTGTAACATCATATGCTGCATTTCAAACCATTGAGGATTACTTTGTTATTCTGGGCTTTAGTTTGCCTAATTAGTCAGTTTTGTCATTATTTCCTTATTCTTCCATGGTTCATCCACTCACGTCTCTAGTAAGTGTCCACTAAGCCTAAATCACAGTTTCAGGTGCTTTGTGAGATGTAACAATTAATCAGAAACAAACAAACAACTTATTTTCACAAAGACTGCAGTTTCTTAGCAGACACAAACCCTACATTATTTTAATGCAATCTAGAAAAAATACAAACTCTATTTAAAAATATTATCAAACCTTGGTTGTGTTCTTTGTTGCTTGGTAAGGAAAAATTCTTTCTCTGAAGACTTAAGTACAGATTTGAATGGTGGTAATTTTGATATGTTGTCAAAGGGGAAGTTTTTTGTACTATAGGATACAATATAAGAAATGTCATGAAAGATACTTGGAACATAGAATAAACACTAAGTATTTCCTTTCACTGATTTAAAAACTTATGGATATACTAGCAGTAAATATAACTTTAAAAGTTTAAGGTCAGATACAGATAAAACTATTATGTCACATAATGAAGTTTTCTCTTTAATTTTTTTCCTCAATAGTGGAAAATCTTGTGAGCTTTTGAGCAGGAATAGTCAATACTAATGGAAGTTTAATCTCAATCTGATAGAAGCATCAAAATCAGCTTGAGAACACAGATATGTAGGTAATAAATTCAGTTAGGAGGCTACTGAAATATATCAGATTTGAGTAAGATTTAAATTATGGAGAAAACAAAAGGAAAGAACATGTTGTAAAAATATTTGATAAAAAGATCTCGCATTAAAATCATTAGGAAGTTGGGGTGCCTGGATGGCTTAGTCGGTGAGGCTACAAACTTTGGCTTAGATCAGAATCTCATGTTTTATGGGTTCCAGCCCCGTTGGGGGCTCTGTGCCGACAGTCTAGAACCTGGAGCCCGCTTCAGATTTTGTGTCTCCCTTTCTCTCTGTCTCTCCCCTGCTTGCGTGCTCTCTTTTTCAAAAATAAATAAACATTAAATTTTTTTTGAAAAATCATTAGTATGCAATTGGTTAATCTATTAAAATTCTGTGAGGGGCACCTGGGTGGTTCATTTGGTTGAGCATCTGAGGTTGAGCACCTGATGATTTCACCTGAGGTTATGATCTCAGGTCGAGGGATGGAGCCCTGGGACCAATTCCACGCTGAGTGTGGAACCTGCTTAGGATTCTGTCTCTCTCCGCTCCTCGCCCACTAATCTGCATTAGACCATCTGCGTATGCTCGCTTTCTTTCTCTCGCTCTCCCTCTCTTTTTCTCTCAAAAAAAAATCTGTGAAATTTACTCTAATATAAAGATTGATGATAGTGATTATTTTAGTGTAGATTAATATTTCTCAAAAGAATATAAGATCGTTTGCTAAAACAGAGTTTTAATTTGTAAATAAGTAAAATTCGTGTGTAAATCATGTATAACATGTTTTCCTCACTTTCCCACCAGTGCACAAAACTTATCTATATGTTAAAGCAAAAAAAAAAAAAAAAAAAAATCTGGATTTTACATTAGTTTGAATAATTTTCGCCTCAAGCAAATAACCCTAGGTTAAACCTGAAACAAACACACAAAAAATTATGAATAACATATTTGTTTTCATTTCTAAAATTACTTCTTAAAAAGTTGTCAATAAATGTAGCAATGATTAAAACTAGATATATGCACATCTATTTCCTATTTCTTTTCTGAAAGTGAGAGAAAAATATCACAATAATATCAATTGCCCCTTTCATATAAATGATATATAGCAGATAAACAAACTTTTCGGTCATCAGTTGTTAATTTACAACACAAAACCAAATTGGTGAAAGTATATGGCTGATTTTTCAAAAAATAAATGTAGACTAACATTGTTACTATTGCATCACTTGGTAATAGCTTCTTCCTGGGAAGAGTTTGGATCAATTCGCATAAGTGGCTTAGGTTACTTCTGAAGAAAAGGATGGAGATCCTTCAAATCCAGAGTTAGAGGATCTGTTGTGGTGAACTAAGGAATTTCTATCCCAAGTCCACGGCAAGGAAAAGCACTGAAGCCCCAGCATAAAATAGCCTTTGAGGACAAGGTAAACTTGGTAGTAGAACACCTGAAGCAAAATCCCTAAGGTCCTGGGGGTTTAGAGAGAAGAAATGCTTTGTGACTCCTTCATTCTATTATGTGCATATATACCTGTATCTTTTACATTAGTACTTTTAAGCTGCACATGATTAGCAGCTTTTCTCTTTTCTCGCTTAATGTGGACAGGTGTCAGTACATAAAAAAACTGCCTTTTTCTTTAAGTATTGAATTTAAATTTTAGGTATTTGATTTTACCATACTATCTCGGTCAGCTCAGGGCACCAAAACAAAATACCGCAGATATGGCAGCTTGAAAAACAGAAGTGCATTTCTCACAGTTCTGGAGGCTGGGAGCCCAAGATTAGCGTGCCTGCATCGTTGGGTTCTGCTAAAAACACTCCTCCTGTTTACACACAGCTGCACTTTTGCCGTGCCCCCCATGATTTAGGTATAGCAGTTCTCTCTTTTCTTCTTTAAAGTCACTAATCCCCTCATAAGCACTTCACCCTCATGACAGCACCTAACCCTAATCACCTCCTAAAGTCTTCATCTCCAAATACCATCCCATTGAGAGTTATGAATACAATGGATGGATTTAGAGGGACACAATTCAGTCCACAGAACTCACGTTGGTCTCTCACTGTATTCTCTTATTCTTTCTTTTGTAATTTAATTTTTTTAATGTTTATTTTTGAAAGGGTGTGCAAGAGACTGGGGAAGGGAAAGAGAGAGAGGGAGACACAGAATGAAAGCAGACTTCAGACTCTGAGCTGTCATCAGAGAACCTCACATGGGTCTTGAACTCACAAATAACCTGAGACAAAGGTGGACACTTAACCAACTGAGCCACCCAGGCGCCCATGTATTCTCTTATTTTTTCAATATCCCATTCATCTGTGATAATGTCTTCCTCATTCCTAATCTAGGTTATTATTACTATCCTAGGTTTTAAAATCAGATAGGTATACAAGTCAAAATATTTCAGTGATCTGTTCAAATAAAGAGCATTGGAGCTTATTTTTACTACCTAGATCGATTTGTTTTCTTTCATCAACCTCAACTATTTTATTTTTATTAATGGTATCTCCCTAGTGAAATCTGTTTGTTTAGCTTTTTAATTTGAAAATATATTAAGTTTTATTTCTTATCTCCAGAAGTTGTATATTTTCCATTTAAATAATTCACAGTTTTATACTAATCAATTAAGCCAAGTTAATTAATTTAGTTGTTCAATTCTTCAGACATTGTTATTTTTCTACTATATTCCTCTAAGGCTAAGAGTTGCATGTTTAAATTTCACACTATGATTGTATTTTTATCACTGCTGGCATTTCTAATAGATTTTACATTATGAATTTAGCTATGTCTTTTGGTGCAGACAGGGTTTTTCGTTTGGGAACTTTGGTATCAATTCTATATACGTTGTATATAAATGTAGTTATATCAAATGCCCCTCTGTATCCTTGTGTGACATTAATATTAATGCAAATTCTGTATTTTCATTTACATTTGCCTGCTCTTTAATTTTTTTACTTACCAATTTGTTTTTCTCTTTTATCCCTTTATATATGTGCTTATTAGACATATCATGTGACTGTTTTTTGTTTGTTAGCCTAATCTGAAAAGCCCTTTTTTTATTTCAAAAAATGAGTTTTTCATCATTAGCATCAAAGCTAACATACTTTGTTCTTTCTTTCTCCTTCCTTCATCTTCTTCTTCGTCTTTGTCTCCTTCTCCTTTTCTGTCTCCTTCTCAGTCTCTTTCCCGTCCTCCACTCCTCCTCCTCCTTCTTTTTTTAAAAATTTTTTAAATGTTTTATTTATTTCTAGGAGAGAGAGAGAGACAGTGTGAGCAGGGGAGGGTCAGAGAGAGAGGGAGTCACAGATTGAAACAGGCTCCAGGCTCTGAGCTGGCAGTCAGCACAGAGCTCGATGTTGGGCTCTAACCCACGAACCGCGAGATCATGACCTAAGCGAAAGTCGGACGCTTAACCGACTAAGCCACCCAGGCGCGCCTCCTCCTCCTTCTTCTTAAATTATCTTAGTATGTTCCCTCTAACTCTTCCTATATTTCCATCTTCCATAGAAGATGCTATTTCTTTTATTCTTTACTCTTGTTCATTGGAGGTTTCAATTTACTATTAAATGCTGTTTTAATCAGAAGTATATGACTCCCATATTTTAAGTCATTTTTTTACCAACACACTTTTGTTCTAAATAAAATATTCTATCACCCCTCTAATTCCTCCCCAACTCCAATAAAATAAAATACTGGGGAGTTCAGGAATATTACAAGGATATGTCCAAGTGTGAGGTTGTTTTGTTTTGTTTTCTTTTGTTTTTGACCTCATTAATCCTACCTGGAACTCAAAGATGTTTCAATCTATATATCAAGATTTTTCTTCAGTTCTGAAAATCCTTCTTCTACCATATGCAAAAATTATAACATCTTTATGTCTCCTTTTATTTCCAGGAGCCACTACTATTCATATATTCATTCTCCTGGATTTTTTTTTCTAGTCTATTTTGTTTCAGGTTCCCATTTATTTAAATCTTTGTCCTATGCCTTCAGCCATGTCTCCCTCTTTATTTTTCAAGACTACTCATTTGGATCTTAATATCAATCTTTCTATCCTACTGTATTTCCATAACTATTTAATAGAAAATAATATATTTTTAAAATAAATGCACACACACACACACACACACACACACTTTTTCAAATCTCCACAAGTTTTCTTTTGTGATTACAAATAAATACCCTTAGAGTCTCCTTTCTTTTAAGCAATTTTGCAGTTCCTCTTTAATTCTATTTAGACTAGTGGGTTTGTATATTATTCTACTTTTCTTTTCTGGCAGTTGGGAAGAGTTGGTGTCTTTTTTTTTCCATGTGACAGCAATTCTCAATGCTGGCTACACATTCAGATTACCTTGGCAGCTTTTAAATTATGGATGCTGCACCCCAACTCAAGCAAATTTTATCACACCCCTTCTAAGTAGAGCTCATGAAAATATATATAAATATAGAATATATATATATAATATACATAACATAATTTAACATATTATATCTTTTATATATATTTATGTTTAAAGTTTTCCTTGATTGATCTAAGAACTACTGTTCATAAGCTCACTGTGTGTCAGGTTTAGCTGACTGGAGTACCCTATTTGATGGAATTCTGACAGATGGTGAAAAGGCACCACGGACTCAGACCCCATTGGGTCTGTTATGAAGAAGCAGTGAAACCATCAGTTTTCTGTTATGGCTTCTGGGCAGAGAGAGGTTCCCTGTTCCATGGATTCTCTGTACTGTTCCAACCTGAGAAGATTGAAGCCATCTGTTCTACACATTTTTCGCTTCTTGGGAAGCCAACACCAAAGAAATCCAAAAAGCCACTTGAAATAAATGTCAGTTGTCTCTCTGGGGAACAATGTCTATGATGCCAACTTGTTTTTGGAATTGCTTCTTGATGATCCTTACCGATGGAGTCTGTTGTGTCTCTCAGAAACTTACCTGGGACATGTTATGGAAGCCTAACAATCTTACAGTCTCGCTTCTATCCAATAGCCTGAAAATCTCATCACTGGTACATCTCCCAGAAGCAAAAAAATTAAAGATTGACAAAGTGAGGATCAAAAAGGTTAAGAGCTTTTCACAAAATCACACAGTTAATAAATTATTAGTCTTAATACAAACAATCCTCAAAATGTATGACCTTTCCACTACCCACCTGCTTCATTTTCATTTAGCATGAAAGCAGAGTATTTCACAGTTTATCTAATTTAGCAGTTATTGAAATACAATCAATAGAGTATAATCAATAGGCTGTACATAAAAGTAAGTACATAAAAGTAAGACAAGATAATCCTAATAAACGAATTGTATTAAATGCTTCCAGAAATTAACTGCTTCCACAGTGCTGTTATCTTAAATTACTTTTTTTTCTTTTCTTTCTTTTTTAAAAAATATTTTTAATGTTTTATTTATTTCTGAGAGGGAGAGAGAGACAGTGTGAGCAGGGGAGAGTCAGAGAGAGAGGGAGGCACAGAATCTGAAGCAGGCTCCAGGCTCTGAGCTGTAAGCATAGAGCCTAACACGGGGCTCGAACCCACAAACCATGAGATCATGACCTAAGCCGAAGTCGGACGCTTAACTGACTGAGCCATCCAGGTGCCCCTCTTTTTTTTTTTTTTAAATAGTGTATTCTCAAGTTGATTTCCATATAACACCCAGTGCTCATACCAACAAGTGCCCTCCCCCATGACCATCATCCCCCTTCCACTCTCCCCCACCCCCATCAGCCCTCAGTTTGTTCTCAGCATTCAAGAGTCTCTCATGGTTTGCCTCCCTCCCTCTCCCCAAGTATTTTTCCCTTTCTCCTCCCCCATGTTCCTCCGTTAAGTTCCTTCTAATCCACCTATATGTGCAAACATATGGTATCTGTCCTTCTCTGCCTGACTTATTTCACTCAGCATAACACCCTCAAGGTCCATCCATGTTGCTACACATGGCCAGATATCATTCTTTCTCATTGCCATGTAGTATTCCATTGTATAGATAAATCACACCTTCTTGATCCAACGTCAGTTGATGGACACTTAAGCTCTTTCCATGTTTTGGCTATTGTTGAGAGTGCTGCTATGAACAATGGGGTACATGTGCCCCTATGCGTCAGCACTCCTGTATCCCTTGGGTAATTTCCTAGCAGTGCTATTGCTGGGTCATAAAGGAGTTCTATTGTTAATTTTTTGGGGAACCTCCACACTGTTTTCCAGAGGGTCTATACCATTTTACATTCCCACCAACAATGTAGGAGGGTGCCTGTTTCTCCACATCCTCGCCAGCATCTAGAGTCTCCTGATTTGTTCATTTTAGCCTATCTGACTGTCATGAGGTGGCATCTCAGTGCGGTTTTGATATGTATTTCCCTGATGAGGAAGGATGCTGAGCATCATTTCATGTGTCTGTTGGCCATCTGGATGTCCTCTTTGGAGAAGTGTCTGTTCATATCTTCTGCCCATTTCTTCACTGAACTGTTTGTTTTTCAGGTGTGGAATTTGGTGAGTTCCTTATAGATTTTGGATATTATCCCTTTATCTGATATGTCATTTGCAACTGTCTTTTCCCATTCTGTTGGTTGCCTATTAGTTTTATGGTTTGTTTCCTTTGCTTTGCAGAAGCTTTTAATCTTGATGAGGTCTCAATAGTTCATTTTTGCTCTTGATTCCCTTGCCTTTGGGGATGTGTCAAGTAAGAAATTGCTGCAGTAGAGGTCAAGGAGGTTGTTTCCTGCTTCCTTCTCTAGGGTTTTGATGGTTTCCTGTCTCACATTCAGGTCCTTTATCCATTTTGAGTTTATTTTTGTGTATCGTGTGAGAAAATGATCTAGTTTCATTCTTTTGCATGTTCTGTCCATTTCTCCCGGCACCATCTGTTAAAAGGACTGTCTTTTTTCTATTGGATACTCTTTCCTGCTTTGTCGCAGATTAGTTGGCCATACATTGTTGGGTCCAATTCTGAGTTCTCTCTTGTATTCCATTGGTGTATGTGTCTGTTGTTGTTCCAATACCATACTGTCTTGATGATGACAGCTTTGTAGTACAGGCTAAAGTCTGGGATGGTGACGCCTACCGTTTTGATTTTCTTCTTCAATATTACTTTGGCTATTCAGGATCTTTTGTGGCTCCATACAAATTTTAGGGTAGTTTGTTCTAGTTTTGAGAAGAATGCTGGTGCAGTTTTGATTGAGATTGCATTGAATGTGTAGATTGCTTTGGGTAGTAATGACATGTTAACAGTATTTATTCTTTTGACCCATGAGCATGGAATGTTTTTCCATTTCTTTGTGTCTTCTTCAATTTCCTTCATAAGTTTTCTGTAGTTTTCATCATACAGATCTCCTATATCTTTGGATAAGTTTATTCCTAGGTATTTTATGGTTTTTTTGTGCAACTGTGAATGGGATCAGTTTCTTGATTTCTCTTTCTGTTACTTCGTTATTGTTGTATAAAAATGCAACCAATTTCTGCACGTTGATTTTGTACCCTGCAATTTTGCTGAATTCATGGATCAGATCTAGTAGGCTTCTGGTGGAGTCTGTCGGGTTTTCTATGTAGAGTATCATGTCATCTGCGAAAAGTGAAAGTTTCTCTACTTCTTTGCCAATGCTGATGCCTTTTATTTACTTTTATTGTCTGATTGCCGATGCTAGGGCTTCCAGCACTATGTTAAACAACAGTGGTGAGAGTGGACATCCCTGTCGTGTTCCTGATCTCAGGGGGAAAACTCTCAGTTTTTCTCTGTTGAGGATGATGTTAGCTCAGGGTTTTTCATAGATGGTTTTTATGATGGTTAAGTAAGTTCCTTCTATCCTGACTTTCTCAAGGGTCTTTATTAAGAAGGGATGCTTTATTTTCTCAAATGCTTTTTCTGCATCTATTGAACGGATCATATGGTTCTTATCTTTTTGTTGTTGTTGTTAATGTGATGTATCACATTGATTGATTTGTGAATATTGAACCAGCCCTGTAACCCAGGAATGAATCCCTTTTTATCTTGGTGGATAATTCTTTTTATGTGCTGTTGTATTCTATTTGCAAGTATCTTGTTGAGGATTTTTGCATCTGTATTCATCAAGGATATTGTTCTATAGTTCTCTTTTTTTGCTGGGTCTCTGTCTGGGTTGGGAGTCAAAGTGATGCTGGCTTCATCGAATGAGTCTGGAAGTTTTCCTTCGATTTCTTTTTGGAATAGTTTGAGAAGAATGGGTATTAATTCTGTTTTAAATATCTGGTAGAATTCCACAGGGAAGCCATCTGGCCCAGGGCTCTTATTTGTTGGGAGATTTTTGACAACTGATTCAATGCCTTCACTAGTTATGGGTCTGTTCAGATTTTCAATCTCTTCCCATGTGAATTTTGGTAGTGAGTGTGTGTTTAGGAATTTGTCCATTTCTTCTATTTGTCCAGTTTGTTGGCATATAATTTTTCATAGTATTCCCTGATAATTGCTTGTATTTCTGAGGGGTTGGTTGTAATAAGTCCATTTTCTTCATGATTTTGTCTATCTGGGTGCTCTCTCTTCATTTTGAGAAGCCTGGCTAGAGATTTTGCTGGGAGCTGCACTGGCCTCGCTGGATGACAGTAACAGCGAGGAAATGGCAGCGTTTGCACAGCTCCTGCCATGAGAAACGAAAACTGGTATCTCCTTTTGCTACTACTGGCTCATGTTGGAAATGAGCCTTCTGGTATTGACCAGACCTCACATTATTCCAAATCAGATCGATATTCCCCACAGATTCCTCATAAGAAAAAGCCTATTCCTGCCTTTTCAAAAGATTTTAGATGAAAGCATTGTGGATGATTGTCAAAAGCCTCTTCCTATGGGCCTTGCAGATCCAAGACTTATGTAATAAAGGGGTCTAAGAACACAAGAGTTACAATTGAGCCTGCCCCTGAGACAAAGAGCCTAATTTAGACTTAAGGACAGATATCCACCCCCACCCTATTGTTTCTGCTTGGAGCATTTTGTGAGTGACTTATTCTGGTCTTGAATATGCTGACTGCTCCCTGTGAAGGAACCTATTGAGGAACTCCTTCTTTAGTGATAATGGGAGTAAACGTGTTTCCTGAAAGACCTGTTTTTCTTAATACTTCTCCTTAAACAAACAAGCTATTGCCCGTGCTCACAATGAACTAAACTTCACCCTTTTTATGCTAAAAACATTGTCTTGTATGCTAAAGAAACCTTCCTTCCCCATAGGATAAGCATCTAAATCACCTACCTCAATCACTATTGATAAAGGTTATGCATGAGTCTTCTACAAATCTATGTTCTGGGTAATTCTTCCACATCCAAGAAGTTTGTCATCAGAAATCATTGTCTAAGGCAAATGCCTCTTCTGTGCCATCCCCCAAACACTTAATTATAAAATAAAGTTGAACCTCAGTCAGAGCAGAGATGCCTGCCTGGTGAAGAGGAAGAATTTTTCGTGTCTGTCTCATCCCTCCCTCGCTGACACCGTTCATCCTTCAGGGACCCCTGGACCCAGCCAGAGCCAACCTCTGGCAAGATTTGTCGATTTTGCTTACTTTTTCAAAATACCAACTCTTGATTTCATTGATCTGTTCAACTGTTTTTTTGGGGGGATTCTATATTGCTTATTTCTGCCCTGATTTTTATTATTTCTCTTCTCCTACTGGGTTTGGGGTGCTCTTGTTGCTCTCCCTCTAGTTCCTTTAGGTGCGCTGTTAGATTTTGTACTTGTACTTTTTCTAATTTCTTGAAGTAGGCCGGGAGTGCAATGTACTTTCCTCTTAGGACTGCCTTTGCCACATCTCATAGAGTTTGAATTGTTTTTATTTTATTTTTATTTTATTGTTTGTATTTTCATTTTCATTTGTTTCCATATATTTTTAATTTCTTCTCTAATTGCCTGATTGACCCATTCGTTCTGTAGTAGGGTGTTCTTTAACCTCCATGTTTTTGGAGGTTTTCCAGACTTTTTCCTGTGGTTGATTTCAAGTTTCATAGCATTGTGATCTGAAAATATGGATGGCATGATCTCATTCTTTTATATTTATTGAGGGCTGCTTCATGTTCCAGTATGTGATCTAGCTTGGAGAATGTGCCATGTGCACTTGAGAAGAAAGTGAATTCCATGGCCTCAGGATGTAGAGTTCTAAATATATCGGTCAAATCCAGCAAGTCCATTGTTTCTTTAGTGATTTTCTCTCTAGTTGATCTATCCATTGCTGTAAGTGGAGTATTAAAGTCCCCTGTTGTTAGCACATTCTTGTACATAAAATAGTTTCTGTTTGTGATTAATTGCTTTATGTATTTGGGTGCTTCCGTATTTGGTGTGTAGACATTTATAATTGTTAGCTCTTCCTGATGGATAGACCCTGTAATTATTATATAAGCCCTTCTTCATACCTTGTTACTGCCTTTACTTTGAAGTCCAGTTTGTCTGATATAAGTATAGCTACTCCAGCTTTCTTTTGACTTCCAGTAGCATGATAGATATTTCACCACCCCCTTCAATCTGAAGGTGTCCTCAGGCTAAAATGAGTTTCTTGTAGACAGCAAATACATGGATTTTGTTTTTTTTATCCATTCTGCTACCCTATATATTTTGATTGGGGCATTTAGTCCATTTACTTTCAGTGTTATTATTGAAAAAATGGGTTTAGAGTCATTGTGTTCTTTGCAGGATTCATGCTTGTGGTGGTGTCTCTGGTACCTTGTATTCCTTGCAACATTTCCTTCATGTAGGGCTGGCTTAGTCGTGATGAATTTTTCAATTATTGTTTATTTGGGAAGACTTTTATCTCTCCTTCTATTCTGAATGACAGGCTTGCTGGATAGACTATTTGTGGCTGCATTTTTTTTTTTTTTTTTCTGTTCCTCACATTGAAAATCTCCTGCCATTCCTTTCTGGCCTCCAAGGTTCAGTAGATAGTAGATAGGTCTGTAACCACTCTGATAGGTTTCCCGTTTTATGTTAGGGTCCTTTTATCCCTAGATGCTTTCAGAATTCTCTCTTTGTGCTTATATTTTGCCAGTTTCACTATGAGATGTTGTGCAGAAGATCGATTCAAGTTACGTCTGATGGGAGTTCTCTGTGCCTCTTAGATTTCAATGTATGTTTCCTTCCCCAGATTGGAGAGGTTCTCTGCTATAATTTGTTCAAGGACTCCTTCAGCTCCTTTCCCTCTTTCTTCCTCTCCTGGAATTCCTATGATACAGATATTGTTCTTTTTGATTGTATCACTTAGTTCTCGAGCTCTCCTTTCTTGTTCCTGGATCAGTTTGTCTCTTTATCTGCTTCTTCATTTTCTATAATTGTGTCTTCTAATTCACCTATTCTCCTCTCTGCCTCTTCAATTCGTGCATTGGACGCCTCCATTTTATTATGCACCTCATTTATAGTATTTTTTAATTCATCACAACTATTTTTAAGCTCCATAGTCTTTGTAGCAATAGTTTCTCTGATGTCTTCCATGCCTTTTTTTAGCCCAGTTATTAATTTTTTGACTATTGTTCTAAATTCTTGTTCAGTTATGTTGCTTATATCTGCTTTGAGTAGTTATTTGGCTGTCATTTCTTTTTTCTTTTCTTTTCTTTCTTTTTTTTTTTTTTTTTTTTACAAATAGTTTATTGTCAAGTTGGTTTCCATATAACACCCAGTGCTCATCCCAACAAGTGCCCTCCTCCATGCCCATCACCCCCCCACACACACACACCCATCAGTCCTCAGTTTGTTCTCAGCATTCAAGAGTCTCTTGTGTTTTGCCTCTCTCTCTCTCTCTCCCACTATATCCCCCCTTCTTCTCTCCCCCACGGTCCTCCATTAAGTTCCTCCTAATCCTCCTATACGTGCAAACATATGGTATTTGTCCTCTGCCTGACTTATTTCTCTCAGCATAACACCTCAAGTTCCATCCATGCTGCTACACATGGCCAGATTTCATTCTTTCTCATTTTGGCTGTCATTTCTTCCTGGAACTTCTTTAGATGAGAGTTCTTCCCTTTTGTCATTTTGGCTAGCTTTCTGTCTCTTGTTAGTTTTAAAAGCTTGTTATACACTCTGCACCGACTGTACTAAAGAAGTACAGTACTGCTGTATTAAAGAAGGCTCTTTGACTATCCAGGGCCTGTCTGTTCAGGAAGTGTTCTTTGAATGGTGTCTCTTGGTCTGTCTTGTTGAGACTTTGGTTATTTTATTTCCCTACTCATAGTGTTATTTGGGACTCTTCACTGTGTGTACTTCAGCTTGCTTTTTGAGGTAGCCCTGGAAAAGAAAACAGACAGACAAACACACAGGAAACAAAGGCACACAAACGCACAGACAAATCCAACAAACAAGCAAACCAAAAGGGAAAAAGGAAAAAGATAAAAAAAGGATGGAGAAAAAAATAAAAGGAGGAAAAACAAATAATAAAAATAAAAAAGAAGAAAAGAAAAGAAAAAAAAAACCTCAAAAGACAAAGGACAATCTAAAAGCATAAAACCAGAATTCCCAGCTACAAATTAAGACCAGGGTTATGCAGTGCTGATGGTGGATCATATACGAAGAGAGAAATGACAGGACAGGGAGAAAGCAAAATCGGACAAGGACCAGGCAGAGAGACTAAGAGGCTTAATTCAGAGGGAGAAAGAGGAGAATATGGTAAGAGGCAAGGAGAAAGAAAGGAAGATAATGTTCCTTATTATCTCAGAGAAACTATATAGTTTGATTACTCCAGAGAGAGCGAGAGATAGAAAGAATATACATCTAGAGAATGGATTAAATATGACTGTTTAAGCAAACCAGTGACCAGAGTGCCCAGTCCAGTAGAGGAGAGGGATACGAATGAGACAAGGGAAAATCTATCTGAATAGTAAGAATTGATCTAGAATTAATCACGGCAATGCATCCATGTTGGTCTTGCCCTGGGCTCCGGTAAAAGAAAGAAAAAAGAAAGAAAGAGAAGCAGCTGTCTAGCGGGGATTGGCAGTGGTTTGGTGTAGCCTCCACTGCTTCCTGCAGACGCTCCCTGTGGTCTCTCCCTGGGGGTTGTGGGTAGAGAAATGGCAGCACCCCGATCCCTTCTCCAACCAAGCATTGCAAATCACTCTTTTGGGTCCCACCTCCCTGTGCCATGGGCATAGCCAAGGTGGGCCCTGTTCTTTGTCCCAAGCCATGCCTCGTTTCCAGATCTTAGTCCACGGGCTTTATTGATACCGCCCTAAATGTAAACCCACAGGCCGAGTCCTTCCACGCAGTTTCAAGCCTGCTGCTTCCCCACTGGGGATAGAGCTGAGCTGGAAGAGTGGAGCTGTTTCCGGCTGCATGGCTTCCCCTCCACATGGAGCTGGAGAGCAGAGTAGCAGTTTCTCCTGGCGCTGCCTGGGACCGGGTCACCCATCTCAAAGTTAGCTCCACAGCCAGGAACCTGATTGCTCCCTGTCCCGAGCTGAGGTTTTTCTCTTCTCTAGTGACAGTATTTTAAGCAGTTTCAGCCACTCTTTCTTTTCCCTCGACTCACCGTGGCTCTCTACAAAGGGGCTCTCTCCCCCAACTCCGTGTCTCTGGGTCCGGTCCATTTTATCTTCCCCAGTTCTCATTCACACACCTATAAGGTATTTTCTCAGCGGAGCCTGTCTCCTTTTCCTCCCAAAGTCCTGTGGTTCTGTAAGGGTTCCTATGGCTTCTGGTCTTCTCGTTTGAGAGATGGGAGTGAGTGAAATGTATGGAGCTCCCTGCTTCTCCGCCATCTTGCCCCTTCCTCTAAATTTTTTTAAATTACTTTTGAAATCAATACAAATATAGAAAAGATAAGCAAAATCTTTATGAATTAGTATCCATCATATTTAAAATATATAATAATAGAATATAATTAAAATAGGAAATGCATATAATGGTATTTCATAAGTAATCTGGACACTACATATTTATAAAATATTTAGTATACATATTATATCTCAGAATGAGGATTCAAATAAATAAAGTTTAGCAGAGTGGTGGTAAAGGAGGGACAGAATCTTACTAAAAGAATGGAAAAACTTCTAGAAAGTTGTCTATTTGCATTAGATCTAAGCGAACAGAATTTAATCAGACGAGCTGAGGTTTAGAATGTTAAAGTTCAGGGAGCATATGCATCATGATAATACATCAAATGATAAGGGATTTGGAAATTCAATGAAATTAAGTCTGAGCAGGTGGAATGAGGCCAGGTTAGATAGAGTCACTGTGCAACAACAGAGTCTATACAACTGCATTAGCAAGAAGATGGCTGACCGAACTTGTGTCAGCATGATTTTTCTGGGGGTGCTGTGAAGAAAACAAGACTGGAAGTAGGAGAGGCTGTTGGTGCCTGGCGGCAGTGTTATATTAGGTGCTTTGGGGAGTTCATGTATAAAACACAGACTCTGTTATTACAGAATTTAAATTCCATTTGGGAAGGCAAGATATTAGCATTCAGAAAATAGAGAATAACAGAAACTGTCATAGGACACCAAATTTGTGAATGCATTCATGTGCCAAAATATTTTGAACTTCAAATATGTGATAGGTATTAACATGTAATCAGGCAGGTGTTAAGTTAAGCCTATATGTTAAGCCTGGAAATGTCTCTGTCCCTTGTTGAATTATAAACAAACGAGGAAAAAAGTATATTGTCCTTATATGTAATTTCGATTACATATATTTGTTTTTATGTACATTACTAACATTCAGTGTGTAATCATATATCTTTGAGAACAATTACTACAACTCTGGGAGAAATTGATTGTCCTGAAAATTATATTGAGTGTCATCATCCTGTCATTCCTTAAAGGAGAGCAGCTAAAAGGTATCATCGAAGAACATTTATTTTCAAGCATTTCAATGTCATTAAGGAAAGTGAGCCTGGAACCACAAGAAGATGATATTGTCAGACAGTAGGCTCCAGCGGTAATACAGTGGAGAATGATTTGAATAGGACAATTGCTCAGATATTAACATCAGACCCTCTGAATTTAATATATATTTGCTAGGAGGCAAGTAGGATCTCTTCAATTCTCAACTATTATTGAGAAAAAATTTCAACAATTATTCATTTTTCCTGAATTAATGGAACTTGATTTATATGTCATATTGAATAATAAAATCTAGATCTGTTTCTTTTTCCATACTTCTTTATGGTGTGTGTCCCATATCTCCGGTTTCATCCCAGTGGCTACATTTACACATTGACATTTTGTTTACATTCATCTAGACAGCTGAAGAGATTTTTAATGGCATCACCCCTTGTCTCTGCACATAGTCCCTACAATTATGTAAAGACTGGGTCTGATGGATCTAATTAGAATACACCTCTAATGATACCACTCTCTTGCATAAAAACCTTCCTCAGAGTCTCAAATAAAATCTACACTTCTTAAACTGTCTTCTATATCCCACCTGCCCTTCTCCCCACAGTTTTTCAACTTTACTTACAACCTTTTATCCTTTAACAATAATATTAGTTTGGGTTCACTAAACAGCAGACGCTAAGGCAGGGTTAGCTATTCGAGAGGTTTATTGGAGAAAACAGCCTTAAAAGATTCAGAGAGTGAAACAGATTTCAGATTTTCATGCTTGACCTAACTTCTGCGAAGACAAAAGGGAAGGAAGGAGGATTGGGATTGGGTAGAAAGAGCCTCAACCCAGTTCCAAAAACAGTATGGTTGACTCCAGAGGCAAATCTGCAGCGATCCCCTGTGCTGAAGGAATGGGCCTGCATTAGCGCCTTCACCATGCAAAATCACTGTCCGAGAGTGGTGGGTAAGAAGTGTGGCCTTGGTGCAATTTCCTTGGTGGATACAGACAAGTAGTAGTCAGTTACAGGTGGGCACATTTTTATGGTTGGCATAACAACTGATGAAAGTAGGTATTCCCACTCTTTGCTATTTGTAGCCCGTTTGGTTCTTCTGTGTTAAGCTCAAGTGTTTCCCTTCACTTCCAATGTCTTGCCTCTGTGTTTGTGAAAATTACAGCCAACCTTTAAACCACAGTTCTCTTACCTTATCTTCTGTGACGTCTTCTCTAATCACCCAGTTATAACCCACAGCCTCTATAACACTTTTCTGTGTTACCTCAATTGTAATTTTTGCCTTAAAAGCCAACAACGCGTAGCTACAAGGAAAGCTGGCATTGGGAAGAAAAGCACTTTAAAATCTATGGTGATTATTTATTTTTCTTTAGGTGCATACAATATTCCTATTCTAAACAATGATTAAGTATTACCTGCAATCATCCTGAGGATTTTCATAAGAGGAAACATATATTTATTTAGCAAAATATTTAGAGAGGGTCTTTTTTGTGGAAAGTTTTTGATCAATACTTTAAATTGCCTGCAGGAAGGAAACATAAACGGAGCCCTCAGAAATCGAGGTAACGTGGCACAGTGGAGTGTGTTTAAATCTTTAACTGATTACTTGAGAAGTCTCTCTATATCCCTCCAGTGATACTATAGATGGAAATTTGATGAGAAGACTTAGGGTTTTAATACATTAGTATCATAATCTTCATCATACTGAATATTTGCACAATGTTATATATGTGCCATATGCTTTTCTAAGTGCATTTCATTCAATCCTTGAAGCAACCTTCTGAAGGTACCATAACTTGCTCCATTGTACAGATCAGGAGACTGAGGTACAAAAGGCTAAGAAACGTCTCAAATCACATGGCAAAGATGTAGTTGTTTTTTTTTTTTTAATATAGAGAATGTGTTGATGGAATGGATGAAGGTGGAATATTTGGGAAATGATCCAATAAATTCATATTCATTTGATCCCGAGTCTTTCAAGTTTTCTTATATAAACTTCTGCCACTTCAGTATAAGACACTACCGGGGTGCCTGGGTGTCTCAGTCGGTTAAGGATCCAACTTCAGCTCAGGTCATGATCTCACAGTTCGTGAGTTTGAGCCCCGCGTTGGGTTCTGTTCTGACAGCCAGCTCAGAGCATGGAGCCTGTTTCAGATTCTGTGTCTTTCTCTCTGACCCTCCCCTGCTCATGCTGTATCTCTCCCTCTCTCTCAGAAATAAATAAAAAACATTAAAAAAAAAAAGACTACCATTTCTTACATACACTGTTGGTATGGACTTATCCATTCTCATTTCTCCATACCACATCTAGCATGACAGTTTTTGAAAACTAAATGCAATTGCATCGTGTCTCTGCTTTAAAATTTTCAGTAGTTTCACATTGCTCTTAGGATTAGAAAAAAAAGAAAAACTAATTATTGTTCACATATAAGGCCTGCACTGTGTGGTACTTTAACTCTTCAGGCTTACTGTACACCTTACTGCCTGGCCCTTAACTCTCCAGACTTATTGCCACACTGGCCCTCTTGCAGCTCCTCAGACATACTCTGCTCCTTCTTATCACCAAGACTGATGTTCCTTCTGCCTAGAATTCCTCAGCCCCCCAAGCGAATCCTAATATTTCCCTAGGTTTTAACTTAGCCTTCACTTTTCCACTTAGGAGAAATAAACATTCCTTTCATCCCGTGGACAGGTCCTAAAGTGGCACCTATTGGTGAACATCATTGATTTATACCTCACCGCTCTCCAACCCACTGTACACTCTGTGGGAAAATGATCTGGTAGAAGCTATACTGTAATTATTGGAAAACTGGATTGATGATGAATGAATCCAAGAAAGGGAAGTTGTCTAGTAGTAACGTTGGATGTTAGCTGACTACTAAACTTCAATGACAACCTTGTTTCCATATGCCTACACACACACACACACACACACACACACACACACACACACCATGAATGATAGATGTTAATGACTTGTGAGATAAGCAGATTACTGGTCAGAGACCTTCTGCCTAATGGTTCTAGTACTACTATCATTTTCTACTGCAGTAATCATTCTCAAGCTTGACTGAGGATTTAGCTAAGGATTCAGTTATAAGTTATCACCCTAAAGGGACAGGCACCTCAGTGGCTCAGTTGGTTAAGTGTCTGACTTCAGCTCAGGTCATGATCTCATGGTTCATGGGTTCAAATCCCACATCAAGCTCTGTGCTGACAGTTCAGAGCCTGGGGACTGCTTCAGATCTCTCTCTCTCTCTCTCTCTCTGCCCCTCCCCTGATTGCTGTTTGTCTCTCTTTCTTTCAAAAATAAACAAACATTTAAAAAGAGAAAGAAGTTCTCACCTTAGAGAACTTTGAAACATCTCTGTGTTTAGACATCATCTCAGTCCAATTAGATCAGAATCTTCGTATTTCAGACATTAGTATTTTTTCAAAGGTTCCCAGGCGATTTCATTCTGCAGTCAAGATTGACAATCACAATTAAGGAAAGAATGAGATACGATACACGAATACAAAGTGTGTTTTTTCTCTGAAGATCAAGCAAAAGTAAAAATTTATCCTAAGCCAACATAATTTTGTAGGATTCCGAAAAAAATATCTCTGTGCAACATAGTGCATTTTGTTCTGCCTGTTATCAACATTTGAAAATTATATATATATATAGGGGCTTATATATATATTATATAGTGGCTCCTGGTTGGCTCAGTCAATTAAGTGTCCAACTCTTGACCTATGTTCAAGCCATGGTCCCAGAGTTGTGGGACTGAGTCCCAAGTCCACTCTGCACCGAGCTTGGAGCCTGCTTGGGATTCTTTCTTTCTCTCCCTCAGCTTCTCCCTCGCTCATGCACGTGCTTTCTATCTCAAAAGATATAAAATTTAAAATTATATATGTATTAGGGTGCCTGAGTGGCTTAGTCAGTTAAGCATCCAACTTTGGTTGAGGTCATGATCTCACAGTTCATGGGTTCAAGTCCTGTGTTCGACTCTGTGCTGACAGCTCAGAGCATGGAGCCTGCTTTAGATTCTGTGTCTCCCTCTTTCTCTCTGCCCTTCCCCAATTTCACACTATCTCTCTGTCTCTCTCTCTCTATTAGTATTTTACATCATAATTATATAGAAAACATATTAATATATTGTATATCATATGCATATATAGGATACTCACAAAAATATGTTTATATATACATATACAAACATGCATATATACACACATATATATACATATGTACATGCATATAAATTTAATATCATTGGGATTATGTTATAAATTAATGATATAAATACATTTAATTTTAGTTATCTATTTTTCCATTCCCAATTATGAAAGTTATTTTTTTAAATTCTTTGCACAGCATAACTGTGAGATATTAATTTTATGAACTATTATTTACTGATTCATTGCTTCTAAAGTAAAACTATTTTATAACACTAGATTTAAATCACCCTAATCATTAGCTCTAAGTATTTACTAGGTGCTACTGTATCCTTGACGGTGATTTTTAAAAACAGTTTAGAAAAGAAGATTAATAATAAATTCATGTCTAGAAGGCAATATACATATTGAAAACACTGGTAATTTAAATACATTTTGAGGCTTCTAGAAGGTTATATTAGTTATATTATAGTAATTTCTCTGACATAGTTATTAGGTCAAAAGAAACTTAAATGTATTGTTATTCATTTAAAAATAAATGTTCTTGGGGCACCTGGGTGGCTCAATCATTTAAACATCTGACTTCTGCTCAGGTCATATCATGGGTCTTGGGTTCTAGCCCCATATCAGGCCAGCACAGAGCCTGCAGCCTGCTTCAGATTCTGTGTCTTTCTCTCTTCTGCTCCTTCCCCACTCACACTCATTTCTCTCAAAAAATAAAGATTAAAAAAAAATGTTCTCTACCTAGACAAAAAGAGATCTCATTTTTTGTAGGCTAATACTTTTCAAATTATGTAATAATGGCAAAAAGGCAAACAACAATGCAATATTACAACCTAGCTTTATGTTGTCACAATTTTTTATTAAAACATAATCTCTTTAATTTGGAAAACTTTATAGCTTAGAATAAATTTAGCAATATTTTAAATGAATAATATTAACAAGGTTAGAGAAGACCAATTATTTTTTTCAGGAGAAAATATGAAGTATCTGGTTGTATTGATATAGAAATACTAAAATAAATATTTTGAGATACATTATGTAAGTGAAATTAAATTTTGCTTTAAGTGAAAATATTTTGGGTAGTGACCTATCCAGATGGACCACCAGCCACTGATTGCTTCCCATGTTCAAAGCCCTAAACTGCCCTTGCATACATTTATTCTCTGTAACCCAGGTAGAAAATGCTCAACTTCAATTTATGCTACTTTACTTGAAACTTAGGGAGGGTTTGCTTCTTTCATTGAACTGTCTTGAAGGAAAATTATACAAAAAATTCTAATAAATATTTTACAGCAGAAATCATAAGGGGAATAATATGTTTGAGACCAACAGTTTAAGATATGTAAGTAATTACGTTTTCTGAAATAGTACATTTTGATAACATAAAACATCAAAAAGACATTTTAAAATTCCTTACCAGAAGTAATCATGCAATTATTGAGCTTGAGATATACAAAAATGTTTCCATTAAATTATTATTACTTGTTTTAGTGCAGGTCTAATGTAGTTCCTGAACAAAGCACAGAAAAATAATTTTACATCTTAAACCTTGCATTACTGCATCTGTAAGATATTTTTTGGTAAACATAAGGAAGAAATTAAATGTATCATTCCAATTTTGAAATTATTCTGGTCCACTTACCAACTCCACTTAATGAGACTCGTGTCCAAGGAAAACATCACAGCTGCAGAAAGTATGCAAGTCACATTGTAAGGCATGCAGAGTTCATAAATCTGTGGCAATTTATATATGCGACACTCTAGGACTGAAACATGTTCATAAAGTCAGATAATCTCAAATGGTTAAAAAAGCCTAATATATATGAGCTCAGCTCATCGAGGGCAGAGACTTTGTTTGCCTTGTTCACCTCTGTGTTCTTAGCACTGTGCCTTTGGTGATAAGAACAATTCCTGACACATAATAGACATTCAAATGAATGAGTGAATGAATTAGCAAACAAGAGGCTGTTTTATTTTCAGGTTCCTTTTGAAAGACAATTCTCTGTGGGTCTCTCAAATTTCTGCATAACTTTTGAGCAAGGCACTGACTGCCCAAAAGGATGTTAATATAATGGAAAGTCTTAGAAGAGAGGATAATTCTTCTCTCTAGAGTGAAAGGCAGGTATGCATTAAAAGCATGCAGATAATGTCTCCTTTTGCAGTAATAGGCATGTAGGTTTTGTGCTCATGGTAAATCCATCTCCTTTCTTGTAATACAATCCACTGCATGTTCAAGTTCCAACTGACCCTTGTCAAAAAAATGCAATAGACAAATTTAACATGCAAGGAAGACTTTATTCAAGGCTATTGCAACAGGGAAGAGAGGCTAGAATTGTGGCTGAACTCAACCTCACCTAAACAAAGCCAGGAGGGATTTTAAGAGCTTGGTGGCTTCAGGGGATTATAGGCAATATGTGTTTGCTAATTGACCATACTTTTGGGTAAGGTCAATTTTCTATCTTTACAACAAGAAGTAGTTTTATAACTTGAAGCCAGGTATCAACTGAAGATAGGCTCTTAATATGTTTAAAAAAATTTTTTTTAGTTTATTTATTTTGAAAGACAGAGTAGCGGAGGGGCAGAGAGAGAGGGAGAGAGAGAGTCCCAGGCAGGCTCTGTGCTGTCAGCATGGAGCCCGATGTGGAGCTTGAACTCACTAACTGTGAGATCATGACCAGAGCTGAAACCAAGAGTCAGATGCTTAACTGACTGAGCCACCCAGGAGCCCCTCTCAATATTTTCTGGATGATTACATTCAAAGAACTAGCTCTCAGGTCCTTGAGAAAGAATTCCTGAGTTATAACACGAGTAGGAGGCACTTAAAAAGATTTCCATCTAGAAATGACAGAGAAATAACGTGCAATTACATGTTTTCTAAAATAAATGTTTTAGGGGCATCTGGGTGACTCAGTTGGTTAAGCGTCCAACTTCGGCTCAGGTCATGATCTCATGGTTCATGGGTTTGAGCCCCGCATCAGGTTTTGTGCTGACAGCTCAGAGCCTGGAGCCTGTTTCAGATCCTGTGTCTCCCTCTCTCTCTATGCTCCTCCCCCACTCATGCTCTGTCTCTCTCTGTCTCAAAAATAAATAAAACAAAAAAAAATTTTGAATAAATGTTTTAAAGAAAATGAGGTCAGGGGTCCTCAAAGCAAGAAAAATCCTGTCTAAATTTTGGTCAAGCTGAAGGCAAAGTTAAGGTCATATTGGTAATCCTCTTTGGGTCACCCTATTGGAACCAGGGCTTGAAGAATAAGTGAAAAACAAAGAAAAAATAGTGATACTCTGTTACTGTTGTTATGAGTAATGAATTAACTTTCTCCTTTGACACAGAACTCTCATGTCTTCTGCCAATATACGTATATTTATGGCAATCTAACTTGTCAGCTGACAAGTAAGGTAAAATTACAGATTCTCCAGAGCCCTTGACAATGAGGATTTGAATTTTTAAGAAAAAATTAATCAGAATTTCTTTCTATATAATGAAATAACTTCAGCTGTCGGAGACCGGCTCCAGCCGGGGTCCAGGGGTCCTTGAAGGATGGATGGTGTCGGCGAGGGAGGGTTGAGAGAGTCTTTCTGGTCACCAGGCAGGCATCTCCTCCCTGACTGGGGCTGAACTTTATTTTATCATTAAGTGTTTTCGGGACAGCACAGAAGAGGCATTTGCCTTAGACAATGATTTCTGATAACAAACTTCTTTGATATGTAAGAATTTCCCAGAACATAGATTTGTAGAAGACTCATGCATAACCTTTATCAATAGTGATTGAGGTAGATGATTTAGATGCTTATCCTATGGGCAAAGAAGGTATCTTTAACATACCAGACAATGTTTTTAGCATAAAAAGGGTGAAGTTACTTCTTTATGGACAGAGGTCAATAGCTTGTTTAAGGTGGAAGTATCAAGAAAAACAGGTTTTTCAGGAAACACCTTTGCTCCCATAATCACAAAAGAAGAAGAACCTCAATAGGTTCCTTCACAGGGAGCAGTCAGCATATTCAAGACCAGAATAAGTCACTCACAAAATGCTCCAAGCAGAAACAATAGGGTGGGGGTGGATATCTGTCCTTAACTCTAAATTAGGCTCTTTGTCTCAGGGCCAGACTCAATTGTAACTCTTGAGTTCTTAGCCCCCTTTATTATGTACTTCTTGGATCTACAAGGCCCATAGGAAGAGCCTTTTGACAATCACCCACAATGCTTTCATCTGAAGTCTCTTTTGAAAAGGCAGCAATATGCTTTTCCTTAAGAGCAATCTGTGTGGGGAATATCGGTCTGATCTGGAATATTGTGAGGCCTGGTCAATACCAGCAGCCTCATTTCTAACATGAGCCAGTAGTAGCAGAAGGAGGTACCAGTTTCCGTTTCTCATGGCAGGAGCTGTGCAAATGCTGCCATTTCCTCACTGTGACTGTCATCCAGGAAGGCCAGTGCGGCTCCCAGCATTCAGCCAATATTAACATGATATTTAAATATTTAGCAATTGCTAGAATTTAATAAAATTCATCTATGAAGAGAAGAATATATTGGAAAAGCAGTATATAGGAGTATCTATCTATCTATCTATCTATCTAATCTATCATTTATGTATCATCTATCTCTCCTTCCATCTATGACTCACTATTAATTTGTTTTATTTGCTTGTGTTTAGTGATTTCAGCTTATAATATGAAATGCTTCATATTTTATTAACTTTAGATAACTTTATTATGAAGTTACCAAAAAGCCATAACACAGAAAACCCTACCCTGAATTTCAAATTGATAATATTACATTGCTTAATGTAACATCATTTAAAGTAACAAACTACCTAAATAAACTGCAGTACAGAAATGTGTTTCAGAAGTAGGGGCACAATATGTATCATCTTTGATTTTTAGAATTTGCTTCTTCAAAGAGACATAAATAAGGAAATTTATTTTCTTCCATAAAGTACCTACATCATACTTACGTTGGTTCTAATTTTTTTCACCTTAATAAAATGATACAATTGATAGAAAATTGATAGTTTCTACCCCACTACTGTTGTGTAACAGCGAGAGCCTGTTTTGAATTGCATCACAATTTTTACTGCTAATCTGATTTTTAAAGTCTCACTGTGAAAAACATCCATTCAGTTTTCATTTCTCCCATGTTTTAGGTGTGACAGTTCTTGAAGGCCCTATATATGCTGTCGGAGGCCACGATGGCTGGAGCTATCTGAATACAGTGGAGAGGTGGGACCCCCAGAGTCAGCAGTGGACATTTGTAGCCAGTATGTCCATTGCCCGAAGCACAGTTGGTGTAGCGGCTTTGAATGGCAAGTGAGTAGATTTTTCTTTTTTCTCTGGACAATATTTTTAGTAAATATTGTTTTTAAAATAACTCTTAGTAAGCTGATCCAACAAAATATTTTTATAGATTTTAAGACTGTTATATGTTTTTTCCCTTTAATGTATTCTCCATGGATAATTGGATAACATGAATTGAATAATGAATGATATGAAGACTGCATATTTCTCTGGGTGTCTCTCCATATAAAACAGAAACCAAAACTTCACATTAATTGCTGGTTAAAGCAGTATCAAGTATAGTTCATAAGAATTATTTGCACCAAAGATCTGCATATTTATATGCTTATTGGTAAAATGTCTGAGGAGCTTTCAAAATGCTATTAAAAGTTTGGTGCTTAGTAAATATTTTTTGCATGATTATAATATTCTGTCCACCTTGTACCATTTCTAATATATCAGCCTAAATCAGTAACTATCAATCTCAATACTGTTGAAATTTGAGGCCAGATAATCCTTTACTGGAGGAGAGGCTCTGTTTTGTGCATCAGAGGTGCTGAGCAGAATTCTGGGTTTCTGTCCACTACATGTCAGCCCTACCTCCATCCTAGGGGGACAACAAAAAGTCTCCAGACTTTGCCTAATATCCTACGGAGATGACAAAATAGGCTCCCTCTCACTCCTGTGAGAACCTCTGCCCCAATCAAAGTTAATAACAACTTGGGCCTGGAAAAGGGCAAAAGCTTTCAGTCTCATTTCCCTACTTCTCTTTCCCCTATAGTCTATTTGCTAAAGCAGCCAGAGCAATCCTTTTACAAATATGAAGCATATGTCACTCCTCTTCAAGGCCTTCTCTTTGCAGAATACAGTGCCTATCTTCACATAAAGGGACCTACTGAATCTTCTCCTTGCGTCCTCTATTGGTTTTTTGTTCTTTGCATCAGCCAAATTGCCCTTGTATCTGTGCCTCAAATACGGCAAGCTCTAACCTCTCAGTCCCTTTGAATTTGCTGTTTTGTTTGTCCAAGATGCTCTTCCTACCAATCCTCATATCTCTGGATCCTTCTTATTGTTCAGATTCCATCTCAAAATTTTTCCCCATGGGGGTACTTACTATCCACCCTATTAAAATAGACTACCCTGCACACTATCTCAAACAATTTACTTACTGTTCTTGAAATTACATACATTATTGTTCTCCATCTCTTCTCACTAACATATGTTCAATAAATAGTGAGATCTGTCTACATCATTCATTATTATATCCCTGAGCATAATACACATTCAGTATGTCTGTTGAGTAAATGTTGAATAAATTGCCTTATCCCAATGAGTTACTCTTAATCACCTTAGACAATCTATTTTTTCTAAATATGTGTATATTTAGAAAGTTATTATTATAGCATGTTGTTAAAGAAATTGATTTTGTCATTTAAATTGTAAATAAACATTTCCATGGAATTAAAGACTCTTGGAAATTCAAATTTTAATGGCCATGCAGTCATCCACTGTCTGCAAGAAAAAAGAAAAAAAGACCTAAAGTGTAAGTAACTAGTCTCTGATTAGCATCTGAAGTATCTAGATATACCTAAAATATTTACATCTAACATAATATATATCTAAAATATTTCCCAAATATTTATATTATCAATAAAGCTGGATTGCACATTGTTAGATGTAATATTTTGTAATATTTGTCATTTTCATCATATTGCACATTACTGATTATTTCCTAAGGAAGAATTTCTATAAAGTGAGCAGGGGAATTGGGACTGAATTAAATATTTTATTTTAAACATTTCCTTCAGTAAGGTTTACCAAAAACTTCCTCAACAGCATTACATGAAAAATACCTTTTTCAATTCATCCTGATCAGCATCTTGTTACCATTTGTTACCACCTAAAAAAAAATATTGAAAAAAATTGAAAAATACTTTGTTAAAATGTAACTTTTTTATATTAGCAAGATTAAAGTTGTATATGTTGCTCATTCTATTTAACCAAGTAATTTCTATATTTCTACTTTTATAAAATATATAGCAATATTTTCCAGGCATCAACATTGTGTCCATTTATTCTTTTAATTGCATATGTTTTTGGCACACCAATTTCATGCTTATGTATTTATATCAACCTATTTTTGTTTATAATTGCCTCTGGGTTAGGCTTTTTCACGTTTCACTTAGGTTTATTTTAGGCATACAATTACATTGTTCATGTCATAGATACTTCCTGAAATCCCTTGAGGATTTTGCCTGGAAACAAATATTACAGATCTTTACCTTTGAAATCTTTTCATTTGAGAATATGGACCCTCTTTTCTCTCTTAAAATCAGCTTTATACATTTTGATGGCTTTGAATTTTGGCATAGGCTTCATATCTTATTTCTGAGGTCTGTTCACATATATTTATACTTTTGTGCATTTTATTATATACTTGTTCATATATATTAATAATTATATATTTACAGCACACTAGAGAAAATAGTTTATGTACCTATAATAACCATCTTACTAAATACATGTTAGTTCTATTAGTCTTCTAATTTATTATAACTGATATTTTAGCAAAATAAACATACAGTAAACTAATAATGAAACTTTATCCCTTCCTTCTTAATATTTACATTTATTTCATTTTTATTGTATTGCTAATGAAATAAAAGTAATTATACCAGGTGTCCATGTTTGTGTCCATAATTGGAAAGACTTTAGGGTTTCATAGTCTGTGTGTGATGTTAGTTGTTCTTTGAGATATATATACTGTATGATATTTAGGGTAAGTTATTGTCTGTAGTATGTTTAGTGGAGATTTTATCCTAAAAAATCAGCATTGGTTTCATGTTTTATTAAATTCCTTCTAAGAATTTATAAAAAGTGGTATTTTTTTCTTATTTGATCTATTCATGTGGTAGTTTATATAAATACTCTAACTGTAAATGGTCATTACACACCTAAAATAAAACCAACTAATTAATGTTTCATTATCCCTTTGATATTTTGTTGCATTCCATATTCTAACTATGATTTTGCATCTATGTGTGGTACACATAGCTTTTGAAAAACCATTTCACAGTTTTCATAATGATACCTTAGCATAATGATATCACAATGTGAATTGAGAAGCCTTTTACAATTTATCTTCTAAAACTCACTGTAAACATCAGAGATTTTTGAGCAAGAGAAAGAAATAGTGGTAGAAATTATATGTACGTGATTATATGCATTCCCTTTAAAATTTTTATTTTACTGATATTCTAAAATTTAGTGGAAGGCAATTCTATATTGTCTTTAATTCTATGACTATTAATAATCATTCTGTATTATTATAAAACTATCTTTTGTATTGTTTTATCCTCCTACTTTGATGTTTTATGTGTTAGCATATTTATTAATTTTATTTTACCTTAGCTTTTGTCTGTTTCATTATTGTTTTTAGTTTTTCTTAAATTTTATTCATTTTTGAGATGCAGGAGGGGAGAGAGAGAGGGAAACACAGAATCCCAAGCAGGCTCCAGACTCTGCACTGTCAGCAGGGCTCAACATGGTGCTTTAACCCACAAATCCTGAGATCATCACCAGAGCTAAAGTCAGAGCTTAATAGACTGAGCCACCTAGGTGCCCCTGTTTTTATTTTTAATCAAACTTGTACATATACAGAAACCATGCTTGTTTTCCCACCTTGTTTTCTTATTCATAAATTTGTGCTTGACTTAGTTTTATTTATTGACCTAATTTTACTTTATCTAGAAATTCAGAATTAAACAGAAGATAGTATTGTCTTCATAGTTTATTATTTAATATACAGAAATTGTATTATTCATACTTGAAAAACTGGACATTTTAATAGTTTCCAGCTCTTGAATTAAGAATAGTGCTGCTGTGTGTGTCTTTATGTTCATCCTTTGTGAGCACGTGTACACGTTTACGTGGGTATAGACCTGGCATTGCAATTGCTATCTGCATGGCATTCTTGTGTTAGTTTTAGTAGATACTGCTTTTGCAAGTGGTTTTCCTAATTTATTTACACATTAAAAGTGTATTCAAGTACTGGGTACTCTAGAGGTACCTGGATGACTCAGTTGTTAAGAGTCCAACGTCAGCTTAGGTCATGATTTCTATGTTTAAGAGTTCAAGCTCCGCATTGGTCTCTCTGCTGTCAGTGTGTCTGCTTCAGATCCTCTGCCTCCCTCTCTCTCTGCCCCTCCCCTGATCTCTGTCTCTCTCTCTCTAAAAAATAAATAAAATCTTTAAAAAAGTTCTGGATGCTCTATACCTCACTGACGTGGTAATGTGAGTCTTTTATCTTTTATGTATTTTTTTTTTCCATTCTAGTGGATAGAGCTATCACATTCCACTAAAGACTAAGGAGATTAAACATTTTAAAAATGTTTATTAGTCATTTGTCTATCTTCTTCTTAAAGTATATGTTCAAGTCTTTTCCCTGATTCCATAGGTTTTCTATCACTTTCATTTTGGTTTGTGAAGTTCTCCATATATTCTGGAAATTATTTGTACATCTTACATTACCATTATTTTCCAGGAGGGATATGTTGATTATATAATTTATTAGGCTTCACCTAAAAGAGACCTTTCCTGTGTCTTCACACACTGGTTGCCACTTGACTTAAATAGCTTAATGTCACAGAACTGTATCTTTAAAATTCAGTAGATATGACTTACTTATCTTTTGCTTTTTTTTTTTTTGTAAGAGAGAGCTGTAAGTCCAGTGATTTTTCGTCTTTAATACATTTTTTAAAGACCCAAGCCTTAATTCTTATAGATGTATGACTATGTTTTTATCAGATTAGGGTTAATCAAGAAACAGAAATCACATTAGTCATTTATCAATTATTCTAAACAAAGATAATACAATGTAAAGACTTGTTAAGTAGGTATAAAAGTTAATCAGTTAACCACAAAATCAACCAGAGAACACTATATCATAAATGTATCAACTAAGGGAAACCACTACCACTGATAGGGTTGGGGAACAAAAAGAAAAGATTATAATACATAGGATTTTTGGGGTGCCTGGGTGGCTCAGTCGGTTAAGTGTCTGACTTCGGCTCAGGTCATGATCTCACGATCTCATGGTTCAAGCCCCACATTGGGCTCTGTGCTGACATCTAGCTCAGTGTCTGGAGCCTGTTTCAGATTCTGTACCTCTGTCTCTCTCTGACCCTCCCCTGCTCACACTGTCTCTCTCTCTCTCTCTCTCTCAGAAATAAATAAAACATTAAAACATTTTAAAATTAAAAAAAAAAAAAAAAAACTAGTGCTTTGAAGTTTGGAGGTACAACTTTGGGAGTTGGAGCCGACATCTGCTACTGGGGCCACTACTTAGCTGGAGTTGGTGTCTGTGACATGAACGAGGGGTCCCTTAACCTGGGACCCTGTACCCTGGGGAGAAGGCGCCAGTATGCTGATCCTGATGGTTCTGACTGGTCTCAACAAAGCTGACTTTTGTAAGGGCTGAAAACTTCCAACCGGATACAAAAAGAAAGGCTGGAGGGATACTCAGAGGAATAAGAAACAGAGAGGAGCCAGACCCTCCTCCCAATCACTAGCCTTTCAGGTTCCCTCTTGCATCCATTAATGCCACATCCTGAAATGGAACCAGGTGGCACATCAGACAAGTAGTTTGCAGAATCGTAGGCACAACATCAGAAAAGCAGAGTAAGAACAGTATATGTGAGGTTGAGAGATGACAGCTTAGGAACTGACACATTGGTCTTGAAACTGAAATGTTTACCAGGGTACAATATGATGGCTACTTTTCTTTCTCTTAACTTAATACTTGGCGGTTCATTTTAACAATCTTAACCAGGTCTTTCTTTTACTTAGGAAAAGAAAGTCTATTGTCTCTTTTGTCTATTGAGAATTAAAAGAAAGTGTTCCCTTTTCCATTATTCTAGTTCTTTAGTTTTGAGATACATATTTTAGTGTATTCATTTAGTATATTCATGTTGGTGATTCTATGTGTGTTTGAGGACTGGGTCCTTTGCCATAAATTCCATTTCTCCCCGGTAATTTTATTTCTTTTCCATTTAATCTGGGAAAGTTTTTTTCTATATCATAGTTTCAATTGTTGCCATTTTGTTTATGGACTTTATCACTTCCAATGGAGACATTCTCCTTTATTTTAATTTTCCTTACTTGATATCCTTGTTTGGCACCTTTCTTTCCTGCCTACTTCATATTCATCTTATTTCAGTTGAATGTGCTATCTTATCATCTTTTCTTAAAAACAAAACAAAACAACAACAAGGACATTAAACAACTCTTGCATCACTGAGTGTATATTTTTCTTAAATTGTTTTTGGTAAAATTTACTTATTTTTCCTAAAAATCACAAGTTGTAAAGTACACAGTTTTTAAAGAAAGTATTATATGCTTGAACACTAAGCTGTCCTTACCTCTGCTCTATTATACTTTGTTTTGTTTTCTATGCATTCTTTGTGATTTGTCTTATCATAGACCATTAAGTCTTAATTTCTCTCATGATCAGTATACTTAATTGTTCTCTAAATCCTATTCTTAAATATTTTGTTCAAAGTTTAATTAATGTCTGTATCCATTATTGTTTAAAAATCTATTAGATGAGAAAGGAAAGGTGGAGCAGAGTCATGTAAAGCCAAAGCAAATTGCTACTCAATTTAGTTTCATTCTTTTTGTTTGGTAAGCTACATTTCTGTAGCATAGTTTTATCTATCAAACTTTCTACTAGCACTATTATCAATATCAAATAATATCTATAGACATTCCTGCTAGATTCCTTTGGGCTATAATTGTTAAGAAATATCCAGAATTCTACCACTGATGTTTGGAAAATGATTGTACAGAAACGAAAGGAGTTAAAATTATAGACACCCCCTCAATCCCATAGTGATGGAGTGCTATGTAAGAAGTGGTTAGAAATGTTCTACCAACAGCTTCCTAATTACATTCAGATTTTTCATAATAGGAGATTGAAACTTAAAACCAACCTTCCAGCTGAACTCATCTGAAAATTATCTAAAAGAAACTTCTTGGAATTGTTTCTGTGTGAATTAGGTACATCGCATTCCCCACTTCTCTTTTAATAGATTTTTTAAAATTCTGTTACACCTTTTATTTTTTTCTTTCATAATTTATTGTCAAGTTGGTTTTCATATAACACCCAGTGCTCATTGCAACAAGTGCCCTCCTCCATGCCCATCAGCCCCCTTCCCCCTCCCTCCCACACCATCAGCCCTCAGTTTGTTCTCAGCATTCAAGAGTCTCTCACAGTTTGCCTCCCACCCTCTCCCCAACTATTTTTCTCCTTCTCCTCCCCCATGATCCTGTTACAGCTTTCAATAGCAATCACAGAAAACATCTTATCATTTGTGTTAATATTGTCATTTTACTCAATAGACAGTATATACTATTAATATCATTTTCTACCTATATGTATCTTTTTCTTTTAAAGGACTATTATTCCTTAAGCATCGTAATAGTTTTATTACTAACAAAATTAATAGCAAAATTTCACATTATTCAACATTAAGTATGTATTTTTTAAGTTTATTTATTTTGAGAGAGAGAGAGAGCAGGGAGAGAGAGAGAGACAGATAGAGAATCCCAATCCCAATCTGTGCTGACAGCACAGAGCCCAATGTGTGGCTTGATCTCACAAACCATGAAATCAAGAACTGAGCCAAAATTAAGAGTTGGACACTTAACCAACTGAGTTACCCAGGTGCCCCTTAAATATATATAAATTATATATATATAAATAATAAATAAATAAATAAATAAATATATATATATATATATATAAAGTATAAACTTTCTTGCAGGGTTACGTGGGTGGCTCAGTTGGTTGAGTGCCTGACTTCAGCACAGGTCATGATCTCACAGTCTGTGGGTTCAAGCCCCGCATCGGGGACAGTTTGGAGGCTGGAGCCTGCTTTGGAGTCTGTGTCTCCCTCTCTCTCTGCATCTTTCCTGCTCATGCTCTGTCTCTCTCTCAAGAATAAATAAACATTAAAAAAAAAAAAACTTTCTTACAGGCATACATACTCATGAATAGTGAAACCATAATAAAATGAATATTTCTCTTGGATGTTAATTTTCATAATTCCTGTGCCAGAAAGCACAGGACATTTTTTGCCTTTTTGCTTTTCCTAATATTTATTTATTGGTAACTTACATTGATGTTAATGGATTTGTTCCTTGCATTCTTTAGAAATTGGGTATATCATTGATAGAGTATATTTGTTCACTTGGGATGACAAATATCTTTACCCCTTCATTATCTGATTCATTTACTGCATTATTCTGTTATGTATTCTGTAACACACACACACTCTCTATTAAAGTTTTAATGCATTATTTATCCTATTCTAGATTTTTAATAATTACCTTTAAAAATTACCTTATTATAGCTTTGTGATCTTTCCCTAATACTTCACCTTAAAATATCTTGACATGAGGGGTGCCTGGATGGCTCAGTTGGTTGTGTGTCCGACTTTAGATCAGGTCATTATCTCGCAATCTGTGGGTTCGAGCCCCGCATCAGGCTCTGTGCTTACAACTCAGAGCCTGGAGCCTGCTTCAGATTCTGTGTCTCCTTCGCTCTCTCCTCATTCCTCTCTCTCTCTCTCAAAAATAAACATTAAAAAATTTGAAAATATCTTAACCTGTGTGTATATTGTTATAAATCTTCTCCAAATTCAATCAGAAATAAGTGGGATAAAAATCTAACAAATAAAGTATTTAATGGACAGTTTTGCAGCACATTTTCACATGTGGCTATGACTAAATTATCTTTTCAATTTCTTCTAATGCCCCTTTCAAATTGGCTTTTAAGATGGCCATACATGGAATTAGTCATTTGGTCCTTCCTCTTGTCCTTGTAATTTTTGGTCAGCTGGGTTATGTAATATCTTAGGAAATCCTGTTTTCCTCTAATAACATCCTTCATAATAAGCATCACAGTGTGACACTATTTAATCTTAATTGTTATTCATGAAGTTGTTACATTTTATTTGAGTACATTTTCCCCCAAATTTAATCCAGATATTCTATGTAAGTATTTTAAACGACTTCATTTTCATATAATCTTTCTCCTTTAAATGAAAATATTATAGCTCTCATTTGAGTATCTTTTTTTTTTCCTGAGTGTGATTTAATGACCTCAAAATTCTGTGGTTTGATGACTGTCTCTTAATGTCTAGTTGCTTTTCCTGTTTTACTCAGAGAGAAACATAATTACTGGAAAGTGACCTTTCATGGTTCAGACCCATAGCAGAAAATTGTCTCAGCATCACCCTCTGACAGCCATTTATCTTTTCCTCCTCTCTACTGACATGATTTTTTCCCTCCTTGTTTTGTTTTCCCATATCGCTAATGTGTCATTCTAACCTGACTGTTGCTTCTCTGAAGTATTTTGCATAATTTTCCCAATTAGACTAATAAAAGCCAATTAACAGCCCTTTTAAGTTTAGATTCTTTATGATACCATTTGCTGAGGAAAAATAAATCATTGGTTCATGGCTTAAACTGAATGAGTATATTCTGATACATTCAAGAGAAAATTTTTATCAGCTTCATAAAGCATTTTGGTTAGTCTCCCAATAAGAGAGCGTAAGCTAAGTGGTTAGATATGTCATCCGATGCCAGCTCAGCCAACATACTCTCTTGATAAATGAAGGAAAAATAAGGAAACAGTGAATAGACATTGAGTTGTGGTCATTGGCCGTATAAAACCTCAGAGTCCCCAAACAGTATCTGTTCAAGTGAGTCTTTTTGTTTCTTCTTTGCTCTCTGTGGATTCTTTCAAACTTTGTAGCTAAAGGGTCTTTCTGGTTTGTTTCTCTTTGTTTCCTGAGTTAGCTCAAAAAGCAGATACTGATACTGTCTGAGCACATCCATAAAGGGGCCTGAATGTTAATGAATGTATGCTACAGAGAATCTGCAAAACAAACAAGACAACTGGGCTGGCTTCATGATTCACTGTGGCAAAGCTGCTCATTCATTCAAAGTTTCATATTGATAATACTCACGGGGCAGTTGAAATTGCCGTACAGGCTGAAACTTACACAGTATGAAGAATCTTAAGGAGTCAATGTCTGTTGTTTTCTCCAGTGTGTCCCGGTATCTAGCACAGTAACTTAAGCCACAAGGACTGTCATTTGCAAGGGTCTTCCAAGAGAGATCCTATTTCTAGTTTTGCATTCAAACTTTGGTATTCTTTTTCATAAGCTGGGATCCCAAATTGTGTAAGTTTTTGTATGATAAATAATTTGTATTAAAATTGTAGTCTTTAGATTCACACTTAAAAAAAAACCTGCTGTTTGCTGAGTCTCACTTGGGAATACTAATAGGTTCAGGAAGTTTATAATTTGTTTCCTGGGGGAAAAAAAGAAAAGATTTAAAGCTGGGACTTGATTAATTTAACAGTTTTACAGGAAGTGGGGAAGCACTGTAATGAAAAGGAACAGTTTGTGTCAAGCCTCTCCCTCCTCCCCCCCCCGCCCCCCCAGTGTGACATGCAAACAAAAGGAAGAAAAGTTAAGTTTGGCTGTAACATAATGAGAGAGAATGGCAGCAAGGATTGGAGAGAAACGCAGGCCCCAGGTCATACAGCAACTTGGCTAAGGTGAAGCTGTTATAAAAGGTTGCGAAAGGGCTGTGACATGGTTGCATTTCATGATGATCACTCTAGCTGAAGAATAATTTACAATTTTCCAAGGAAACTATAAAATTATTGGAGTCTCATCACACTAGTAGACTGGATACCGTGTATTCTAGTGGCCCAAAGGGATTATTGGATAAGCCATGTCTCAGAACTAGAATGTAGAGCAATGGAAGACAATTCATTTGGGCTCCCTTGAGCATGGCTGCTTCCAGACCTCTCAGTCTGGCATATGCCATCTTTTGTGATAGACCCCTCACTTTCCTTCTCGTCTCCACTTTTACCCGCTGCCTTCCAGTGTTATATCCAGATTGCAGTATCCTCAACGACTAGAGACCACCGGGGAGACCGAGTCACGCATGCAAAGGCAAAGGGCTTTATTACGGGCTCGAGCTGGGGCTCACAGACTTTACCAGTGCAGTGGATCCGTGCTGTGAGCCCCGAACAAAGGCAGAGTAGGGTTTTTATGGGGTTTTGTAACGGGGGAATTACAGAAGTTGTTGACATAGGAACAGTGATCCAATCATAATTATACAACATTATTGACAGCTGGTTTAACCATACACATTGTCTAGAGTATTTGTTACTTTTGGTGAGACCCAATTACAACATTTAGAGTACTTTTAAATTCAACCAATTACAGAGCGAGTCTAGGGTCTTGTTCGGCGTCTAACGGGTTAACTTTAACATTAGGTAACAGAGTTTTATCTATAGTTGCTGGCCTTTCTTAATTGGGTGTTGCCAAGGTAGTATGGTGGAGTGATGTGGTGGGCAGTTTCTTCCGCCTTGGGCAATGTGTAGCTGCCTGATAGTTTCAGGGAAACTGAAACTTAGGCCTTCTAGTTAAGAGGGGAAACTTAAAGCCTGTTATGGAGTCAGTCTGGTTTAGACTTGTGTCCTTACACCAGCGCGCTCTGCCCCAGCCATACTGAATCGCTCAGGTTTCTCAAACATGTCCACATGGTACACACACTTTGGCCCTTTCACAGACTCATCTCTCTGCTTCCGTTTCTTTTCCATTGTTTTGGTTTTTTTTTTCTTTCTTTGTATCTTGTGACTCTGTACTCACTACCCACTGTCCACTTAGTTTCTCTTCTCAAATTTTCACCTCACCTTCGGATACATTTGAAATCTCTCCAAAGTGACACAACTCCAGCCTAACACAAGCCTGACTCGTTCTCTATGCGCATTAAATTCCATGTAGCAAGATCAATACTAAAAGGATTCAGATGATTGCACTTGAGAATAATAGTGTCAGGAAGTATTAAAGATGCATTAAGATTTTCTTTTACCCAAATAAAACCTAAATGAGAACATTTATATTATTTTCCATCATCCAAAGCCTAGTTCAATCTGCACCTTTCCATAAATGACTTTTTTAACTTCACCCATTTAAATTTAATCTCTTTTTGTTTTGTGTCCCCAGGACACATGATTAATACTTTTTTCTGCCATTTGTCAAAATTTTATTTCTGTGGAACATAGGTGCTTTTTCTTTGACAAATTCTATAGATGAATCGCCCTTTTTCAAGAATTGGAAAGCAGCACTTAATTCATTTTTTAAAAATGTACAAACCTGTACTGGCCATGGTAATATGCCAAAGAAAATAAATCAAATCTGCCCTCAGAGAGCTTACATTATGTTAAAGGGAAATAGGAAGCATCAAAGGAAGGAAATGCAGAATTGTAATCACTGGAGAGGAGTTGCTGGCAAGGAAACATGCAGGTAGTATGTTCCATTTCTCCCAGGAGTTAGGTTAGTAAGTTCTACCAAGTTTTGGAATATGGTTAATTGACCCAAATTTCTGTGCATGTTTACAAGCATATGTTTCTTTTAAAAACTGGGCATGTCCTAGTAATTAAAGATAAGTGCTATCAGACTTCCAGATACAACCTTGCTTACCAGCCATGTTGCAAAGTCAGCAAATCTCAGACTAAATTTGCCACACGTATCCACATTTTATAGCAGCAGGGACAAGAGTAGTTGTACAACCTGTTGCAAGCTTCCTGAAATTCTGCTCCCTGTGCTGTAAGATACTCTAACAAGAACCTCTCACGAAAGAGTTCCCTGAAGAGCAGATGTTGGACTATTCTGACAGCAGCACTGACAAGACTTCTCTTGGGATCAAATTAAAGAGTTTTCTATCAATTGAGAAACAAAGGATCAAACAGAGTTCTGGGGCCAGGGAGCTTCTTCAAAGGTTTTATACTGTGGGGGTTGTGAAATTCTTATATTTTTATTATGCAGGGAAAGGGATTTCTGAACATAGTTTCTGGGTAACAATATGCTGTGAGTGAAAATTATGTTTTTAATATTATAGGCTCAGTCAGGAAGACCTTTAAATATGGCGATAATAGTATTGTAAACAGTTTCTATAACCATGAAACTAGTAACCAAAGGGTTAATGGAACTACTCTCACCTGCAGACTAATAAGAGCAGCTGTGATGTTTTACCCAGAACTTTTTATTTTGCCTTTAAATTTCCCTGACCCTCTTGCTTCAGGAGGGTAGATTTGATACTTGTCTTTCCGTCTCTTTGCTTGGCTGCATCTAGAATACATTGTTTCCTTGTTGCATATGGCATGTCTTAGTGATTGTCTTTGCTGCACATCTGGCAGAGGAACTTAAGTTTGGTTACAAATTTGGTAAACCAGGCAAGAGCTCTTTGCCCTTGGTTTGTAGGTCCTCATCTGCTAACCAGCGTCAGGTGATGAGTCCATGCAGCAGCCTGGACTCTGTCCTAGGGACCATCCCTGGGGCCCCACTCCTGCTGTGGCAAGGAAATGGTTTTTGATTTCAGTTTGGACAGACGTCTCATGGTAGGTATTTTGTGTGCAACCACAGGTGAGCTTACGTCTTCTCCCTTTTATTTTGGTTTAGAATCTTTCACTCATTTGGTTAACCTCCAAATATGGACTTGCGTTCTTTTGGCCTCTTTTTTTGCTTGATTAAGAAAAGACTGACTAGGAAGCCATTACAATCAGTAGGCCAAGTTCTGACTTTTAGGGAGGAACCAGAGCTCACATAGGTATTCTGGGCTTCATTTGGTTTGGTTATGGCTGCTGCTTATGGTAAAAAAAAAAAAACCAAAAAAAAAAAAAACCAAAAAAACCAAAAAAACACCCTCGTTCTCATTGGAGAATGGGAAATGATAGTTTGACCCCTGCATGCAGCCCTTTGGGCTGTATTTTTTAAAATTTGGCAATCGTTTTTGCACAACACTGGTTGGACACAATGTTTATTAGACTCCAGAGAAAAATGACCAATTAATGGATCCACAAATTGTAATACCAACTTGCAATTAGATTTGTGTTGTAAAGGGAGATTTTTGGAAATTGGGCCTTTAACATGTTGTTTGTATCTTGTTTATATATTCATATGTGTCTCCACGTATGTTGTAAATGTGATATTCTCTCTACTGCTGGATGGTATTGCTAAAATTAATTTGCAAAAAAGCTCTGTGTAGTCAGTTTAAAGGTAAGCACTTACAAAAATTGGGTATTCTAAGACTCAGAAAGATAAAAACTAACCCAATTGTTTTGCAAGTTCATATGATCTGGGAAAATAATTCAGTTAAAGCTAATTTAAGGTTGTTTCAATTTAAAATGGACATGTCTTCAGAATTATCAGCATTACATATAAAATTTTTATTCTGTCTATGCTTACTGAAAATCAGATAAGTTCATGTTATCTCCATTGAAACGTTCATCAGAAAAGAAAAAAAAAACTTGGACTTTGTCTAATGCCTCATGAAGTTTATGGGTGATCTAAATATAAATAAATAAATATAAATAATTTTAATACATGTAATTAAGACTACAGGAAATAATAAGGGAAACAACTCTGTATGCAAGGGAAATGAGACTGGGTATTTAAAAAGGGAAAACTTAGGGCAAACTCTGAATGTAAATAGGACAACTGTAGAAGGTTTAGGGGAAGGGAATATTTGGGAAGGAATTTTGTACATGGTTCAGACTGATTAAGATTATGGAGGTTAGTACATAAAGTAGTTTATTAAGGAAGAGAAGGAAGCATAAGAGAGCAAGATTAGGAAGAAGTTGAGCAGTGATGCAATATCAACAGAAGCATTAACTATTCTCTGAGGAGTTCCAAAAGTTGAATTACCCATCAGAACGATTCTAAATTTGGGCAAAAAGGCTGGACTTTTATGACGGTCATAGGATGTGACCACCTGGGCAGAGGGCATGCCCTTGGCAAGGCAGCTGTCTTCAGTCAAGGTGATCCCTGATGGCCTCCGAGAGCTGAGGACTCTTGGCAACCTTCCTGTAGCTGAGAGTCCTTCATTCCTGATAGAGATTCTAGTCAGCACATCACACGTCCGGCACAAGAACTCAGATCCAAGCGGTGCCCTGGATGTCCTTGTCTCAGTAAGTACATATCAACATGGTAGATGACAGGGAGGAAAAAGGAAGGACTGCATACATTTTTAAAAATTTGACCTTGTTGGAATAAATGAGTTTTAATATCAGAGGTACACCAGTATAAAACTGGAATTTGTTTTTCCTCTGTGTTAAAATGAGTTTTCTTAGATTATTGATCTAAACTCTAAACAAAGCTTTTCTTTAAGCCTAGAAAAAAATAAGTGTCTATATTTTTGTCTTCATTAACTGTTGATTATGTAAAGTTGACTCTTCTCAATATTAAAAGAGCTAAGTTTTGTTAACAACTATGTAACCCTCTGTATTTGCCTTTAGAATCAATAGATAATCATTAAGTTTTGTAATGACCTACAATTTTATTTAAGCATGTGCTTTAAAACCTCCTGATATTTCATAAACTTCCCAAAATTCAACTTCCAGATAAAGTATTTTTTGACTAATTAGGCTTATTTCTTTGGTACATCAAATTACATGGGAAGCATTGTCAGATGAGTGATGATAATCCTTCTTAAGTTTTATTATCTGGTTGAATGTTATAACTATTCCAGAAACTATACAAAATCCATACATTCTACTATAATTATCATCACTTGTAATTCTAATTATTAAAATGTTGTATGCCACCGAGTTTCCTTGTCAATTTCATTGTAATGACAAATATAGGTCTCTGATACCTTTAATGTCATAAAACTCAACTAAGTATTTCCAGAAGTAATAGGAAAGCTGCATCCAAAGAGACTCTTGTTTATTAGAACATTGCTGTTTCTCTAAAGTTTGCTCTTCTAGACTTAAGGCTATCTATGACTTACAGATATTTTAAAAAATATTTCTTTGCAAATAAATATGAAACATTTATCATTCTCTCCTTAACGTCCTTCCAGAAATCAAAAATTCTCAATGAGTATTCTCATGTTTCCATGACAATGTATTTATTCGCAGGAGTTCAATAAGAATCCAGTCCACTTGTAAAAGGACACAATTGGAAACATTTGTTTGACTGAGGTTTGGCTGCACAGTCATATTTGAAGGAATTGTTCATAGACTCAGCTATAACCAAATAGTTTCAAAGAGCCAAGGTTGACTTTATGAAGCCAATGAAGCCCCTTGGAAAAATTGTCCTGGTACCTTGTTTATAGGATTTCCAGGAGCCTTACCAGGGGAGTAAAGATGGTTACTTCCTTAGAGGTGCAGAAACTTCAGGATATTTAGGGGACTTATAGATGAAAGGAATTCACTCAGATCTATAGGTATTGCAGGCTAAGCCGGATAGCAGTTATTGTCTTAGCTTCTTAGCCTTGAGAAACTGTTACAAATTCAATTTGAAATTCTTTATGAAAATTTCCAGCAAGGGGCACATGGATGGTTCAGTTGGTTAAGCATCTGGCTTTGGCTCAGGTCAAGATCTCACCTGTTTGTGAGTTGGCCTCTGTGCTCTGTGTTGGGCTCTGTGCTGACAGTGTGGAGCCTGCCTGGGATTCTCTCTCTCTTCCTCTCTCTCTGCCCCTTCCTTGTTCGCATGCTCTCTCTTAAATAAATGAATAAATGAATAAATGAATAAGCAAGCAAGCAAGCAAAAACAAAGGAAAGAAATCCAGAAAAGTTGATTTAAAAAAACGTAACCTCTATGGCCAACCAGTCTTCTTGCTGTGCTTATGTAAATAATGAAGCCAAGTTTGATACATTGGACTTATTTTACAAATTAGTCATAATTTGGCTATATTTGGAAATGAGGTTGATTTTAAAGAGATATTTTGTTTCAGTAACATGCTTTTATGGATGTTAGATTCTAGCTCTGATTAACTGTCTTTGAATGTTTGTTGTTTGCCTAAACAAACTGGACTGGATACTGAATTTTCTGTTTTCTCAAATATCTGACAAGACTCTCCCAACTAATGTTTCCATTTTTTCCCATTTTCCTGAGTTGGAATCACCAAGAACGAAAACTGCAAGTTTTTCTTTTCCTGAAGCCCTGGTAACTGAAACTGACAACTTGAGTAAACTTCAGAGAAAAAAATTGCTACATGGTCCATGTTTAGACAATCTTCATGACTATTGCTATGTAGGCCACTCAGATCACCAGACACACAGATAATTTAATAGTTTTATTCCAGCCATCCCAGTCTGATGGATCTGCCATTGGAAAATCCAGACACTGAGATGTTTATGGATGGAACAGTTTCATGGATCAAAGATGATGAAGAGCTGGATGTAGTGGTGGCCCGTCAGCTACTGTGCACTGTTGAGGGCACCAAAAATACTACTGTGCAGGAACCCAAGGGCAGAGTTGGGCAGATCAAGCTGCCAGGTCAGCAGTCCATACAAAAGCTCCAAAAGACCCTGTAATGGCTTTAGTCCCAGACATAGATGTAATGAAATAAAAGCCCCAATATTCCTCAGAATAGCTAAGGAATGGGGTTTGGACACCATGCTGGCAGTAAAAGAACAACTGGAAATGTGTTGAATTCTTATCCCAGAACACTTTGTGGAAGAAATGATTAACCACATTCCCTAAAGTGTCCATTATAGGCAAGATACTACTCTTCAGTGGACCCGGAAGTGTATTGCTGGTCCCAGTCTTCAGAGAACTATTTAAAAATGTGACATTGTGCTAAAAACAATACTAAGGCTGGGCTTTCTCCACTTTAAAAGGTATACAACTTAGAGGCACCGGACCAGGAGAAGGCAGGCATGTAGACTTTACCATGATGCCAGAAACAATAGGTAATTTCCAATATTTGCTAATATTTGTAGACCCTTTTACAAACGGGATTGAAGTTTTTCTATGACCTTCAGAAAAGGCCTCAGAAGTTGTCAAAACAGTGTCAAGCAAAATCATTCTTAGGTTTGGATTTCCAGTAACAATGCAGAGCGGCACACTGGACCAGCATTTGTGACAAAAGTCACACAAGCAGTCTTCAATGCCTTGGATGTTGAATGGAAATTACACATTTCCTGAAGACTCTGTCTCAATGGAAAAAAAAAAAAAAAGAACTTTGGCAAAGATAACAAGTTTAACTTTGGGGGAAAAAAACCCTTAGGTAAGAGTGGCCTTTAAAAGGAGGTAGGGGTTAGGCCCCTGTGAAATGTTGTATGGAAGACTCTTTCTACACTCTTCCATGACTTAGAAGTCCCTGATGGGGCTTACATTAGGAAATTGGATAATATCAGTACATTCAAAACAGCAGGTTGATTTACCCTACAGATATTTCCTTATACCTCTCGAATTCTGGAGACTCGCTGTTATTAAAGATGTAGAAAACCAAGTAGCTGGAGTACCAACTCCAGGCCTGTTGGACAGGACCTTATGAACTGCTGTTGACCACCTGTTCTTCAGTGAAACTAAAGGGAATTAAGCCATGATTCGTCACACTCAAATGGCAAGAATCCACAGGTTCCCTATACACAGGCAGCAAGGAGAGCATTTAAATATCCCTCCTTGGTCTAGCAAGCCTCTGATGGATCTAAAACTACTATTTAGGAGAACTGGCCTGAAGAAATCAGTCAATAAGTATAACAAGATACTCCTCTTTCCACTATCTTTGAACCTGTGGAGGCCTGCTGGGAACAGGAATCCTGGAACGACAAATATGTCTGGAAGGTTGTGGTCCAAAGCCATTTTTGCTGGCTATAAACGGAGTCTCAGGAACCAGAGGGAGCACACAGCTGTTCTTAAAGTTGAAGGTGTTTATGCCCGAGATGAAACTGAGTTCTATCTAGGCAAGAGATGTGCTTATGTGTACAAAACAAAGAACAACACAGTGACTCCTGGTGGCAAACCAAGTAAAACCAGAGTAATCTGGGGAAAAGTAACTTGTGCTCATGGAAACAGTGCATGGTTCGTGCAAAATTCCGAAGCAACCTTCCTGCTAAAGCCATTGGCCACAGAATCCGTGTGATGCTGTACCCCTCAAGGATCTAAACTAACTGAAAAGTAAATAAATAAAGGTGTAGATTTGTTCTCCTGTAAAAAATAAAAAAGTCTAAGAAGATACTTGTTTACAACAAATCTCCCCTAGAGCCCTAGATAAAATAGACTGATAACCAAAGTACAAAAACTTTGGTAATGCAGAATGTTGGGTTTCAACCTGGAACTAAATGCTGCATTCCTCTAATCCCAATCTTCCCTCCATTTCAGCAGAAAGTAAATAGAGAGGTCATCCTCCCAATTCCCTCAAGAATGAGCAGTGATCAAAAGACAGTGGAGATGGAAACTTGTAACCAAAGAGTTAATGGGGCGACTCTCACTTGCAATATTTTTTTTAATTATTTTTCAAGTTTATTTATTTATTTATTTTGTAAGCAGGGGACAGAGAGGGAGAAAATTCCAAGCAGGTTCCATGATCAGCTCAGAGTCTGATACTCAGCTTGATCCCATGAACCATGAGATCATGATCTGAGCCAAAATCAAGAGTTGAACACTTACCCAACTGAGCCACCCAGGTGCCCCTCAGCTGAAATATTTAAGCAGTTATTTTCCACTTGACTTTAGATTTCCCCTACTCCTTCAGAAGGGCAGGTTTGAGGCTTGCCCTTCTGTCTCATTGGGCTGCCTCTGCAATATGTCCTTCCTTTACTGCATACTCTGTGTTTTAGTGATGGTCTTTGCTACTCATCAGGCAGATGAAATTAGGTTTGGTTACAGCTATCCCAAAATATGCACTATTGATAAAGTATCACTATTATAAATTATAATAATTTACTCTATATTATATAGTATGAACTACTGATAAAGCATAAAGTTATTTAAGTAACTCTTCCCAGGATACAGTTTATAAACAATGTTAATTTTCTTGGAAAAAGACAAAGTGAGATCAGGGAAGACTTTCTAGCATAATTCAGTGCATGTGAACTAATTGAGAGATGAATGAGAAGTAAGATAGCTTATGTAGGAAAAGGGTGTTTAGGGTAGAATGCATAATGACACACAGGGCTAGAAAAGATGTAGTGCTATATCAGAAACTTCTAATTGTCTCCTAATACTCAGTCACTCTTTTTTTTATGAAATATAAATACTCATTGTTAATTAAGCTGATAGCCACCTAAAATTAAAAAAAAAACATATTTCAATACCTTATCAATTACTTATTGCCATTGATTATGTTTGGTATATCAGAAGTGAGCTGTGCAATTTTTAAAAAATGGACTCTACCAATACCAAAACATTGCTATAACTGATACATGAAATCACCAAAGTCTCAGGCTATAAAATCAGTGTACAGAAATCAGTTGCATTTCTATACACCAATAATGAAGCAACAGAAAGAGATATCAAGGAATTGATCCCATTTACAATTGCACCAAGAATCATAAAATATTTAGGAATAAACTTAACCAAATAGGTAAAAGATCTGTATGCTAAAAACTATAGAAGCTTAAGAAGGAAATTGAAGAAGACATAAAGAAATGGAAAAAACATTCCATGCTCATAGATTGAAAGAACAAATATTGTTAAAATGTCTATTACTACCCAAAGCAATCTACATATTCAGTGCAATCCAATCAAAATAGCACAGCATTCTTCTCAGAGCTAGAACAAATAATCTTAAAATTTGTATGGAACCACAAAAGACCCTGAATAGGCAATGTAATGTTCAAAAAGGAAACCAAAGCTGGAGGCATCACAATCTTGGACCACTTTCTTATACCATACACAAAAATTTATTCAAAATAGATGAATGGCCTAAATTTGAGACAGGAAACAATCAAAATCCTAGAAGAGAAAACAGGCAACAACTTCTTTGACCTCAGCCACAGCAACTTCTTAGTTGACACGTCTCTGAAGACAAGGGGAATAAAAGCAAAAATGAACTATTAGAACCTCATCAACATAAAAAGCTTCTGCACAGCAAAGGAAACAATCAACAAAACTGAAAGGCAGTTGATGGAATGGGAGAAGATATTTGCAAATGACATATCAGATAAGGGTTAGTATCCATTATCTATAAATAACTTAGCAGCTTAACCACCTGAAAAACAAATAACCTAGGGAAGAAATGGCAGAAGACATGAAGAGACTTTACCAAAGAAGACACCCAAATGGCTAACAGACCCATGAAAAGATGCTCAACATTGTTCATCACCAGAGAAATACAAATCAAAACTATATTGAGATACCACATCACACTGGTCAGGGTGGCTAAAATTAAAAATCAGTAAACAACAGATATTGGCAAGAATATGAAGAAAGGGGAACCCTCTTGCATTGTTGGTTGGAATGCAAACTGTTGCAGCCTCTCTGGAAAGCAGTGTGGATGCTCCTCAAAAAATCAAAAATAGAATTACCCTATGACCCAGCAAGAGCACTACTAGGAATTTATCCAAAGGATAAAGGAGTAATGATTCATAGGGGCACATGTACCTAATGTTTGTAGCGGAACTACCAACAATAGCCAAATTGTGGAAGAGCCCAAATGTCCATCAACTAACTGATGAATAAAAAAGATGTGGTTTATATATACAATGGAATGCTACATGCCAATGAAAAAGAATGAAATATTGCCACTTGCAACAATATGGATGGAGCTGGAGGGTATTATGCTAATTGAAATAAGTCAGTCAGAGAAAGACAGATATCATATGTTTTCACTCATTTGTTGAAATTGAGAAACTTAACAGAACACCCTGGGGGAAGGGAAAGAAAAAAGATTATTACAAACAGAGAGGGAGGCAAACCATAAGATACTCTTAAATACAAAGAACAAACTGAAGGGCTTGGGGGGATGGAGAAGTGGGTGATGGGCATTGAGGAGGGCACTTGTTGGGAAGAGCATTGGGTGTTTTATATAAGTGATGAATCATGGGAATCTACCCCCAAAGGCAAGAGCACACTGTATACGCTGTATGTTAGCTAGCTTGACAATAAACTATATAAAACAAATGAATAATAAAATAAAGATGTACTAGTTAATTTTATTTATTTTGAGTATATTTGATGCACATAGTGGCAGTAGTTTCTGGCATACAAGATAATAACTTAACTTCCCTTTATGTTATGTTATGCTCACCACAGGTATAGGTACCATCTGTCACCTTCCTTAAAGCACTGTTACAATGTCATTGACTATATTCTCTATTCTGTGCCTTTTATTCCCATGACTTATTCCTTAACTGGAAGCCTGTGTCTCCTCCACGCTGTCACCAGTTTTGCCCACTCTCACGCCCTTTCTCTCTAACAACCCTCAGTTTGTTCTCTGTAGTTATTTAATTTTTAAATTTATTTTTTTTGGGGGGGGAGGAGGGGGCAGAGGAAGAGAAAAAGAAAATATTTTTAAAATTTTTTAAATATTTATTTATTTCTGAGAGAGAGATTGAGGGTGAGCAGGGGAGGAGCAGAGTGAGAGGGAGATGCAGAATCCGAAACAGGATCCAGGCTCTGAGCTGTCAGCACAGAGACCGACATGGAGCTGGAACCCACAAACTGTGAGACCATGACCAGAGCCAAAGTCAGATGCTTCAACCAACTGAGCCACCCAGGCTCCCTTAATTATTTTTTAACATTTATTTATTTTTGAGATACAGAGACAGAGTACAAGTGGGGGAGGGACAGAGAAAGAGAGGGAGACACAGAATCTAAAGCAGGCTCCAGACTCTAAGCTGTCAGCACAGAGTCCGGCACCAGGCTCAAACCTATGAATGGTGAGATCATGATTCAGCTGCCCCAGAAAGAAAAACATAAGCAGGCACGATGCTCATCATGGTGCTTGACAAGGAGCTCAATCCTAGGACCCTGGGATTATGACCTGAACCCAAATCAAGAGTCAGATGTTCTACTAACTGAGCCACTCAGACACCCCTGTTCTCTGTATTTATAGGTATGATTGTTTTTTGTTTGTTTATTAATATGTGGACTCTATAAAAAACCAAAACAAGACGAAACAGAAAATAGATTCTTATAGGAAATGGGTGCACTCCTACTTTTTTCTTTTTTCTGCTGTTCGAACTGTGGTTGTGATAGCAGGGGCTACCTCAGCAATCAGCACAAGAGGGTTTGCAGGGAATGCTACAATGGGGTTATAGCATTACTGTACATTTCCCAAGAAAGAAGTTCTGGCAACTGTTTTTTTCACACTGTCTTGCAAGGATATTTGTAAATCAAATAGCTATGGAAGATAGAAACACTATCTTTATTTGGAGCAGAGAGCAGATTTGTTCCTTGGCCAGAATAATAAAGATAATGGCTCCTTTCACAGCAAAGTTTGGGCAGTTTGGTTGGGAGTCTTCTTTAAAGAATTAGTATCTCCTTGGGGTGCCTGGGTGGCTCAGTCGGTTAAGCATCCTTCTTCCGCTCAGGTCGTGATCTCACAGTTTGTGGGTTTGAGCCCCGTGTCGGGCTCTGTGCTGACAGTAGCTCAGAGCCTGGAGCCTGTTTCAGATTCTGTGTCTCCCTCTCTCTCTCTTTGACTCTCCCCTGCTCACGCTGTCTCAGTCTCTCAGAAGTAAATAAAACATTAAAGAAAAAAGAAATAGCATTTCCTAAACTTACTGTTCCTTAGATGTGAGAAAGGCTAAATCCCACTGCATGTGCAGTATTTGTTTGAGCCTGTTCTCCACCCACTGCCACTTGGCAGCGGACAAGAACTAATGTGAACATGAAGCTCATGCTGTTTATTGTCCTGTGAACAGTAGCATTTTTTCTCCAATCTAGGAGTCTGTTTCTTCTTCCAGCATCTATGAAGCTATGCTAGACTAATTTGTTAGATTTCAAGTAGTAAATGAATTTCAGATTCCTCACAGTTTTTGACAAAGTGTCGTACTCTACTGATGATATGGTTTAAAGTTGGAAACAGCCTGGGTCTCCACACATTTGAACCCATCTCCTTACTAATACAGGATTTGTTTCCTGAAGCTGCTATATTTTATTTACTACAATATTAAATACATGACACTCACACAGATGGGCACCTGGCAACTCGGTCTTTAAACACTGAGACCTGGTTGCTCAACCTGAGAGAAAACACATCCGTGGGCTGAATAAACAGACAAGTTAGGGAAAGTAGCATGGGAAGGCCCAGATTCTTGCCATTCTCTGCAAAATTCAGAAGAGTTTACTTAAATCAGGGATATTTTTGATCTCCTGCCAGTTCTTGGCATGCAAGGGATATATCGGTCAATATCATAACAAACTGAACTATGACCCTGATGATTCCCAGAATGTTATTTCTCTGTCTTTTTCTCATTGAGCAAGAGTGAAATCCCAGTGCGGCTGCATGGCACACGAGCCCTTCATTCCCAGGCTAATCTTTTCATCTACCAGCTGCATCTCTTCTTTCCCTCCTTCACCACACGCCCCTTCTATCAATATGACATACCTGCCACTCTTTATTTATCACCTGCTGTGACCTTTCATGCCCCTTGTCTTTATGCATAATGTTTCCCCCTGCATGTAATGCTTTTCCCCCTGTTTCTTCATCTTACAAATTTCCACTCATCTTTCAACTCTAAGTTAAAATGTCACGTTTCCTTTCTCGCTGTGAAACTGTCAGCTGACACTTCCTATCTTGTCAGTACATTTACTTCTAGCATCAGATTCTCCTCTGCTCTTCCGATTCACAGCATCTAATTTGTCATTGGAGTGAAACAAAGCAGGGAATCAACCTATGTTATGATTAAACAGTTTATGAGGGCAGATCTGAGAAGATAACTGTCCATGAAGTTACATGTATACATAATTGCCTTTATTCTAACTGCTGGAGAATATACTGTTTCTATCCCTTGGTTATTTTTATAACTTTAAAAATACTTATAGTAATAGTTATTATTCTTATTTATTGTTGCATTTTAATTCACAGTCACTTAGCAAATTTGTTTCAAAATAAGTGAATTAGAGATAATGTTTGATAACATATATTTGTTTTTTTTTTTTAATGTTTCATTTATTTCTGAGAGAGAAAGACACACAACATGAGCAGGGGAGAGTCAGAGACAGAGGGAGATACAGAATCGGAAGCAGGCTCCAGGCTCTGAGCTAGCTTTCCGCACAGAGCCTGATGTGGGGCTTGAACCCACAAACCGTGAGATCATGACCTGAGCCGAAGTCGGATGCCCAACCGACTGAGCCAGCGAGGCGCCCCTGATAGCATATATTTGTAAAGTACATAATTTTCAAAACCTTACAAGTATGAAAATACATTAGTTTTAACAAGGAATTCATAAAGCAGTCCAAAAGGACACTATTATCTTTTACACAAATTACAGTTTTCTCATATCTTTTTCAAAGTTCATTTTTGAGGAAAAATTCAGTGCATTTACTCTTATCAAGTAATTTTGCCTTTGTATTAATCAGTATATTATATTGAAATTACAGTAATTTCATAGTTCACCTGTGGACTATATAATACCATATAGTCTATATAGAAAAACATTTCAAGGGACATGTACCAAATGAAAGAAACCATGATAACATAGCCTAGGCAGCAGTAGGTAATTTATAAAATAATAGCTACCATACACCAAACATTTATGTTACAAAAGGGGCTGTCAAATATTATGTCATTTTCATTACCATTACATAAATTTCTTTCTTGTATAATCCCTGTGTTACTGGATTTTATTAAGGGAGGGTTACACAGAAAAAAGACTGAATGAATAGTGGTTTGAAATATACATAATTATATTAAAGAAGTCATTGATGTTGTAACTTGTGCACTTTTCAGGACTATTTAATTTCCAAATAAAAGGCTATATTCCTATACTCAATATTTGACTTCTACATTATAGAAGTAAGCAATATGCTTAATTATCATTGGTTTCTATATACATTTAGCTATATATTTGTATGTTAGTATTTTAAATAATTTCAGAAAAAGAAAATATGTGGTATATTATCGCACAGAAATACTGTATTAGCAATGCTGGGGTCAGCTAAATCAATACTATAATTTGTCAGTGTAGTGTGTATAAATAAAAGAGTAGCTTGAAGTCAACAATTTTTTTTTAATGTTTTATTTATTTCTGAGAGAGACAGAACAGTGTGAGTAGGGGAGCCTCAGAGAGAGAGGGAGACTCAGAATCTGAAGCAGGCTCCAGGCTCTGAGCTGTCAGCACAGAGCCCGATGCAGGGCTCAAACCCACTAACTGTGAGATCATTACCTGAGCTGAAGTCGGACGCTTAACAGATTGAGCTACCGAGGCACCCTAACAATTCCTTTAAAACAATAGGAAAAAAGAGAGGATACTTTTCTTATAAATTCTGTGCCAGGGACTGTACAAGATGCCTTATGTGAACATAGTTAATAAGTAAAATTTCTGCAAAAAATATTTGTGTTAATAATAGCTCATGATTATAGCATACTTCTTTAGAGTTAGATCTTCACAGAAATAAATGAAGTTCTGATTTTACGAAGTGTTTAGGATGATAAAAGCTTCTTAGTGAATATTTCACTTCTGGGTGTTTCTGTGAGTTAAACTGTCCAACATTTGTCCTTTAAAATGTTCCTATTGGTTACTTTCGACACACTGCAAACTGCGATGTGGCAGACAATGGTGAGTAATCAAGCAAAAGGCCCACAGCCATAAAGAGCACATTTGGGCAACTGGAAACATTTTATTATGCTAAGCATTAAGAGAAACATTAAACAGCTTTTTAAAAAATATGTATCTAGGAAATGAAATCAGTTTAAATGTCATATTCTAGAGTTTCTAACAAACATTAGTTAGCCTCCATTTTCATCCATTTGCAAATCTAAGACCTGAATGATTTTATATACTAAACAATAGTGTCTTCCCATACATTTACTTAAACTTAATACTATATTTTTCAGTTTCTATTTACTATTATATTAACTATAATGTCTACTGGTAAAGCAAAAATTCCATTATATCTAATCTTATTAAAACACATTTGAGGGGCTCCCAGGTGGCTCAGTTGGTTAAACGTCTGACTCTGGCTCAGGTCATGATTTCATAGTTCATTGGTGGAGCCCCACATCGGGCTCTCTGCTCTCAGCGCAGAGCCCGCTTCAGATCCTCTGTCTGCCTCTCTCTTGCACGCGTGTGCACATAAATAGGTAAATATTAAAAAACAATTTCAGACTCATATGGTGATAGAAAAAATATTTTTAAAGGACTTCTCCTTTTCTACATTTTGTCATTCAGACTACAATATTAAATCTTGTTTTTCTGATTGTGTTTTTAGGTTATATTCAGTTGGAGGTCGTGATGGCAGTTCCTGTTTGAGTTCAATGGAATATTATGATCCTCATACAAATAAGTGGAACATGTGTGCCCCAATGTGTAAGAGGAGGGGAGGTGTTGGAGTGGCCACGTGTGATGGTTTTCTCTATGCTGTAGGAGGTCATGATGCTCCTGCTTCAAACCACTGCTCCAGGTTACTAGATTATGTAGAAAGGTAAGATCTAAGGTCACAGTTACAGTGAGATAAATAATGTGAATTATATTGATGCCTAATTTAAGTGGTTGTAAAAACTGCATAATTTAAGGAAGGGTAAATTCTACTTTTTAAATCTCTTTGTTTGTCTCTTCATCTACCCCTCCCCTCATCACATGTATACACACTTTCCTTCCTTTTTTTTTTTTTTTTAATTCTAGCATAGTTAATATACAATGTTACATTAGTTTCAGGTGTACAATATAGTGATTCAACAATTATATATATTACTCAGTGCTCATCAAGACAAGTGTACTCTTAAGCCTCATCACTTATTTCACCCACACCCCATACACACCTCCACTCTGATAACCATCTATTTGTTTTCTATAGTTAAGAGACTGTTTTGCTTATTTGTTTTGTTTTTAATTTGATTGTTTTTATTTTTCCTTTTTTTCCCCTTAAATTCCACAGGAGTGAAATCATATGGTATTTGTCTTTCTCTAACTGCCTTATGTTGCTTGCCATTATCCTGTATAGCTCCACCCATATTGCTGTAAATGGCAAGATTTCATTCTCTTTATGGTTGAATAATATTCCATTGTGTATATGTACCATATCTTCTTTGTTCATTCATCTATTGATGGACACCTGGGTTGCTTCCCTAATCAGGCTGTGGTAAATAATGCTGCAGTACCAGGGATGCATGTATCCTTCTGATTTAGTGTTTTTGTCTTCTTCAGGTAAATACCCACTAGTGTGATTACTGAATCATACAATAGTTTTATTTTTCTCCACATCCACACCAACACTCGTTTCTTGTGTTTGATTTTAGCCATTCTACAGGTGTGAGGTAATATCTCATTGTGGTTTTGATTTGCATTTCCCTGAGGATGAGTGACATTGAGCATATTTTCATGTCTATTGGCCATCTGTAGGACTTCTTTGGAAAAGTGTCTGTTCATGTCTTCTGCCCATTTTTAATTGGAAAACTTTAGTGTTGAGTTTTATAAGTTCTGTATATATTTTAGATACTAACCCTTTATCAGATATGTCATTTGCAAATATCTTCTCCCTTTCCATAGGTTGACTTTTGTTTTGTTGATTGTTTCCTTCACTGTTAGTATGTTTTTGTTATTATTTGTCTGTTTTGTTTCATTTTGTTTTGTTTGATGAAGTTCCAATAGTTTATTTTTGCTTTTGTTTCCCTTGCCGCAGAAGAAACTAGAAAGTAGTTGCTAGGGCCAATGTCAAAGAGGTTACTGCCTATGATCTCTTCTAGGATTTTTGATGGTTTCCTGTCTTACATTCAGATCGTTAAACTATTTTCAATTTACTTTTGTGTATGGTGTCAGAAGGTGGTCCAGTTTAATTTTTTTGCATGTAACTGTACATTTTTCTCAACACCATTTGTAAGATAGACTTTCTGTTTCCCAATGGCTATTCTTGCTTCTTTGTTGAAGATTATTTTACCATATAATTTTGGTTTGTTTCTGGACTTACTTTCATTCTTTTTGTTCTGTCATTTCCTTCCTAACTCCCTCCTTCCCTCTTTCCTCACTTCTTTCCTTTGTTTCTTCAACTTTTATTTAAAGTCCTGTAATTTTTTTCCACAGGAATTTAAAGTAATATTTTAAAAGATCATTTAAAAGTTTTAAGTAATCTACTAAATCTATGAATATTTGTTAATTCTTTTTTAAAAATTAGATATTCAATTGCTCATCCTATTGTTCTACTACTCCCTTCCAACTCTCAAAGATGAATTATGGTCTTTGCTTTGTGTCAGAGCTTTCTTAATGGAAGACAGACTTATTAGAACTCTATTTCCCATAATCCTGGTCCTCTTTTAACTCTTCCTAAAAATGGCCAAGTGCACAAAGTTCTGGAGTAGAAATATAGGTTCTCTTTTCATTATCCCTAAAAATGCTTTCAAGTACACAGTCTGCAGTCGAAAGGAACCCTGGCTTCAGGTTTGGTCCAATAACCTAAACACTTAGAGAACTAGTGAAACTTAAGATATTTCTTTTTTTCTATTTTTTCCCCCATGCTGATACATGGGGAAGTAAGAATAGGGAATACTGAGGTTAATTGTTACATCAACTGGGATAGTATAAGTAATTTTACTGTAATGAATAACTTTGAAACTCTCAGTAACTTAATACCTTACTTTTTTTCTTACTAGTGCTACATGTCCATGACAGATCCATGATACCATTGCTCCGTTACTCAGAATAGCATATAGATTTATGGCTATCTGCACATAGAGGAAAGCAATAAGCTCAACACTGTTTCACTTCACCATTCTCTTGTCCAGTGAAAGTAAGAACAACAGCCGTTACAGTGAGGACAGTGGTCGGAGTACAAATAAATAAATGTATACTTTTATATACACAAACATGAAATCATTTATTTAAAACATACTGCTATCAGACTGACAGCTCCTTTACATTTTTCTCTGCTAACTTCTTGGGGAAATAGCAAATAAAGGATAAAAATGATGTAGCTCCTATTTTTATTATAAATCTTACATAAATGTTTCTAATAAATGATATTTCATTATTCTTTTCTAACTTTGCTGTGTCATGTATTGAAATGTGAACAGAAGCATAAATATTGTAGTCTAGAAATACATTTATGATGCAAAATTAAACTTAAGTAAGCGTAGCTATTTTTTTATTTTTATTTTTTTATTTTTTTATTTATTTCTAGGAGAGAGAGAGAGAGAGAGACAGCGTGAGCAGGGGAGGGTCAGAGAGAGAGGGAGTCACAGACTTTGAAACAGGCTCCAGGCTCTGAGCTGGCAGCCAGCACATAGCCCGACACGGGGCCCGAACCCACGAACCGCGAGATCATGACCGAAGCGAAAGTCTGACGCTCAACCGACTAAGCCACCCAGGCACCCCTAAGTGTAGCTATTTTAAGTTATAGGAATATAGTGGGGATGAGTAGCTTAAGTAATGCAGAAGCACACATCATGATTCTTATCCCAGCTCATATTATGTGTCATATTAATAGCATTTTTGTAGTTTCTATAACATATGTTATATAGTGATTATTTCACATGTAAATCATCAATAAATCAAGATACATAATAGTATTCTGCAGGATTCTTTTACACATATAATGTAAAGACTGGTTTTAAGTATATAATCATAGGAAAACAACCATTAGGAGTAACAAGTAGTAGTGTACAATGCTATGTATCATAGATTGATAGAAGGAACAAATTTTACTATATGACAATGAGTTCTTATGAAATCATAAAGGTATTATATAATAGTGATGCTAAAGTACAGTTATATAAGACATCAAAAGTTGTGAAGAGTCAGGCTGTCTTGAACACAATGAATGCTGGCATCTCAAATCAGAGCAAGAGAGAAGGCAAGGACTCAATAAGAACAGAGAGTTTAGAATAGTTGATGGAACAGTGAAAACCAATTTTGCAGCCAAGCTTTACTCTAGTAAGAGCATGCTAGTGGACAAAATTGATGTCCAAAAGATGCAGTAAGCTCTAGCAGAATTGCCCAGAAGGTACAATCCATAAGACAAAGCACATGTATCTATCTATTTTTTTTATTCTACACATATTGTTTTGGATATGTTTTCACTGTGCTAAATAAAGCTTAAAACTTACTCGAAAAAAAGAGGCAAATAAATAATTAGAACTTGAAGATCACAAATAAAACAGGAAACCAGGCAATGAATCCGAAAATATGCTCAAAGGCATCAGTTGCACTGCTGGCTAATAATAGATGAGGACCACCTTTGCCCTCCAATCTGCATCCCAGTTATAATGGCTGCAAGAGAAGGATATCAAGGTAATAGGAGCCTCTTAAATATGCCTTTGTAATGTTCACTCATTCTTCTTCCAATTTTTTCTTCATTTAGTAGCCAGAGAGATCTTTTCATAATGCAGATTTGATCTGAAAGCACAAGGGAGTTTTCCTTTGTATCCATTATCGACAATATGCTGAAAAAGTATTTTAAATCAATTTTTCAACATAGCGAGGTCCACATCCCTCAAATTTCTCACAAGGGAGATATACTGTAAATAGTAAAGTATATAGATTAATAGAAAGATAGGGATGCATGGAAGGATGGGTGGATATATGGATGGACTGATGGAAAGAGATAAATACATTTTTGTTTATATTTCTATTTTTGTGTGAATGCCCATTTCCATCATTATAGACTAAGTATCAGTGATTTATGTACATATATTTTAGGCATTTGTTTTATAGACAAAATTTTTGATAGGGACTATAATATTAAGCAATTTTTCATACATTTATTGAAAGTTAGATATTTATGTCTAATCCAAATACTATTAAAAATAAGCATCTATAAAATTTTTATGTTACTTACAATAAATATAAAATTTTTGTTCAAAGTTTACCAAATTCTAGTCCAGTCATATCTAAAAACTCATCTAAAATAAGAATACCTAACTTATTTCTGTCCAGATATGTCTCAATATTTTTATTATCTTTAGATCTTTGAAAAAAAAGGAAATAATGAAAGTTAAGATTTGCTGTCAGACATAGGGATAAACACATTATTAATTTAATTAATCAATTTTTAAGTTATCATACACATCAATATATAAGGTAAGAATAGAATTTTGCTTTCTTTCCTTTATCTTCTTATTTCAACATTTTGGTTTGAATGTAATCCAAGAATTGTAGCAGTTCTCAACAGCGAAAACAGATGATCAAGAATATTTTTATTTAAATTGTAAGCACTTAACTAGGCCTATGTGTAGCATATTAACATACTAACTCATATTTTGACAAATGTGAGATCCTAAATTTTCTACAATTTCTGCTCTAACTGTTTAAAGTTAAAATGTTTGATGGGGGTTTTGAACTTTTTAGTAAGATTTCTTCTTCTTCTTCCTAAGAGCTTACTGTTAACACTAGCCAAATGAGTGTAGCATAAAATGACTAACTAGTGTGCTGTTAATGTTATTTTTCTATTATTGTGCACACATAATCTTTGCTATTTCTTTGATAACAAATTATGTTCAAATTTCTTGTAGACGTATATAAAACTTGGAAATTCTGATAGCCTAAGTATGTGGGGAACCTGCTTTACAAGTGCACTTAACAACTATTAACTAACACCACAGCTAAACTAATTTTGATATGTGATTAGATATTTGCCTCAATGGCTTACAAAGTGAGTGTTATCTTTGAAGTGGTCAGCTAAAGACAGGGATTAACAGAATAATCTGTTGTCCTTGGATGTCCTGCCTGGAATGCTGGCATAATAGTAATTCATCTGCATGCTTTAAAGGAAGGAAGAGAACAATTCTGGACAAAGGTGGGTGTTCATGCATAGATGAAACCCCATGTCCTATACAGATGTAAGGATATTAACCCTGGTGTCAAGGTGCCATATCCATTTTCATGTTGAGCGAAGCTATTTAATACACAATTTGGACTTGCACTGCTAATAACAGTTATCTATTATATTAGTAGATTAAGTGATTACATAATAAATTGCTCCTTAGTTCTGAACTGTTAAAAGGTATATACATACCAAGGGTATGTATGTATATACATACAAAGGGTAGATTTATTCATTCATTCATTCATTCATTCATACATTTTGAGAGAGCTAGTGCAAGTGAGCTCCACCCAGCTCAAGTGGGGGAGGAGCAGAGGGCGAGAGGTAGAGAGAGAATCCCAAGTAGGCTCCAGGCTCAGCCCGGAGCCTGATGTGGGGCTTGATCTCATGACTGTGAGATCATGATCTGAACCAAAATCAAGAGTCTGTCATTTCATCTACTGAGCCACCCACGTGCCCCTAGGTATTTATTTTAAAAGCTAGTTTTAACCAATGTTCAGATCTCTTGGGTATGTTCCATATTCTGTTGACTGACAATAATTTAAATACTTTGTGAAGCTCTTCTGAGGAAACTACATCTACGGTATCAAATAGCTGTGTGGCTTATTCTTGCTTCCCCTAATTCTGTCAGCAATTCCCTTATCTTGTCCTCATGCCCTGAAGAGAGGATGCAATAAATATGATCTAGGTCAAAATAGGATTTTTCACATGCCTTCATAGAGCAGTGAAATAAATTGGAATCAAATTAACTTTTTAAAACATTTTTGTATAAGTACACAGGGAATGTTGAAAGGGGTAAATGAAATTTAGTTACCCCATCTTCTTTCCCAATGTTTCTGTTCCCATTATGTATTTAAGAGAAGTACCAAGAATGACTGGAAGAATATCAAGAAATACTTTTTAAAAGTCTATTGTAAAAGTGAAGGTTAAGCACATAATCATTGTGAGAGCTGGGAACATGCAAACAATATTGGTAATGATTTTTTTCCCTCCTAACATTGTGCTTACTTTTCCCTCTCTGCCCTGGTGTTGAAATGGATACTCACTTCAAAACCATCTTACCTCACATGGGCCCTAAGTAATGGTACAGTTGCAATGAAATCAAAACAGAGAACGTGTCCTTAGAGAATGTGTGGAAGATCTTGTGTTGAAGAATCTATACTGATCAGAGAATAATTTGTAAGTTGAGACTGGATTTGAACTAAAAAGTTTTGTCTTGGATGGTTGCAGTCTGATATTTAAAGCACACTGAAGTTTTTTTAATTAATTAAGTTAGTTAATTAGTTAATCCTGGGAGAGAGAGAGAGAGAAAGAAAGAGAGAGAGAGGGAGAGAGAGAGATAGCAAGCATATGGGGGAAGGGCAGAGAGAGGGAGAAAGAGAATCCCAACCAGGCTCTGCACTGACTCAAATTAGAAAATAATTTCTACTGAATCATAATGAAAATATATATCAGATTTTGTGGGATGTAACTAAAGAAATTCCTTTAAAAAATATTCCTTTCAGTACAGGTTTTTCCAAATGCTTCACACTTGACTTCGTATTTCTATAAAAAATAAAGGTACAGAGTCACACTATCATTAAAAGAGGTCTTGAGGCACCTGGGTAGCTCAGTTAGTTGAGCATCTCTGGCTCTTGATTTTGACTCAAGTCATGATCTCACTGTTCATGATTTTGAGCCCCACGTCCAGTTCTGGGCTGACAGTGCAGGTCCTGTTTAATATTCTCCCTCTCTCTGCCCTACCCGTGTTCACACTCTGTCTCTCTCAAAACTAATAAACTTAAAAAAAAAAAATAAAAAGAAGAAGAAGAAGGAGTTTCCTAATTTTCCCAGACTCTCATCAAGATCTTACTAGAAATGTACATCATTGAATTCTGTTGATACCACACAATAAAACCCTTTAAGGAACCATGCAACTTAGGCAAGACTATTTGAATTAACAGGAAAGTTCACATAAAGAGAATTCCACATGTATCATAAATTGCCAAAAGACTAAGCCACTCCCGTGAATGTAACATGGGGTACTAAGTTTTAGCATTTCTAATGAAATTCTTAAGAAATTTATTGACTTAAGTGCATGTACTTAACAAGTTAAAGGAGCTGAAAAGCAAAGATTTAAACTTCAATCTCAAGTTATAAAAATTGGACCAAAACACTACCTAAATAGAAGTGAAATAGTGATAGAAATATATTAATAAAACATAAAGCAATCATGAAATTGAGAGGATTAAAAAGAAGCCTAAGTTATTTCTCTAAAAATATTTGCAAAAAAATTTGTAAACTAGTTGGTAGATTGTGAAGGAGAAGGAGAGAAAAATTACCTATATCAGAAATGAATAGGGGCCTCTGTGTGGCTCAGTCAGTTAAATGTCTGACTCTTGGTTTTGGTTTTGGCTCAGCTCATGATCTCACGGTTCATGAAATCAAACCCCGTGTTGGGCTCCATGGAGCCCTCTTGGGATTCTCTCTCCCTTTCTCTCTCTGCACCTTGCACCTCTATCTCAAAATGATAAATAAACTTAAAAAATAAAGGAAATGAATGAGTGGGAATCACTATTATGTGACTATAAAAAGAGACTATTTGAATACTTATGCTCTTATTTGAAACTTTAGCTGAAATGAATAAATTTATAGAAAAATAAAAACATATAAACTATGTAAAAAAAAAGCAAGCTGACAAGTAGAAAAGATGGCTAAACTCATGAGCAGAGATACAGATGTCCTAAAGAAATATTAACAGATCAAACCTAGATGTGAATAAAAATGATAACATTATCTCAACCAATTTGCATTTATTCCATAAATACAAGGTTGGTTCAGCATTGAACAACTAATGAATGTAAATCAATAAATCATAAATAAACATCTGAGTAAATGCAAAAATGATAAAATCCGATACTTACCATAATAAAAACTTTCACCAAACTTTGAAGAGAAATTAATAAAAAAGTAGTCAAATATTGAAATGTTTTGGGATTTTCATTAGGGAAAAAATGACTGTTAATACCACTTTTACTCAACATTTGATAGAGTACCAAGTAATAAAGCAATAAAGGGAAAGAAAATTAGTAATTAGAAAGGAGTAAACAAAACTGCCATTATTCAAGTTCACATGGTAAATATCTACTGATAATCTAATCGCAGTATAATTAGAAACTATTTGATTTAAAAAGTGGATTAATAAGGTTGCTATATACTCAGTCAATATATGAAATTAATTACATTTCTACATGCAAGCAATAATAACAAAATAAATGTATAATAAGTTGCCATTAGGGGTACCTGGCTGGCTCAGTCAGTAGAGTATGTGACTCTTGATCTTAGGGTTGTAAGTTCAAACTTCATGTTGAATATAGAAATTAGTTAAAAATAAAATCTTTAAATAAATAAATAAATAAACAAATGCCATTAAAAAGTTTTAAAAAAATGCCTAGCAATAAATCTCACAGTAGATATTTAGATCTCTAAACAGAAAATAAAATATTGAGAAAAGTTTTAAAAATCTTAAATAAATGAGGGAAATGCCATGTTCATGGAAGAGAAGAATTGTACTCTAAATTGATTTATGGATTCATTGCAATCCTTATTTAAATTGTAAATATCTGTCGAGTGTGATTGTGGATGTAACACTGAAAAGTTGACTCTATAATTTAAATTAAAATGAAAGGATCCTAAATCTCAAGAAAACTTTGAAGAAGTACCAGATGTTACAACTAATAAAGTTACTTGAAGACATTTTGACAGTGCCCTAGTACAAATGAGTAGACAAGTGAAAGTGATTTGTGTTCAGAAATAGAATCACACATATAAGGAATTTGATTTATGGCAAAGGTAAAAAAATACATCTCCTATGGAAAAAAATTAACTTTATCTCCTCTCTCACATCATACCAAAAATCAATTCAAGGTGGATTTTAAATGTAAATATGAAACAAAGCTTTTAGAATATAACAGAAGGGACAATCTTTACAATTATAGGCAAGTGAAAGATTACTTAAACTGGATCTGAAAAGAGTCATTTGGAAAGACAAATATTACTGTTAAACTATCTTTCATCAGGGGAGCCTGGTTGACTCAGTTAGCAGAGCATGCAACTCTCGATCTTGAAGTTATGAGTTCAAGGCTCATGTTGGGTGTAGAGATTACTTAAAAAGAAAAACTTTTAAAGTGAAAAAAAAAACCCCACGACATTCCTCAAGAGAGAGAATGAAGAGTAAAAATTTACCCCAGGGAGTGGGACAAATATTTGCAAAGCATATAACCAACAAAGGCTTTGTTGCCAATACATAAATAAATTCTAGAAATCATTTTCAAAAGAACTTTTAAAAACATTAGGAAAAAAAAATCAGCAGAAGATTGGAACAAGAGGTCCTGAAAAAAATGACTATTGGGAAAAATGCTTGGAGTCATCAGGGAAATGCAAACCAAAATCCCAATGTCATACCAGGACCTACTAGAAAAGCTAAAATGAAAATAGCTAAGACCACATGTTGAAGAAGATGTAGAACAACTGAAAATCTCATGACACTCATGGTGAGACCGTAAATTGCCCAGACTCTATCTTACCAATTGGCAATATCTACCACATTTCAAAATGCACATCTTCTTTGACCCACAAATTCTATTCCTAAATACCCATTAGATATGCATATGATGAAAATATCTGAACAAGGATATTTATAGGAACATTTTTATAGTTATTCTGAAGTTTTTAAAAATTAATTTTATTAAAATTAGTTTATTTTCCATTCCTATCATGAAAACATTTCTGAAGTCAAGGTACATCTGTTTTGATACTCTCATGAAGCCTGGTAGGTATTCGTTTTCTTTACAGGAAAAATCAAATTATTTATTTTTGACCAGCATTATTGTCATGCTTGATTGCTTAATTCAAATAATTTATGAAAATTCAACTTTAGACTGTATAATTCATTTCCTAGAAATCTAAAACCAGTCTTTCAGAGCTGTTTATCTATTTTCATAGTGTGGATCTCATCTTTTCATATTTCTCTGTTTACTTATTTGGTTTATCTTGTTTTACAGGCAAACAAACCTGGCTACAAATCTCTTCTATGTTATTTAATTTGCTTTCTAGTTGAATATTGCCTGTACAAGTTTACAAAAATGAGTATTCTTAATTTTATTTGTAACCAAGGTAACACTTTTATACTTAAAAACAGTTTCTCTTTAAATCTTTTAAGATCAATTTTTATTCTAAAGTAATGTAAAAAAAAAAAGGCTTAAAAACTAATGGTACCTCAAAAGCTTCATTGGAAATTTTTGTTGAGACACTAGCTTTGTTCTGTGACTCTCATATGCCTTCAGCAAGTTTTCATTTTATAGCCAATTTTAGCCCCTACACGCTGGCGCTTCTCTTGCCTGAGGTCTGTAAAGTTTAATAGAGTCCCTGATCCTGATACAGAGCTCACCCTCTGACAACAAAGGCCAAGGTGAGATGTAGGAAAGGCTGACAGCCAAAATACAAAAAGACCATCAACCCCTTCCCCACTCCACCTTTTTCTCTTTTAAAAAAGTAAACAGGCAACCAGAAAAAAAATTTTGGAACTTATTGAAAACTGAGTGAACCCCCCCCTCCAACAATGACAGATTTCACTGTTAATAACTGTTTGAGAAATGATTATACATCTGTGGATCCTCTCCTAAAGTAAAAAAGTCTGTTTATTTCATTTTAAGGGGTTACAATTTAGAATATCACTATTCTGAAAGGTAAATCTATTGAGTTCTGAATATAGAAAAATCATTTTAGAGTCATTAATGAGGAAACCAAAATAACCACTAGTAGGTAATATTGTATTTGTGTATTTACTTCCAAATATCTAGGAGAGTGTATGTGTATGGGTGGAAAGGAATTGGATTGTTATTGTTTGGATTAGGTTTCATTTTTGGGTTGCAACATGTAAATTTAAATTTTCACCATTGCCAGATATGAATCAAAAGTTTGTTATTACAAAAAAAAGTATGTTACATAGTACTGAAGACAGGTACATCTAATTCAAAAGTCTGGATTTTCTAGAATGCATTAAATTTGTAAAGTTCCCTTTAGGAATTTTGTAAAACTATATATATATTTTATACACATATAATTATATAAAAGTGTCATCTATTTCTAAATGTAGAATGTTATTTCTAAATGTGTACCTAAATATAGGGCATATTAGCATTTTCTTATTTTCCCCTGAAATGTGAGTATTTGAGAATTGTTCAATATTTGAGTTTCACTTGAAATTTCATAAGTTTTCAGAAATTAATTTATTATTGCTTCACACATCATTGCTTATTTTCTCAGTTCTTCTGCCTTTTTGCCAAGTGACAAAGTCTGCTTCGCAGACAATAGTTGAAAAAAAAATTCTATAGAGCTGAATAGCAATTAAATGAGGAATAAAATATGACTTCAGAAAAAGCTATTTAAGTGAAGTGATTGTGACAGAAAACAGCCTGGGTTTTACTGAAGAATAAATAAAATGTAAAGAATGTTCACTTTTCACTGAAATTAAACTGTATTATACATTCTTACTTCTAAGGTTATTTTTAGTACAGATCTTTCCTGACAAACAAACACACACAAAAAAACCTAGACAATATTGTAAACATTCCTGTACTCATTACCCAGCTTCAACAACTATCACCAATGTGTCATTCTTGTTTGAGCCTTTCCTCTTCACTCTTTTATTAGTATTTCAAAGAAATTCTCAAACATCATTTTAGCTCAAAATATTTCTGATTTCATCTTGAAACAAACAACCAAAAATGATTAGGACTTTTTTTTTTTTTTTAACATAACAAGAATGCTATTATCAATACTAAGAACTTAAATTTTAATTCCTTACTAAAATCTAATTCCCACAGTATATTAAAATTTTCAACATGTCTCAAACATCTTTTAATAGTTGGTCTATTTGAATGGGAATCCAAATAAGGTCCACTCATTTTTTTGTTATGTTTAAGTCAAATTTATTTAGAATAGATACTTTTTCCTAATTATTCCTTATAACTGGGGGTTTTGTCTGTTTTGTTACTGACTTGTTGGAAAATTGAGTCAGTTATCCTATAAAATGTTCCACTTTCTGGATTCTACTATTTGATTTCTTGAAGTGTCTTCTCTTTCTTTTCCTCCTTCTTTTCCTACTCTTTTTCCTCCTCCCCTTCTCTTTTGTCCTTATTTTTAAAGTACCTTTCATATTTCAAAATGTTCATGATTTTGACTTAAAAGATTTTGATGCTATAGCTTAAGTGTTTATGTGTGTCTATCTTTGTGTTTATTTATGATGTTTTGAATTTATTAATACAGCATAAAGTCATATTTTAATTTGCTAGTAGCATATGGTTCATGGTGGTCCTAGTTTTGGAGGCATTCAACTCGTCTCTCATTTCATGTAGATTATCTTGGCCTTCACAACCTTTCCAACTATGGCGTGTAAAGGCATGTAATATCTTGGATGATATGCATACAGAGAACTATAATTTCAGATCCTTGGGGACTTGTCAGCCTTTTCTTTTGTAACAACCTTCTTTGTTTTCAATAAACTGTAGTGGGTTTTTGTTTTGTTTTGTTTTGTTTTCTTGCTTGTCTGTGTTTGTTTGTTTGTTTTGGAGTCTGTGGGTTGAAAGTTTCAGTTGGTGAAACACAAGATTTGAGTAGAAGTACAAACTAAAAATATATTTGCTGTGTCTGTTAAAAAAAAAACCACCTTGACCCTGTCTTCTTTTATATTTACTCTGCTGGGCTTGTACTAGTGTTTTCATTTCTGTATCTGACCTTGCAGGTGCAGGTTAAAGGCAAAGAAGTGGTATAATCAGTCATTCTTAAATGAAGTAAAGTCCATTCACCAAAGATTTCTTCAGGCTTTTGCCACTCAAAATACAGAATATTCATATGTAATGTGTGGAAATCAGACTTGCTGGAAATTAAATTATTTTTGGTTTAAATTCAGTAATAACAACTTGCCCCCCCCCCCACTTCAGTGTCTTGATTTACCAATCTCTCCCTTACAGTGAATCCCAAATAATGCCACTAAAGCACAGTTCTGTTCATGTGGTAATTATTTTCCCCAAGTTTTCCTACTAGAACACAGAATGCTTTTCTATCCAACACACAATGCATTAGCGGATCAAAACCCACCCTTTCAGGCACTCTGTTCCTTGTTATGTCCCTGAACTTAGCTACCCTTCACCCCTGCTTTCCTCAAAGGTGGCCATGCATTTTCATTAACACTTCAGTTCTCCTTTTCTTTCTAGCAAATTTAGGCTATGCTTTCAGACCTGATTTAAAGGAGGCTTTAACTGTGGGGAATTCCATAATTTTCCCAGATTTTAAACATTACTTCTGTTTCATTACCATAGCACTTCACTTATGTTTGTTTTACAGAACCTCATTCCACAGTGGAAAATAGTGGTTTACATATCTGACTTCCTTGTGGAAAGAAATCATGATGCTCATATTTTCCTAAGTGACTATGCATCCAACTAAGAGTCTAGGTGTATTTTTTAAATACTTTAAAGTTTAGAAAGTCAGGCATTGTGAATACTAACTCTTGATCATCTGCTCAAATGATCGAGCTTTTAGAAAAAATGCAGTTTTTTTCATGGTGTGCTTTTGAAAGAGTTTCATTCATATACTCAAAGGTGAATGTGATTATGCTATGTCCTATTTTCCTTACATTTTAGATATGATCCCAAAACAGACACATGGACCATGGTGGCTCCTCTGAGTATGCCCAGAGATGCTGTTGGAGTCTGTCTCCTTGGTGACAGGTTATATGCTGTTGGTGGCTATGATGGGCAGACATACCTCAATACTATGGAATCCTATGATCCACAAACAAATGAGTGGACACAGGTAAGAGTGTTGCCAGCATAATGCACTTCAAGTACAAGAATTTACTTCCTTTACTTCGTTCCAAATTTCCTTGAACCCAAAGTGATTGATTTCCCCCATTGCCATGATCATATTGTAAAAAGTTCAATAAATTACGTGTTTTTGTGTACTTTTCTCTTATGTATTTTATAATATAATAAAATTAATATTAAAAGGTGACATTCATGCTGCAATGGGATTTCCACTTTATTATAGGTAATAACAAGGGACAGGAACTGAATTTCAATTAGCTGAAACAAAAAAAATCAAAGTGGAATATATTGGTTCACAAAATACTACCTTTAGCATATTCAGTTTTAGAGATTACTGGAATAAGAAGACGGAAAGCTATGGAAGTCAACTCTCTGCCTTCCATTTCTGCTTTACTATCTTTATTAGACTGACTGTTACTGACTGCAGAGAGCATTTACCAAGGAATAGAGCTGCTAGAAATTCCAAGTAGTAATCTTCACAGCCATTAACAGAAAACAAAAACAAAGCACCTGTGTTTAATTCAAAATAAACAAATAAACAAACAGCAAAGGGTTCTAAATGATCTCTTATGTAGAAAGTGCTCACTCCCAGACAATCACTTTAGTCAGAAAGATGGAGTAAAATAATTAGCTCATCTTAAGTGAGGTGTTATCTCTTGATATACAGTATACTGTAGTTAGAGACTCAGGATCATGCTAGAATAAGGCAGCTCCCAGTCTGGTCACATAGCTGGAGGATTTGTGTTGTGTGTGTGGGTGCTGGGGAAAATGAGGGCAGTGCAATCAAATTATAACAGAAAACCCCTTATTCTGTATAGCTACTATGATCTCATTTTTAATAGAGGGAATAGATATATTCTTAGACTTGTGTCCTTGTATTTTATTTATTTCTTTTCCAAATCTCTCAGTATTACTATTATTCCTCCCCTTTATCAGAAACCTAGAAGCAAGATATCATTCCAATAAACAAATAAACCATTTCCATCAATGGGTATAATGAGATTCCAAAGCCTTATTTAGTTGAAGCAGAATAAGAACCTCATCTCCTAATATTCCTCAGTGGATGGAGGGTTCTATTTTTATTAGAGGGGAGGTGTCACAGAAATTGAATAAAGTTTATCTCAAGTATTGAACACTGGTTGAAGTAAGTTTCTTTTAAAGATACTTACTTTTTAAAGATACATAATTTCCTTGATTGTGCCAGTTTTGGTGATACATGTTCAACCAGATTATTGAGATAGGCTGAGTGTGACGTATAAAACTAAATTCCGAATGTCCAGACTAAGGTACTGCCTTATTAATCTTACCCTTCCCTAAGAGAAAACCCTTTGATTTCAAAGGAGATAGATGAATTTGGCTAAGAAGGAAAAAAGAAGTCAGAATGAAGGAAAGAATTGAAAGTATTTGGAGTACTAGATCATGTGATTTTCTGTATTTTACCTTAATTGTAAGATTATAATCATTTCTTATCCAAAGAGCAGCCAATATAAAAGAACTTTGTAATTACTGCACTAAGATTTTAGAGGATATATTTTAACCAATCCTCCTTCTAAGTACCTAGTGTTTACAAAGGAAACACTGCATGGATTAATGATTGTTGGTTTGCTAAGGAAATGTACCAATTCAATGATATACATTTAAAACGTGCCACTTTCACAAATGAACATTAAATAAAGGAAATTTATGGGCATAACAATGATAGAATGTACTCTTCATTACAATTTTATAATAATTAGCCATTTTGCTTATCATTTTTATAAAACTGAAATCAAAATAATCTATGTAGTAATAATAGGTAAAAGTCTCCTAAGACCATTTTCCCTCATCTGCATTTTATTGTGCTTTTTTTTGGATCATATAATAGCTTACAAACAGGAAGGTGGTATTTAAATGTTTTGTAACAGCTTTACAAAAATGTTTTATAATAACTTTGTTTAAGTACAATAAACGTTAATTTCAAAGCATTTAAATTACTCTGAGATTTTGTCTATATATTTTTACTATTTATATTTTTAAGATAGCAGACCCACACAAAATCACTTTTAAAATTTTCAGGATTCTAGGTCCCTGGGGGGAAAAAATCCCATATGTGCTAGATAATGCTTGTTTTACTCCATTTATCCCATAAACAGAGAAAAGCAGTAGCTTATCCTCTTTATCTTTGGGATCCTCAAATGACTGAGCATTAGAGTAAATAAACTATATTAAAATATCCAAGAATGTGTATTTGGAACACTTCCTAAGCTAGCTAATTATAAATAACGTTAATAGATTAGGGAGCAATTTCCAGCTTCATGTCTTAGATAGTTTTACTGAGAATGCATGGATACTTGTGTACGTGTGTATGAGTTTTAATAAATTTGAATTGTCACTTAATACTGGCTTTATTTCTTGTATTTTATTTGAAAAAAATATGTATGCCTGAAGGCATAAAAAAAGAACTTTATTCCATTTTTCCTGGTCTGGGTAAAAACACTCTTTCATGTGTTGTCTTGGTCATTGACATAGTACTATTATGTTACATCCACCTGTAGCTGTAAAGAAAGATACTGTGTGATTTACTATCATCTCCCCAAAGACTATCATAATTGCTGGCATGGTGTAAAAGACAATGTGGATATATTTTTGTTATCATTTTTATTTTTTTTCTTACAAATAGTTTATTGTCAAGTTGGTTTCCATATAACACCCAGTGCTCATCCCCACAAGTGCCCCCCTCCATGCCCATCTCGCCCCTCCCCACCCCATCCATCAGTCCTCAGTTTGTTCTCAGCATTCAAGAGTCTCTCATGGTTTGCCTCCCTTCCTCTCCCCCACCATTTCCCCACTTCTTCTCCCGATTGGTCCTCAGTTAAGTTCCTCCTAATCCTCCTATACGTGCAAACATATGATATTTGTCCTTCTCTGCCTGACTTATTTCACTCAGCATAACACCCTCAAGGTCCATCCATGTTGCTACACATGGCCAGATTTCATTGTTTCTCATTGCCATGTAGTATTCCATGGTATAGATAAACCACATCTTCTTGATCCATTCATCTGTTGATGGACACTTAGGCTCTTTCCATGTTTTAGCTATTGTGGAGAGTGCTGCTATGAACATTGGGGTACATGTGCTCCTATGCCTCAGCATTTCTGTATCCCTTGGGTAAATTCCTAGCAGTGCTATTGCTGGGTCATAGGGGAGTTCTATTGTTAGTTTCCTGAGGAACCTCCACACTGTTTCCCAGAGGGGCTGCACCAGTTTGCATTCAATGTGGATATTTCTTAACAAAATTAGTTGAGTACTACTGTAGCAACTCAGTTTGTTCTGCTGTGTATGAGTTTAGTTTATTTGCACACAATAGATATATGGTAGTATCCCCTTATCTGTACTTTTCCTTTTCCTGGCTTCAGTTAACAGTGGTCTACTGTAGTTTGGGAGCTGGTGACCCTCTTCCTGAAGTATTATCAGAAGATTAGGGAAGTATTGTCAGAAGGTTAGGTGTAGCCTAATTCTATTATTACAGTATATTGTTATAATTGTTCTATTTTATTATTAGCTATTATTGTTCGTCTCTTATAGTATTTATTTGTTAATTAAACCTTGTCAGAGGAAGACACAGTAGAGAACATGTTTGGTTCTATCCATGGTTTCAGTCATCCTCTAAGGGTGTTGGAAGATATTCCCCCTTCAAGAGGGGCTACTGTAGAGAGGGGAGCCTCGTGAAATATCTACATTCTCAGGTGTTTGTTTTTTTTTTTTCCAATTGGTTCTGTCGCCAACCTTTTTAGGTTTTCATTCTAGGGATGATGGTGCAACCCTCGAGGGAGAGCATAGCAAGCACATGTAATATATGTATTTTAATATATATTTATATTAAATAAGATGAAGTTAGAGAAAGAGGTAATATATATATTTAATAAGATGAAGGTAGAACAAGGGAGAAAAGGACAAAAGCTCTCTTAAGTATTTAAAATGTAATTATGTAGAATATATGATATGCTCAAAATAGCAAGATAGATTCTGTGGTAAGGGAAATATTTAGATCTATGATAGAACTTAACTGTGTTGGGTGGGAAATCTTCCTTCAGGAAATAGCATGTATAATGAAGCCTGACATGTGGGTAATAGTTAACCAGATAAAAATATCAGAATGGTTTGGATGTTGTAATATGGGAATGGTTTGGTTTGAGGACAAGAATTTGAGGGGCGCCTGGGTGGCTTAGTCGGTTAAGCGTCCGACTTTCACTTAGGGCATGATCTCGCGGTTCGTGGGTTCGAGCCCCGCGTTGGGCACTGTGCTGACTGTCAGCTCAGAGCCTGGAGCCTGATTCGGAGTCTGTGTCTCCCTCTCTCTCTAACTCTCCCCTGCTCACTCTGTCTCTCTCTCTCCTCGAAATAAATAAAAATATTTTTAAAAAAAACAAGAATTTGAAAAAAATTGCAGGAAGAACACGTAACATGTTGTACTGGCCAAAAGTTAAGTGGTAAGCGAGGAGTTTGGAGACATAAAGAGAGTCTATATGATGCAGGGCCAGAAGTCATGTTTTTAGAATCTTGACTTCGATATAAGGCTGAATGGGAGTTAACGAATTTTAAGCAGGGAAAGTAAAGAATCATAATTCTGTTTCAAAATAACTGCACTTGATAAGATGTGAAAAACAGGAGAAAGCAAGATTAGTCAGAGAAATCTGTTAGGAGGGTATTTTACCCAATCTACACTGTAGGGGTAGAAACCTTTTCCTTACTCCTTCTAGGTTATTTGGTTGGTCTAATAGTTAAATTAATATAAGATAGATGAATGGGATAAAATTTTAATTTTGTATGTATGGGAACCCCACGAAAATATGAAAATCAGAGATGTGGCTAAAGCAGAAAGCTTTATTCCTTTTCAACAAAATGATAAATTTGATCAACTGACAAGACAAGGGATTTGAGCTTATGGTAGCAAATTGCTAAAGAAGGAAGAAGGTTTACTTATACAGCGTCCTTGGCTCTATATTCCCTTTCTTTGGTGATAAGGATGCTTTCTACCATCGGGGTACAGGGAAGTTACGTTTTACATAGGAGATTTATCTCCTGCCTTCAGTGAGACCAAGGAGCGTCAGCAAGTCCCTTCTGTACTAGTCATCTCTGAAATACCTTTAATTCAAAGTAATCAATATGCCAGAGTGGCATAGTCTACAATACTTCACACTCAAAGTAAAATTGTAATGTGAACTGATAGGAATGGATATAATTATGTTAGATGGAGAGATATAGGACTTGATGATTATTCAGAGGTAGGGTTGGTGAGGTAAAACTAAAGGTCATGGATGTACCCTAGGTTTCTATCTTGAGTAACCTGAGAGTGGTGTCATTAACTGACACAGGAATCACAGGAGGAATAGCATATTTTTGGAAAAAAGTACAGAGATTCATTTTTATAAACACACTCATGCAGGTACAGAGATGTAGATGTAGATGGATATAAAGTGAAATTATTCACTCTACACTTTTTCTAGAAACTATGCACAGGATTTCTCAGTATTGAATGAACATTGGAGGGTATTTGGGAAAGTTTTCAAAAATACTCCTACCCCATATTTATCCCCTTCCTATTGAGTTGTAGAGCATGAGCAAATGTACTTTGTATAAGTTCCTTAGACGATTCTGATGTGAAACAATACTTAAAAAGGAGGGTCATTGGAAAGTGTGTGCATTTTGGAGTCAGATACACTTCAGTTTGTATGCATTGACTTATATATTGTCCCCTGACATTCCATTCACATAACTGTCACAAAAATAACAATACATGATAGGATTATAAAGATGATATGGTGATCTATAAAAATTATTCTTACTACAAATGAAAGGAATAATAAAGTATCATATGGGGAGTTGCGGTGTGTGTGTGTGTGTGTGTGTGTGTGTGTGTATGTGTGTGTGTGTCTATCTGTCTTAACTCTGCAAAGAAATGGCAGGTAAGTACATTTAAAAGAACTGTGGATAAGGTGGTAATTTTCATATTTAAAGAGTGAAACCATGTCTTTTCTCAATCAGTAAGATAATGTATGTGATCTGAGGTTATTTTTCTCTTATCTGTTTTATTTCTTATACTTTATTCACTTTCTTTTCAGTTAGGAATAATATCCTGTCATTTCTAGCCTACTGTGATATTTTTATGTGCATAAATTTTCTTAGAAAACTGTAATGAAAATCTTTCATATCAAAATGCTCAAATTACTCAACTCTTGACTTACCTCTATGGAATAAATTTTCATTACAAAGTGTAAAAATTATTGTTTTTAATATATTTCTAGCCAATTTCATATTCGGGATTATTAAAAACATCTCAATTCTCATTTCTATGACTATCATAAGGTAGAATTTTTTAATAAGCACTATAGCAATTGTAATTATGGCCTATTTATGACAAAATATTGAAGTTACTTCATCTTATGTCTCTGTTTAGAACGAATGAATAACACATTTAATTCCATATACTATCTGGGGAAATAACTTCAAAATTATTTCAATAAGTGTAATAGCTATTTCATCGGAAATATACTCCAAGATACCACTATGAAATATCATCAGAAATGTGTCCATGCAAGCCCAGAAATAAATCTTTGCTCGAAACATTTCTATAGCATCTTTATGTCTTTATGATTTAAAAATCATTAAATATCTTATTACTTGTATTAATAATTCTGTAAATGATTGCAAGTCTTAACAATTTCAATATGCAAATTATTTCTCTTTTGTAAATGCCATTTTCATTGTTTCCATTTTTATTTTACTACTTGTGGCTGAATTGGGAAAATAGAAGCACATGTATTTATGATCTTAACTCATATGAATGTTTTAAATATATTACAATTTGTATACTTTTCTATGACAGTAAAAATTGTCTTAAATTGTATTTCATCTTTTTCAACAGATGGCTTCTTTGAATATCGGGAGAGCGGGTGCCTGTGTGGTAGTCATCAAGCAACCATGACTTATTTTTATTTGGAGATATTTTATTTGCTGGAGTGGTTATTTTTATAAAAGAGAGCAAGAATGGGAATTTCCTGAGATGAAAATTCAAGAACAAGGATTTCTGTAGATTTACCTACTGATGTCAAAAGAGGTAGAATATCAAAGAGAATTATAGGAATAAAAAAAAAAAAACCCACATCAAACTGCTATGGGAACAATGTCTGGCCTTGTATTAGTTAGTTCAGGAATGGTTATTGGTAATTTGTTTTGTATTATAGTATACAATAACTAAAGTTACCAAACGCTTGTTTCTCTTGAGCAATTAAGAAGGGAGACCAATATTTGTGACACGGATAATTTCAAGACTACAGCTCTTTCAATTGCTTTATTAGTTTGTGGCAATATCAGAGATGTCAAAGACATGGTGTTTCATGTGACAGAATCTGATTGGTATACTATTCTCCTAATCAGATGTGGTCATTCCAGGAGGCAGAATGATATTTTACTAAAACAAACATGCTTCTTTCTCATTTTCTCAACTATGAGGACAATTAGAGAAACAGATTCAACCCTGTCTCTCGCATTCAGAAAACCAACTGTTCTGCTAATCAAAGCTGCGCATATCAGAGTTGGATGGTTCAATTTTATTGCAACCATATTAGCAATCTGAAGCTGGCAAACACAAAGGATTGTTTTCATGAGGCTTACCACATTGCTTTGCTTTTTGAACACACTGAGCCAAAGAATCAGTATAATTATGGGCTTTTGCCTTACGTTGAGTTCAGTGTAAGCATGAAAACTAGTTATTCTGAATGTTATATATATATGTATATATATATACATCATTTGCATGTTAAAGTCTTTTAGAATTTTGTTCATAAAAAACAAAAACAACTTAGAATTTTGAGAGAGAAATCTATGATCCATTCATTTGGAGTGTTAACGATCATTGTTAGGAGGGCAAACTTCAGATTCTCATTTCCTACTTTTCAAACTTGTTACATTGATATGACATTATTTTATGCCAAATGTTTGTAATTGTTTAAAGCATAAAGTGGAAACATTACACAATGTCCTTAAAGATTCTTGTAAATTATATATGATTAATAAATGATAGAAAATTTGCTTTTATCACTGTATCTTTCTTCAATAAATTTTAATTCAGATCTGAGTTAAAAACTCAGATAAGGTTGGGCGCCTGGGTGGCTCAGCCAGTTAAGCGTCCGACTTTCGCTCAGGTCATGATCTCATGGTTCATGAGTTTGAGCCCTGCGTCTGGCTCTCTCCTGAGAGTTTGGAGCCTGGAGCCTGCTTTGGATTCTCTGTGTGTCTCTCTGCCCCTCCCCCATTCACTTTCTCTCTCTCTCTTTCTCAAAAATGAATAAATTTCAAAACATTTTAAAAAAACTGATAAGGTATACTGCAGAGATAAGGCTACTTTTATTGCTTGAGTTTTCAAAATAATCAAGGAGTATATATCTCTCAAAGTGTTTATTTCCTCTTAAATATTATGCTGACACCAAATACAGTCTTTAATTATTGCTTTCTTCCGTAGTCACTGGGTTGAGGCACTTAGCAATAATGCCTACAAAACACACATCCCATAATGAGTGCTGATAATTGTGCAGGAGCTAGGAGCTAGAAAAGGTAAAAAACATAAATCCCCCCCAAAACCCCAAAAAACTCCTCTTTGTGTCAGGGTAAACCATGGGATTGATTTTTGTTGTTAGGTGGAAAAAAATGTTTGAAATCTAATAACCAAGAAAAGTATTGATAGTTCGCACAAAGGAAATATTAGGGAATCTAAATTTCCCCAACATATACATAGGATCAAATTTATTGGTCACATTTGACCTCAGAAAAATTATGCCACTATAAGTATAAGACAGGAGGAAGTATTGATGATTTTTAAAAATTGCAGATAAAAAATGCATAGCATGAAATTTATCTTAACCATTTCTAAGTGTATGGTTTAGTAGTGTTAAGTATATTTGGTTTCTTCTGCCCACATATTTTCTCCAAGACATAGAATATACAAAGAATGTTAGCTAGCTGGAATAGATAACATAGCTTTGAAACTTTAAAGAATAGGAGAAGATAAAGTAAATATGTCTATTTTTTAACCAATAAAGTTTTGTGGTGGTCATACTTAAAATTTGATGTATAATATTTTTACAATATTTGTTTTCCTGAGAAGGAATTTTCCTGAAGCAAATTTGCTTCATTCATCCTTCTATTTTCTTTTTCTTTTTTTTTTTTTTATGTTTTATTTATTTCTAGGAGAGAGAGAGAGAGACAGCATGAGCAGGGGAGGGTCAAAGAGAGAGGGAGTCACAGACTGAAACAGGCTCCAGGCTCTGAGCTGGCAGTCAGCACAGAGCCCGACGCGGGGCTCGAACCCACGAACCGCGAGATCATGACCTAAGCGAAAGTCGGACGCTTAACCGACTAAGCCACCCAGGCGCCCCTCATCCTTCTATTTTCTATATGGAGATCACATTAGCCTACTACTGCTGCTTACATTGCACAGAGTGAGTGTATACATTAATTGATCAAATGATGACATTGAAAAGCAGTCTAGACGATGAACTGATAGGGAGAATGAAGGGAGGATGAAGGTCATTGTGCCAATTCACTGAAAAGGAAATTCTCCTCCAAGGTCACAGACTAAATAAGTCCCAGCACTTATTACCTACTCTGCCAAGACTCCAGTACAGGATTCGAAACTTGACTCTGTCAACTGATAAATCAACTTTGCTAAAGATCTCCACTTGAGGTAAAATTTCTGCTAACAAGATTCACTATTTCCCTCTTTAGACTATATTTAATATATAGGCATATTTAAATAAGGAAACTGTAGAAAATAGCATCATTGAAGCTAGTTTTTCCAAGATACCGTTCCATGTTTTTATTCATTGCCAACCCTGGAGTATAACACTTTTTCAAATAGCACTATGAAGTCAGAATTTTCTGCAAATACTTTCAATTTTAATTATGGCCATTAATAAGAATGTTACGGAACCAGGTCTGGATCACCCAGGAGAAGCACCAAGCGGCACTTGGAGGAGATCATTCTCCAGAGGTCTGAGCCCTGAGTATTAGCAGAGGGAACAATGTATAGCCTGTTACTTCCGCATTCCTCATTAATGTGCAGGACAAGCAAGGCGGGAAGAAGAACCTGGAAGAGGGAGTCTTTTATATCAGGGACAGGTGTTTTCTTATCAGTCCTGTCAGCCATCTTACAACAGGTTTTCCCTATCATTCCCTCCTTTGATGCCCCTTTAAACAGATCTAGTCTGTATTATAGGGCATCATCTTTATTATGGACTGGTTTTTTTCCTTATTTCCCGGACTTTGCTTGTGACTATTCCTGACTGGTTTACAAAGTCTCCGAAGAAGATGCAGGTGCCCTTTCTCTCGGCAGAGAAGAGGTCAACTGGCCATCTGTTCTGGAGGGCAATTTTCTGCCAGGGAACTTATGTGGCTCTGTAGGGACACTAGGGAGTCAGCCACTTGGTCCCACAGAAGAGCCTAGGTCTCCTATGCCAGTCCCTATCCCCATGGCTATTTCTGCCCCTATGAGTATGGGTAGCATCACTGCTCCTTTATCCTGAACCTTAAGATTGAAGGTTAATCTAAATACAATTTCTTTTTCTTGAAGTGAGGCACAAACATCAGTACCAACACTCCCCAAAATGGCATTAGCAACCTTACTGGGAGGCAACTCAACAGATCGAAAGAGGTTACACCACATTTAAGCTTTTAAACTCCTTAAATTCTTCCACTGAAGGTGCCCTGCTCTTACAAATGGGGCCCAGATTAGAGGCAATCAATACCAACAGAACATCCTATTCATAAGAGGAAGGTGAGTGGGGACAGGAACCTTTCGCTGTTTCCCAGCTTTCTGGGGTAACCTCTGCCAACCCGATGGCAAAGAGTAAGAACAGTCTATCTTCTTGGAATGGCAATTCCTTAAGCTTCTGCAGTGCACAGACCAGCCAGCTTCTGCGGTGTGGCTGGAGCAGGGCTGAAGATCCTACGAATCCAGGACTCTACAGGAGGTCACTTTGAGCAGGTTCCTTGGACTTGGATCAGTCTTCCAAATTTGGAGCTCCTCAAGATTGGCCCTCGTGACTCTATAGTGGTGAACCCATGGAATGATATCTGTGACGTTGAGGGCAGTAGGGGTGGTCAGAATAACAGTATGAGGCCGGTAAGTGGTATGAAGCTTCCAAGTGATGTTGAACGACTTGGTTAAAGTTTGTATAACGTCCACCATGAATGCAGGTCCATTATCACTGTGGATTGTAGCCGGCAGGCAGAACCGGGTGACAATCTCTTTTAGGAGGACTTCAGCTACCTCCTGGCTCCATTCTGTCCTGGTGGAGAAAGCTTCAACCCATCCAGAGTATGTGCAGACTATTACCATGAGGGATCTAAATCCTTGACTTGTCTGGACATCTGTAAAATCTATTGCTAAATCTTCAAAGGGGGTAGCTCCTACCCTTTGGACACCTGGCAGGGGTCAGGCATGGATTTGGCATTATTCCTGGTGCAATTCACATACCATTCACTTGTTGTTCGATAGAATGCTGGCAGCTGGCTGATGTAGTACTGCCTTTCTTGAGGAGAGCCTCTAATGCAGTTTTTCCTAGATGGGTGAGTTGATGGTATTCACCAACTAGATGCCCTCCGAGGGCTGTTGGGATGGAAACTCATCTAGCAGTTTCCACCATCCTTCCTTGGTCTGGGTGGCCCCCTCGATCTCAACCCATTTTATTTCTTTTTTAGTATATTTTGGTGGAAGGGTCTCTGCTGGGAGTGTCAGAGTCAGGACCTTGTCTGCCTCCCTAATGGGTGCTACTTTAGCTGCCTCATCTACCAGGCAATTTCCTCATGTGGTAGGGTCATCTCCTTTGTGGTGTCCTTTGCAGTGTAGAACTGCAACCATTTTTGGGAACCAGATGGCCTCGAGGGGTTTTAGTATTTCTTCCTTATTTTTGTTTTGATGGAGGGCACTCGGGTAGATAGAGGAACTCAGGCTATGCTGTGTGGTCCCCAAGTTCACATCGATGGGCTTGGTAGAAGGGCTGTTGCATTGCCCATTTCTCTGTGGCCTCGGAGATGTTAGCAGTCTTCTTGCTAAAGGGGGCCACGGAGAAGGTGACCACAGAATGTTCAGTCCCCATGTCGACCATAAAAGTAATAGTTTGGTCCCCTACTTTCAATTTGACCATGGGTTCATGGGTGCCAAATGAGCCCAGTCCCTCTCAATCTGAATCTATTACTACTAGCTCTATGAGGTCTTTTTCGTAGCATTTTTTTTTTTCATATCAGCTGGGTTTCTGGGACTTTTTACCAGTTGGGACATTCATTTTTCCAATGTCCTTTCTCCTTGCAATAGGCACATTGATCCCTTGCTAAGGTGTTCCTGGGCTCCCCCCCTTTTGGTGGTAGGAACTTCTCCATTCTTTTGTAGTCCTTTTCCTTTAAAGCAACGGGAGGAGGTTGACCTTTTTCCTCATCTTTTTCTCAGCTTCCCTCTCAGCAGGGTCCTCCTTGTTCATGTAGACCTTGTTAGCAAACTTGATCAACTGTGTGATGTTCATCCCCCCAAAACTTTCAAATTCTTCGAGCTTCCTTGTGATATCTGGAGTGGCTTGGGCCATGAAAGAGGTGTTTACCCTCTGTTGGCTTTCTTGTGCCTTGGGATCGAATGGGGTGTAAACGCAGTAAGCCTGGCATAGCCTCTCATAATAATCCATGGGGATCCCCCTTGCTGGTGGGTAATTGAGGATATCTTGGTCATATTCATGGGCTTCTTAGCCCCTGCTCAGATTCTGTGGAGGAGAACCTCTTGGTACTGGTGGATGTGGACTTGTCCTCCTTCTACAGTGAAGTCCCACATGGGACGTTTTTCAGGTGCAGCAGTTCTTGCCCAGGTGCCCGGATCGACAACCATGGCTGGTGCATGTTCCTCCGGGTATTGCTTAGCTCCTCTTATAATTCTCTGTCTCTCTTCAGTGTTAAACAAAGTGTGGAGCAGCTGTTGGCAGTCTTCTCAAGTTGGTCAGTGGGTCTGGAAGAGGGATTCCATTAGGTCTATCATTGCTTGGATTTTTTCAGAATATGATGGTGTGTTATGTTTCCAATTGAGATCAGTAGTGCAGTAAGGCTGGTAATACATCATTGAGCAACCATGCTGGAGGGTTCCATTTTCATCACGTCTCTCAGGTTTCCCTGGTTCTGGTGTCCCAGCCATGTACCATTGTACATGGCATCTGGAGATGCACCTGTGCCTGGCCAAGGGCACAATCTGGCCACTGGGTCAGGGGAGAGAGGATCTGTCAAGCCTGGAGGTGGTGGGGCCAAAGGTGGTGGAGTATTGGGAGCATGAGGGTCAGGTACTGACAGTCTCGGGGGAGTATATGGCAGAGGCAAAATTGGTTCTTCCTCCAGATCACTGGCGGGAATTTGCGGAGGTTGGGACCTCTGTATCCTAGCCTGTCCCTGTTCATTGTAGGTAAATTGCACCCAAGGCGGGAGGGTTTGGGCAATCTCTAACAAGGACTCGATATATGGGAACTGATCAGGGTAACTTGGGTCTCTAAACATGGTGGTCCATTGGGACATCTAAGGTTCCCTCTGGGGGCCATCCTACTCCAAAAGTGGGCCATTCCAACTTGCATAGAGTCCTTAATTTGCTGGGGGTCATTTTAATTCCATAGTCTCCTGAAAACCTCTTCTCAAAGTTCTCAATCATACTTTCAAGAACTTTGGGTTTGCTCTGTCCCAACCCCCTAATGTTCCCATGAGGCAGTGTTTCAAAGACAGACAAAGGAGTAAGGGTGTCCCTTCTAATGAAGAGACCAGTCAGATGCCCATCCGCCATGTCCTGAAGGAACTTAGGTGACGCTTAGCTATAACGATCTCAGCTTTGTGACTCACGAATGGAAGCTATTCCAATGCTGCCATGGACTGTATGCCATCCACCACGGAATCACAGATGAGCCCACTCAGACTCCATAGGCTTATGGGGACCTTATGGGTGCCCACCTGTGGAGCCACAAAATTGAACTCAGCAGGCATGCCAGATAGAGTCACACATTCACACTCAACATACACACTAGAGGTTATTACAGTCCCTCCCACAGAATTTCTACGGAAGAGACCACTGAGATCTCTGGGGGCTGATCAGCTCCCCCTTCCACTACTATAGGTGAGCTGGACAGATGGGGGCCCCTAACAGAGAGAGAGAGAGAGAGAGAGAGAGAGAGAGAGAGACCTCTGACGTCTCTGGGGAGTGATCAGCTCCCCCTTCCACCACTATGGGTGGACAGGACAGGACAGATTTAGGGCCCAGGCCTTAACCATTTTCCAGCATTGGTTCCAGGTCCTCACTTGCCAAGTCTCCTCAGTCAGGCGGGAAAGGTGAAGTGGAGCCGGCCTGAGGCAATGGAGCTGGAGACTGCTGAGGTTCAGGCAGGGCGTGCCTTCTCCTTTGTGATTCCTCCTTCTATCACCACCTCACCGCCGTTTTCCCAAAGTGGTGGCAACAATGGACCAGCATGGTTGGGTTTCCTGGTTAGGGAACCAAATGTTACAGAATCTGATCTGGATCACCCTGGAGAAGAACCAAGCATCACTGGGAGATCTTGGAAGGCAGGAGGTTTATTTTACACCCGTGGGCTCAGAGGAGATCATTCTCCAGAGGTCTGAGCCCTGAGCATTAGGAGAGGGAACAATGTATAGCCTGTTACTTTCACCTTCCTCATTAATGCACAGACAAGCAGGGTGGGAAGGAGAACCTGGAAGGGGGCGTCTTTTATATCAGGGACAGGTGTTTTCTTATCAGTCCTGTCGGCCATCTTACAACAGATTTTCCCTATCAAGAATATGAATACATTATATGGTTCAAAATTATGTATAAAATATGCTATCACATCCAAATCTCTAAACAGGGTAATACCGATTTTTTTATTGTTGCACATTAAAAGCCAACAAAATAGAATCAATCTTACAGTTAAAATAAAATCAAAGAGATGACATTTGTTAAGTTTCTCCTGGATAGTGGGACAGGAGACTGAATGAGAATAGAAGCTTTAGTGCAATCTCACGAAAAATATTGGCTACTCAGAGTATAAAGGGTTTAAATTATTAATTACATTATATTATGGTTTGAAGAAACCAGCAGGTCTATGTATGAAATAAAAATATGCAACCAGTCAGCTAAAACTTGTGAAAATAATGCTAAAATTATTAACATTTGCACATAGGCTAAAATGTAATATTGAAATATCTATTGTCTCATATTTCTAGGTTAAAGTGTTTCTATAACAAATTTAAGATTTTGCAGCTTTGGGAAATTCTTCTTTTAAACATGTTCATGTTGGGGCACCTGGGCTGCTCAGTTGGTTGAGTGCCGACTTCAGCTCAGGTCATGATCTCACGGTTTGTGGGTATGAGCCTTGCATAGGACTCTGTACTGATAGCCAGCTTAGAGCCTGGAGCCTGCTTCAGATCCTGTGTCTCCCTCTCTCTCTGACCCTCCCCTGCTCATGCTCTCTCTCTCTCTCTTCTCTCACAAATAAATAAAAAACATTAAAAAATGTTTAAACATATCCATGTCAGGGCTACTGGGTGGCTCAGTTGGTTAAGCATCAGACTCTTTATCTTAGCTCAGGTCATGATCTCACAGTTTCTGGGCTTGAGCCCTGCATCAGGCTTTGTGTTCATAGCAGGGGGCCTGCTTGGGTTCTTTCTCTCCTTCTCTCTCTGCCCCACCCCAGTGCCTTCTAGCTCCCTCTCTCTTTCTCAAAATAAAGAAATATATAAACTTCAAAAAATAATAATAATAAACATGTCTATGTGATTTGTTAAACCTGATGATAGTGTTTTTGGTATTTCAAAAGAGATTAAAATTATAGTATAATAATAGTAGGAATGAGAACTAATATTAATACTTTAGACATGAAAGGGAACAGAATTTCCCTCTTTGGCATAAGGATTATCTTGTGAGGAAAAGCTCTGCAAACTGAGTATAAGATAGTTTTCCAGCAAGGGACATTTCCGTATATAGGGGAAATCCCCACCTGTGGGAATGTTTCCATCTCTGTAACTAAAAGAGGAGGACTGAAGCTGTAGAAACTTTTTTAAAATTTTTATTTACTTATTTGAGAGGGAGACACAGAGAGAGAAATAAAGAGAGAAAGGAATAGAGAGAATCCCAAGCAGGCTACACTGCCAGTGCAGAGCCTGATGCTGGGCTTGAACCCAGGAGCCATGAGATCATGACTTGAGCCAAAGTCAAGAGACCGATGCTTGCTCAAGAGCTGGACATTTAACCAAGTGAGTCACCCAGGTATCCCCAACCTCTTAATGAAGAAGGCAACAACCTAAATCTAACATCCTTACCCTTGCTTACTATGCTTTTCTTGATAGCCTCCCATTACTGGCTCCCACCCCCAACATCTCCTTGTATCTTTTGCTGGTATGGAAGGCGGTGCCTTGGGCCACTTTTGTGAGTTATTCAGTTTTACGGGGTATCTCCCATGTATAGGAGGTGTCCAGGTTATTAAACTTCTGTTTGTTTTTCTCTTGTTAATCTCTTTATTACAGGGGACTCTCAGCCAAGAGCCTAGAAGGATAAAGGAAAAATTATTTTTCCTCCTCTATAAGGCAACTTTATTGTTTCTTACAAAGGTTTGACAGGACTTCTTCCTATAAATATTCCACTATTACCCTACTAGATCATTTGAGAAGGTTTAGAATTGTATTATTTTAAGGACTATGGTTGTCTCATATGTAAAATTAACATTTTTGTGACATAAATTTTGTATATTTTTTATTCATCTATAGTAAATTCTTTTTTTTTAAATTCATTAAAGTGCAGTGTTATATTAGTTCCAGGTGTACAGTAATACAGTGATTCAACACTTCCATACATCACGTGGTGCTCATCACAAGTACACTCCTTAATCCTCAACACCTATTTAACCCATGGCCTCATCCACCTCCCCTCTGATAACCACCAGCTTGTTCTCTATAGTTAACAGTCTATTTTTTTGTTGCCTCTCCTTCTCTCTCTCTCTCTGACCTCTTTGCTCAACTGTTTTGTTTCTAAAATTCCACATATAAGTAAAATCATATGGTATTTGTCTTTCTCTGTCTGACTTATTTTGGTTAGCATTATACTCTCAAGCTCCATCTATGTCATTGCAAATGGCAAGATTTAATTCTTTTTTTATGGCTGAATTCCATTGTGTATGTATATACCACCTCTTCTTTATCCATTCATCAAACCATGGACACTTGGGCTGTTTCTATAATTTGGCTATTGTAAATAATGCTGCTATAAACATAGGGGTGTACATATTACTTTGAATTAGTGTGTCTGTATTCTTTGGGTAAATATCCAGTAGTTCAGGATGATCATTGGGTCATTCTATTTTTAACTTTTTGAGGAATTTCCATATTATTTTCCACAGTGGTTGGACCAGTTTGCATTCTCACCAACAGCACAGGAATGGTCCTTTATCTCCACATCCTCACCCACACTTGTTGTTTCTTGTGTTGATTTTAGCCATTCTGACAGGTGTGAAGTGATAGCTCATTGTAGTTTGGATTTGCATTTCCCTGATGGTAAGTGATGATGAAGATCTTTTCATGTGTCTGTCTTTTCATCTCCTCTGCATGTCTTTTCATGTCTTTTGCCCATTTTTAAGTGGATTATTTGTTTTGGGGGTGTTGAGTTTCATAATTTCCTTATATATTTTGTATGCTAACCCTTTATTGGATATGTTATTTGCAAATATCTTCTCCCATTCCATAGGTTGCCTTTTAGTTTTGTTCTTTCCTTTGCTGCTCAGAAGCTATTTTGATGATATCTCAATTGCTGGGAGCTGCACTGCCCTCGCTGGATGACAGTCACAGCGAGGAAAAGCGAGGAAATGGTAGTGTTTGCACAGCTCCTGCCATGGGAAACTAAAACTGGTATCTCCTTCTGCCATTACTGGCTCACACCTCAAGGCATTTGTTATCAAGTATTTGGAGTGACTTATTCTGGCCTTGCATATGCTGATTGCTCTCTGTGGAGGAACCTATTGAGGAACTTCTTTTGTGATTATGGGAGCAGAGGTGTCTCCTGAAAGACCTCTTTGACCCCTGCTCACAGAGAAGTAACCTCACCCTTTTAGGCTAAAAACATTGTCTGATATGCTGCATCTAAATCACCTATCTCACTACTGATAAAGGTTATGCAGAAGTCTTCTACAAATCTATGTTCTGGGAAATTCTTACATATCAAGTTTGTTATCAGAAATCATTGTCTAAGGCAAATGCCACTTCTGTGCCATCTCCCAAACACTTATAAAATAAAGTTGAGCCCCAGTCAGAGCGGAGATGCCTGCCTGGTGACCAGAAAGACTCTCGGGCCTCTCTCACCCCTCCCTCGCTGACACCGTCCATCCTTCAGGGACCCCTGGACCCCGGCTGGAGCGGGTCTCTGACACTCAATAGTTTATTTTTGCTTCTGTTTCTCTTGCCTCAGTTACCACATATTTTCAAGATAAACATTAGTTTTGGGGGTACCTGGGTGGCTCAGTCGATTGAGCATCTGACTTTGGCTCAGGTCATGATCTCGCAGTTCATGAATTTGAGCCCTGTGTTGGGCTCTGTGCTAACAGCTCAGAGCCTTGAGCCTGCTGTGGATTTTGTGTCTCCCTCTCTCTCTCTGCCCTTTCCACAATCCTGCTCTGTCTCTCAAAAATAAATAAACTTAAATAGAAATAAATTATAAAAGAAAAAAGATACACAGTAGTACTCAAATAAGATGGCTAGATAGAGCCATTTGTCACATACACATAGTTCATCTAGTTTTCTGGGTAATTGGGATAAGTATCTGCGTTAATTAGCTTTATCTGGGGGGTAGGGGGAAACACTTCTCAAACTTTATGACAGCAGATAATTTTGCAATCCAGACCAAGTGTCCCACCAAAGTTAGACCCCTACCTTCCTTCAGGAACTAGGAGATAGGGCTGCTGTCTTCCATGATGACTACATTTCAAAAAGATGGCCCCCTCAGTGAAAGAGGACTTCAGCTACCTCCATTTTGACCTCAAACATTCTAGTTGGGTTCTTCTTTTCAGTTGGTCTCCTGACTCCAGCAAAAGACTCTGAGGGCAAAGCATCCCCTGATGGGAACCAAAACAATCCCCTCAAGCAAGCTGGCCGTGAGCCAGCAACACTGTGCCTCTGACTCCTAGAAAAAGATCAATTTGACTTTCACTATTTACCTGCACTTTCCCACCCACCTTTGTTTCATATTTTCCTTATATAAACCTGGAAGTATTTTCAGAATTTTGGAGACATTCTTTGAGACACTAGTCCCTGTCTTCCTGATATCACTGAAAGTAATTCCTTTCTTGTTTCAACACCAATGATTTCTCTTCCTTGGATTTTGTCAGCAGTGAGTGGAGGCTGAACCTGGCCTGTTTGGGACCCTGGAGTCAGGTACTCCTGCACCGCTACATGCTTGCTACCCCGGGTCCTTGAGAAAGACATTCCTATGTCATAAAATTGACAAAGGCCCTATCTAGTTTTTGAAAGTATTTATATATATTTCAAAGTTTTCTAAAGTAAATTTTCTAAGAAAGAGGAAAAATCTCTTCCTTTATTTGAACAGAGATAATTAAACCTTTTTGTTTATATTTTTTTTTCCAGTTTTGTGTTTGTGTTTAACTTCAGATTTGTTTGTTTTCTCTATGAGGGCAGGGTGAAACAATGATCTATGACAGGGGTCTGCAAACCAGAGGCCACAGGCCAAGTGCAGCTCACTGTTTGTTTCCTTACGGCTTATAAAATAAAAATGATTTTCACATCTTTATTTTATTTTATTTTATTTTATTTTATTTTATTTTATTTTATGTTTATTTATTTTTTGGAGAGAGAGGGAGACAGAGCATGAGTGGGAGAAGAGCAGAGAGAGAGGGAGACACAGAATCTGAACCAGGCTACAGGCTTTAAGCTGCCAGCACAGAGACTGACGAGGGGCTTGACCTCACAAACCATGAGATCATTACCTGAGAAAAAGTCAGACAGTCAACCGACAGAGCCATCTACATGCCCCAGTTTTCACATCTTTAAATTATTGGAAAAAAAAAATATCAGAAGACTACTATTCTATCACTCATAAAAATTATGCAAAATACAAATTCTAGTGTCTCTAAATACAGTGTTATTGAATTTTTTTTAATACTTACTCATTTTTAATGAGACAGAATGAGGCAGAGTGTGAACAGGGGAGGGTCAGAGAGAGAGGGAGACACAGAATCTGAAGCAGGCTCCAAGCTCTGAGCTGTTAGCACAGAGACCGACCCAGGGCCTGAACCCATGGACTGTGAGATCATGGCCTGAGTTGAAGTTGGATGCTTAACCGACTGAGCCACCAAGGTGCCCCTAAATGCAGTATTATTGAAACACAGCCATGCCTCTTTCACTATTTATTGTGGTTATTTTCTAGCTACACCAGCAGAGATAGTTGTGAGGGAGACCATATAATTACAAAGCCTAGAATATTTACTTTCTCTACCTTTACAGAAAACGTTTCCGGATGCTTGGTCTAGGTCCAAGTTTAGTCCCTGAACAAGCAATGTCACTATTACCTAGGAGTTTGTTAGAAATGCTAAATTTGGGACCCATCCAAAGCTGCTAAATGAGATCCTGCTTTTTAGCAAAATATCTAGTGTGTCTTGTTAAACTCTGAGAAACACTAGTGTAAGTAATTATTTCTCTGCAAATTCTATTTCCCCTCTGGTTTCCTCAATGAAATCATCAAGAAGGGAGTTAGTAATCCTGCTCAGTTCTCATACTGAATCCATGTACTCCAGTATAAACTTTACCAGGACAAAAAGTAATTCTTTGGTTCTCATCTGCTTTCTCTTTGTCTAATTTTTTAATTGGCTTAGAAACTAGATGGGGGAAGGGTGCTACTTATTGGACTACTCCCAAAACCCAATAGAGAAATAGTAGTTAGCTAGGTGAAATGGGGTATATGATGAGCAGTGTTCCAATTACAAAAAGCTGTGATTTTTTTTTTACAAAGGAAGATGCATGAGAAAGTAGGTCATATATTTATACTAACCCCATTATTTTATAATCTGTTTCAGTCTTAACGGAGACTGGAGAGGACAGTAGTCCCTGGTTTCATGTAGCCAAATTTCTGGGGTAATAATCAGAGTGATTCTTACCAACCTTGGATTCTTTTGAGATGGTAATTTTAGTTTGTTTGGAAACTAATCTCCGGTTTACTTAGAGGGGCAAACCTATCTTCTTGCCTAATGAGGAACTTGTGTTTTCAGAGACTTAGACTTCTCATATAGATGATGGAGAAAATCAAACCCATGGCAGCAATGCCTTTTGCATTAAACTGAGAGATACATTTAAAAGATTGGTATTGATGAAAGAGAAACTGAGACATAATAAACATTTTAAGAGTTAATTGAGCAAAAATAGACTTCACTGTGGCAGCGTCAAACCAGAAGTGGTTTAAAATCACTCCACCTAAGGGAGCCAGGAGAAAGACTTGCATAAAGGAGGTGCAGAAGCAAAATAAATTACTTGATAGGCTATAGCTTAAAGCTTTGTTGGCTGTTTGTGATTGGTTATTCTTAGCATTCTGATTTCATAACCTAGAGCCATTTACAGGGTTATGTTTTGGTTTGTTTATGTAGGCCACCAGGGCTTTAGAACCATCTCAGTCTAATGACCTTCTTGTTTAATTAATTTAACAGTATTTATGGATTTTGATGTGTTAGAAACTCTTCACAACTGCCTTAAAATCCTAGTAAGTAATATTAAGATTTAGGAGATAATATGGATTTTAGATTTTAAATTTTACGTGGAAGGGTATGGGGCACCTGTGTGGCTCAGTCAGTTGAGTATTTGACTCTTGAATTTGGCTCAGGTCATGACCTCATGGTCATGACATTGAGCCCTGCATGGGACTCTGTGCTGACAGTGTAGAGACTGCCTGAGCTTCTCTCTCCCCCTTTCTCTGCCCTTTGCAGCTGGTGCTGGCTCACATGCATGCTCTCTTATTCTCTCTATCTCTCAAAATAAGTAAATAAACATTTTTTTAAAAATTAAAAAAAATGTTATATGGAAGGGTAAAAGAAAATGTGATAAAGTTTATGAGCAATATTTGAATATTAAAAATTAAACCACTGAATTTATAATTTTAATATATATTAGAGTTGGCTAATGTTTTAATGTTTTCTGTCTCAGGATAATTACTTCACAAACTTAAAACACAAGTGTTATTATATTTATGAATGTAGATTAAAATGTTGGAGGGAATTTAAAAAAGCTGAAAATGGGACTGATCGTTTAAGGAAAGTTAATGTGCTTAAATTTATATACGCATATATTAATCAAGGGTACCCTTAAAAAGCACCGTTACCATATCAGAGATTTATAACTAAAGCACCAAGATTTGAAAGTTCAGTTTAGAAACTTGGGGAAAATATTGTTTGTTGACATAATTGCCTTTAAAGTTTTTTATTTCATTAAAGAAACCATCACTAATAATATATTTTTTTTTTGCATACAGAGCACACTCACTCAAACATAAAAATATTGTTCATGTTTATAAGTACTTTCATATGTATTACTAATTCATCATTACCTCAATATTCAAAATAACAAGGTTTTTTTAGATTATACTCTATCCATCATAGAACTAAGAATACAATTCCATAGGGGCACCTGGGTGGCTTAATCGGTTAAGCGTCCGACTTTCGCTTAGGTCATGATCTCGTGGTTTGTGGGTTCGAGCCCCGCTTCGGGCTCTGTGCTGACTGCCAGCTCAGAGCCTGGAGCCTGTTTCGGTCTGTGACTCCCTCTCTCTCTCTGACCCTCCCCTGCTCACGCTGTCTCTCTCTCTCTCCTAGAAATAAATAAAAAAAAATAATAAAAAGAAAAAAGAATACAATTCCATAGTATGGCTATGACAATTAATTTTATTAAATAATACTTATGAGAAAATAAGTATTGGCTCATACAGGTTCAAAACACCCAACTTATGGATACTAGATGTTACAGTAAAAAGTAAAGTGTTCCCATTCTATATAGATAATGCTATGCTCATTACAACTTGATGCCATTGTGTAACAGAAGTGTATGTGGGGGCGCCTGGGGGGCTCAGTCGGTTAAGCCTCCGACTTCAGCTCAGGTCATGATCTCACAGTTCGTGGGTTCAGCCCCGCATCAGTCTCTGTGCTGACAGCCAGCTCAGAGCCTGGAGCCTACTTCAGATTCTGTGTCTCCCTCTCTTTCTCTGACCCTCCCTTGTTCATGCTCTCTCTCTCAGAAATAAATAAAACATTAAAATAAAAAATAAAATAAAAAAAGAAGTGTATGTGCATTCTACTGCATTTTCCCCCATCTTAGGACCAATCACCTTTGCTAGTTAAGATGTTCAAACAAAAATTTAAACAAGTCTAATTCTCTTAGTAATAGTTCAGGAAGTTAAGACATGACGGTTTGGAATTTCACAATTGCCATATCCTTTATACTTCATGCCACACACAAAAATGTGGAAGTCCTTTTATGATAGGGAAAGATAGGATTCAGTAGGCAGAAAGGAAGAAGCTAGGACTTGAAGTTCCCTGGGTGAGGAAAAATGTATTTTAAAACATTTCTTCTGGGAAAGTCTAACCTCAAGCAAACTCCCTCAGGAGTAAAGTTCCTCTTAAAAATGTAACAGACAGGACCTACTTCTCCTCAGGTTTCCCTCAGGAATTTGGCAAACAGAAGACCTGACTAAAAATAAGTAGGCCATAGAACACAAGGCTCACAAGGAAGCTTATGGCCATAGACTGCCTTGTACAATGGAAATGAGCCAATCAAAAAGGAATGATGAGGCATTTAGAGTTAACCAGCTGGCAAGGGTAGAACTTGAAAAGGAACACAAGGCAAGTAGAGGAACCAACTTAAACTCTATAAAACAGACCCCCTTGCCTATAGCCACTGGTGTCCCCTCTCCACAAAGAGAGCTTTCATACTATTCTTTTAAAAATATTTTTTAAAAAATCTTTATTCTTATTTTTGAGAGACAGAGAGAGAGAGATGGGGGGGAGAGGGAGGAACAGAGAGAGAGAGGGAGACGGAGACTCTGAAGCAGGCTCCAGGCTCGCAGCTGTCTGCACAGGGTCCTACAAGGGGCGTGAACTCACGAACTGAGAGATCAGGACTCTCAACCGACTGAGCCACCCAGGTGTGCCAATACTATTCTTACTTTCTAATCTTATAATAAACATTTGCCTGCTGCTCATTTTATTCTGTGTCCCCATCTTCATTCTTGGAAGTGGTGAGACAATGAACCCTGGGTATTGAGGTAAAGAATCTTGCAACACTTTTAAAAATAATATATACTTAAATGCCTATGTTTCTTGAAAGTCCAAAACCCATTCCTTTCCCTCACTTCTATTACCAGATACAAATGATGTACAATAATTGGCTGATACAAATGGCATATTTAGATTTTTAAGTGGTATAGAAGATGCTTGCAGGGAACTTATTTTTATTTGTTATTATTTTTTAATTTTTATTATTTTTATTGGAGGAAATTTATGTTTAATTTATATATTTGAAAAAAGAGATTATATTCAATCTAGCTGGATGTCAATTAAAAAAAAAGAATTCCTAAAGGACTGTAGAAAACAAGCTATGAAGTGTACACATTAGGGAGAATAGCTAAATTGCATGTCCAAGTGCTGCTTTGATTGATTTTTACTCTGATCTTCTCACCAAATTACATTTGCAAAAGTAACCATGGAGACTAAAAGCTTGACTACTGAATTGAACTAGCAAAGTAATACCAAAGAATGTAGTAAAAGGAAAGCAAAGGTGTTTTCTGAGTCAAAAAGGTGCCTCATTTTAACATACAATGACACTCCATTATTTTTTTCTAAATCCTAGGAAATCAACAGCATCTACTCACTCCCTGGAAGAGTAGGAACAGAGAAGCAGATTAATGAGTCATAAAATATTTATGTTTGGATGGCTAGTCTAATATTCTATGCATTTATTGCTTATCAAGTGGTTTAGTGTATAAAATTATATTTCCTTAATAAATATATCACAGGGATGCTTGTGTAGCTCAGTCGTCAGTTAAGCATCCAACTCTTAATTCCAGCTCAGGTCTGGTCTCACAGTTCATGGGTTCTAGCCTATGTCAGGCTCCCTGCTGAGAGTGTGGAGCCTGCTTGGGATTCTCTCTCTCTCTCTCTCTCTCTCCCTATCTCCCATTCACTCACATGTGTTCTCTCTCTCAATCACAAAATAAACTAAAAAAAAATTAAATATATCATATTCCTAGATCTATATTCACAATCAGAATTAATCAGATATATGGTCATAAAAGACATTATTTTGGACTCTGGAAACCTTCTTGGACTAATGCTATCATTCATATATTATGCTATTAATTTAAACAGAGCAACAATCAAAACAATCAGGAATTTTTAGAAAATCTAAAATTTTCAATTGGCTTGAAATTATGTAAGCATATAGAAATTACAGATCTATGTTAAAATGAATAAATGATTCTCTGTAATTTATAGGGTGAAGATAAGTTAAGAATAATATGTTAAAAATGCAATATATTTATCTGTCAAATAATCATTGAAACTTTTCTATAATGCTAGGAATCCAAATTGGTGTTGGAAGCATAATTTTAAACAACAAATGGTTCTTTATATTCAGAACAGTGAGAAGAAAGGCACTTAAAAGCAAATAATATCCTGAAAAAGTGCTATGAGAGATGAAGTACCAGATGTAAAAGAAGTTAATCAGGGAATATCAAATTGCTTGGGGAGACGAAGAAAACTTTACCCAAGAAACTCTTATTTGTAAGTAAGAAAAGTTAGGAAATCATCTTGAAGTGAGATGTTCTATCTCTAACCACTTCCCACTTGTCTCCCTGCATACCTAGCACTGCTCAGTCTTGGTAGGAAGAAGGTATTTTTTCTGGTCTTTTCTTCAAAGGCTCAGAAATAAACCCCATACTGAATCCCAAAGGATTCATTCTTTCTGATAAATCCTAAGGAAATACAAACCAATTAATCTCCTTGAATTTTTAGGTTAACAGTGCTAAGTAGCTTTAATTTATAAAATTTTAGGGTGCCTTTCTCTTGTGGAAGGCCTCTAGAAAAAAAATCATTATATGTATTTATCTACTTTTCTTTCTTTGGAACTATAAATTATAGATAAGAATGGCAGGAATTACTGAATGAACTTCCATTTTACTAGCTTAATTCAGATAGATTATTTTGTCTTAAATTGGTAGTAAGTTTGATAATATACAAAACATTCCTCAAACATTCTGGAAATATTCTGAGGGGTTAAGAGGTTATAATTGGGGTCACACAGGCTGTGTCTGGGCTCTGTCTTTTTCCTAGGGCATATTACCTAACTTCTTTGTTCCTGAGTTTCCTCACTGTTAAGTATACTGAGAGGACTGAAAATCATTTAAACCATTTGGCCCAATGCCTAATCCTTAGTTAAACTTTGATAACTGTTAATAAAACAAAAGAAATAAAAGTTCCCTTGAACTGTAATAACAGCTATGCACCATAAATGTTTATAGAGGAACTGAAAAAAGTGTTTATTTATTATACAACCATTTGAAGAGAGGCAGTTGTAAAAATACATTTTTCATAAAGTTTATTTATTTTCTCTGTGAAATGTAGACATATTAGTAGAACTCAGGTCAATATTAGCACTAGCTCTGAATTAGAGCACAAATAAACAAACATAACTCTTTTTAAAAATATATATAAACTAAGCAAATAACTAGATCATCAAGTAATCTTATGTATTATGAAAGCAATTCTGTTTGCTGTAGGGTCAAGGAAAAAAAGGAAAAGCTTCCTAATCCCAAGGAGAAGAAAGTGAACTGTCAAAAATTAAAATATAATTATAAATATTAAAAATTATCTCTCACTGTCATATCCAAACTCTTCCTAATGTCCACTTCCCAAATTCTATTCACTTTATCAGTCAAAAAAGTCTTGGGAAAGACCAAATGACTTGGATAGTTTTATTCAGGCTAATGTAACAGAAGCAGCATTCATTAATGAAGACATTGTAAAAGAGTAGTGAGGAAAAGGAGGGTTCACAGTCATGGAAACCAGAGGTTTATGAAGAAGGAGGACAGTGAGTCTTATTTGAAGGCTGGAGGTGTTTAATTCTTTTTAAGAAAAAAAAATTTAATGTTTTTATTTATTTCTGAGAGAGAGAGACAACGTGAGCAGTGGAGGGTCAGAGAGAGAGGGAGACACAGAATCTGAAGCAGGCTCCAGGCTCTGAGCTGTCAGCACAGAGCCCGACATGGGGCTCGAACCCATGAACAGTGAGATCATGACCTGAGCCAAGTCAGACGCTTAACCGTCTGAGCCACCCAGGTGCCCCCGGAGGTGTTTAATACTTGAAATATGCCAGAAAAGTCGCTCCTTTTCAGTTAGTCATTTGTCAGAACACAAGAGGGGAGGGGAGGGCCTCACAACAAGTTTTCCAGGAAGATAGACCTCAGCTAAATGCAACATCATTAGTCCCCTAATTTATTCAATATTAATATGATTCAATGTTGAACAATTCAGAGACAATTCTAAACCCCCTGAGTAGAGTGTATGAAAGGCTGAATGAAAGGTTAACTGCAATAGGTAAGTTAAACTTCTAGAGACAGGGATGCAATACATTTACAGTCAGTAAATGGATGAACACAGGATCATAAAGACCTATCACGTACTATCTTTAAGGTATAGTTCACAGACGCAGCAGATTTTTTTTCTGCAAGGATGGGGATTGTCCTTAAGATGTTTGAGTTAGTTCACAAAATTTAAACATCAAATTTGACCAGTGAAAGCCTATTTCTGACATTTACTTGTTAATTAGTAATTATCAAACAAATTAAATTCATTCCTGTACAGTCTTCCTTCCAGTATTGAACTCACAATAGGATTTCTTCTTTTCAAATCTCCTATTTAATACAATAGAGAAAAAATAGATGAAAAAGTCAAGATGATTGCCCTAAATTATTAGTCATTAAATGAGCTCTTATATTTTAAATTCTAATGGCAAGTTTTTGGAAACAGCTATATTTCAGATTAGATACAACTGTATTTTCCAAATTTTCTCTTTTTGAATACGATAGATTTTCTAAGTCTTTTTTTTTTTTTTTTTTTTAAATTTCTGGTGTCATCCTGACAATGTGTATTTTTATTTGAGAAAGAGAGAGAGAGAGAAAGCAGGAGGGGCAGAGAGTGAACACCAGCAGGCCCTGGGCTGTGCTTGATCTCAGGAAACTTGAGATCATGACCTGAGCCAAAACCAAGAGTCACCCAACCACCTGCACAACACAGGCACCCAGTCATCCTGATGTTTCTTAAAGGAACTCTTCAAAAGGGGGAGCAAGCTCTAGATGCCTGTTATATCTGCTATGTTGGTATTCACAGTGGTGCAGACTGCCATTAATATTGTCAGTTTGTTAAAATATAAATTAGTGGTATAATGTTTACTAGGAAACTCTGATCATCCTTGCAGAGTCCTAAAGTTCTTTCATAAAAAGGTATAGACAGTAATTGCCTGAGAGTAATTGAAGTGCCAACATTATAGCTGTATTTCAGTTAAAAAAAAATCTAATGTTACATTCCCCAGTATTCAATATCTAATAGTAGCATAAATGTAATTTTTGAAGGAGTTCAGGACACATTACCCCAACATATTGTACCCTTGCACATTGAATCTTTTCAGCTGAAGGAATTTGAGAATTAGAGTCACTCTGACCTTCTCTCCCAGCCCCTTGCTTTTTCTCCTGAAACAGTCATAATAGTCTGCACCATAGAGAGGTGCCTTCCCTATACCCAGAGGAAAGGAGAATCCCATCATGAAGAATCTAAATAAACAGACCAACCTTGCTACAATTATCTCATATTCCTTACCCTATCATCAAACCTAGAATAAAAGTACATAGGTCTAAGTGTTTCTTTGGGTTTTCATTTCCTTATGGAGGCTCAGTGTCATTTAAAATTTATATATTAAATAAATGTATATGTTTTTCTCCTGTTAATCTGTCTTTATGAATTTAATTTTCAGGTATAGCCAGGGACCCTAAGAGGATCAAGGGAAACATTTTCCTCCTCTACATTTTCATTTTTCCCTCTTTAAAATATTTTATTATTATTATTATTATTTTATTATTTACTATATAGATTTTTTAAAATTTCCTCCCTTCCCCCTGCCACATTCTAACATAAACTTATTTATGTGAAAGCCATATAAAATAAGAGTAAGCTCCTTATGTGTGAAATGGGGTTGCTAATCTTTAATGTGATTTAATACAATACCTGAAATATTATAATAAGTACATAATAAAGATCAGTCATTAACTGTATTAGACACATTCAGTAATTACAAGTATATTATTTATTTCATTGTTAATGAAACTTTATTTCTCTTCACTCCTTTTAAAATATGTCAGGTATAATATATCATGAGAAACATCACAGTTTTACTTGTTTTGAGAATTGTAATTTAACTATATTTATACCTTTTTCTTACTTAGATGTTATTTACCCTCAAGAATTACATTCTCTCCAAATCTCATTGGAAAAGACATCCAATTCTCCCTAATAACTGAGCCATGGTTTATCTTTAAGTGGCAGCAGGTAATAATAAAACTGTTTCTCTCTCTTTTTTCTTTTTTCTCTGTATTGTTCATAGTCAGCAGTAAAACCAGAAGCTGGAGTACCCATTAAGTTGTATATTTGATAGACTTTCTAAAGCAATCTCCAATAGCAAATAAGAAAAAACAAAATTGAGCAATAAATAAAACAACAAAATGGAAATGAATTGCACGTTGCTTGGAAAATCATGAAGACAAGAAATAAGAACATTCTGTTGCTTGCAATGTATGCATCACTTGCTTTTCTTTTTTGTAAGGGCTATTTGTGGGCGAAATTTTTTTTTTTTTTTTTTTTGGTAAAAGAATGGTGATTGTTACATTTAAGTTATTTCCCTTTTTGCTATGGTATGATACAATAATTTAATAAATTAACCATTGCTCTATTTAAATTTCTTCCTGTGTGACATCACACTACCACCAGACACTTGTAGGAGCTATATATAAAATAAAACAAATTCTATCCCGTCTTCTTTTTCTCCCTCCCTCGTTCTTGTCCTTCCCTTCCTCCACCCTCCTCTCTCTGCCCTTCAGTAATTGCATTCCGCTTCTAGAAAAATGTTTTACCTTGAACTCTATCCATTTGGGTCATTCAAGAGCTGTCATTTATATTGACCTTTTATTTTTTTGGCTGAAGTTAACTTGTTCAGTGGTACATATTTCTCTCCAGTTGGGCCTATTATTATGCACTCACATCCTGAACTTCGAGGATATCAGGACCGAGGTTTTAGCACAAAGATACTCATACTACCTCTATTAGAGTCTTTTGGAGCACCTGGGTGGCTCAGTCAATTGAGTTACTGACTTTCCAGCTCCACTTTGGACTCTGTGCTGACAGTTCAGAGCCTGGAGCCTGCCCTACTTGTGCTCAGTCTCTCAAAAATAAATAAAAATTTAAAATAAATTAAAAAAAAAAAGAGTCTCGGGGCGCCTGGGTGGCTTAGTCGGTTAAGCGTCCGGCTTTCGCTTAGGTCATGATCTCTCGGTTCGTGGGTTCGAGCCCCGCGTCGGGCTCTGTGCTGACTGCCAGCTCAGAGCCTGGGGCCTATTTCAGTCTGTGACTCCCTCTCTCTCTGACCCTCCTCTGCTCACGCTATCTCTCTCTCTCTCTCTCTCTCTCTCTCTCCTAGAAATAAATAAAAATATTAAAAAAAAAAAAAAGAGTCTCAATACTCACACAGATGCTTGGGACTGTTCTCACACCTGGGTTCTAGAATATGTTTGGTGCAAGAAATATAATTCCAAAAGTAGCTAAAGTGGGCCCTGGTTATGTTTCAGGCCCAATAGAAACTGAGAGCAGACACAGAATGACTTCATATCTGTCAAACAATTTTAAGCTCTTCAGATAAAGTCAGTTGTCCATTAGATATTAACAAATGGAAATAATTATTAAACACGCATGCAAACACACATACACATAAAACATGGTGCCTAACAATTTCAAATTATCTGTGATAAGGATCCCTATTATCTTTTTTTTAATCTAATGCAGATGAATAATTTTGCAAACTTTAGTAAAAACATCACATCAATGTTAATTGTTCTAGAAGTTTCTGAATGTTTTTTTCTGTTTCAGTACTTACCTTGTTAAAGACTTGTAACAGGCAATTTATAGCATATTGTACTGGCCTGAACATCTTTATTCCCATGAAATGTTACCTTCTCCACTGGATTTAGATTGTAGTGTTAACACTAAAATTAAAGTGTCATAAATCAGAGATGATACAAGTATGTCTCTATTTTATATGAAGTCTGAAGGTATGCCTGCCAGGACTGGTATGACAACTCTGTGTCATAGAGTCCCTAGATACCCAGCCACTTTCCATTCTATTGTAGAAATACTTAGGCTCTATTGGTTTTCCATTCGGGGAACATGAAAGCTTTAGTGCTCAGTCACCACATCTGTATAAAGGTGGTAGCAGCCAGGAAAAAAACACATAAGAACAAGGAAGCACTCATGTGAACTACTGAAGAAATTCCAAGTAGCTGACATACGGCATTTCTATCTTAAACTTAGTAGCCAAAATTTTGTTACAGGGTCACACTCAACTACATAAGAGTGTTTGAAATAAATCTTTATCCTGGAGAGTTTGACTAACTAAAAACAGAACAAAACAAACCAGGAAGGGGGAAGAAAATGAAAGCTATATCTCCTAACTTATTGCATAGCTACAATTTAGTGTTTTTAAAAGAGTTCCCAGCAATAACCCATTTGATTCAGTCTTTAAAAAAAATCTGTATGAAGTTTATCTGCCCTCCAAAACTTTTTGAAATAGTAGAGAATTATTTTTTCCCCAAAACTGGAATTACTGAAGCTCAGTTTCTGTTCATTCTCTGTCTCTTCCAGGAAATAAAATGCAGGTTTAATTTTAATACAGTTCAATGACTCTCTCTATTAGATATGAGTGACAAAGTTCATTTCACTGCCTCAGTGACGTTGGCATCACGGGACAATCATATCCTCTATAATGTTATTCACTGTGGAGAAAAAAGGAGGATACACTATTATCATTTTATCTTGACAAAAGCATGTCACTTCTGGGATGGATTAAGTACGACCATGACAAATTTCATGGTCACTTTTGATATTTCAGAATGAACTTTTATAACATATGCTCTTTGAAGAACTAATGCAAAAGGGTAGTGCTTAATCACACCTGGAAGACTTTTTTCCTAATAAATTTATGAAATTTTAGTTGCCTAAAGTCACTATTGGTGTAATTTGCTAGTCCAAATGGGCCACTGTGAAAAACTGAACACTCAAATTAATTTTAAAATGTATGAATATTAAATTTCTTGGCAAAAGAGAGATTTAACCCTTTTGGAATTTTGGTAAGAAGTCACAGAAAAATTCCTGCTTCCCTCCCTAAATGTCTCTTTCTTCCCCAGTGCCCAGATCAAGAACAACAAAAGGAGAAATGATGGCTTGGATTAGGATATATTAGAGGACACTACTTAGATTACATTATGAAGATTGGAGATTAGATGACATAAATATGCATGTATTTAGAAGTGGGAATTTATAGCATGTTTATTTTTATAAGATTAGCATAAGTGCTTTAAATATGCATTTTCTCAAATTGCGACCCTAAGTACTGAATCATGTTTGTAGTTCAGAGGGAAGTAATTCAGTAGTTTAGGTTAGAGACGATTCTATCTTTCATGGGGCTAGTATTGGTGAAGATGAACAGATGTGAATAAATTGGAGCATCCATCAAAGGGCTTAGTGATGGATTCTATTTACAGGGGAGAGATAAAAAGAATGATGCCCATTTTTCTAAGTTGGAAAAACTTAATGGATATTGATACCATTCATTGCAGTAGGGAGAACTGAAAGAGAACCATACTTTAACATTTTTTTAACATTTATTCATTTTTGAGAGAGAGATGGAGTGTGAGTGGGGGAGGGGTAGAGAGAGAGAGAGAGGGAGAAACAGAATCTGAAGGAGGCTCCAGGGTCTGAGCTGTCAGCACAGAGCCTGATATGGGGCTTGAACCAACGAGCGGTGAGATCATGATCTGAGCCAAAGTTGGATGCTTACCAGACCGAGCCACCTAGGCATCCCTAAAATCAGTGTCGTGCACAAATTCAAAATGGATGCAAGAGAAAGCATATTATCTCACACAATTACCAAATATATTCTTCGAGTAGAAAGAGACCTTGGAAATTATCTGGTCCATCATCTTTAATGATGATAGCTATACTGTTTCTGCTCAGATGTCTCAAGTGATATCCCCTTGGCTTTGTCAACACAGAATAATACATTTTAAATAGGCATCATTATTTAGATATTCTTATGCTCAGATAACATCTGCCCTTTGTAGAAGATAGTAGCAATTTTGAAAGTAAAGTAGAGTTTTACAGGACTTTCTCTACCTGTTCAAAAAGATCTTGACATTTCTTAATAAAATATTTATTGCTTAGAAGGGCAAGGCTGTTCCCCTGCCTACTGAGGAACTTGTATTTTCAAAATGAGAAAAACTAAGAACTGATACACGGATAATGGAGACAATCAAACCCACAGCAGCAATGCCTTTTTTTATTTAATTAACCAAGGAATACAATGAACAGGTTTGCATGGTTAAAAGATAAAGTAAGGTACATTAAATATTTTATGACTTATTTGAGCAAAAATCAATTCCAATGGGGCAGTGCCAAACGAGAAGTGGTTAGGGGTGCTCCACTGACCAGAGCCACCTAAGCAACCCCCAATCCATGGCAGAAGTCATAGCATACATTCATGATTATTATATACATGTGGTAGTTTATGCTCTTTCAACTTAATCACAGTTTGTTGAGCTTTACCACAGCCATCTATGCTTGTTTGATTTGTGGATAGTGTCATGAACTGAAAATCATGGACACCAAGATCTTGAGGGAAAAAATCTAAATACTAGGAATATTATTCAGACTGATGTTTTAAATTCTGTTTTGCAGAACAGGTACTTTGTTTGTGGAGAATATTTTATGTAGCATATGTTAAGATAGAAAGTGAAGGGTCTGAGACTACCCTACTTGCAAATTAACAAGTTAGTCTATGTAATTTCATGTATATCCTGACAGAAGCATCAGACTGCAGAAAAACAGGTCATGCGTTCCTCACATCAAAAACACCAGCTTGGGTAGGATCTTAGTGCCAATTCTTTGAGATCCAGTCTTCACTGGAACACACAGTGCTGTGGTCCAATGAGACTGCTACAACATACCACCACAGACTGGGTGGCTTGTAGATAACAGAAATGTATTTCTCACAGTTCTGGAGGCTAAGAAGTTCAAGATCAAGTTGCCAAAAGATTTGGTATCTGGTGAGAGCCCACTTCCTGGTTCATAGAGAGCTATCTTCTGTGTCTTCGCATGGTGGAAGTGGGGAAGGAGCTTTCTGAGACCTGTGTTATAAGGCACTAATCCCATTAATGAGGGCTCCATTCATGACCTAATCACCCTAAAAGCCCTGCCTCCTAATATAATCACATTGGTGTTAGAATTTTGACATATACATTTTGGAAGGACACAAACAGCCAATTGCCCAGAGTGAGATATTATTTGGGAATGCAGTGTGTTCATATTACAGGAGAGGTGCTCCAAAATTATAAAACTTAGTGCTTATGTTGGATAGCTGGTACCTCCATCCATTAGCCCTGTGTGTGTGTGGGAAACTCTATTTTGATCTAGAATGTCAAAGACTCTTGTGATCTGAGGGGGAAGGTCTTCTTGGTTTATTACACTAAAATCTAATCAGATATCTTTCAAGGGATGGTATGTCTAAGTTTATTAATACTCTAGAATGTAAGCAAATCTTCATGAAGTTGGGAGGAAGTTTTAGTATCCTGAAATGTGTCCAGAGAGTGAAATATTTTGTCAACAGCTTGTAATTCTTTTCCTATGAAGATCTGAGATGCACAGGAAAAAACCCAAACAAACAAACAAACAAAAAACCCCCCAAAAAACAAAACAAAAAAACAGAGAAATCTAGGAAGAACTATCTTCTGGCATTATACTTACACTAGAATCAACTAAGATTCTCATAGGTGCACAGGACTTCTAAGTGTAGCAATGGCTCCTGATCTTTAACAAGGTCTCATAGTGGTAAATCAAGACCCTGTCACCCAGGCCATGCTTAGTGAATCTGTCATGGAACCTCAGTCTCCTAATGAAGTAGATGATGATGAAGAAGAAGGAACTGTTAACAGTCAGTAAGAAGAAAGTGAGAGTGAACTGGATAACGCTAAACTCTGTTAAATAGGAATGCACAGGTTTCTCCCCCAACTAAAGGAAGATAATTCTGACTTAATTAAACTGTGGACTGATAGTCGCAAAAAATAGCAACACAGTCACAGATAACACCTCCAGGAACTTCATCATCTGCCCTTCCAACAGGGGAACAAAAAGCTGCTCTAAATGCTACCAGGGCTGCCAAGAGAATCCATGCCAGGCTTCAATCTGTAAAATCTACTGAGACTGTAGACTCAAACTATATTGTGGGACAGGTGCTAACCTCAAGGAAGCAAAAACAGTTGTTAAATAAGTGAAAGAAATACTAGATTTGTATGTTCTGTCCAAGCAGAAGTAAAACACAGTAGCAGGTATCACAGCCTCCACCGACTTACCAAGTAGCAACAAATTCAGGCTAGATGTCCTCAAACACATGATACATGAAGTGGAACACTAAATGGAAGACTATGAATGGTGGACAGGATGTGAAGTCAAGGGACTACAGAGTAGTCGGTCTTATGTGTTTCACTCTGTAGCTGGTGAGCTCCCTCTGTTTCCTGGCTTGATACCTTAAAGAGAGTGAGCTACAGCTGCATAAAGTAGACACAGGTAGCTACTACAAGTGTTAGGTGATCATCAAGAGCTCACTAATGCTCTTAGAGCTGAAATTCTTGTACTTGGAGAGGAAAATACTACCCAGGTTAAGACTTCAGCAGTATATGAGTACAATAGGTAAGCAACTTATATCAGTCACACAAGCCATAAAGAATTGTCCTATGATAAATAGCAACAAGGAAAGTTAGGCATTAGAAAGGGGATCCCTGGGTAGAAAAACTATAGATAATTCAGAGGAACTTGTTCTAAATGCTAATGTCTCTGTGCCATTGATGTTTAGAAGGAAAGAAGTGGTTGAATTCCCACAGGAAGACGTGGCTGTTAAACTATCCCAGCTGCCAACGCCCCCTCCCAGATAGTGTGAATCTGGCCAACCATTTTCCAGCACATATATTTGAGTCTGGCAGCTCGAATAACACCACCAAGGCAGAAGATCAACTCAGTATTCTCTCCCTTGCAGGATGTACTTAGGAGGACTGTTCATATTTGTCCTGCTCCACAAATTCTTCCAACTAGGAAAATAATTGAGAAAAAACAAAATTGAGAAAAGAAGACCTTACCCACTACACAATCAGAATTCAAACAAAGAGAATTGTCTCTTCACTCAGAGGTGGAGGTCTCTCACATGGGGAAGATCTGGAGAACAAAACTCAGGTTCCTTTTTAAAGCCTCTTCCAGACCCTGTGAAGTTCTCATTCAAACATTTAGCAGGCCAGACCCCCAATTTCTCAGAAGAGCTCCCAGTATTGGGAGATGGTCAATAGCTTAGAACAAATGAGGCATCAATATGAAGAGAGGACTTCATGGCACAAATTGCTGAGTTAACACTGCAGAATTTAGCTATCAAGACACATCTGAACCATAATATTTTGCCAGGAGGAGAGCAAGGGGATGGACTTCAGGGATTCAATAAAAGACAAGTCATACAAGTGACATGACTGCTAATTTTCCAGCAGCACAATCTCTAACACCAGGAAGCATGAAGGAACAGATTGTAGGAATGAAATGGCAGAGTATAGTTGCTCATAGAAAAGTCTTTCAGGGTAGCAGATACTTGTTGGTTTGAACTTTTTCTCTCCACCAATATCACCTATGCTGTCACTGGTACAAAGCACGGACCGAAGGGGAAAAGGATAATTGAAATATCTATTATATGAGTACAGTCTCCAGACAGCTCAAAATGCTGTGCTGTATCTCCTACTAGTTGAATAAATACAAGGAGATCTGTAGGGGCTACTAGTAATTCTTGCTCTCCATTAAATGCTACCTCAGGAAGTGGGTGATTCACACCTGTTAATCCAAGAGCAAAGACTGAGAAACAAAATGAAGAAGGCTTGTTTGCTTTTGCTACCCACTTATCATAAATTAAGTTAGTTTTACAGAGTTCTCAGTAATATATTCTTGAGCTTCTACTCCCCTTTCTCTGTCCCTGCTTTCAAGTTTTCATGCCATCCTTTTAGATAAAACCCACAAACATCTTATGACTTAGTATTTTTGGAACAAGGAATAAATCAATTATTTTAATTTTTGACTTTTTCCAATAGATTTCCAGCAACAAACCAACCTACAACCTCCTGTAAATAAAATTTTGACAATAGGAAAAAATTATAAACTTAAAAAGTTTGCAGGAAATCGTTTGAGGTTTTAAGATTTTTAAATTTTCTATATTATTTCATTCATTTATTCTATCATTCATTTAAAGTATTATTAAGCTCTGGGGCACCTGGGTGGCTCAGTCAGTTGGGCATCTAACTTTGGTTGAGGTCATGATTTCATAGTCTGTGAGTTCAAGCCCCACATCAGTTTCTGCACTGACAGCGCAGAGCCTGGAGCCTGCTTCAGATTCTGTCTCCCTCTCTCTCTGCCCCTCCCCCGCTCACACACTGTCTCTCTCAAAAATAAAAACATATAAAATAAATTTAAAGTATTATTAAGCTCTAACGATATAAACATAGTGTTTATGTTTATATAGTTTATGTTTATATAGTTAAGTTTATATAACTATAAACATAGTAACAATCTAGTGTTGAAAAGAATGTATAATCATACAGATAGACAGAAAACATCTATGAAAAAAGCTATCAATAGAATTTTACAGGTACAGAGATCAGAGACCTTTCTTCACGGCACTGATGGTGCTTAATGAGGATCAATATAATTTACTTAGAAGAATAAGGAAAGGATGACACTCCAAGGGAAAAAAAGGGTGTGTGCAATGCCCCATGGTGGAAGAGATAGGGAAAATCTGTTGTAAAATGGCCAACAGTGATAGGGAAGATCTGTTAGAAGATTCCCGACAGGACTAATATGAAATATCTGTCCCTGATTAATGAGGAATGAGGAAGAAACTGGCTCTAAATTGTTCCCTCTGCTAATGCTCCAGAGGACCTCTGGAGACCTCCTCTGAGCTCACCAGTGTAAAATAAGCCTCCGCCCTTCTGTCGTCTCCAAGTGCTGCTTGGTTCTTCTGCCAGGTGACCCAGACCAGATTCTGTAACAGAATTACAGTTTGTTTACAGTCCAGAGCAAGTATAGGGATAAAAGCAGGTGAGATCCTGGTATAGGAAGGTGGTGCTATAATATGGACTTTGCATTTGTTTAGGGATAATTGGCCTTCTTTATCTTAATAAATAAAAGGGACAGGAATGAAGCTGTTTTTAAGGGGAGAAAGAGATTGGTAACTTAATATACATTTCAAAACATTACTATGGCTGATGTTTATCAAAAGAGAAATAGATCTGACTGTCAAACTAAATCTATCTTCCAGTATGAATCCAACCGAAGTAGGGCCTACAGTGAAAAGCATAGTGCAGACTTCCTATGTAACTACTATTTCATAACTTATGATATCACATCTATATTATGATAGGCAGAATTCTGAGATAGATGCCTGATTCCTACACGGTCCTCTGTAGACTACTCTCCTCTTGAGATAAGGAATAATTTATGAATATGATGAGATAAAGATTCCCCTGATTAGGTTTCTAATCAGAGGACTTAATCAAAAGGAAGGTTATGTAAGTTGGCCTGTACTAATCAAGCATGCCCTTCAAAGGATCTTCATCTTTCTGAATTTAGGGAGATTTTAAAGAAAGCAATGAAGGATGTCACATATCAAGGGTCTCAGAGTACCACCTGGAAGCTGAGAACAGCCCAGATGTGACAGCCAGCAGGAAATGGGCAGGGGTGGGGTGGAGCCTGCATTCAGACAAATACAGGGAACTGAGATCTTCCAATAACCTGGATGAGTTTGGAAGAAAATTCAAGTTCCGGATGACAATCTCCATCCCATCCAATACGTTAATTTCAGCCTTGAGAGACCCAAGAGGAGGATTCAGTTGATTTTCCCAGATTCCTGACTCAGAAAACCTGTAATATAATACTTGTACTATCTTGGTGTATTATCTTGGGTATTGTAAGCGCCTAGGTTTTTGGTGATCTGTTATATAGTGATAGAAAACTCGGTGTGTGTGTGTGTGTGTGTGTGTGCATGCGTGCATATACTTATTCCATAATCTTTTAAAGCCTTTTCATGAATCGTTTGTGACGCGCAATTATTACCATGCTACAGAATTCCAAAACTTTAGTCAAAGTTTTGACAAGGAAGGCTAGTCACAACTGAACAAAAATACATTGTATGAAAATATAACTACTCAAATCATTAACATGGATTTTGAAGATATGTCAAATTTTACTAAAAAAAACAAAAAACCCAACAACGTTGAAGATGCTTTCTAAACAGGTAGATTTGAAGAGGTTTAGGTACACAGTTTGAATTGGGGGGCGGTGGATGCATTTGTGTAGTCATAGGTTCAATTAATGTATTCATCTCCACATCATCCTCTAGAGATTAACCTCATGTCAGTATAGTGCATAACATCTCACCTGAATGGTTTCAAGCAGTTTTAAATATTTTCTAAGCTGAAAATTAAGTGATTGGAAAACTCCTCATCCAATATATTGAAACAGAGAAATCGTGGTGGTTGGGATCAGATCAGTCTGCAAGGTCAATCATTTTGTTATCAATTGTATTTTTAACCCACATATGCACTATAATTTCCGTACAAGATGTCCATAGGTTTTTCCCAAATAAATATCAAAATGAAGTTTCAATTGCCAAATATAGAGTATAAAATAACATAATTTTGATAGTTAAATAAATGTCCATTTATTTTACCGCATTACATAGAAAAGAAAAAATGGCTAACTATGATATATATATATATATGCATACATATGCATATGTGTTTATGTTTAAATAACTAGTGAAAACAACTAGTAGAAACAACTATCCCAATGATTTTTGTATATTTATACTCAGGACAATTCATATGTTTGATAAACCGGTATGTATGTATACATATATACACCTATATTAACTAGTATGTATATCTAATCCTACATATATGTATAAATGTACACATACAGAAAATAGATGGATAGACAGATAAACACACACCTATGTGTGGAATACGAATATATATACATAAACCTGAATATATATGCCTGTATACATGCACATACATTCATGTTAGACTAAATGAAATAATATATTTATGATTATATAACAAAGTACCTATACATCTCATTATAATTAATATATTTAATAGAAATCTAATTATGTTATAAAATACAGCATTAAAAGTTTTCATATAAATATCAGTATTATTTCAAAAGGAAAATACTATTTTTATTTTATTCTCTTTTGTTTCAAGTTTTTATTATTTTTCATTTGCTTCAAGTTTTTATTTAAATTTTAGCTAGTTTGGGGCACCTGGGTGACTCAGTCATTTAACCACCTGACTTTGCCTCAGGTCATGATCTCGAAGTTTGTGGGTTCAAGCCCAGTGTCAGACTTTGTGGTGACAGCTCAGAGTCTGGAGCCTGCTTTGGATTCTGTGTCTCCGCCTCTCTCTGCCCCTCTCGTGCTCATGCTCTGTCTCTGTCTGTCTCTCAATAATAATAAACGTTAAAATATTTTAAATTCTAGGGGTGCCTGGGTGGCTCAATTGGTTAAGCATCCGACTTCAGCTCCAGTCATGATCTCACAGTTTGAGTTCGAGCCCTGTGTTGGGCCCTGCACTGACAGTTCAGAGCCTAGATCCTGCTTCGGATTCTGTGTCTCCTTCTCTCTGCCCCTTCCCTGCTTATGGATTATTTGGTTTTTGGGTGTTGAGTTTGATAAATTCATTATAGATTTTGGATACTGATCCTTTATCTGATATATAATTTGCAAATATCTTCTCCCATTCTGAAGGTTTCCTTTATGTTTTGTTGTTTCCTTGGCTGTGCAGAAGCTTTGTATCTTGATGATGTCCCAATAGTTCATGTTTGCTTTATTTCCCTTGCCTCTGGAGACCTGTATAGTAAGAAGTTGCAATGGCCAAGGTCAAAGAGGTTGCTGCCTGTTTTCTCTTCTAGGATTTTAATAGTTTACTGTCTCACATTTAAGCTTTACATCCATTTTGAGTTTACTTTTGTATGTGGTGTAAGAAGTGGTCCAGTTTCATTCTTCTGCATGTTGCTGTCCAGTTTTCCCAACACAATTTGTTGAAGATGTTGTTTTTTTTCTTTTTTTTCTCTCCCCCACTGGTTATCCTTTCATCCTTTGTCAAAGATTAGGTAACCATACAGTTGTGGGTCCATTTCTGGGTTTTCTATTCTGTTCCATTGATCTATGTGTCTATTTTTGTGCTATTACCATAGTGTCTTTATAACTATCATTTTGTAATATACCTTGAAGTCCAGAATTGTGATAACTCCAGCTTTGCTCTTCTTTTTCAAGATTGCTTTGTGTATTCAGGGTCTTTGCTTTTTCTTTTTTCTTTTCTTTTCTTTTTTTTTTTTTTTTTTGTTCCATATAAATTTTAGAATTGTTGTAGCTCTTTAAAAATGCTGGTGATATTTTGATAGGGATTTGCATTATATGTGCAAATTATTTTGGGTAGTATAGACATTTTAACAATATTTTTTCTTCCAAACCATGAGAATGGAATGCTTTTCTATTTCTTTATGTCCTCTTCAGAATCTTTCATAAGTGTTCTATAGTTTTCAGAGTAATTATTTTACCTCTTTGGTTAGATTCATTCTGGTTTTGGTGCAGTTGTACATGAGAACGATTCCTTGAATTCTCTTTCTGCTCTTTCATTATTGGTATATAGAAATGCAACAGATTTCTTTATGTTAACTTATATCCTGTGTCAGTTCTAGCATTTTTTTGGTGGAGTCTTTTGGGTTTTCTACATGGAGCATCATATCGTCTGTAAATAGTGAAAGTTTGACTTCTTCCTTGCTAATTTGGATGCCTGTTATTACATTTTGTTGTCTGATTGCTGAGGCTAGGACTTCCTGTGCTATGTTAAATAACAATGGTGATTGTAGACATCCCTGTCTTGTTCCTGACCATAGAAGAAAAGCTCTCAGATTTTCCTCATTGAGGATGATGTTACCTGTGGATCTTTCATGTTTAGCTTTTATGATGTTGAAGAATATTCCCTCTATCCCTACTTTGTTGAAGTTTTTAATATAAAATGTATGCTATATTTTGTCAAATGCTTCTTTGCATCTATTGACAGAATCATATAGTTCTCATCCTTTATTAAAGTGGTGTATGATATTGATTGATTTGCAAATACTGATACATCCTTGCATCCCAGGAATAAATCCCACTTGATTAATTCTTTTAATATACTGTTAGATTCAATTTGCTAGTATCTTGCTGATATTTTTTGCATCCATGTTCATCAGAGATATTGACCTGTAATTCTCTTTTTAAGTGGGGTCTTTGGTTTTGGAGTCAAGATAATGCTGGCCTCATAGAATGAGTTTGGAAGTTTCCCTTCCATTTATTATTATTATTATTTTTTGGAACAGTTGGAGAAGAATAGGTATTAATTCTTCTTTAAGTGTGTGGTAGGAACCCCCCCCCCCCCCCCACGGAAGTTATCTGACCCTGGACTTTTGTTTGTTGGAAGATTTTTGATTACTGATTCAATTTCTATCCTGGTTATGAGGATGTTCAAATTTTCTATTTTTACTGTTTCACTTTTGGTAGTTTATATGTTTCTAGGAATTTATCCATTTTTTTCCAGATTGTCCAATTTGTTGGCATATGATTTTTCATACTATTCTCTTAAAATTGTATTTCTTTGATATTGATGATTATCTCTCTGCACTCATTCTTGATGTTATTTATTTGGGTTATCTCCCTTGTTAAGTCTGGCTGGGATTTTATCAAGTTTATTAATTCTTTCAATGAACCAGATCCTGTTTTCATTTATCTGTTCTACTGGTTTATTTCTGTATCATTTATTTCTGCCCTAATTTTTATTATTTCCCTTCTTCTGCTGACTTTAGGCTTCATTTGTTATTTTTTCCTAGCTCATTTAGGTGTAAGGTTAGACTATCATTGAGATTTTTCATGCTTCTTGAGATAGGCCTGTATTTCTATTTCCATATACTTCCCTCTTATGACCATTTTTACTGCATGCCAAAGGTTTGGACAATTGTGTTTTCATTTTCATTGGCTTCCATGTATTTTTTAAAATTTCTTCTTTAATTTCCTGGTTGACCCATTCATTCTTTAGTAGGATGTTCTTTAAGCTCCATGTATTTGTGGTCTTTCCTTTTTTTTTTTTTTTTTTTGGTAGTTGATTTCAAGTTCAAGTTCCATAGTGTTTTGCTCTGAAAAATACATTGTATGATTTCAAACTCTTTCTGCTAGTTGATACCTGATTCATTAACCGGATGTGAGTTATTCTGGAGAATGTTCCATATGCACTCAAAAAGTATGTATATTCTGCTGCTTTAGGATGAAGTGTTCTGAATATATTTGTTAAGTCTATCTGGTCCAATGTGTCATTGAAAATCATTGCTTCCTTGTTGATTTTTTGCTTAGATGATATGTCCATTGCTGTAAATAGGTTTTTAAAGTTCCTTACTATTATTGTATTGTTATCAATGAGTTTCTTTATGCTTGTTCTTAGTTGATTTATATATTTGAGTGTTTTCAAGTTGGAGGCACAAATATTTATAATTGTTAGAGCTTCTTGTTGGATAGACCCCTTCATCATATATAATGCCCTTCTTCATCTCTTGTTACAGTCTTTGTTTTAAAATCTAGTTTTTCTGAAATAAGTATGGCTACTTTAGCTTTCTTTTGACATCCATAAGCATGATAAATGATTTTCCATTCCCTCATTTTCAATCTTGCAGGAGTCTTTAGGACTAAAGTGAGTCTCTTGTAGGCAGCATACTGATGGGTGTTGTGTTTTTATCCATTCTGAGATCCTATGTATTTTGACGGGAACATTTAGTCCATTTACACTCAGAGTGATTATGGACAGATATGAATTTAGTGCCATTGTATTACTTGTATGGTTGGTATTTCTAGAAATTTTCCCTGTTCCTTCCAAGTTATTTTTGTTCTTTATTTCCTACTCACAGAATCCCCATCACTATTTCTGGCAGAACTGGTTTAGTGGCCACAAAGTCTTTCAGTTTTTGTTTGTCTGAGAAACTACCTTTCCTTCTATTCTGAATAGCAGCCATGATGGACAGTATTCTTGGCTATGTATTTTTCCTATCCAGCACATTGAATATGTCATGCCACTCCCTTACGTCCTGTCAAGTTTCTATGGAGAGATCTACTGCTAACCTTATTTGACTTTTTTTTTTTTCTGCTTTCAACATTTTTTCATTATCTCTGTATTTTGCAAATTTTAGTATACTTTGTCTTAGTTTTGCCCTGCTTTTGTTGATTTTGATGGGAATTCTCTGTACTTTCTGGGTTTGGATGTCCATTTTCTTCCCCAGATTAGGGAGGTTTTTAGCTGTAATTTGATCAAATAAAACTTGTCTCTTTCTCCTTCTCTTCTTCTTATGGGACTCCTATGATATGAATGTTATTATGCTTTTTGGTGTGCTGAGTTCCCTAAGTCTACACTCATAATCCAATCTTTATTCCTCCCTTTTTTTCAACGTCATTATTTTCCATAATTTTATCTTCTATATCACTTAATTGTTCCTCTGATTCCTCCATCCTTGTAGTCATTTATATCCAGTTGTTTTTGCATCTTGGTTATACCATTTTTTATTTTGTCCTGACTAGTTTTTAGGTCTTTTATCTTTGTGGTAAGGGACTCCCTGGTGTCTCCTATGCTTATCTCAAGCCCTTATGATTGTTGTTTTAAATTCTGATTAAGGCATATTACTTATATCTGTTTCAATTAGATCTCTGGCCATGACATTTTCTTGTTCTTTCTTTTGGGATGAATTCCTGTGTCTTGACATTGTGGCTAGGTCTCAGTCTTCTCTGTGTTAGGAAATCTTTTTATGTTTTCTGCTCTTGAGAGTAATAGCTATATTAGGAAGAGGTCTCATACTGTTCATGGAGGGACTGATGCTTCAGGAAGTGTTCTGATGTGTGTTGTGTGCACTCTGCTGTTGTGTTTTGGCTGGTGTTTCTCTCAGGTCAGTCCTCAGCAGAGTTTCTCTCTACCTGCAGTGGGGAGTATTTGGACTTTGTCCGTTGTATGGCACATTATGACTAGGTGTGCTTTGGTCTACTTATTAAAAGAGGCTAGATCTTATGTCAGTAGAGCTGAAGCTTTGCAGCACTCTGGTCAGTAGACTTTGTGCTGGAGGATTGTGCTGGTCTTCTAGGGAGGGTCCTGCTGCTGCTCTGACACTCAGGCACACTTGCCCTAGTTAAAAAAATAAACAAACAAAAAACACTTGTACTGTGTGAGGGGAAGCAGGTCCTGGTGTAAGAGGCTCAAGCCTTCATTGTGGTTGCTGGGCTGCTTACTGATGTCTGTCCATGCTGATGTCCAGGGGTGAGGGAAATGTCCATCCAGTTCTCTCATTCCCCTGAAAGGATTACTCATGCGCACCATTCTTCAGGAAGCCCCCACAGAAGAGTTAACAGTCTCCCTTGCTGTGTCTAGGAATCCCTCAGATCCCTGACTTCACCTTGTCTGTGTTTGGGCCATCTGCCCACGTGGTGGCACAGTGCTCCTATGTTTTATGTCAGGCAAGCCTGCTGAGTTCTAAACTCCAAATTTTAGGGGCCCTTGTGTGGCTCAAGTCATGATTTCATGGTTTGTGAGTTCAAGCCCTGCACTGGACTCTGCATTGACAGTGCAGAGGCTGCTTGGGATTCTCTCTTTCACTCCCCCTCTCTCTGCTCTTCCCCCTCTAGTGCTCTCAAAAATAAATGTAAAAAAAAAAAAAAAAACCTTCAAATTTTTAGCAATCCAGCACAACTTGGATCTGCACCAATTCTCTGGGGAAGGGCCTCATCATGTCATGGCTGGTGCCAGTTTTTTTCAAGAAGGGCAGTCCCATGAATGAACAGGGGCTTGGAGTTTGTAGTAAAGCACAGCAAAAAGCCTGAGTCCAGGTTAGCTGTTCTCAGCAGGTGTTTGATTGGCCTGTAAGGATTTTAATGTTCCCATTTCTTTAAGCAAAACAAGGCTTGGAAGTAAATATATTGACCAAGATCTTACAGTCAGTCAACAGCTAAATCTGTTCATATCCAAGACGTAATTCTTGTAACTATGCAACTTATACAGTAGCAGACATAACCAATAGACTTGAACTTTTGACATATGAGGACATTTTTTGAGGGAAATATTTTTTATTTAAGAAATAACTTTTGATTGACTTTGAACTCTTTGTATGAATTGTTGAAGTAAAACATATACCTTTCACTATTTCATTACAATTTAAATAAGAAATCAAGTGAAAGAAAAACAAAGACAGTAGAAAAGTGAAGTATTACTTAATGTGTCAATGTACAAATATTTTCACTAAAGTGTTTGCAAAATAGTTATATTAAGTATTTTATCAGAATAAAATAAAGATTTGACTGACAAACAATACAGCTTTAACTTTTTAAGTGAATTGGATTTTCTGAGTGCTTGATGTTTTGTCTCTGTAGGATCAATGAATCTCCTTTTTTTTTCCCTAGTTGAAAACAGTTGAATTAGAAAGCGTTCTTCTCTTTTTCAGTCCATTATAATGCCTAACAGAGTAGCCAGTCAATGTCAATTTGTGTGTAACATTTCCAGTTAGGTTTCTAGGAATAAGAAAAAAGAACAGCATGGGAACTAAGAGCCAGGACCTGCTCTTTAAATGATGTTTCAGAAGAAAAAAATTGTGTGGCTGTTACTATTCTTCTGAGAATACCATGCAGAGGAGGAGTCTTTAGCAAACTGAATTTTAAATGAACATGGATCTCTTTGTAAAAACAGAAACAGCATTTCTTGAAAAGGAAACAATCAGGCAATTAATTTTGGATAAGTAATTTGGTATGAGAAGGAAAGAAAATCAGACTAGCTTGTCAGTTTAAAATAAGGATTACAGAGAAGTAGTCAGGGAGAAGCAAATCATTTCAACCACCTAAAATATTGAGTTGTCAGGATGTGAAAATACTATTATTGAATGTGTCTATATTAATATTGAAATCTGACATTCTAAATGAAAAAATATTAATATTATTTTTTAAATCAACTTTAGCCTGTTCAATAACCTTATGTAAATTGTATAAACAATTTGGTTTTCAAAAATCTATTTTTGGGGTGCATATATTTCAATTGATTTTTAAAGGTGTTGAAAGCTTTATGTAGAAAATAAAGTACAAACACCTATACTAACAATTTTATTTAATGCAAGATTCCTCACTTTTTTTAATATAGTTCATTTATTTTTGAGACAGAGAGAGACAGAGCATGAGTGGGGGAGGGGCAAAGAGAGGGAGACACAGAATCCGAACCAGGCTCCAGGCTCTGAGCTGTCAGCACAGAGCTTGATGCAGGGCTCGAACCCATGAACTATGAGATCTGACCTGAGCTGAAGTCGGACACTTAACTGACTGAGACATCCAGCCCCCCCCCCCACTGTCTTTATTATACAAGTATGTACTATAAATCTCTAAGATTAGGATGGAGTATTCAGCATGTCCTTAATAATTTTCCTCTTTTCATCATTCATTCATTCACTCACTCAGCAAAAAAAAAAAAATTTCAGTGTCTTGTAAGCACTGCTTTAGGTGCTGGTAATAAAGCAATGAAAAAAATACAGATAAAACCTCCTACCTGCAGTGATTTTGCATTCTAACTGAGTAATTGTGGGTCTAATGTTCTCTGTAGCAGTTTTTGGAAAATACTGACAAAATATATACATACTGTTTCAGAATTTAAATAAGATAGTAGGTAACACTTGTCTGAAATAGAGTAACAATGTGGGTTTGGATATTTTATTACCAGAGAACTTGAGACTATTTGATGCTACTTGGAGAATATATCCTCAAAGAATAAAGCCATTCAACATATACAATTGATAAAATTAGAAGATAAACCATGTGAAAAGTCAGATAAATTAAAACACTGAATTAGAAAATCCTACAATTTCATAGTGAGGGCTAAAATTGTACATTAAAGAATTGATGCACTGAAAATTCTAAAATTTTGAGGCACAACTGGCAGGATAAAGATTATTCTCTAATAGAATAAAGTCTAAATGCAAAGTGATATTCTCTTCAATTAGCCACAGACTACCACACAGCTTTTTGACTCCTAAGAATTCCAGTAGTTGACACTGCTAGCTGAAAAAAATAATTTAGCAAAAGTACAACAGTTGTTCTGTAGTATCTTTCACAGTAGTGTAGAGCTAAGCTAACGCAGAGATACTCTCTGGAAGCAATAAGAGTGCCCATCAAATATGATGGTTGTCTGCATAGGAGGCTATCTACATTGGATTATCAGTGTTACTGCCCATATGCTATCAAATGGAATCTGATCAGAAAATATTTGCAAACATTAGATACAACATCTACAGTTTTTATAAATATTGGAAGTGGCTCAACTTCTATATCAACGTCTCCACATATTTTGGTCACATGAAATCTCAACCACCAATAATGTATTTATCAATGCTCACAATTATTTATCAATGCATATAATTATTACTTATGATTTAATTACAGTCAGCTGCCATCTGTTGATGTTCTGTCATATACCAGCACTTTTCATATCATCTTATTTAGCCCTTACAACAATCTGGAAAATTTATTATTATCCTAATGTTGTAGAAGAAGGAAGAAAGACATATCAAAGTTAAATAAGAGGCAAAATTCATACAGTGGCCCTGATTTTTGAGATCTGGTCTGTGAGAGGCCAAAGACGATAGTGACTCTAGTATTCTTCACTTTAATTCAGGTCTGAGCTCTTTTTTAAGACATTGATAAACATAAGATCCTAAACACATTAGAACAGTGCTCAGAACAGAGAGACTACTCAGTGAGTATGTGTGGATAAAATTAGCAATGTGAAAATATTTAGAAGAGCCTTCATTCTCATTTAAAAATGAATATATTCCATACTAGAATAATTTCCATAGCAGGATTAAACATAAAGGTGATTATCTCAATTTTGATCATTATCTAGCAATAGGAAGTAGCTGGGTTTTTTTTTCCATTCCCAACCAAAGCGTTTTAAAATGTGCTTTCTATCTTGAGACATCACTTTTCAAACACATTTTCCCTACTCTACTCATCTAAACTTATTTGAATATACAAATTGACTCTTGGATATGCAAATATACAATACTGTTTAAATTAAATTTAATTTGATTCCATGTAAAATAAAACCAATGATTAAATTGCTTTCTTTTTATTGTATATCTACTTCACTTTTGCTAATAGAATGTACTGCTTAAAGAGAGACAATTTTATGTTTATAAATGTGTCCTGATTTGCATTCATTGGAAAAAATTGCAAACAACTCAGTTCTATTAGTCAATACTTATTGATCACAATCAGAGTTAGTTATTCAGGTATAGTTATCATAAATTATAACCATAACATTTATTTTATAATAATGAATTACAACTTTAATTAGAAACTCTCATGTGATGTTTTTCATTTGTAAGGGTCTCTTTATTGTTATTTAGAGCCCTTATTTGTAATCAATACTCTATTAAGGCTTCAAGTTAATAGTTTATATGAATCAAAAATTTAAAGGCTGTCCTCAATGAAAAAATCATTATCATTATTATCTCGTTGTTTAATATTTATTATGCACCACATTTCACTGAGCTTTGACATTATTAATATTGGTTTTAAAGGTCTCAGTAAAATACCTATATTAAAAATAAAAAAAATTCTATTTGCTTGAGCTTGAAAGGCAATTATTTTTAAACTTGAGGCTTTCTATATTCTGAATTAGCTAAAATTCTATTTGAAGAAAGGGGACCAGAAAAGATGAGCTAAAAACTTCAAAGATTTCTAAAGTATAAAAAATTATCTTATATATCTTTTTTTGCCTTTTACTTTGATATTATTCCAAACCACTCAGTAATCAAACCAATTAGCAATAAATATTGTACTCCATTCCCCCATGCTTGGCTCTATATTTTGGTTTTATTTTTTAAAATATAGTATATTGTAAAGATAATTACGTATTCACAAGCCTCCATGTTCTCTGATATATTTCCAAACTCACACAAATAGATATATTAGAAATTTTGTATAATTTTTAAAAACATTTATTATTAAAAGATACAATTTTTCAATTATTACTTGAGGGTAAATTATGTCACCGCTTTATCTTCTAAGACGTGTACAAAATGTGATTACCTTTGAATTAGGTTGGTAAAGTGAAATACTTGCATATAAAACATAATAAATGAGAACAGAGAGGAAACAAATGTAGGAACTCTAAGGTAAAAGAAGCTCATATTGACAGGAGCTATGGGAACACAAGTGAAGAACATTATGCACTTGGGGCATTTTCTGTTGGCTATTATCCTGCTTCTCTTAGGGAAATCAGGATGCAGCCCAGTGTATGAGCCAGACTAAAAACAGAGGCTGAGGACCCTGACTCCCAAAAGCACCAGGGAGTTGCCTGAGTTGCCTGCCAAAATCAACCAATCAAGATGTGGCCTTTCTGACTGTTGTGCCCGAATCGCGAGTCCCCCAGAGACCTCCAAGGAGCCGGCACCGATGCAAGAACAAAAGGGTCTTTATTACAAGCTCGAGCAGGGGCTCACCTGTCTACCGGCACAGCAGCAGCAAAGTGAAACCCCGAACAGTGGCAAGCAGGGTTTTCATGGGGGAAGGGCGGGGGTGTTACCATGCACAGGTTGCACATTTTGCATCATTACATAAGCACCAATCATAATTGTACAGCCCCATAGTAACACCATAGTAACAGTTTTGACCATTCAGTATCTGCGAGGTGTCCGTTACATTTGGCGGGACCCAATCATGACCTTTGAGAGTCTTTTAAAATGACCAATTATGAGGTGGGCTCAGAGAATCTATGTGGGGCTCCTGCAAGCACTGATTGATTGGCAAGTTTGTACAAAGTAACTACCTGCAGTTCCCAGTCCTGACTCGTCTCCAAGACCAAGAAATGTTACACATTTCTTTTGATTGGCAGATCGGAGGGCGGTCAGAGGGTGGCTTCAGCTGAGGCTTTTCCTGGAACTGGGACTACGTGCAGCCTTAGGTTGTTTCTAATGGAGGACTTCATTTCAGGCTCCTCATGACCAAACAGGAAGAGATCTTTCAACCAATCAGGAGGAGGCATTTTTTTTTTTCTTTTCATTTTTAGCATTGGACCAGGATGGGAACTTGAGCAGGAACTTTCTCTAAATAAACAGAACCTCCCCTTTGTTGGAGACACCTACCTAACTACTCCGTTAGTGTTGAGTCTCACTTCAGCTCCGGCTGTAGCCCCAAGAAAGCCTTGCTTATACCTTTGACTTTTGGGTCCACCCTTGTTTCGCTCCTTCTATGGTTATTGTTGGGCCCAAGAACCGGATTTTGGGTGTGGCCCAGTGTATGAGCCCTATGTGTTCTTGGTTCTCTGACCTTCGAGAACACTTATTGTTGGTGAAGGTCAAAGAAGCTATATGGGAATCCATTTGGATTTGCTACAATTCAACAAACAAGCAGTAAGTTATATTATGTTCAGTTGAGAGCAAAAGAGACCCAAATCGTCCAATGGTTTAAACGCACAAAATATCTAGAAAATGCAGTCTAGAGTTGATATAGCACTCTCTGCTCCACAGAGTCCTCACAGACCCAGGACTGTGGAAACAGAGCACCACTGTGACCACAGGTGCATATTCCTTGAGGCTTCAAGATCTCTGAGAAAACTTGAGATCACAGGGTTAAAAATAACCCAGAGGACTTGAGTGAAATGGCCTTGGAAATGTGGCCTGTTCTTTAGTACACAGATAAGGATGTTTTGCCTAAGGGAAGACAGCAGTTAAATAGCACAGTGTTTTCACTCCCATCTTTGTGTTTCATTCTGCCAAAAAGTCTCCTCTTGAATCTTGTTTTTCTGCTGAGACCACTCTTGCACCTGTTTACCAGATGTACACTGTTGCCATACTTCACTAAGCTCTTGCAGTTAATTACTGTTGATTCATATCTTTGTGAAGGTATATACAATGTTGCAAAATAAAGCTCTGGACCTCAGGCTGTTGGCTCGGGGTCCTCTGTGTCTCACTATACTGCCATCTTTTTATTTCAGTTCCTTCACTGCCCCAGGTCCCTGATCCATTGAGGTCGACACAGGATCTCTTCAATTCACTACTCTGCTACCCCTAAAGTATATCCCATATTATCTTAGTCAAGAGAATAATCTACATCTCAGACATCAGGATGGAAGAAGAAATTAATAGAGGGCAAAGGTCATCAACATTTTTGGTTTTGTTAAGGGATAACCAAGACTACCTCAGCTTGGTTAAAATTTAGACAGATGTCTTCTTGACTGTAAATTCCTACTTTCTCTTTTGTTAGAACAAATACTTTAGAAAACTTCTAACTGCAAATTCTTCCTCTGCTCCTCTGAATTTTATATAAATCTCCCATCGTCTAGAACCTAAAAGTGTCTTTCTCAGGGACATGGAGCCATCCCTTTCAAATGCGATCAAGAAAGATAGTGTCCCTATTTCCCAGTTTCTGTGGGAGCTTAGGAGCCTAACTTTGATGAACACTAGTTAAGAATCACAGAGAAAAACATCTGCCAACTTGGGAATAATTCAATGTGCTTAATACATCCCACAGATCAACCTACCCCCAATAAAGTCCTGTCCTCTACTGTTTTTCACTATTTACTTCATTGTTTAAAAATTACTCCATTCAGGGTCACCAGGGTGGCTCACTAGGTTCAACTTCTGACTTTTGATTTTGGTTCAGGTCATTATCTCATAGTCCTGGGATTGAGCCCCATGTCAGGCTCAGCACTGTCAGCCCAGCGATTAGGATTCTCTCTCTCCCTCTCTTTCTGCCCTTCTCCTCCTCTAAAAAATAATAAATAAATATTAACAATTACTCCATTGCTTAAAAACCCTCCTGCCTTTTGTTTCTGAGGCATTGATTTCAATATCTCTCCTGTATTTCAACAGTCTTGAATAAAGTTTTCCTTGTCTGTTTAATTTTCTTCAGTACAATTTGTCTTTGACAAGGACTTTGCCAGAAGTTGCCACATAATATTTCCATCTATTGACTAGAATTTTGTTACTAGGCCACCAGGAAATGTAACCATTCTTTTGAACATCCATATAATAAGTAAAAAAATCTTATTGTGAAAGAAAAAAGATATTTGGAGGCAGCTAACAGTAATTTCCATGCAACCATTTACTTAGTTACTTACCATGTGGAAAAAAAAGAAAGAGAGGAAAGAAAGAAAAGAAAGAAAAAAAGAAGAGGTGAGTGTTACTTTTTGGCAGCTTTAAAAATATGCAATACTATTTTCAATGTTCCTTGTGTTTTGTGTCTTTCTTCTTTTGTCTACTATCCTTCAAAATCTAGCTTCATAATTTATATATATGTATGTATACACACACACACATCATGAATTTTTAAAAATTTTCATCCCTTTGTTCACTAATGATTAGACATTGTTTTTGTGTTATGTTGAGCCATTTACATTGCTCCAGTTTTTAATTACTTCTCTTCCCCAGTGTCAGGAACAAAAGCCTCTGGATGACTCATGTTTAGATTGTGTCATATATTCATCCTTGATCAATTATTGTGGTCAAAGAGATAGAATGTGATGATTTTTTTTTTAACTTCAGGTTATAAATTCACCCCACCGAATTGGTTTATTTCACGAAATCTATTTAAGATTTACTCAAAGAAATTCAGGAAACCCTTACGAAAACAGGAGAAATGTACTGAAACTGATCTTTAATGTTAATGTTTTAGGATTTTCCTTTGCTCATTGGTATCTCTCTATCTCTCTGTTTCTTGCTCTGTCTCTGTCTCTCTCCCTTCCCCCTAGGTGTTTACAAATGAACTGTACTGCTGGATTCTTAAAGCTTTAATAAACTGTTTTTTTTTTTAATTTAATTTGTTTAATGTTTATTTATTTTTGAGAAAGAGAGATGGAGCACAAGTTGGGGAGGGGCAGAGAGAGAGACAGAGACACAAAATCTAAAACAAGCTCCAGGATCTGAACTGTCAGCACAGAGCTGGATGCAGGGCTCAAAACCATGAACCACGAGATCATGACCTGAGCCCAAATCAGATGCTAAACCAACTAAGCCACCCAGGAGCCCCTTTAATAAACTGTTTTAATATGTGTTAAAGAAAGTTTCTCTGAGTTATCTCTCAATTTTGATACAGGAATGCAAATAAACTTTATTTGAAGTTACTTTAATCTTTTCCTAACTTATGCAACCAAGACGTGATCTTTTTGAGAAGAAATAATGTATTTCGTTTTTCAATATATGCCCAACCTTAAATGCGATGTTATTTTTGTTTGCTGTTGGATAATTTGGCTTAGGGAAATAAATGGAAAATGATTTTGGCAGTGTTCACCTTTGAATGGTGAAATTTCATATAATTATTTAACGATAGATGATAGTTACATTCCTTATTAATCACATATTAATTTTTAATCTTAATGGTGAGAAATTACACTATGTTTAGTTAGCAATGACTGATTCAGAATAAACTCTACTGAATACTATATTGCTCGATGAACATGGACGTCCTAAAACTATCATGAATGCTCTTTTTCCAGTAGCAAGTATTCATTCAGTCAAGAATCTGAGCTAATTAGTCAGGACCTAAAAGTACCCGGATTACAAAATTAGAGTGTGCTAGCCTACCTGGGTCTCTATTTTGAGAGTCTTTACACATAACACATCCTTTGAGCTTTACAATTTATTTTCACCCCACAATTTATTTCTTGTCCTGCAACGATGCTTTATATATAGTTCTTTGCAAACAGATTTTAACCTTGGTTTTACATTTTTTGATATCCTCAAAACTTCTCATTTCATATTCCTAACCACTTCTTATCTCCAATCCTGATCTCACTTATTTTTAAATATAACTTTGTTATTGATTTATTTAAATTTCCCTTAGCATCTATTTTAGATTTATATGTATAATACAAAGAATATCATTAAAACTTTCTGTGGCTATCTTCTTTTTCCCCAAATTATGCTTTATAAGCCAAATTGGGGAAGAAATAATGTTATGAAAGATTCAATAGAAAGAAGAAATTGCTGGATATAAAATAGATCTCAGTAAAGCCAAAAGCAGTTCATTGAATTATGATGAAGGAAATAAGTGTAGTCACTATAAGCCAAGCTCAGCTTTTGAAATATAAGATTTTAGAGATCTATTTCTGAGGAATATCAAGGTCTTAGGTCCTCTTGCAATGGTTGGCTAAATAGAAGTGTAAATAAAGAGCTGTGGTTATTGTCAAGATCAAAACCTCAAGAGATAGGTTGTGATATGATTATCTATATGGATATTGAATCATTAATGTATATTAATACAGCTTAAAGTTGAAAAATACTTGTGAGATCAACTTAGATAGTGCATGTGAGAAGAGACAAGATTCGTTGTGAAAGTAAATTTTTTTTTAATTTTTAAAATTTTTAAAAATGTTTATTTTTGAGACAGAGAGAGAGAGTGTGAGCAAGAGGGTGGTGTGAGAGAGCAGGAAACAGAATCTCAGTCAGGTTCCAGGCTCTGAGCTGTCAGCACAGAGCCCAATATGGGACTCAAACTCACAAACTGTGAGATCATGACCTGTGCTGAAGTCCAAAGCTTAGCTAACTGAGCCACCCAGGTGCTCCTAAACTAAAATTATTTTAGATAAGGGACGAGCCATGATTAGCTGACATTAAGATTCCAGGGAACATAGTGGAAATTTTAGGAGATAGAAGGTTTAAAAGCCTGCGATATGTCAATTTGTTCTCATCAGCAATCTACAGTCTTTATTAACATTCTAGAAAAGTGCCATTGGGTTGTCCATCATGATTCCAAAATGTGGATGAGACTGTTATGGTTGGGCAAATACAAAAATGGAGCCAACTTCCCCTGAACAGATAGTACCAAGAAAAGATTCTCTGTTTTTTGTTTTTTTAATTTTTTGATAGAAAATAAAATGTGGCCTGGGTCATTTAGAAGACTCACACTTCACAGGTAGAATTAGTCTTTCTAAACAAAGTTATTTAGTGCCTCCTTATAATGTCATTTGAATTCAGCTAAAAAATATATAAGTTTTAATTTCACTATTCTTACCGCATTGAGTGACTGAGATTGGAAAACATCAGGGTGCTCCCCTCATAAACTCAAAACCAAATATTTTTACAAGATATGATTAAAGGGGCAAAGGCATTAAAATTTTTAATCCACTGGATTACTTCAGGGCAGGAAGTACTTATATGTTATCTCAATTAGATTATAAATTATTGGTGGCAAAAATGGGACACATATTCGTTTTTAATAACATGCATGTTATCCAAAACATTGCTAAGTTGAAACCTAATCAGCATTAATAAATAAAATTGAGCATTAAATATGTAATGTTGTATTCTTTGCATGAGAACATAGACCTGCTGAGTTTGCATTGTCAAGAGTTAAACTTACATGATCACAAATATTCTGATTGGTAATTTTTCAGAAGAGGTTTATACATGTCACATTCTATACCCTCTATTTACTTATTTTGTAGCAGAATATTCTTTGAATACTTCCTTTTTATATAATTATTTTCTTACTTAAGGTAAATGCATATTATCTTACCTTTGACTGTTGGTCTTACTTATTGGTTGCTACTTTCCTGGTTTTGATTAATTATTTTACTTTCTTCCTAGAATCTATTTTTATACACTTACAAATGTGTATAAAACTGAATGAATAAAAATGATTCATGTAATTGAGACTTTGGAAGGAGTACTGGAAATTACTTAGTGTCAAGAACAAGAAGGGCTCTAGAAAAGAAGAGAATGTAGAAAAAAACTAAGATGGAAATCAGAAGTTATTATTTAACAAAGAATAATCAAATGAAAATATAATGAAAAGCAATGCTAGATAACAGTAGTTAATGGGATCTGAATGCTGATTACAAGTTCTGAGACTTGGGGCGCCTGGGTAGCTCAGTCGGTTGGGCTTCCGACTTTGGCTCAGATCATGATCTTGCAGTTCATGAGTTCAAGTCCCACGTCAGACTCTGTGCTGAAAGCTCAGAACATGGGGGCTCCTTCAGATTCTGTGTGTGTTTCTCTCTGCCCCTCCACTGTTCATGCTCTATCTCTCTTTCTCTCTCAGGAATAAATAAACACTTAAAAAAAGTTCTGAGACTTGATTCAAATAGTTCTAGGCTATTCTTTCAAATTCCCAAATGAAATGTCTATTCAATCAACAAATATGTGTATTTATTCATGGAACAAATGCATGTGGATACCCCATCACTATCTAATTTGGAAAAAAGCTTCTCTGTCTCTCCCTCTTCTTCTCTCTCTCCTCCCTTAAAGAAGATATTAATCCAAGAGCAATGAAAGCTACAATACCATATAACAGTTAAAAACTCAGTAATACCTGATAGTTGCTTGATCAATATGTGTTATTCAACAAGTTTCTATACTTAAAAATGGGGACAATTATACAATTCATTAATGAAGGTTTTGATAAGATTGAATGGAATAATACATATTGTGCTTTAACATAATTTGGTGGCTGTGGATCTATCTGTGACATTTAAATTAGTGTCACTCGGATGTGGCAAAGTAAGGCAGTGTGTTTTGAGGGTTACGTCTCTTATTCACATATTATTAATGTTCAGGGTATCATTCCTGTGTATGTTTATTGTCCAGATAAGCACAACCAGTCTTATGTCTTTAAATATGATCTGCATGCTTAACATTTCACTCTTATATCATAAACTCCTATTGTTCTTTAACCCTCTAGACTCATATTTCCAACCTTCTCCATAATGCCTCTAATTGGATATCTAACTAACATTTTAAACTTGACAGGTCCACAACTTAACTCCCAACTTCGCTTCCAGTATCTGACCTAGCCACAGCCTGTCGTTCCTTAGTTGATGGCAGCTCATCCCTGTAATTTCTCAGGCCAAAAAACTTAGTGTTGTCTTTGAAGTTTCCCTTTCCCCCACCCCGCTCTCATTCAATAATATTTCATATATTATTATATATAAATATACTTATTATATATGTAATACTATGATATTTTATAGTATTTCAAGCATAAACTAAAATATATCATGTCTTCATACTTTAGTAATTCTGGAACTTTCACTTTCATACTACTGTGAATTCCTCCAGTATTTTTATGCAAAATAAACAGGATATTCTTTTAAAAATGTTTCCTTTGAAAATTAGAATTATCTGACATATATTTGCAACATAAGATTTGGATTTGGCAAAGGTGTCTTATTCTGTTGGGGCTGCTATAACAAAATACCAGACTGGCTAGCTTATAAACAGCAGTAATGTATTGCTTACAGCTCTGGAGTTTGGAAGTCCAAGATCAGGGTGCCTGTATGATCAGGTGAGAGCCCTCTTCTGGGACACTGACCTCTCAGTGTATTCTCAGATGGTAGAAGGGAGTAGGGATCTCTGGAATCTCTTTTATAAGAGGACTAATCCAGTCCAGGAAGGAGCCAACCTCGTGACTTAATCACTACTCAAGAGCCTCATCCTACTAATACCATGAACTTTGGGGTTTAGAATTTCAACAAGTTTTTGGAGGACATAAACATTCAGACCTTAGCAAGGGTTGTTTCAAATTTCTTTTCTGTCATTTTCTATGTAGGTATTATATAATCCTGATCAATTGTGAAAGACTGCAAGCCCTTCTCCCTCCACCATGTGTATATTCATTCCTTACTTCTTCCTGGACACCTGTAACATCCGTAAAACTTCCAAATAAAAGGAGCTGCATACTGTAGTTCAGGTGGTTCCATTAAAGAAAAAATACAGTATAGAATTTAAGAAATGTATCAGTCACTTAAATATTCTGATATTCAGTTCTTACAGCATAAAATCTGGTTAATAACAATAACTTCAGAAAGTAGATGAAAATTGGAAGGCATAATTTGTAGGAAATTGTCAACAGCACTGACCACATCTTCAAACCTGCTATATTATTTACATGTTTTTCTTTCAGGCTTTCAGGTCTTTAACTGCATAACCATTCAATGTCTCAAATATATATGAAATATACATTATATATGAAAAATACTATATGCCCATATATATGGTAATTTAATGGTTATCCTATTATATATATATATATATATACATATATATATATACATATAAATGTATGCATGTATAGATAGATGACCCATTAAATTACCAAATAGAAAGAGGATGCACAAAAGAGAGAGGAGAGAGAGGGAAATAGGTTTAATGTGAATATGGTATTAAAGTATGAGAAATCTGAAAGCCTGCAAAATAATCACACATTTGTTTTGACCTTATAGAGAATATGTGTATGTTAAAGTTCAGCCCATGTGAATTTATTTTTAAAGCACAGCTATGAGTACTTTCATTTTCCTGTGATTCATAACAATGAAGTACTATTGGTTTTCTCTCCATGTTATTGTTTTAACAATGTGGTAGAGGTGAATTTGGTTTATATATTCTGTATTATTCATATTTGCTGTTTACATAGAGCATTTACAGAGTTTATTTAGACAAGTTTAAAGCCTCCAGGGAACTGTAAAAGGTGATGTCTTGTTTGTGTTCTCTGTTTATTCTGTGATTTTACCAAAAGCTCTTAAATGTTTTAATATAGAAAGAATTAAATATATCAAGGAGTACCAAAGTGCTATGATTGTAATAAGCAAATGTTTCAAATAGTTGCACCATTAAAAACCTCTTGCAGTCTAACACCTGAATCTAACTGGTTCTTCTAATTCAAGTAACTTTTTTTCAAGTTACTTTTGCTCTTCTCATTGTTTTTTGTTTTATTACTATTAAAGACATAATAGACATGTAACATTGTATAAGTTTAAGGTATACAACTCATTGATTTGATACATATATTGCAATATGATTACCACCAGTATAGCATTGGCTACCACCTCTATTGAGTCATATAATTATCATTTCTTTTACTTGTGGGAACAATTAAGATCTAGTCTCTTGGCAACTTTGAAGAATATAATGTGTTATTGTTGATTATAATCACTATGCTTTTCATTAGACTTCAAGAACTTTTTATTTGCTAGTTGCATGTTTGTACCCTTCCTTAAACATCTCTGGAATTTCCCCATCCCCAGCCCAGGTAACTATTATTCTACACCTGTTTTTATGAGTTCAGCTTTTTTATTTTATTTTATTTATTGATTAATTAATTAGTTTTAGAGAGAATTTTAGAAAGCCTGAGTGGAGAAGAGAGGAAGAGAGAGATATATATAGAGAATCTTAAGCAGGCTCCACACTCAGCACAAAGTCCAACATGGGGCTCAATCTCATGACTCTGGGATCATTACCTGCAGAGAAATCAAGAGTTGTACACTCAACTGTCTAAGCCACCCAGGGGTCCCAGAGTTCATATTTTTTAGATTTCATATATAAGTGATGACATGCAATATTTGTCTTTTCCCTGTCGACTTATCTCACTTAGCTTAATGCTCTCAAGTTTCCTTCATGTTGTTGCAAATGACAAGATTTCCTTCCTTCTCACAAATGAATCTTCCATTGTATATACACCAGTCATCCACTGATCCAGTCATCCACTGATCTAGTGGACTTTATCCAGTCATCCACTGATATATTTGGGTTATTTCCATAACTTGGCTAATGTAAGCAATATTGCAACAAACAGAGAGAACAAATTTTGATATGCTGTTTTCATTTCCTTTAGAAACATACCCAGAAGTAGAATGGCTGGATCATATGGTAGTTCTATTTTTAATTTCTGGAGAAATTTTCATGCTGTTTTCCATATTTACTGAAGCAATTTACATTCCCAATAATAGTGCACAAGTCTTGCCTTTCTCTGCAACTTCACCAACACTTGTCCCTTACCTTTTCCTGATAACCATTCTAACAGATGTGAAGCGATAACCCACTGTAATTTTGATTTGCATTTCCCTGAAGATTAGGGATTTTAAGCATCTTTTCATGAATTTGTTAGCCAGGATGTCTTCTTTGGAAAAACATCTATTCAGTTTCTATGCCCATTTATTAATTGGGTTGTTTCTCTGTTACTGAGTTATGAGAGTCTTTTATATATTTGGATATTAGCCTCTTATCTGATATATGGTTTGTAAATGTTTTCTCCCATACTGTATGTTGCCTTTTCATTTTGTGGATGGTGTCTTTTGCTGTGCAGAAGCTCTTTTTGATATAGTCCTATTTGTTGTTTCTTGCTGTTGTTGTTTGCGCTTTTAGTGTCATATCCAAAAAAATTGCCAATATCAATGTCAATGAGTTTCTTTCCTATGTTACTTCTAGGAGTTTTATGGTGTCTGATCATAGACTTAAGTGTTTAACTCATTTTGAGTTAACTTTAGAAATGGTGTAAGATAGTGGTTAATTTCAAATTTCTGCATGTCGTTATTCAGTTTTCCCAACACCATTTGTTGAAGACACTATTCATTCCCCTTGTCAAATATTAGTTGACCATATACTCATGAAGTAATTTCTGGGATTGCTATTCTGTTTCACTGGTGTACATATTTATTTTTATGCCAGTGCCATATTGTTTTAATTACTACAGTTTTGTAGTAAACTTTTCAGTGAGGAGGTGTGATACCTCCAGCTTTGTTCTTCTTTCATGTGATTGTTTTGATACTGGGAGTCTTATAGACAAACTCACAGCTAATATCATCCTTAATGGTGAAAATATTTCAAGATTTTCCTCTAAAATAAGAAACAAGACAGATATAAAAGTTCCCAGTCTCACCACTATTATCCAACATAGTACTTAAAGCCTTAACGAGAGGAATTATGCAAGACAGAGAAATAAAAGGCATTCACTTTGGAAAAGAAGAGGTAAAATTGTCATTATTTTCAGATAATATTATCTTATATAGAAAAGATCCTAAAGACTCAACCACAAAGCTTTTGGATCTAATCAAATAATTCAGGAAAGCTGCAGGGTATAAAATCAATAGAATCAGTTGCATTTCTAAATATTAACAATAAATATCTGAAAAAGAAATAAAGGAAACTTTCCTACTCACAATAACATCAAAAACAATAAAATACTTAGGGATAAGTTTAATCAAAGGAAGTGAAATATCAATACAATGAAAACTATAAGACTTTGATGAGAGAAATGGAGAAAGCATAAACAAATGGAAAGGTATCCAATATCCACGGATTAGTAGACCTAATATTGTGTAAAAGTCCAGATTAAATGAACCAATCTACAGATTTAATGCTATCTCTATCAGACTTCCAGCAGCATTTTTCACAGAAATAGAAAAAAAAATCTTCAACTTTGTATGCAACTGCAAAAGGTCCCAAATGACCAATGTTATCCTCATTCGGAGGTATTAAAAAATATTGGGAGAAACACTTTAAATTATAAAAATTAAAATCAAGTAAGTAAAAGCTTTCCTGATTGTTAAAGATATAATAATCTGTGTAGCTAACAACAGCATACAAGGATACTTTTAGCTTTCCATAGGGCAAAATCTATACCTGCCATAATCTTGTATTAATCCCTAAAGTTTCCAAAGTTAAGGAATACACATATTTTCATCCATCTTAAAAATCTACTCTGTATATGTTGACTCTTCATATAGAGAAGATAAAACAAAATGTGAATTTCCAGTTTCAGTACAGAATAAAAAGTTGTAAACACAAAACTAATGGTTACAATGTAGATAAAATGTTAAAAATAAATAGTACCTAATACAAATTATATTTTAGATACACTCTTCATTTGGTTTCTTAAAAATACATTTTATACAACAAAAGGCACTGAGTGATAAAAGATTTAGATAACAATATTATGAATTAAGTTTTGTTATGTGTGAGTCATTTTTAACAGCTTTATTCCCCCTTCTTCCTCTTTTGGAATTAAATTAAATACAGGAAGACCAAAAATCTGAACTGGTTACATAGATTTTAGACTAATAAATATGTTAACATTCAACAATGGTGTATATATTTTTAAAAATGTTATCGAGAAATAATAAGCATAAAGATATGTGACTGTTAGAGTATGGGTGTATATGAGTATTGTAAAATCATTAATGAAATAGTAATTAATTTGAGTAGTTTCTAATACACTTCCGAGTCTTATGCATAAACCTTGGCAGGTGTTAGACAACATGATAGATTCTGAAATTCTGCCAGATGTCAATGAAAATAACTACTTGACAGTGATAAGTATAAAATGTTAGCAGAGAAAATTACTTCAAGTAGATTATTCCTGTCAAGCCTCAGCTGGCTGAAAGTAGGAGTGAATATAACAGTTGCTTTGATGTCCCCTAGGGTATGCTCTGGGAGAAAATGTGGGTAGATAGTGGAAAATTTTCCTCTAATTTCTATGAAATTTGTGTTCTGTGCTGAAGAAAAGAAAGTTGACGACAACATTATACATTATTACATTCCATTATTTTGAAATAATGTAGAGACTGTTAGTGTCTTGTACTGTTCTTGACTTTAACAAACCCATAAAACAAGTTCTTATATACACACACACACATATATATATATTTATTTATTTAAGTTTGCTTAAATTCCAAATGCTTACTAGTTTCATCACTAAATTTCTGGAGAAGGATAAGGATGCACTAATGTAAAATCTTTTGGTCTATTATCATACTGGAAAATCTAATAAAATATTTGGAAAAGCTTGTCCAGTACATGAAATAAATGTACAGATTTATCTAATAGGGTGTTTTCCACACTCTTCCCTTCCACTACAGCATGCAGGTGCATACATCACTGGCAACGAAGTAACTGTTTTAAACTCAATTTCACACTCAGATCTGACTTAGGAGGTTAACAGTTGGGATTAAATTGTGTCTAAACTGGTGGCAAAAGAGAAAAAGTCAAATGCTAAATAAATGGGATAATAATTATTCTCTAATTTTAATATACTCTAAAATTGCATAGAGGAAAATATAACTTGTCTAGACTTAGCTGTCCAATTCATAAGAAAGAAAAGGATCATGAAATAGTTTTGGCAATAGTATCTAAAGTCTTCAAGCATCCGCTTTTCTATTACATATCTTAATAAAGCACTTAATATAGTGTTTAAAACTAAACAACTCTTCACCCAATATAAAGGATCTTAGTTCTTTTTCTTACTTTTACATTCTTGTGGATAGATTCTGAAATTTTATAGATATTAAAACAACAGGCAACACAGTAAGTACCATAAAAACTCCATGAGTTTTGTTGTTTGGCAGTAATTCTCATTTTTTTTCCCATCAGAGCAGAGCAATAAAAATGCTGAGAAAAAAATCTTAATAGGATATATGGCAATTTCCAGCCCCAAAGGCTGAGTTTTTATCTTTTCTATAAGCTGAACCTGCCATTACTATATTCTTCTGAGTGGTAGAGCCACTTGGTGTGTGTGTGTGTGTGTGTGTGTGTGTGTGTGTGTAAAAAGGCAAGGAGAGATTCATAGGCCTCCAAGATGCTCAGAAAAGTTTTGGCTTTCTTTAAAAATCAAAATTTTTTTAATGTTTATTTATTTTTGAGAGAGAGCTAGAGAGTGAGCATGGGAGGGACAGAGAGAGAGAGAGAGAGAGAGAATGAGATACAGAATCTGAAACAGGCTCCAGGCTCTGAGCTGTCAGCACAGAGCCCGACGCAGGGCTCAAACTCACAAACCGTGAGATCATGACCTGTGCCAAACTGGGATGCTTAACTTACTAAGCCACCAAGGTGCCCCTCTTCTAAAAACATTTATAATATAAAAGAACTACAAAAGAATTAGCTTGATGAATACTTAATGTACAAAATAGAGACTTTGGGATCCAGATTAAGATGTAGTTAATTATTTCCTTTATAGCTCAAGAGTAAAGAAACTCTCAAAGATTACTTAGTACATAAAATATTCAAAACTTATTGAGACATTAAACATTGGTTTTATACAGTGAAATCTGAGTATAATAAAAAGTATTATTTAGATATTGCATCATATAAACATTTTAATATTTAGAAATCACTACTACAGGGTGCATGGGTGTGTGGCTCAGTGGTTGAACATCTGACTCGATTTCTGCTTAGGTCATGATCAGGCACAGGTTGTGGGACTGGGCCTGGGTTGTGCTCTGCAAGTTTACTTAAGATTCTCTCTATCTTACCCTCTGCCCCCTCCTCTGCTCACTCTCTCTTTCTCTCTCTCTCAAAAAAAAAAATCACTCTTCCAAAAAGTAAACACACTCTGGGATACTCCCTTAACGATTTCATTGGAACTCCGTGTCCAGCATCCGGCATTCCTATTCCTAGCTGCTGGCCACCTCCTCTAGTAAACGGGTGTCTCGTTAGATTCTTAGGGTTTATCTTATGGTATTCTCCATGGCTCTGTATTTGGCACAATTGATCTTACAGGGGAGGAGAACTTTACAAATCTTCCTTTTTGAGTGTTCTCTTCTAAGTCCTCTGGATCCACAAGGAAAGCTAGTGTAACAGAGCTTTGTGCTGTTTCTTATCATAATCAAAACAAATCCTCCATTGTTCAACAAAGAAATGACAACAGATACTTTCTATAAATTATTATCAAATAAATGCTCCTCATGGTCATTACAGCTCTTCATGTTTTATTAATTTGCCATTTCATATACATGACTATTAGTATTTTTATACTTACATCTAATCACCTTCTCTGACTGGCCATTTATAGGTGTCCACAATATACCAACAGTAAAATAAAATTATTTGTGTTGTTTCAGAAAAAAATGGATAAATCATAATTTATTTATTTTTAAATAATTCATGTATTTGTATATATAACATGCTTGATATAAAACAAAATAAAAGAAATACTCCTGATCCAACCACCTAATCTAACAACTAGAAGCTTGCCAATATGTTTACTGTGCAGTCTTCTCCATTTCTTCTCTTTGCCTCTATGTCACCACTAATAGAATTTTTTTATACTTCCTAAGCATTTTAAAATAGTTTAAACTAATGTATGTATTATAAATATTTCTCTGTTTTGTTTTTTGTGCCCTGTTTTTAACTTTGTGTTAAAAGTTTTTGTGTATTATTCTGCAATTTCTTTTTTTTTCACACAATATTATATTTCTATGAGTCAGTCACATTTTTCCCTTTAGTTCTTATATACATGATCTTGTAAAATTAAACATATATATAACCTACAGTTTTATTCCTATGTACATACATAGGAAAAAAACTTGTTCTTGTTCACTAGCAGATACAGACAGCATTGTTTACTGTGGCATTAGATAACAACATTGGATAACAGCAAAAAAACAATCTAGAAGGGAGTCAATACCTGTAAAATTTGACAGAATTTGAAATTGGATGAACTGTGGCATCCTTACATCATAACATATCATGAAACATACTTTATTTCTGAAATAGAGAGACAATTAGTCCTTAAAATGGTTCTTTAGCTAGAAAAATTTTCTGATAAAATTAGAGTTATATTCTAAAGGTACCATTTAGAGATTAACAATCTCTGATTGGAATGCAACTACTATCGTTGTTTAAACCTGCTTAGTTAAGATCAGCCTCTCCCCAGTTTCCCATCTCCCTTTTATTAACCATCTTGTTAGAGATCTGACTGAGCCTGTTTTGATCCAGAGCTTCTTTTCCCCAGGTGCTTCTATCTGTAGACAAAAACCTTTCCCAGTGTCCATACAGCACTATCAATTATTGATATAATATAGATCCTACAGCTGCTCTACTTTTATAAGTGCTCTAAGCCAACAATGAGAGTGGCATAAATAAATAAATACCTACCAGGAATTTTGCTGGTTGAAGAATAATATGCAGAAGAAAGGAACTGTAATGGGGGGGGGCAGTTGAATTATTTCAGCTTGAGTTAGACATTGTTTCCTATGGGGCTTGTGGATGAACTGTAGAGCAGGTCAGGGTTTTGCAGGAAAAGGTTGTTTGCCTATGATAGTGTAAAATGGTCCCTAGGGCATATATAATACATCTCCAATAAGAATGATGCCACATGCATTAGGATGAGGTTTCCAAGAAGATCAACTTGAAAATAAAAAGATTAACTGTTGTGAAAAATGATTTCTTTCTACTAAAATAAATTTAAGACTGTCCAATATAATGCTTATGATAGAGCACTTCTACTGCCATCCTGGAAATTTGGTGACAGAGATGAGGCTAAAAGGATGGAGAGGAAAGAACATTAAGACATAGAAATATGGAATGCTTTGGAAAATTAGGTATGCTTTCTTTTTTCTCTGTCTCTTGATGTTAAATTTCTCATTATAATTCATCAATTCAGAGAACAATAATTCATTTTGCTTACTGAGTAAATATTTATTGTCCTTGATACTGCCATGCACACTAAAATTATGGTGGTGAGAAAAAAAAGAGAAGGTACCATCCCTCATGAAATATATATGCTAGTACTATCTGTACTTCCCCATCCCTTGAGTGACCAAAGACAGATATTACTATATTAATGGTCAAAGATGTTTGTCTTATAGTTACAGAGTTGAAAATTAAATTATAACTTTGGTATAACTATTTTACCAATACTTATTGTAAAACAGGACAAAGAAATTGGTCAGAGTCCAATCATGAATCAGGAGTGAGCAGAAGTATAAAAAGTAAACTTACAGTAAAAATGAAAATCTGTCTATTGATTAATCTAGCTATCTACACACATACACACACACACATACACACATACCTACATTCACATATATATACTATAGACTATAAATGTAGAGAGTACATTTTTTATTACTTGAATTTTCTTGAATTTAGATTCACTGAGTGAGCCATTCCTAGAGTGGAATATGACTTTGTAAAGCAAAAAAATCAAAACAACAACAAAGAAAGAAAAAAAAGAAAACAATATATTTGAATTTAATATTTTGTTAATGTTTATTTTTGAGAGAGAGAGAGTATGAGCAGGGGAGGGCCAGAGATAGAGGGAGACACAGAATCAGAAGCAGGCTCCAGGCTCTGAGCTGTCAGGACAGAGCCTGACATGGGGCTCGAACCCATGGAACAGACCACTAGATCATGACCTGAGGTGAAGTTGGATGCTTAACTGACTGAGCCACCCAGGGTCCCCTCAAAAAATATATTTGTATTAAAACAGCTGGTAATATCATTTAAAATTTATTATTTTATTAATGCATTTTGATTTATTTGGCTTAATTTTTTAAAAATGTTTTTATTTATTTCTGAGAGAGAAAGAGACGGCACGAACAGGAGAGGGTCAGAAAGAGAGAGACAGAATCTGAAGCAGGCTCCAGGCTCTGAGCTAGCTGTCAGCACAGAGCCTGACATGGGGCTTGAACTCACGAACTGTGAGATCATGACCTGAGCCGAAGTCAATCGCTTAACCGACTGAGCCACCCAGGCACCCCCTATTTGGCTTCATTTTTAAATGTAGCTAGGTATTGTATCAGAAAATATGTCAAGTAATATTTGTGACCATTCTTTGTTGAATATTCCAACTCAAAGCAGAAATAATACATAGACAATATTGACATGGGTATAAATCCTTATAAAAAACAAAATTAATGGAATGGAAAACATATTGTAAGCGAATTAGGTTCAGGACACCATGGTGAAATCTCTGGTATCTGGCACATAGAATCAATGATACATAATATATTTGGAAAACATGCTTGATGCAGGGTGGTGGAAGAATGAGACAAAATGTAAATCCATCAAACATTATTAAATCTTTCAGGTAGAAATGATTAAGTAGATTTAAATTCAACTGGATTTTCTGGTTACATTGGACACTGCACTATTTACATTAGTAATTCACATTTAGGAAGGATGACAAACAAGGACACATCCTTGGTATATCACACTAGATGCTTACTGAATCACTCTAAACAACTGTGTACATACACACATACATACATATGTAAAGAAAAGGATTATTTCTATTCTCATAGAACATAAATGCATAACATGCAGAAATATTAAATTCAGGGACTTGTGTTTTTACTCTTACAGTTTCATAACATTTATGCAAGAGATTTTGTGCTTTTCCCCATCAGTTTTTACTATAGAGAAACTAATATTTTTTTCAACTAAAATTTTTGCTAAACATTTTCTTAATATGGAAGCTATATTACATTCTTTAATCTTTTTCATGGTAGCAATATTCCCTAAATCAAAGGACATGAAAATTATTATAGATAGCATAATGGAAAAAAAAAAAGTTCTAGCACCTTCAGAAGTCCAAAAAATTAAATTACAATGACAGGAGTAATACAAATTTACTTATCCCACCCAAATTATTGAAATTAAAAACAAACAAAAAGATAATAATCAATGTTTGTAATGCCCTTCTGTATTAAAATATAGTGAAGATATAAATTGGTGAAACATTTTTGGAAATCTACTTTTTAAGTTTATTCATTTATTTTGAGAGACAGAGAGAAAATGCAAGCAGGGGAGGGACAAAGAGAGGGGGAAAGAAAGAATCTCAGGCAGGTTCAGTGCTTTCAGTGCAGAGCCCAATTTAGGGATTGTTCTCACAAACTCTGAGATCATGACCTGAGCCAAAATCAAGAGTTGGACGCTTAACCGACTGAGCCACCCAGGCACCCCCATTTTTTGAAATTAAAAAAAATGTATATCAACAATCTTAAAGTTGTTTAGACCTTTTGACTGTTGCATTTTATTTATTAAAATATACCACAAGGGATAATTAACAATCCAGAAATATATCACTTTTGTCAACATTTGAAAAAAAAAGTCCAATGTTATTAAAAGATAATGAACACATTACCACATAAAGTAAAAAAAAATTAATTCAATAATAATTTATTGCATCTTTTCCCTTTCCCGAGCATCATATTATATAGATACACAAACACAGCACCTATCCTCAATGAACTAAAGGAAGTGTGTGTATTTCCTCATTCTACTCCTACTCTTTGATCATGATGGATTGCTGTCCTTTACTGTTTTTTATTTCTGTCTGTAGTTTAAATTTAGCTGTTCCTTAAGACTCAGTGGCTATTCTCTCTATATAGATTCTTTCTTGTATATATCATTGAATTTCCTCCTGGTATGATAATAACTTCATTACTTTTCTACCCAGAACTCCTGCCTGAGCTCTGAACCTATATTTCCATTCACAATCATCTACCCAAATTTCTCACATGAATCACAAGATTAACACCTCCCAAAACAAACTTTATCATTTCTCTGAAACCTCCTCTACCCTTGATATCTGTGTCTGGTGAAGAGCACCAGATCTTTACAGTTGCAGAGAGGAATCTTATCCTCCTGTACCATTCATATTCAATCATCTTGAATTCTTGTAAAATATTAGTCTTCAGTAATGCCATTATCCCATTTTTTTCCAGAGGACCCATTTTTTAAAAGTGATATGTCTTCATGGATTAGACTAGTAACTAGTATTAAACTAGCTTAACAGAGGTTTGCTGAAGGATTGTTGGATGAATGAAAGATATATGAAAATATCTTAAGAGATATTTCCATTTACATTAAGAAACTTGATGTTTTTGGGTGATTTAAGTTCTGCCACTAGAATGTTGTGATTAAAAATTGACATACAAAATGAAATGGATTCCTACTTACATAGTTATTAATGAAAATTGATTTTTCTTCCACAGCTATGGATTTTTTTAAAGAAAAATATCTCCTTTCTAGAAATAGAATGCACTCCATAATTATTCTTTAGAGAACTTCAGGTATTAAAATTTCCATTATTTCTATACGCTGTTCACGAAATAGTTTTAAACACAAACAGTTTTGAGTATATTACATTGAGGACAAATTCTATTGTTAACGAAGCTAATGTGGATGATTGTTTTTCACTGAAATTCATACTTAAATGTAAGGATTGTCTTGGATCTAAGGATTTTATTAGGAAGACAAAAGGAAACAATTCTTTAAAGTAGTTTTAAAATACATATGAAAATTTCTATACAGGAAATTCACTTGTTTATTTTTCATTTCAATAAATAGTTACTGAGTATTCTTATATGACATCATTCTTGGTACTAGGATACCTTAGTGAACAATGGAGACAAAGCTTCTTGACTGTACATGACTTCCATTTTAGTGATAGGCAATAAATTGGAATAGACAATAAATAACACATATGGTAAGTAACTGAATTTTATATCATAATGATATGAAATAAAAAAGGTAGTAAAAGAGTTAAGAGAACAGAGAATGTTGAGAGAGAATGATAGAGTGTAATATGAGATCAAATTAGACTTTAAAATACGGGATCAAATTAGATATCACCATAAAGGTGAAATTTGAAGAAGATGTTCATTTGTCTAGGCTAAGATCGTTCTTTATTATGCAGATAGCCAATGCTCAAACTGTAAAGTGAGAGAGGAATAGGAGTATTAGAAAAACAGCTAAAGGAGAAGGAAAAATATAAGTATGGTTGCAGCAAAGTGAGATGAAGAAAATAAAATATACAGTGATAATGGAGAGCTGACTCTGAAAGTACTTTAAGGATATGTAAGGACTCTGGCTTTTCTTTATGTAAAATTAGAGATAATTCAGGTTTATGGCACAGGACTTTTATATCTGGCCAAAATTTTAAAGATCTTTGTGGTTACTTTCAATATTACATAAGAAAGAAATTAAAAAAAAAAAACAAAACTAAATCACCTAGTGTGGTTTCTGTTTCCTCAAGTAAATCTTGTTGGATCATGGTGAATTAGGTTAAACAATGGCATCTGAGCATGGGAGTGGGGGTTGGGAGGGATGAAATTTTTCATCAGTAGAGACAGGAAAGTCAGTGAGTATCGCAGGATGCAAACTAGGTGGACATCATAATATTTATAAATTTATAAAACATAATAGGTGGAGATATTAATGGACAGTTTGAATAAAATAACTGATCAATGAAAAGTTAATTCACAACGAGAAATATAAATTTGGAAGTTAATGACATAGATAATTATGGTAGAAACTGCTAATCATGTAACAAATTTTCTTCCCTTCTTGTTCCATTATAATATAATTTTTGCTTGGACAATTCTATTCGCTTGGACAATGCTATTTAACTAGATATTTTTAAGTCTTCTCATCTTAAGTTGGTGAGTTAAGTTCTGATCTCTGGACCACAAGCAGAAGTAATGTATGTTAATTACACATCTAGGATTTAAGACATGAGGCATGCTTCCTGGAAGCAATCTTTCTTCTCCCTAGTGATTGGAACCCAGTTATGGATTTGAACCATAAAGACAGTAGTATTATAGGGAACTGAGGTAATTATCTGTATGACATTTGGGTCTCTGAGGTACAAAGATGAAACACTTCAAAATTCTAATGAGAGACATTACACTTAATGTTGTATAAACCACTCACTGTATTTCAAGGTCTCTTTGACATAGCAACTTTGACCCTAAAATACACAGACACTAGAGTCACAAATGTGTGATATATATTTAAAACAATTTCTCATTTTTTAAGGTCTGGGTTAACTCTAATTGAAAAAGCTCTAAAAAACTTGAAAAAGGAAAAGTGTCAGTTATATTTCAGACAACTATGAGAAATAATTTCTATCAGAGTCTTGGAAACAAACAACCATATTCTTCTTTGCATTAACATTTTCTTTAATTTTTGGCCAAATTTTTTTCCAGGGTTCTCTGCCAAAATTAGCAAACACTGCAACCCCATCTGTCCTTGCACCCTAAAGTAAATTTAATTGAATAAGTACATAGCTTTCAGTGATTATGATCACAGAATGTAGACCAAATATATAATGAATTTGCCAATTTCAACTTTAATTAGCTCCTTTTTTTTTTTTGCCCTACTTCATTATCTGTCATTGATATGTAGGCATTAAAGTCCACCAGTACTTTTTCATACATGTTAACTTCTTCCATTTTTATTCTTCTAAAAAGTACATAAAATTTTAATAGTACAGATTTATCTACATGTTGAACTATTTTCCTGAATCATATTCAGTTAAAACAAATAGAAAAGTCTTTTAAATATTTTAGGAATGTTTTGACAAATATATTCACCACACTCATCCACACCATATCCATATTGAGCATATAAAAAATTAAAGTATTCTTAATGATGATCTGAACTCTACTTTTTCCGGAAATACATCATGAATCCTTGTGTTGAAGTTAATCATTCCCTCTAAATCAAAAGAAATGGACAGCAGTCACTGAATTGCAATTCTGGGAGACTAACCGAATTGCAATTCTGGGAAGACTACATGTCATCTCTGAGGCATGTATTTCAGAGAGAAAACACTAAACTAAGGGTTTTTAATCATAGCAAAAAGGTAATGAGTTTACATTTTCTCTAAATATAAAAATAATGCATACTAACTTCTGCTTTTAGCTATGAAGAGGTAACAGAGGTTTACCCTCTTGACTTAAACAAATAAAGAACTAGAAAATATAAGACATAGTGGTTTTCAGACATTAGACAAAACACAACAGCGGACAATAATTCCCGACATGGGAGAGATTCCAGTCTGGGATAACTTCAGCCAAGCACATGGGCATATAATTGAATCCTTGAATCAGAGGAGAAAGCAAAATAGAATATGTGAAGAAATAATAGCTAAACATTCTCCAAATACGATGAAAAATTTAAACCTCTAGAACCAGGAACTCAATGAACCCAAAGCACAAGAAGCATGAAGAAAACTGTACCAAGCTGTAATCCAATTTCTTATAACCAGTGTTAAATACATATTTTTAAAGAAGCCACAGGTACAAAAAAGAGATTTTATAAGCAGAGTAATAAAAATAAGAATGACTAGTTCTCACCAAAAACCATACAATGCAAGCCAGACATCAATGGAACCATATTAAAGTATCACAAGAAAAATATCATCAACCTAAAAAATCTATATATTTTTATATATATCTTAAAGATATCTTAAAATGTCTTTCAAGAAAAAAATGAATTAAAGTCTACTTTATATATACAAAAATGAAAATATTCATCACTAATAGATATGTAGTATTAGAAAAGTAAAATGAGTCTTTCAAGCAGAGGGATGACAAGTGGCATAATGTCAAATGGAAGTCTGTATCCACACCACAGAATAGAGAGACTGAAAATGGTAAATGTACGAGCAAAAATAATTTTTCTTATTTATCTGAAACAAGAATGAAAAGGAGGAAAAGGAGAACAAAGAACACATAAAACAAGTCAAAACTAACAGCAAAATGTATATTTAAATCATACCAATAATCAAATGAAATTGGGTCTAAATATCCCAATTAAAAGAAATTAATTAATTAAGAATGCTTTTTAAAAGTAAAACTCAACTAAATGTTACTAACAAGAAACCAACTTCAAATATAAAACCACAAATTAGTTAAAAATAAAAGGATAGATAATATATACTATCATGCCAACACTACTTAAGAGAAGACTGTTGGAATGGACATATTAATATCAGCAAAGTGTATTCCAGAGAAAGGGATATTATCAGAATAAAAGAACCATTTCACAATGATAAAGGGGTTAATTCAAGAAAACATAATTAATCTATGATGACAGAAAGTGCCTTCATGTTTGCATGCACATGGGTTGGAGATGCAATGTTAAATAACAAAGGGAGACAAAAAGTCTTCTGTCAGTGACAGATCTACTTAATTCTTTGTTAGGGTGATTATTCCAAGCTGTTTATATGAAAGATTATGAAATTATTCAATTTAAATATGTGTAATTGTGCCTTCCCTTTACAAAACTGTAAAATGATACGTGCTCTCATAAAATTCAGAAAATAAAAAGTGAGAGGGGATATTCTCACCTCTTTTAAAATCTTAGGGGAAATTTATTCAATTTTTTATCAAGTATGATGGTAACTGTGGGTTTGTCCTACATGCCCTTTATCAGTTTATATTCCTTTCCGCTCCTAGTTTTCTGAGAGCTTTGTAATCAATGAAGGTTGGATTTTGCAAAATTCTTTTTTTTTTTGCCCCTATTGAGATAATTTTACCATTTTTCTTTATTAATCTCATTAGCATGTTGAATTACTTTGCTTAATTTTAAAACTTCAAACCACTTTGCATTTCTAAGATAAACCCCATTTAGTCATGATAAATTTTTTGGATTTATTTTACTAAAATTGTGTTGAGAATTTTTGCATCAATGCTCCTAAGTTATTTTCCTGTCTTGCCTTTTCTGATTTTCTGCCAGGACATTGCTTGCCTCACAGAATGTGTTCAGAAATATGCCTTTATCTTCAATTATCTGGAAGAATGTATGTAAAATTCATATTATTTCTTCCTCAAATGCTTGGCAGAACCTACAAGTAAAGCCAACGAGGTCTAAAAGTTTTGTTAGAATATACTTAACTGCATATTCAATTCATTTAATAACCACAGAGCTAACCTCTTTTGAGTGAGCTTTGTCTGTTACTAAATGTATTTACATTAAGTTATTTATAATGTTCCCTTATTAGTCTTTTACTGTCCATAGGATTTTCAGAGATGTCCCCTTTTTCATTCATCATATTGGAGAATATGTTCTTCATTGTCCCCATTGAGGCAGAAGATAAAACTCACTATAGAATTTTTAAAGGACTTTGTTGTCCTATTTAAGAAACTTTTCTTTGACGCGAGGCTGCTCTTCAGCCCAGCATAAGGAGAATCTGTTAGGTACAACTGCTTCATTCCTATTTACCCACATGAGTTATATATTGGTTAACTCAAATTCTATAACAAAAGGTTGTAGATGAAATGACACCAAAATGGTGCAAACATCTAAAGCCAGTGGCTATCATTCAGGTTCACCAAGCTATAGTATTACCCTTTCCTCTCCCCATACACATAGGCTCCCATCCAGTAACAGGTGCAAGACGAGGTGTTAGATGTCATCTGAAATGGATATCTACACTCATTTCAGGTATCTTTCTCTCAACCTGGAAGATAATAATTTTAACATTACCTAGACTATTTTTAGAATAACAAGTCATTATGTTATATCATGCTTTCAAATAATCTACACTGATAAACAGGGAAGAGGTCTCAAACATTTGCTATAGATCACCTTAGATGCTTCAGTGGTTGTTTTCATAAAAGAAAAGACACATTCCGCATATGAAGCCTTAACAAAGTGCTTCCACTTTTAGGTCAGGGTTATTTGAGTGAGTTTAAGGGTCTACATTGTGCATCAACCTGTCCAGAAAAGTAAGACTCACAGAGCCTTTAATGTTTCCAAAATTAGTTTCAGAACTGCCAGACTGATTTATCAGTACCTCATTAAGTCATTTTGTTATTCTTTTATTGAATCCAACATTCCTCAGTAATTCAGTCTTTTCCTTCTAATCCTTAGGTTTGACAAACAGCTTTATGTATATGATCTAAGAACATCTATGTCTTCCACAACTTTTTATCACCTCCCATATACCTTGGATGCATTTTTAAAATATTTTTACATTTTTGAGTTCTCTTCCCTGGGAATAAAGTCTAATTGGGTGTCCTTTACAAAACAGTAAATTCTTTGGTATCTTCATCAAAAAGGAGAGAAAATATAAAATGAGAAATCCAGGAAAGTACATTGTTAGGTACCTTTATAGCCCAATAAGCCTTCAAATTATATATATTATATATTCAATTTTATCTATTATACACATTGATATACAGTTTAAATTATATCTATGCATAGCTAATTAAACTACCAATAAAACCAACCATGAAAATAAGTGTAGCTTTAAGTATTATGTTACCACAAAAATGATCAACATGATGTGGTACTGAAGTTTTTATAACCATTGTGTTGTGCAGTTTTGAAAGAGGAAAGGCAGTTGTTGCTAAAGAACTTTGTTAAATGAATATGTGCTTCATTAAATGAACATTCCAAACCCTTATGCTAATTTCCCTTTGAATGAATATTTCCAGTGGCAAAACTTAACACATCAATAGCCAAGAAATTCACTGTCTATTGAACTGTTTACTATGAAATCAAAATGAAGTCATCACAGAGTTATTCATCAAATGAATTTATAACTTTGAAAATAAAATTTTTGTAGTTACTATTGAAAACAATAAAATTACAGTCAGTCATGGCTAAATAAAAATATAAACCAAGAAATTTAAGTACCTTCCTGATCTTTGATGTATCTGTTTAAATGGAAACATTCCCTTCTGATGACAGCTTTTAACATTTAATTTATATTTATTCACATCAATCTGAGCCCTAGGTAAAGAGAAATTGTCATGTACTGTATACATCACCTGTATCTTATAAATGTATTTAGGCCAAGGTTTTAGATAAGAATTAAAGTATATATTCACTTAGCACCAATCCAATGGTTCTAATTGCAGTTCTAGTAATCATTGAATCACATTTTCCACAATGCTGGAGTAAATTCCTGGTTATGGAATTCAGAAGTGAAGAAACTTATTCGTCTTTCTTAATCAGTGTGAAACATGTGGTCTCCTCTTACTGCATTGGACTTGTATGGTCATAGTGCATCAAGCTGTAAATACTGAGTCAAAAATCAAGTTGAACTCAGAAAACAAATAGTCACAAACAATAATATTCCCAGTTTTAAAAGTTTGGCCTCTCACTTGGACATTTCCATAGACTCCAAATTTTGCTCTCTGCTTTCTCATATACTTTTCTTCAGTGGATTGTGAAAAAAGCAGAGAGTTTTTCCTAAATAAATCCCAATTTCTCCATAAATTGTGTCATGTTATCCACTTGCTTAAAACTTAATATCCTTGGGGAAAAAATGACATTTCTTATCATTACCTATGAGGCCCTGTATCTTCTGGGTCCTGCATAGCACTGTACCCTGATCTCTAGCACATTGCTTCACACACATTGGCTGTTTTCAGATTCAGTATTATTCCAACCTCTATGCAAAATGAGATTGATTCCATTGATTCCATTGGTGTTCTTAATAAATGTTAACTTCTGAAACTTCTTCCCTGAACTCCTCCAGAATTGTTTGGCTTCTGTAACTATTTTAAGTCATTGCAATTTCTTCTTATCTTAATACACTTACTATATTTTTTATTATTTTATTTTTTTGGCCGATTAATTGTATTTCTCTCTTCTTTCCCCTATTATAAGCCTTATAAGGAGAGGAGCTATATTTGTTTGTCTTTATCCACCTGGTATTCAGCACAATGTTGGCACAAAGCAGGTGAATAGTAAATATTTTATCAAATAAATAATTTATACCAAACATCTGGACAAGTATTTTTTAAAAATCCTGCTTAGTGTAAAATTGATATTTTATTGATAGAAAAAGTCACTGTTTTTCTAATAGCTTTGGTGAATATGAATGCAATTTACTCATATTCTCATGCCTTATTCCTCTTGTGACTAATAGCATTCATTAACAAGTTGGCTTTTAAGAATCATGAGTACATTTTGAGTTTACATAAGAACCAAATTTATGTCATTAATATAATTCCTCCTAATAGCCCTTTGGTAGGAAACTCAAGAAGGTCACCATGGAGGGATAGACAAATTCGTGCAAAGCCAGGGGATCTCTTAAGAGTAAAGGAATAGACATCCTCCCTCTTTTTAATGTTATTAAGGCATGATGAGAAAAGTTTATCCAAACTGAGAGACACTAGGACCACATAATGGAAATGACCATGAAGAAACAGGAAGTCTGGGTAAGTAATCCAGGTTTAGTACCAGGGCCCAAGGCAAATTAGAAAGGGGTGGCTCTGGTATGACATGTGGCTGCTCTGGAACACTTTACTGACACAATCACCCTGGATGGAGGAGGAACTTTGGAAATATGGTCATTCATGGAACTGTAAATCAAACAGCCACCATCTCTTTGGAGAAGACTGTCTGGAATTAATCCAGGAGGTGTAGTATTGTGTTTTACTGAAAGACCACTGAGGCCTGTAAGAAAAACAGCACAGAAGTGAGCAAGGTTCTCTTGATTAGTGAAGGACTAGTTTTCTACAGGAATCGTAACAAAAGCAACTGCGGCCAAAAGTCTGGACTACTAGAAGATTACTCAGTGCAGGCCAACTGAGCCCAGCAGTTCTAGGAAATTTGGAGAAAGATCTCTAGGTGGATGGTCCATATAATTTGAATGTGAATAAACAACACGGGTGGATATATAAAACAAATAAACTAAGAGACTTAAAATAACAGAAATTTATTCTCTCACAGTTTTGGAGGGTAGAAATCCAAAATAAAGGTGTAGGCAGGATCATGCTTTCTCTGAAGGTTTTATGGAAGAATTTTTCTTTGTTGCTTCTTTATTTTTGATGATTGTCAAAAATCCCTGATGTTCCTTGTCTTAACATCTGTATTGCTTGAACCTTTGATGCTATCATCACATGACCTTCCTCTCTGTCCCCTCTGTGTCTCTGTGTTCAAATCTCTCTTTCCTTTCTTTTATAAAGACATCAGTTATTGTATTTAGGGCTAGTATGGCCTAATCTAATTACATATGCAAGGCCCCATGTCCAAAGATCACATTCCAGATGGACATAAATTTTGGGGGAACACTGGTAAACTCGGTATACTTTCTCATTTGTTTTTCCCACATATAGTGTTTCTTAAGATCATCTTTCAGGGAAACAACTTGTACTTAAATCCTTGTTTTAAGGATAACTTTTGGGAGAACTCTCATTTCTTGCCTAACAACCATGGAGAGGTCTCACAGGAAGTAGATATCTGTCAAGATGATATCTTCCTCCACTTACCTTTATTGCTTCTGGAGTAATACATATGACCAAGTCTCACTATTGATTAATGAAGGAAGTAAGGTCTCTGCTATAGGAGGTAAGGGATTATTCACTGAAAGAGTTGGAGAACCCAGTTATTAGAAACCAACCAGAGCGCAGAGGTCATGATTAGGACTGGATTGTGATGGTGCTAGTCAATGGGGGACGAACATAAAGCTGAACAGAGTTTATTAGTAATTGGATTCCTATGATTTCATAAAGTATACCTGTTAAGAACACCTGGAGGTAGCCCTAATATTATATTGATAGGATGAATTTTTCAAGAATGGAAAAAACCCCAAAAAGTTAGATGATTAGGAGAAATGAAGTAGAAATGCCAGAACTGCCTGTGGTCAAAAGGCTGAAAACATAGCAAGTTAGAGCAAATATATTATATAAAATTAGAGAACCCAGTAGTTTGATTATCTTTAAGGATAATCATGTCTGTAAAGCAATGAGGAGGCACCAGTATTGTTGAGAAGCCAGTGGTGGCTATTCTCTGCAGGCTAGGATTGATGGCAAAAAGTCTACTGTTCCATTGGGTAATACAATGTCAGTGAGGACAGAATTCCAAAAAAACCCAAAGATCAAGTTTCAGCACTTAACCATCAGAGACAAGGTAGGCATAATTATGGTAGTTGTAGAAAGGATGAAATGACACGTGTGACTCCTAGGAACCTGTGGATGACTAACAGACTACGGTATTCTTCAAGAAATGGTCAATGAGCAGCCAGTGATTTCTTAACTTTTATAACGGAGAATTTTAAAGAGTGGGCTGATGGCAATTGTTATAATGCAAATTGTAATAGTGAGCCTCACTTCCAGACCTCTAACATTCCTCAAACACAAGTCCCTTAGACTGAGGGGAGGCCAGGACTCTGAAAAATAAGTGTTCAATGTTATAACACATATACGTAGTAGTAACTATTCCTGTATATTTCAAAGAGACCTACGGTCATTCACCAGAGTAATTGTATAGTAAAGAGAAGAATACTCAAATATCTCAAGGATTGTTGAGTATACTTTGAGTTGTCATTGATATTAGGGACTCCTAGTTGGAGTGGGGATTTCAAATTCCAGATGCTAACTGAAGTACTGCTCCAATGGAGTGGGGATTTCAAATTCCAGATGCTAACTGAAGTACTGCTCCAAATCCATCTCACAGTGTATAAAATGGGTCTTAGTATCATATTCAACATCATCAGGAAAACGGCTAACCTGATAGAACATTGGAATGTACTCTTTTTTTAATGTTTTTTAATGTTTTTATTTATTTCTGAGAGAGAGAGAGACAGCGTGAGCCCGGGAGGGTCAGAGAGAGAAGGCAATACAGAATCTGAAACAGGCTCCAGGCAATGAGCTAGCTGTCAGCACAGAGCCCAATGCGGGGCTTGAACCCATGAACTGTGAGATCATGACCTGAGTCAAAGTTGGACGCTTAACCGACTGAGCCACCGAGGTGCCCCTGGAATGTACTCTTGAAGATATAGTTAACGTCCTGATTATGGCATCCTTTTCATCAGGGTAGTGTCCTTTGAGATGAAAAATATACAACGGTCCAATTGCCAGTACATGCTGATTTATGCCGTTATGTGCTTTGAGATCCAAAGTTTGGAAGTAGAAGAAACCTTTTACCATCATTATCGTGAGTCACATGTGAAATTTCTGCTTCCTTCTCCCTGTAAACATAGATTTTGCTTGACTAAAGGCCCTGGTCCCTAAAGGCACTTTTCTTCCAGGGATCACAGTAAGCCAAAACTGCAGCTACTGCCTAGTCACTTTGAGATCCTTATACCAGAAGACCAAATGGCAAAAGTCACTACACCAGCAGGAGGAATTGATGATTCTACTATAGAAAGCATAGAGAAAACAATGTCTGAAACTCATGGGATTGGTGTTTCAATGTCTACTGACCATGGTAAATGAGTATTTGTATCGGCTGTTGCCTGACACGGAAAGGGTCATCTGCAGGCTCAGATCCCATCATGCAAGTAACTGAGAACAACAAAACTGCTGGAAGGAATACGGAATTCAGTGACAGAAAGTATAGAAGGTGTGATATAATCTTATCACTAAGGAATTTAGTAATCCTTAGAGAAGAGAGACTCCAAGTTTTCCAGTTGGGGACATGTTTAAAAACTAATAAAAAATACGGGCGCCTGGGTGGCTTAGTCGGTTAAGCGTCCGACTTTCGCTTAGATCATAATCTCGCGGTTGTGGGTTGAGCCCCGCGTCGGGCTCTGTGCTGACTGCCAGCTCAGAGCCTGGAGCCTGTTTCGGTCTGTGACTCCCTCTCTCTCTGACCCTCCCCTGCTCACGCTGTCTCTCTCTCTGTCTCCTAGAAATAAATAAACATTAAAAAAAAAAAAAACTAATCAAAAATAAACATTGAAACAAGTCCAAACTTACTTATATTTATACACATTGAATTTGCATTAATAAACTAGTTCTATATGAGAAAACCAAAGTGTGGGACACCAGATTGCAGGATACACTACATCTTTTATTTTACAAGCAAAAATACTGATAACTAAGACATGCATATGCGACCAGTGTGCCCTGCATCACTAGCTAAGGTCGTCTTTGTTAGGGTTCTCTCAAGACAATAATTTAAAAGCAAGTAATTTATTTAAAGTATAATTCTGGTAAATATCTGTAGAGGAGTTGAGAAGTGAAACAGAAAAGGGATGGAAGCCTATTCATTCCTACCTTTTCCCTCACCTCCTCTTAAGGTAGGTACCCAGAGGATTAGGGTTGTTATTTACAACTCTGAGAGCTCTCTGTAGTCTATGCTTTTCCTAGTATTTTTCCTTTAAATACAGTTAAGAGAGGTGCTGGAGTTATCATAGACCTAGTTAGTCCACCTTCCATAAAGGTATCTGGCTTTTTAATGTTGTGTAACAGCCCTCCCCCAAAATTATTGGCTTGTCACAAGAAGAATCATTTCTTTTGCTCACACATATGCAATTTGATCAGAGATTTATGGGGGATTTTGTCTCTGTTCTATGTGGCATTGCTAGAGTGTCTGGACTGGGGCTGCAAGATCCACCTCCAAAGTTGGCTCAATAATCATGGGTAACAGGTTGGTGCTTGTTATGAGGTGGTGCTAGAGCACTGGCAACAGTTTTGTGGCGCATGAGCCTCTCCATGAGCTGTTTGGGTTCCTCACAACATGACTCAAATTCTATTCATCAAATAACACAGCTCTGGGATATTCAGGAAGGAGGGGCATAGAATCACCTTTCTATGGAAGGCATGAGAGAGACTCTGGTACTGCCACAAGCCACAAGCCTGATGTAAATGTCCAGCTATGTGTGTTCTCTTGAAAATGGAGGATGGGACCTTAATTCCCATTAGTCCTCAGTAGTGTGACATAACAGAAACCTTAACCAATATTTTTGTTTTTCAACCACTTAAACTTATTTTCCCTAATTTAACAGAGCCATTTCATTAGCCACTTTGAGAATACTTTGAATTTCACTTGTGTGTTTTTATCCCTTACAAATCCTTTTTGCTCACATAAGATTCATTCTTTTAAGAAATGAATAATCTTCAGAAACCTCTTATGTATAGGAAAAATAAGAGAATTATAAAAGGAAATAACTTTAAGCTAAGTCTTACACATCTCTTTAACAAATCAAAGTGCTGCTTCATGATGCAGCTATTAGCTAAATCAGTGCTATCAGTTTGAATTTCTTCATGTCTTGTTCTTTTCCCCTTGTTTCCTCTGTCTTATTGTGTTTTCAAATCACTACTGACATCTTCCACTTTCTTGACAGTTTCTTTTCTCACTAGGAAAGCTTGAATCTGGCACTGAACATGGGTATGGCCAGGAGGATACTCAGAATTTGTTGGCAAGAAAATCACCCTGAAAAAGAGTTTTCTTCCTTGTGTGCTTAAATATCTGTTGAGTCAGATGGTGTTTTTTCCCTCAACAAAATCTTGCCAGGGAGAGAAGTGGCCTTGCGGAGACAAGTCTCTGTGTCTGAATAAGAACAGGATTAACGGTAGGGGAAATTATTTCTATGCTGAAATGAATTCTTCTCTGTGGCTTTATTTCGAACTATATTACCAATGTTCTTCACAAATACAAAATGGGACAGCCGAATTTCATATCATTTTGATGAAATGAATAAATTCAGTGGGGACTCCCATTGGTGCTGAGGGTCTTCAAGACTGGGAGAGTTTGTGCTTATTTTGAAGAGTTATCAGATAAGAACAAAAGACAATATAAGCTCCAAACAGGCAAGCTGATTTCATGTTTGCCTCAGGCAAACCAAATGTTCACTGTTGATTTACTGTTGAATTGTGAAAGCAAAGACTATAAAAGCAAAAACAATCTTTGTTCTTTTTTTCCCCATTGTGGTTCCTTGATACCCTAAAGTAATATGATTTGCTATGGAGGATATGAAGAAGGGATGGTTAGACTTATAGTTCTGGAAGCTTTCAACTGTTTTAACATTGTGGACACAAGCGTTAAAAAAATCAAACCATTTCTGTAACAAAGGTTAGAAATATTGTTATGAAGATAGGAAAATTGAGTTTTAGCGATCTCTTTCCACTTTAGTGTCCCTGTAAAAGCTGTGAGTTTGACTTAAAGCAATAACACCACAGCATGTTATTTCTGGTATACTGGCATTTCTTTAGAAGGCCACAGATTTATAAACATTAGCTATAATGACCAGAGAGCCCAATAATATTTAAATGCTACCTCCTATATAAACAAGATTCATTATTGTTAGAAAACATCTTGCTGAGCATGAAGCAACATTTCTTGCCTGAGTGAATTATACTAATCAATTAACATAAATTGTGATGAGTCAAAACGTTAAAGCAGCATTTTTTCACCCTCCACATTAAGAATAAAGGTGTTTACTTTCCTTACTTTCTTTACTGGAAAAAATGGGGAGAAAAATCATACTACTTTGATATTTTCATAGGAATCTTACTAACCTGATATAGCTTATCTTGTCAACAATGTCAATGAGTCAGATAAGGGACTGGAAACTCACAAGATTTACCTAAAAGAGCAGGGCTAAGAAAAAGCTAAACATGGACTCAGACTCATACTTTATTGACCTAAAAAAATCTCTGCTCAGTCCTTTACAGTTCTTACTGGTTCTAAAAGTTATTGGGATCATTTACTTGATGTTCTCATCATAAGGAAAAAATGTTTTAGAATACATCCCTCCCTCCCAGGGTGCCTGAGTGATTCAGTCAGTTAAGTGTTAGACTCTTGTTTCACCTCAGGTCATGATCTCACAGTTTATGGCTTTGAGTCCAAGTCAGGGTCCATGCTGTCAATGTGGAAACTGCTTGGGAGTCTCTTTCTCCCTCTCTTTCTGCCCCTCCCCAGCTCAGTCTCTCTCTCTCTCTCAAAATAAATAAGCATTTTAAAAAAAGAATATGTCCCTCTCATTAGGTAAAAAGGAGAAATCCTTAATCATTTTGACATTATGTTAAAAATGTAATACCTACATTTTGAATACAATCATAAGCTTTATCCTTTAAATTGTATTAGAATACAATAGAAAAATTGTATTTGAACAATAGCCATGAGGTTCTATGCAATTTTCATGTCTCAGGCTATATACTGTTTCTAGGGCTACTGTAGTAAGTACCACAGAATTGGTGGCTTAAAACAGAAATTTATTATCTCACAGTTCTGGAAGATAGAAGTCTGAAATCAAGATATCAGCAGGGTTGGGTCTTTCTGAGGGCTCTGATGGAAAATCTGTTCCTTGCTTTTTCTCTTTTTTCAAGCTTCCGGTGACAGCTGGCAATCCTTGAATTTCTTTGGTTTATAGTTTTATCACTGTAATACCTGCTTCGATCCTCACAAGGCATTCTTCCTGTGTGTCTCTTCTTCCTTCTTCTTCTTCTTCTTTTTTTAATGTTTACTTATTTTTGAGAGCACAAGCAGGGGAGAGGAGCAGAGAGAAGGAGACACAATCTGAAGCAGGCTCTAGGCTCTGAGCTATCAGCACAGAACTGGATATGCAGCTTGAACCCACGAACCATGAGATCATGATCTGAGCCAAAGGTAGACACTCAGCTGACTGTGCCACCCAGGCACCCTTCTCTCTTATGAGGATACTGGTTATATTGGATTAAAGGTTTACTCTATTCTACTATGACTTCATCTTAATTTGCATCTTAATTACATGTGCAAAGATTGTACATCCAAGTGAAGTCACATTCACAGGTATCAAGGATGAGGACTTCCACATATCTTTTGGGGAGACACAATTCAACCCATAGCATATAGAAATCATGCAGCAGGAATCAGTTAAAAAACAATGAAGCAGAAAACTATATAGCCTGAAAGAGCTGGATAAATGTGGTCCTACCTATGAGTGTATGTATTTGTGTGTTTGTACATGCGCTAATGTATTCAATTTTTTTTATTTGTTTAATGTTTATTTTTTGGGGGGAGAGAAAGAGAGAGACAGAGCATGAGCAGGGGAGGGGCAGAGAGAGGTGACACAGAATCTGAAGCAGGCTCCAGGCTCTGAGCTGTCAGCACAGAGTCCAATGGGGGACTTGAATCAAGGAAATGCGAGAATATGACCTGAGCCAAAGTGCGACGCCCAACTGACTAGGCCACCCAGCCATCACTACTGTATTCAATTTATACCTGATGTCAACTAATACATTGGTTTTAGATTAGTTCTAATTTTTTATAAAGATTTTTATTTACTTATTTTGAAAGAAAGAAAGTGAGGGGGGAGGGGTGGAGAAAGCCAGAGAGAATCCCAAGCAGGTTCCATGCTGTTAGCCCAGAGTCCAAGCAGGGCTTGTATCCATGGACCCTGAGATCATGACCTGAGCTGAAATCAAGACTTGGATGCTTCACTGAGTGAGCCACCCAGGCACCCCTACTTCCAATATTTTTTAATTTCTATTTTCTAATTTTTTCTAAGTAGTTTCTATTCTTAACATGAGTCTTACCTCACAACCCTGAGATTAAGGGTCATGGGCTCTATGGACTGAGGCAGCGAGGTGCCTTCTCCCTTTTTTTTTTTCAACTAGTTCCAATTTAAAAAAAAAAAAAGTTTATTTATTTATTTATTTTGAGAGAGAGAGTGACAGAGCACAAGTGGGAGAGGAGTAGAGAGAAGGAGAGACAGAATCCCAAGTAGGCTCCATGTCATAAGTGTCTACAAATAATTTACCAATTTTAAGATCTCTTAGCTGGAGATTTATCTTCAAGAAGTCTTTCTGGACTTTGCCTTTGGGATTTGTAAATTTTATTCATTGAGAAGCTTCTCAGAATTCTTCAATCTTCGAACTAAAAAAAATTCTAGTTTTGGATATATAAATTAATTATCTTTTTTCACACAAGTAGGAATTGATTATATTTCCAGGAGTGGTCATCATACTCTCGGTTCCATATCTTAATTTTCTAGTATTCAAACTTTTTTGTAAATATTCTTTGAATAGCTACAGTTATACCTTAGTAATTATGAGATTCCAATTAATATATAGACTATACAATATAAATCTGAAAGCAGCCTTATGGAACACTGAAGACCTTGATTTATTCAGCACAGGAGTTAAGAAGCTATCCATCTGGGAAACCAGAATAAAAATTGTTAGGTCAATGTTCATTTAATATTCTTAAAAAGTGAAATACCTCCATGATATTTCAAAAGATCTTTTGCCTACTATGCCCAAAGCGGCAGTCCATTTGGAGCAAAGTGTATTGGCTAAGCTGGTTAGAACTCAAGTCATCCTATTTTGTGCATGCATTTTTATTTATGCATTCCCCACTTTTTATGCATCTGATCTATGCTTACCTATAGAAATGAAAAGCTGTTCTGAAACCTAATTGAGTTGGTTTATTTTACTTTATATCATTTTTTTCCTCACTGCACCCCCCCCCCCCCCAGTAATGATACTCTCACAGTACACTAATGCTTAGATGTCCTAAAAATGTGTTATTTGCTTTTGGTTTAGAAACTAAATTAGAGTAGTAAAAAGTAGCCATAGTATCTGCCTCTCTTATTTTAAATATGCTGGCTCTGGCTTTTATGTGACACAGATTCTAGAGCAAGCATAGCAGTAGACAGCAATTATTAATTTTTATTCTCCCCTTCCAGCTCAGAAGGTAGTTACCTAAATGCTACAATAAATTTGGAGAAAAGAATATTACCTCTGTGATCCATATTCTTCCCCTAATCTACTGAGCTAGGTTTACTGCCCAGTGAGCTAGTGAGCAGGAACTTCCCCATGAGCACATGGGGAAACAGTGAAAAGATGGGTGAAAACTGGAGTCATCTAGCTCTTTTCTTCACACCCAGATCCTGGCTCCTGAAGTCAAGCATCTGAAAGGTATAATGAATTTTCTGAGGCATATGAAGTCAAGAAGACTTTCATATGGAGGGAAGATCACAAGCAAATCTAAAGCATAGCTCATGATTAAGAGTTCTGTGAGGTGCTACTGGGTGATGAGAGGAAAAAAAGTATTTCAGGCAGAAATTATTTTGGGAAATCATGGTTTAAACAAAGTTAAATAGGTTTACCTAATTCAGAATGTCTCAGATACCTAAAGATGATTAATATACATTGTGACATTAAAAACAGGGATACACTTTGTAGTTAATGGACTCTGAACCCAATTCCAATGTGGAACTGGAAAATCTCCACACCAACCCAGAAATAGCATCAGATTCCATAGGTAAGGGGTTCAGTTCCACTAGATAGGCATCCATTATAGATGCCGATCTCAAGCTCAGGTTACCTCTACCTCTGACCATTTGGCTACAGATTGAAGGTTCCAACAATTCCCTCCAATTCAGGGTACCAATTGCAAGTCCAGGTTCTTACCTGTATTTCTTACCAACTTGCTATGACTTGCTATAAGTGACGTTTCCATTGATCCTCCTTGGATTTGATTAATTTGCTAGACTGGCTCACAGAACTCGGAGAAACATTTCACTTCACAGATAACCGGTTTCTTATAAAAGGATACAACTAGTAACAGCCAGAGGGAAAAGTGGCACACTGCAAGGTATGTGGGAAGCATGCCTAGCTTCCGTGCACTCTGAGCAAATCAGTCTCCTCTAATCTCCACCTATATTCATCAACCTGGAGGCTCTCCAAACTCAATCTTTTGGGTTTTTCTGGGGTGTCTCTTACATAAGTATGATTATTAAATCATTGGCCATTGGTGATTGATTCAACCTCTGGTACCTCTCCCCTTCTGGGAAATTGTGGGCGGGGGCAGTGTTACTGAAAATTCCAATTCTCTATTCACAGGTGGTTCCCCTGGCAACCAGCCCCCATCCTTAGGTACTTTCCAAAAGTCATCTCATTAATATAAATGCAGGTGTGATGATAAGGGCTTGTTATGAATAACAAGACATTCATTTCACTTTATGCCTCTGAAGTGATTTGAGAAACTGACTGCAAGAGACAAAACATTTTAACAAAACATGCTCTCATTGCTCTTATGAATGACCAAGTATATATATTTTATAAGTCATAATATTGAAGTCCACCACCTGGTCTTCAAAGAAAGATTCCTTATAGCAAAACAGTAGTACCTGTCAGAGTATTACTGTGTATCATTTATACAACAGATACAGCAATACTATCAGATGAGGCTTTTGGAGTGGTGGGGGTTCCAGGGGCCGACGACCAAGCGGGGCCGACGACCAAGAAAAAATTCTTGAGGCATCTTTAGTGCAAAAAGGTGATTTTATTAAAGCGTGGGGACAGGACCCACTGCCCCCAGACCATAAGGAGAGACTGATTATATAGTATGGAGTTGGGGGAGGTAAAGTCAAGGGGAAGGTTCCAAAGGGATTTTCATATACTAAAGAAGACTCAGGATACTGGAGGACTAGCTATTGTAAAGCTAAGGTGGTTTTCCCCTCTAGCAAAGCATTAACATTAAGACAGTAGGAAGTTCCTGGAGAAACTCTGCCTGCCTCAAATATTTGTCAATGGGCTACAGATAATAAGGAAATTTCATTTTATCTCCTATTTCTATCTGCCTTTGTTTCCCACATCAGTAACTACATAAATATGCCTAACATTTGGAGAAGCCAGAGTAGGGTAGGGATAGATTTAAAGAAACAACTCATTTGTTCTATAAACCCTTTACAAATATTTTATATTCTTATATTAGTTTGACTATTGTTTTCTTCCCTTCATCTATGGCTACCTGTAGATAGAGCCTGAAAAATAAGAGTCAAAAGACACTGGCACATTACCAGAATTTTGGTGATAGAGCCCCTTGCTAAGGAAAGTGGTGAAAACCTCAAGACAAAGGAAGGCAACCTGGCTGTGTGCACATGTGTGACATTCCTCATGACTCTGTAACACAGACCTCCCATTCAGACTGTATGTTACCATATATGGGACACAAAGGAGCACAAATTGTATAATAGGCAACCCTCACTGCACTAGGGGTTCAACCTTTTGGTTCTTAGCCTGTTGAGCCCATGCTGGCACAAATAAAGCTGCTTTCTGGATAGAAAAGCCTCGGTGTCCCGAATCTCTGTGTGACTCACTGCTACATTCTATTTAGTAATTAATAGTGGGTCAAGTTTATCAACATATTTTATAATGTCTCCCAGAGCAATATTGTTTGAGTTTGCAGGCTGTACTATTTGTCCAGTTCTAGAAGTGAGGAGCCTGAAATTAAGTCCTCCATTAGAAACAACCTCAGGGTGCATGTAGTACCAGTTCCAGGAAAAGCCTCAGCTGAAGCCACCCTTCGACCGCCCTCGGATCTGCCAATCAAAAGAAATGTGTAACATTCCTGTGGTCTTGGAGACGAGTCAGGGCTGGGAACTGCAGGTAGTTACTTTGTACAAACTTGCCAATCAGTCACCACTTGCAGGAGCCCCACTAGATTCTCTGAGCCCACCTCATAATTGGTCATTTTAAAAGACTCTCAAAGGTCATGCTTGGGTCCCGCCAAATGTAATGGATGCCTAGCAGATACTGAATGGTCAAAACTGTTACTATGTTGTTACTATGGGCATTGCACAATTATGATTGGTGCTTACGTAACGATGCAAAATGTACAACGTGTGCATGGTAACACCCCTGCCCTTTCCCCATAAAAACCCTGCTCGCCACTGTTCGGGGCTTCACCTTGCTGCTGCTGTGCTGGGAGACGGGTGAGCCCCTGCTCGAGCTTGTAATAAAGACCCTTTTGTTCTTGCATCGGTACCGGCTCCTTGGAGGTCTCTGGGGACTCGGGATTCGGGCATAACAGAAGCAAGAGTGGTATCAGCAATATATGGCTTCCCCCTTTCAGCATCTGGTATAATTGACCTAAGAGATATTATCATCTCTTGCTCTGAGACTCTTTTGAGGTGTTAGTGTCATCCTGGATTTACCTCATTATATAACCCATTTATTTATTCACTCCTTTACCCACAGCTACTAGTTTTCCTTCTCTGCATGTATACTCAAACTTTTCCACCTTCGGATGGGATGTTAGGTTTGCCACTGTGCTTGTGTAGCAAGCACATGGCAACACTAGTCTAGCAAGTTTCTTCTCTTCAGTTCAGTTTCTTTTTCGTTTTTTAAAGTTTTTGTTTATTTATTCATTTATTTGAGAGGGAGGGTGAGCGAGAGAGAGAGAGAGAGTGCACATGAGTGAGTACGACATGGGACTCGAACCCACAAACCGTGAGATCATAACCTGAGCTGAAATCAAGAGTCTGACACTTAAGTGAACGAGCCATCCCGGTGCCTCTCCAGTTCACTTCTATTCAGATAGGGAGAGGCTGCTCAGGTGCACAACTAGTGCGTTCTCTTCACGGTTAACCCCAATTTTGCCAGATACAGTGAAGGTACATCCTGCCCCATCAGGCCCTTAGAAATTCTGACAAAAAGGTTGAAAATAGTTACAGTTTCTTGGTTAGGAATCACCCCTGCTCCCAGCCCTTGTAGTAGTGGTCCTGGTCCCACAACCACTGCATCAAGTGGGCGGGGGGTGAGGGGCCGTGGGGAGAAGCTGCAGTGATGTGGAAAGAAAAAACACCAGCTTCCTCGCTCACCTCCTCTTCTTCAGATCCACGAGAAACACAGAGGAAATTTATCCAGTGGGGACACTCCTTTAGCCCCAATCATGTTGATGTGCAGTGTGAGCACACACTCATGAAGATATGTGTGCCAGCCCTTCATGATTTTATCTCCCTGTTTTAGACAGCCAATGTTTTAATTGGCCATTCCAAATCTTTTAAAACTATTACTTTGAGGATGATATCTCTGTCCACTGCTGGCCATTATGGGTTGTAAATGTGTTCCCTGGTCTGCAAAAATGATGGTCCACCATCCAAACTGGTACAGTATCTTCTGTTCTGGATCTTTCATAATACTCAGCATTTATATCTACATGAAGGAAGGAAAGCCCAATGCAGAGTAGGTGTCTAATCCTATCAGGACTCTTTTGTATTCCCCAGTGACACCAGTATCCATCTCACTTGCCATCTGTGATCAAGGCCTTTTTCTACCAGCGGATCTGCCACAGAACATTGACAGTCTCTGTCTCTCTTGGTAGACAGAACAGTTATTATTGGCATTTTTGGTCTCAGAGGGTGCAAGAGGGATATGTTTAGATTCAGCCCATCTCTGAATTGCTGCAGTATCACCAGCTTCACTCATTTCATGGATCCAGGTGGCCACCTTAGGTAAGCACACAGGGATATATGCTTGTTAATTCCAATCACCTTCTGAATCTGGAAGAAGATTCTTCTGATGGGCATCAACTTGTCCTACTTGAATGTACTCCTCAAATTCCCAGTGATTTGCATAGGGCTGTGCTCCTCTTTCCATTATCCTCCTGCCTGTCCATATGACTAGGCCATTGAGCACCTCCTGGTAAAAACCCATACAGAGGAGATTTTACAACTCTTCGATTCTTCTATCACTGCGGGGAAAGCAGCATGCAGTTAAGCCCACCAAGCTGATTTGTTTTTACCTTCTTCACTCAGAGTGGTAGCCTTCTATATTGGATGTTGTCCATTCACCTTGGAACTGCCACTTCTTTGTTGGTCAGTTGAGAGCTGCTTTAGGGCATTGTCCATGCTAATAGAATTCAGCAGCTTCTCAGGCACTTCCAGAGCCAGGCCAAGGGGGAAAAGAGGCTCCCTGCTAGTATCTCTTCTTTGCATTCCCCAGGCAGCATGATCCTGTATAAATCATTTGAATTTTATTGTGGAGTTTTGGGGCCACTGCTGTCCCCCTAAGGATATCATCCAAGACATTATAGCTACTTCAGATTTTAAGATCACTTTATATCTGCTCCACAGAGGTAGCTTTAATTAATAATGTTCAATAACAAGGTGGTAAATGCCCCTCAAATAGAAATCCTCTAGTCCAAAACCCCGGTAGTATTTCTGAGAGGTGCTCATAAGCCCCAGTTTATGTTTCGCCTAGGGCTAGCACACAGAATTTGTCCCTCCCAGCACTCCAACTTGTATTCTACGCTGAGTGCGCTCAGGCAGTCTTACTGGTTCTCGTTTAGTATGTCCAATTAACAGTGCCTGAATGACAGATTTACAAGCCTTCTATTTTTTAACACTAGGTAGGGGAAATGTTCCCCAGTGAGATACAATATCTATCTCTGCAGTAAAATCAGGTAAAAGAGACTTCACATAAAACCCTTTCAACCACTTAAAGCCTCAAACATACCAATTCTCCACACATTTTTTTACCTTAATTCCATCAACTTTTATTTTATTTTATTTTTTTAATTTATTTCTGAGAGAGAGAGAGAGAGAGACAGCATGAACAGGGGAGGGTCAGAGATAGAGTGAGATACAAAGTCTGAAACAGTCTCCAGGCCCTGAGCTGGCTATCTGCAGAGTCCGACGCGGGGCTCGAACCCACGAACCGTGAGATCATGACCTGAGCTGAAGTCGGACGCTTAACCGACTAGGCCACCCAGGTTCCCCAACTTTTATTCTTACATAGCTCTTCTATTTCCTAACTGTAGCCTCTATTAAGACTTCATCTACAGGTTTTGGTTTTATAATACTAGAGGGGAAGTATTCCACAGCCAGACATAATATTCATTCCCCAAAAGCATTCTGGTAAAGGAGACACAATTTCTTTACATAAAGCTTGCTTAAATATTCTGAATTTCATAATCCTATCAACCATTATATTTTTTTTATATTCTCTCAGTTCAATTGTAGCTCAAGTCAGGATGAACCACAGTTGTTGGAACATCTGTATTAAGGAATTCTGGCATATTCTCTACTCCTGACTGATTTACCTACTCCTGTGCAATAGGCTTGGGTCCCCCAGTAAGGAGCAGAGGGGCCTTGGCCCTTTGTCAGTCTTTGTCTTTATTAGCCTAATCACTGTCCTAAGTGATAGCTGGACGCATTTTTCATAGCAATCTCTACCTTACAACTCTTAAAATTTCTTCAAATTGGGATAAAAAAGAAGAGCTGTGTTTGGGGCCCTTTAATGTTGGGGGACCAATGGGGATCCCTTTGGCACCTCAAAGCTCTGGTAGTACTGTATTTTAACCTGTTTTAACCCATCAATGTCCATTTTATTTCTCCCACTTCTTAACAACCACCTCCAGATTTCTACCCATGAGTTCTATGACTCTTCCCCTCCTGTTTCCTCTTTGTTTCACTCCTGTCACATTTGCTTTACCCGCTTTATTTCTTAAAATAACCTCTTACAGATTTCTACCTAATTGGGAAGAACCCCTTGATTCTTCCCCAGGCTTCTCTTCCGATTCTCTTGTTAATTGACCTAATTTATTCATTTGTATCTGTAAGACTCAGAAGGGGAAGTTGAAGCAGCAAATTCTGTCTGTCCCTTGGGCATATGGGGTGCCCACATGAAAAGTGCCCCTTTAACCACAGCATTTACTATGACCTGGGTAACTGTTAATATTCACTGAGTGAATATCAAAAAGATAAAGCTTTCAACAAGTGTTGGACTTTCGGGAAGAAAGTATTATTTTATTAATTTTGAAGATTAGTGGGGTTTTTTTTTTTTTTTTGAGAATTGGTTGCATTAGCCTATAGGATAACAGTTCTTTCTCACTGAGCCTAAATGAAAACTAAAGCAACTTTATTTTGACATTAAATTATCTGAAAAAAAATCATTTGTTTTTCCCTATAAATAAATGGCTTGCTTTGAATGAGTCTGAGATAATTACTTTGAATTAATAATTTATAGAATCATTTTAAGTAAATTTCTCCATATACATTTCTATAGCAGTTAAAAGTGTATTATTCTTCAGAGTGCCTAGGTATCTCAGGATGTTAAGTGTCGCACTCTTGATTTTGGCTCAGGTCATATTGTGAGTTTGAGCCCCACCTTGGGCTTTGCACTAACAATGCAGACCCTGGTTGGGATTCTCTCTCTCACTCTCCTTCTCTGCTCCTCCTGCACACTCTCTCAGAATAAATAAAAAATGTGTTATTTCTGTTTTTACACAGTTTTTACTGATTTCTCTTTGACTTTCAAAATTCTTCCTTCATGCTCCTTACATTTTGTAAGAGGTGGGGAGAGGCAAAACTGTTATTTCTATCAAAGCAAAATTCTCATAATATCTTTGAAGATTTTAGACTTTTAAAACATGGTTTATCTTTGAAAAATCAAATATCACAGCTGTTACTAAGAGGCACTGAGGGCCAGACTTAAACGTGGTAAAAATCTTAAAAATCCATTTCTTTTATGAAGTATTTTATCTTAGTCTTCTAGTTCAGGACATTGATTGGCTCAAGTTTCTTTAAGCAGTAAATACTGAGAGATCAACACCATGCAGTTAATTACATTTTCTCTCATCTTCCAACATTTATATTACCCCTCTAACCACACACCTATTTAGGAAAACATTTCTATACTTACATATCTCCTGGTAGCTCCTCCAGTTGCTTTCTTTTCTTTACTTCATTCTTACTTTTAATTCCTTGCTTCTGTTATTCAGACTCAGACAGATGTTTCTTCCTTAAAAAGTAGTAATACAGAATATTTTCTAGAAATCATTCTGTTCTTACTGTGTTCAGTGCCCAGCTTCCCTCTAATTTTCTATGTGGGGGTTCACCCTAGGTATCCATGCATAGCCAGGGATGTTTCTTTTATTATTAATTTTACAGAGAACAGCAGAAATGGACAAGAGTTGTTGCCTTCCCAGTGTGTATCCACCCTGTGCATGGTGGGCAGCTATACAGTTAAGTTTGACTATAGTCTTAACATTCGAGTTTGCTTTATAATCTCAATCCTCTTGCCCTAGTGATTGATTTTAACCATGCCTATCTCATTTAGCACAAAGCAAGGCTGGAGATGTGTGGTAGGTTGAATACTGGCCTCCCAAAGACATGCGTGGCCTTATTCCCCAAATCTGTGAATGTTATCGTATACAGTAAAAGAAATTTGGCATTTGTGATTAAATTAAGGATTGGAGGTTATCCTGCATTTATTCCCTTGGGTCCAGAGTATAATCATATGGGTTTTTAGTAGAAGTACTGAGATGGAGTCAGAAGGGAAGGAGAAGGTTATAGGATGATAGAAGCAGAGATCTGGAATGGGACACCTTGGAGATGGAGAAAGGTGCCACAAGGCATGGAATACGAACAACGAACACTAGAAGAAGCCACTAAAACCTGAATAAGGCAAAGAGACAGACTGTGTCCTTAGAGCTTTGAGAAGGTACCAGTTCAGCGGACACCTTGACTTTAGCCGCAAGAAACTGATTTCACACTTCTAGAACTGTAAGAGACTAAATTTGTGTTATTTTTAAGCCGCTACACTATAGTAATTTGTTGTAGCAGCAATAGAAAACTAATATAGGATTAGAATTCAATCCATGGAGTTTTCTTGTGTAGTTGGTTACGAAACAAATTTCATTTCTTCTCTATGGTATAAACAACAGATGTGAGGTATGAAACTATTTTAGCCATTAACCCATATGATTGAGGACACCTTGAATGTGAAACTGACAAATATAGGAGAATAAAATTTTAAAAATGTACAGAAAAGCAGGAGCATAGCCCTGGTCAAAACATGTTTGAAACCTGCAATGAAAATAAAACATTAAAAATAAAAATTAAAAAAGTGGGGTGCCTGGGTGGCTTAGTAGGTTAAGAGTCCGACTTCGGCTCAGGTCATAATCTCACAGTTTATGGGGTTTGAGCCCTGTGTTGGGCTCTGTGCTGACAGCTCAGAGCCTGAAGCCTGCTTCAGATTTTGTATCTCCCTCTCTCTGACCCTTCCCTGCCCACGCTGTCTTTCTCTCTCTCTCAGAAATAAATAAAACATTAAAAAAAATTTTGAAATCTGCAATGATTCAGGACTGTTTCAGTTCTGTATGCTTACAAATTCCTCATTATTGACCAGATTTTTTCAATTACTTGCATTGAATGCAACTCAGCTGATGTAATAGCTTTGCACAAAACCTTACTTTTTCAATACAATATCTAATATGATTTCATAGCTGGATGAAACAAGAAGGAAGCTGTCCTGATTTGAACCAGTGTAACTGATTAGTAAGAACTGTGTAAGTAGGGATGGTTACGGTGCCTGTCACACTCCCCATCGTATCCTCCTCTCTAGCACTGTTAACAAATGCAAATAGGTGTTTAATAAGTATTTTTTGAAATGGGTTGATGACTAAATATAAAATGTACAAAGCATGACTGGAATATCATTATCAGCTAATTCTGCCTTAAAAATATGTTTTGAGCTGTGAGAAACTGAATATAAACATGCACAATGACCAGGCAGTAAATGAAAATAGAACTCTGACCAACAACCTCTATAGCAACCAATCAGGAAAGCAGATCACAACCTCTGCAAGCACTCAGTCCCAGTCAGAACCCAGTCAGTGACCACCAGCTTCCCTATCTTTGCCCTAACATTCTAACTCACGACCAGGCAAAGAAAGCCAAATATGCTCCTCAAACCAATCACATAAGATGCTGAGCTTCTAGTGAGTCTGCCCCTAGCTTCCCCTGGCCAACCACCTTCAATAAGGATATATGTGATGTCATCTCTTTTTCCACCATAAAGCTTTCTCATTGCCCTGACTACCTCTAAGTCTTTGCCAAGTAACGATGGCTGATTCCTTTGCCTTAGCAAACTCTGAATTAATAGGTTCTGTTTCTTCGCATTTGGATTATCTTCATTTATTTCCACAGCTATATAAATGAGGCTGACACTCTTTCTTCAGGTTATTTCTTGTCTTAGTCATTTATGCGTAAGACACAGTTTCTGTGGAAAGGTACCTTTTCAATAAAATTTCACCATATAAATGGTTTAGATATTTTTTTTTTAAAGTAAATAGATGGGAATTAAATTACTTCAGTCCTGAAATAATCTCCCACTGATCTGGAAGAATTTGCTTAAAGTTTGACCACTGAGGTTTCATTTAATTCATTTATTAATTTTTTAAAAAATGTATATAACAATTAAAACTCTCTATGACTGGGGCTAAGTACAAGGTCACAGTGATGGGCAGACAAATTCTGCTTCAGATCTCAGGGAGATTATAGTCCAGAAGGATAGAGAAGTTTACATAATTACATTTTTAATTATAATCTTAGTAAGGGCCAAAGGTAGAAATTCAGGAAGATAAAAGGATATGGTAGGGTTCCAGGCTTGAGTGTAGACTGAGAAGCACTTTATAAAATAGTGGTAGAGGATCAAATTGCCTCATGCTTAGTTATCTTTTAAAACTTTAGAGGTTAGTCATGATTCCAGGAAGAGTTTAAAACCCATGACTGTAACTGAATTCCTGTCATTCTGGCAGAATGGGGCATAAAAATAGAAGTCATTTTAGCTTATTAGAAAATAAAGTTATATTTCTTAATAATAGAGATTATGAACTCTGATTCATAACTACCACACATATATACTTCATACCCTAAGGTGTTGACAATGATTGTTAGATTCATTTATTTTCCTTGTATAAGTATCTGCTTTATATAGTAAACTAGTTATTTGCAAAACAGTGAATAAAGACTGGTTGAAAACCCTTTCTCTTGGGGCACCTGGGTGGCTCAGTCTGTTGAGAGACCAACTTCAGCTCAGGTTGTGATCTCATAATCTCCGAGTTTGAGCGTTTGAACCCCCCATCGAGCTCTGTGCTGACAGCTCAGAGCCTGAAGCCTGCTTCAGATTCTGTCTCCCCTCTCTCTTTGCCCCTCCCCCGCTTGAAACTCTTTCTCTCTCTCTCAAAAAGTAAATAAACACTAAAAAATAAAAAAAAAAGAAAATCTTTTCACTTTTGTTTCCTGCAAACTATAGAACAGATTCCTTAGTAGAGTCTTTAGGAAGACTCTTCATAATTTATCCCCAAACCTATCTTTCTCTATTATTCTAGGACTATCCATCATTCTTTTTGACACCTTCAGTATTTTCAACATGCCAAGTTTCTCTTCCTTATACATTGAATCTGTTTTCATAGCACCCTTTTATCTATTCATGTACTTTAGTCAACTTGAATTGCTTGTTTGCTTTTTCTCCCTGATATGTTTATTACATATTCCTGGGCTAACTATGATCTCCTCTGTGAGGCTTCCCCCCCAACCCACCTCAGATGAGCACTATTAATTTTCTACTTTACCCTTATAATGTAGCATATTTTCTTATCACTAATTTAGCTTTCTGAAATATTAGGACAAGTATTTGGAGATGAAATCCATACACTGCAGTTATCTTCATTAACAGCATTCTCTATATCACTGTTCAAATTTCTATTTGACATTTTTAACCTATAACTTATTATGAAACTAATTTAACTTAAAACAAGATAATACTTTACATTACTGAAGCGTGTTCTCAAAGATATAGATTATTTCAACCATATTTACAATTCTGGAAAACCATTTATTCAGAGAAGTTAATGGAGCAGTTATGAGCAGTAATTTATAGTGGTTAAGTGACCAATTCTGAAGCTCCAAAATCAAACTATTTCAACTTGACTTTTGGATATGCTACTTACTAGTTCTGTGCCCATGGGCAAATGATTTCAACTTTTTTTTTGTCTCCATGTCTCCATTTCCTCATATGTCAAATGGGGACAGTTATAGTACCTGATATAGAGTGTCAGAGTGAGGCATAAATGGATGAAAAGAAGTCAGAATGATGTACGGCACATAGTAATCTCAGCACATTTTACCTATTAATTCTACTAGTAGTTGGGGCGCCTGGGTGGCTTAGTCGGTTAAGCGTCCGACTTTCGCTTAGGTCATGATCTCGCAGTTCGTGGGTTCGAGCCCCGCGTTGGGCTCTGTGCTGACTGCCAGTTCAGAGCCTGGAGCCTATTTCGGAGTCTGTGTCTCCCTCTCTCTCTGACCCTCCCCTCTTCACGCTGTCTCTCTCTCTCTCTCTCTCTCCTAGAAAAAAAAAAATTCTACTAGTAGTCATGAGTGTAGTGGTAGGAAAAGGAGGCCAGGATTAGTTTTGGTGTTATATGTGCCAGACAATATTCTAGTTAGTTCTTCCATCAAGGAGTTCTAGTCTATCAAGGGAGCAAAAATATAATATCAATACATACCATTGTGTCTGATGCCACAAGAGAGTAAGGCACATAGGAGATCAGGAATATTGTGGAAGAAGCACTAGAGAAGAAGTAACATATGTGGTGAGTTACAGAGTTCTAGTAGAAGTGAGCAACAAAGAAATGCAGAAGCAGTGTCTCAGGCACATACAGGCACACATGAATGCAGGAAGCCTGGGAGCCACTGCACTTAGAGCCCCTCACTGTAATAGAGAAGTGGTAGTCAATGCCATGGTTAACAGTGAAAGATAGACTTTAGATTGGAAAAGCGTTTGGTGTTTAGTGTGAAGATGTTTGGAGTTTTCATAGGAGTCAGGCAAAAAAATTAACTACGGGACTTTTATTTTTGATTGATTAAAAGTATTACTTGCCATTAGTGTGGACAATGGAGTGAGTTAGGAGCATGTATGGCAGGTAGAAATTTATTGCACTAATTCAGAAATAACCAGCAAAGTCCTGGATAGAAGTAGCAATAGTACACAGTGTATAGAGACACTCTTTCAAAAATATGAGGAGGACTGAGAAGAATAGAAAGCTAGAGGCAGAAATGGAAGGTTACAAGGTTTGGACATGTTTGCGTAAATTTAACTATAGTTAAGAAGTTTAAATTGAGGAGAAACAGGAAGGGATATAAAACTGGCTAGATAGCACTGAATGTTCAGTATGTTTTGGCTTAAAGTAGACTGATCAGTCAACTTATGTCTTGAACTTGGAGGACCACACTACATGAATAAAATAAGAAGTAAATAAATATTTATCACTGACATTATGAAGACATTGAGGGTATAACTTAATATAAGCTATAACTTATATAACTTATTTTGAGACAGAAAATAGAAGGTAAAAATTTGGTAAATTATGTTGCTTATGTAATTTCTGTTAATTATGTACCTTATGTTACTTATATTATGTTCCTGGCATTGTGTTGATTAATTTAAATATACTTTACAACACAAATGCAATCTTATGAAATGATATTACTATCCCATCTTATATATGAGGAATATGAAGGTGAAATCATTTAATTAATTTGTTTAAGATTAGGTAAGAAGTAGGGGCACCTGGGTGGCTCAGTCAGTTAAGCGTCCAACTTCCACTCAGGTCATGAATCTCATGGTTCTTGGTTTTAAGCCCCGCATGGGGCTGTGTGTTGACAGTCAGCTCAGAGCCTGCTTCACATTCTTTATCTTCCTCTCTCTCTGACCTTCCCCTGCTCACGCTGTCTCTCTCTCTCTCAGAAATAAATAAAAAAAACATTAATTTTTTTTTAAAAAAGGTAAGATAAGAAGTAGCAGAGCCAGGCTAAAAATCCTAATCAAACTCTGCATGTTTTATTCCTATACAAATCACATTACACTTCTGACAAAGTAAAAAAAAAACAAATAAAAAGACTAGATATACAGTAAAAGCAGTATTGTGTAGGAAGGCCCGTTTGTTCTACATGAGAGGAAGAAAGCCTCCTCCGGTATGAAGAAACGTTAATTAATATTGTGTTCCTTACAACGTGCTGACATTGTGACAAGAGTCAGACTTTAAACTGTGAAAAGTATTGCTTTTGCATGTAAGAAATATATGGTCTTTTAAGGTTCTGACATCGAAAAATATTTAGAGACTGCTACTGAAAGTATAAGGTGGCAGAAAAGTGGGGTTAAAATGGTGAAGTAATATTTAATCCAAGGGCACAATTTTGTATAGTCTGAATTTACTTTCATCTGTATAAGGATAAATAGAAAGTATATCGGATTCCAGCTTTAGGAGATTTAGATTATTACGAAGAATTGAAAGAGGCTCTGATGGCATTCCCAAGTGATGCCCTTTAAATTAAACATTTTACCCCCCCCACCCCCCCAAAATCTCTTTCCTTTTCTTTGGGAGGGAAGGAAATAAGGTCAGACACTTCCTCGCTCCACTCACTAAGCTACTGCCTCACTCAGAACATGGAGTGAAGGGGGGACAGGCCAAGTCTCCCATAAAGTCTGCCCTTCCTCCAACCCTTCCTTCCCACAAAGTGTCAAGATTAGAAAAAATTTAACTGTATTGTTCTTCCCCTGGCACTGGACAGAGACCCCACTACATCCAAAAAGGAAGTTGGGGAGGCAGATGTGGAAAAAGGAATTCCTTCTCACTTCACAGAAGCCCCTTTCCAGTCAGGGGAGAGGTGGAGGTAAGATACTGGCCAAGAAGAAGAGAAAACCTCTAAAACCTTTTTCTTTTAACCTGACATATTTATGTAGTCAGTGTTTCGGGAGGGGAGGAGATTTGGAATGATGATAACACTTCAAAGTCAGGGAATGAAAGCCAAATAGCAGCTGTTTTGGTCATAATTTCCCGATAATGGGAAAGGGGGAAACAAGAAGTGGGAAGTAGAGGGAGGGAATGTTTGAGGGTCCTGAGCCCACAGCTCACTTTGAAAGGCGAGGCAGCAGAAGACAGACAGCTGGGTCCCACCAAGAAAAGAGTACTGGGAGCAGTGCCCGGGTGACTCCATCAGGTAAGCATCCAATTCTTGAATTTGGCTCAGGTCCTGATCTCAGGGTTGGTGAGATCCAGCCCTGAAGGGGCTCTGTGATGGCCGCAAGGAACCTACTTGGGATACTGTCTCCCCCCCCCCAATAAATTATTTTTTAAGGGCCCTTGGAGAGACATACAAGAAGCAGCCACTCACGTCCTGCCTCTCCGCCATCTCCCCACATCTCTGAAAGCTGCGGGACTACCCCAGATGTCTCCGATGCTGAGCGGCCACCCCTCCTGCGTCAGTCACAGACTCCAGCACACGCTTCTCGAAGCTGTCCTGGACCTCTTCCCTCTCATGTTAGAGGAAGCAGACTGTCTCAGAGTTAAGCACGAGGTCCATCTCGCACATGCTGGGGAAGTATTTGTCCAGGAGCTCGGCATCTCGCTGACTCGGCTCGAGCATGAGGGGTTCATTGTCCCCGCCGCCCAATAAGAGCACAGCAGAGGGAGAGGCCGGCATATCTTTTACAGACGATTTTGAGGACCCCGAACTCCAGGAAGCCGCACATCTTGGGCTTGCAAGCTAGAACGACCTGCATAAGTTGTCAAGCCCCCTTATTTCGCTGCTTGTCTGACAAAGCCCTGTACCACTGAGCGGCCTCAACTTCTCAGGCCCGCTGAACGGCCGCAGAATCCCATCAACGTGCAGCGGGCAGCTCCGCATGTCCCTCCTCAGCTACCGTAGGCGCTCAATCCTTTCTGAATCTTTTTTTTTTTTTTTTTCTTGCTGCCTAGAGGCCTGGTCAGTGCCGGGAAATTTTGCTTTTGCTCGAAGCCTCCTTCGTGCAGGAAAGTTTCCAAGACGTCTGGGTCAAAGCAGTGAAAGGTTAGAAGGGTATCTCCGTACTACTATGAACACCTTGGGGGCCGATGGCCTTTTGACAAGGCTAACTGTTCCTTGCCGCCTTTATCTAGAATGCACAAGTCAGACTTGCTTGGGGCTTTGACATTCAGGGATCAGTTCTTACTGAGGACAGCTGATGTTTCAGTTTTTTCCATGAGCTGAACTTTGGTGCACTTGAGACATAATTGTTATTCTATAGAGAAGTTGTGTGTGTGTGTGTGTGTGTGTATGTAATTACATATATATGTAATTTACAGCAACAATTTGTTATGTATGCAGATATCTTATGAATAAACAAATACGTATTTTATCCAGTTTTCCAAAACATTTTTAGAACTGACCTAAGATCATGGTAATTTAACTTGAATTATTTTTGAATGCAATACAAAGTCATTCTTTTCTCATGATTGCTTGATTCTAGATACCAAATTTGTCTTTGTATATAATTATAATCTCTCATTGTTTCCACAAATAAAATATTAGCCAGATTCATAACGTCTGTATAAAATGTAATTAAACAATTTACATATCAATTTACAATTTTAAATAGTGACAAACTAATAGTTCAAAACCAAAATCTTGTGTTATCTCTAGAAGAATGGCATCTGTGCAATATAAAGTTCGGCTAGAATGCATGGAGTGAAATACGAGCTCTGTGAGGTACTAGGAGTGGGATTTGGAAAAGCATTTCATTTAAGTGTGCCTCATCAATAAAAATGCACTTAACATTGTATTTTAAGTGTCTTACAGAGATCTTGCCATTTAAGGTGTTACTTGCCATATGGTTAGCATTCAGTAAGTATTAGTATTTACCTATTCCACACTCAGACAAATTTGGGAAGGAGGTAGGTTAGTAGTGAGTTGCCTGACTTATTTTTCATTGCCTAAAATAACCTGATCCAGTGTACAATAGGTACGGAGGTTGACTTCCATTGGAAGGACTGATTGTCAAATTTTCAGGAGTTTGGGGAGTTGGATGATGTGACGTTGGTAGCTTGAAATTGGCTATGATGGGATTATTTATCCTGATTAGTCCCAGAAGGCAGTTGTTAAACATGTCCCAGGATAATAATGAAGTTAGCTTTGTTATTCAAGTCAGTAGTTTAATCCTATTGGTCAGATTTTAAAGGATCTTTAGAGAGATTACAGAAAATATTCCATTCATTAAAAAAAGAGAGAAAGAAATAGAATTTTGGCAGTTTCTTATACTATTAAATGTTTACCCACGACGTGACCCAGAAATTCTATGCCAAGGTATTCACCAAAGAGAAATGAAACCATATGTCCACAAAAGAATTGTTCAAGAATTTTCTAGCAACATTATTCATAATGGGCAAAACAGAGTTGTCACAAGAGTATAAAAATAATTGTTATATTTGTACAAGTGAATACTACATAACAAAAAACCAAAAGAAATTAATTTTTGATGCATAAAGCCAAGAGAAAGAATCTCACAGAAGGAGAGTTGATTGAAAGAAGCCATACCAAAAAAAAAAAAGTGTATAGGAGATGACTTTATTTATATAAAGATTAACACCAGACAAAAACGATCTATGGTGAGAGAAATTAGAACAGTGTTGCCTTTGGTGTGATAGAGGTGTTGGTGGTGGTGGTAGTTGCAGTAATAGTAGCAGTGATTGACTGGAAAAGAGAATGACAAATTTCTGGTGTGATGGAAATGTTCTCTATCTTGAAGTGGCTGTTGGCTACATGGGTATACACATTTATCATATCTTATCAAACTATCCACTAAAACTCTGTGTGTTTTATTGAACATAAATTAAATATCAATAAAGACAAAGCAATATGTTTTATTTTTTGAAGTTTATTTACTTTAGGAAAGAGAAAGAACACAGTGTGTGTGTGATGGTGCTTGTGGTGGGGAGATCAGAGAAAAGTAGAGACAGAATCCCAAGCAGGCTATGCAACATCAGTACAGAACCCAATGTGGAGCTTGAACTCAACAGACAATATCATGACTTGAACCAAGATCAAGAGTCCGATGCTTAACTGACTGAGCCACCCAGGTGCCACTGAAACAATATATTTTCACAGAAATACTGTTAATAATAGATATGCATGATGACTAAATTAGATAATTAGAAAATAAAGTTTGGGGAATATGTATATTTATATGAAAAGAAAAAAGGTAGCAATTAGGTATACAATCCATCTAATCTATCTTTCAATCACTGTAATTTTTTGTATTGTGGGACATTGAACAACTTTATGAATATTCTGGTTTCTAATCTGCAAAAATGGAATTAAATATAATACCTCAAAAAATAACTTGCTGGATTAAATGAAATACTTCATCAAAAGAATTTGTGATGCCTGGCATTTAGTAAATACTTAATCATTTATACTTATTAGTTCTTTTATAGCTATTCTTCTATAGCCATTTTTATTAGGAGATAAATACATAGTAGAAAAGATAAAACTCAGAGTACCTACTGAATTTCCAATTCCATCTCCTGAAAGTACCAGAAAGAATGGAGCAGGTAAATGTGCAAGCCATATTTTTATGTAGTAACGGTATGTTATTCTGTTACACTGTTAAGAAATGACAGTTGTTTTCTCCAAAATATTTGGAGAATTTTCTCACCAGCAGTGTGTGAGAGTTCCAGTCACTCCACAGCTTCACCAACAGACTTTTGAACTTTGTGCATTCTAGCTCATGGTGATTTCCATTTGCATTATTCTGATGCTTAAAGGTGTTGAGAGTTTTTCATGTATTTGTTAGTCATTTTATATCTTGTTTTGCGAAGTTTTAGTTCAAATGTTTGCCCATATTTATTGTATTCTTTACTCTCAGTTTTTATAGCTGCTTTTTAAGAGTCATATATATTGTGGATATATATACTCAGAATATGAGTCATTTGTCAGATATATATATATATATATATATATATATATGGCAGATAGTCTTTTTTTTCCCCTTGCTGTGACTTACTTCTGTATTTTTTCCTTTTCTTTCCTTTCTTCATTTTCTTAATGGTATTCTTATTAATTAACTGAAATTTTTAATTCTGACAAAGTTCAATTTTTAATTTTTTTCCTTATATCAATGCTTTTTTATGACCTAATAGATCTTTGTCTATCCAGCAAAGATATATTTTGTGCATCTCTGGTTTTGTGGTAAGAATATTCTACCATCCTAATTATTTTTCCCTTCTATCCATATCTGCCTTCCTATTCAAAGAAAGGGATATGACAAATTAAAATAATGAGAGCACTTTTCTACTAGAGATTGCTAAATAAGTCTGGTAGCTCCAAAAGGTTATTAAAATTCCAAAGCAACTCCACAGTGTTTTAGTAGGCTACATTTTTGTAGAGGACATTACATTTGAGATATTTCCCTCAGAGAAAAAGAAAATCAGATTTTAAGTCAAATTTTATACAAACCATATGGATATAAAACTTTAAATATACATCTGGTCTTCTGGGAAACTCTTTCAACTTCACAGACTAATGATACAATCAAAAGTTACAGAAATTTTAATCTATAAAGTGTTTTAAGGCAGTCATTATTTAAATATAAACTCAAGTCTATTTTGCAGGATACATACGTTTGCTACAGATAGGTCTAAATTTATACTAAAAATAAAAACACAAACTTTGTTGGCAACATTGCTTCTTTTTTTCTAAGAACCAAAGAAATCCAGTTATGTAAAGGCATAAACATTTTTACAGGAAAATACCCTCCACTTTCAAAGTGGTATGGATCGTGTAAAACAAGTAAAATGTTTGAGTTCTTAATTGATACTTGCATTGCTCTTTAGCATTTCTTTATTCTTTCAATTGATGGTCACGGAATACAAACAAATATGTTTTAAAAGAGTAATCAGTGTCCCCAAACTTAAGACAGTCTTTGTCCAAATGTTCATCTTTCTTGCAATTCAACTCTGGAAATAAAATACTGTTCTTTCACTCCTATATCATATGTATTTTTAATATGTATAAACAGACACTCTGCACATTTGTTTTCTACATTTTAAAGTATATGTGGGGGCGCCTGGGTGGCTTAGTCGGTTAAGCGTCCGACTTTCACTTAGGTCATGATCTCGCGGTTCGTGGGTTCAAGCCCCGCGTCAGGCTCTGTGCTGACTGCCAGCTCAGAGCCTGGAGCCTATTTCAGAGTCTGTGTCTCCCTCTCTCTCTGACCCTCCCCTGCTCACACTGTCTCTCTCTCTCTCTCTCCTAGAAATAAATAAAACATTTTAAATAATAAAAAAAAGTATATCTGGATAAATAAAACACTGTTGAACAATCATGCTCTATTGTTCTGCCCATATTGCTGAAAAATATCCAAGTAGCACATCATCCCAAGGTTAGGATTGTTAAAATAATACTTTTTTCCAAAATGAACTAAAATCTATAATTACTAAAGTTGGTTCACAGGGATCACAAGGGGAATGTGTGATCCCTGATTTTTGTTTTTATTTGATTCTAAAATTCAGGCTTTAATCTTTTTCTTCCCATTTTAATTGTAATGATTGCTTTTTATACTTACTTGATGAAAATTTCTATTCGTAACTTCGTGTTTAGAAATCTACAGAGATTCAAGATCTTTTATGTGTTTAGTAAACCATGTCAGGCTTTCCAAACTTTGGATAATTTCTACAGGTAGACCTTGATCAAGGACCCCTATAAAGAATTAAGTCAGGCACCCCAAAAAGAATGTAGAAAATATAACCAGTTGCTGAAGCAACTGGTTATTTATGAGCTGGTTGAGATTATTAAACTTCTTAATTTCTTGTGTCACAGGCCAGAAAGGGCATATGCTGACATACAGCACAGAGATGTCACAAACATGACAGCACAGATGTGTCACAGACATACCAGCTTTCATATTTTTTCCGCTTTTAGCATGAAATGCTCAATTTTTAAAGCTATTTTCAGAAGCATAATATTTAACCAATTTTGTACACCACAAAGCAAGAAAGAGTGTGAGCAATTCCCTTAATTTTCAGGTGTTGTAGGCCATAAAGTACATAAATTACTTGATTAGAATGTTGTCAGAGATACCCTAAGGATAAAAACTTATACTAGAAAGATAGACTAAATATTAACTTTATTTATTAGCTAATACAGAAGCAGGGCTGATATGGCAAGATTTAGTTTTATTTGCCACGTTCAAAAATTATATTCTACATATCTTGCTTTTGCTTACTTGTTTCATTACATCCATTCTTTTTCATCTCCCAGATAAAGGAGAAATAGCAAACCCTATATAAATAAACACACATAGAAGGAAGAAACATAGAGTGCCTAGGGACATTAGGGAAGTCTTCAGAGAGCCTTGAATGATGACCAGACAGATAGTAGACTTTTTCTAAATGGACAATGAAGTTCTCATTATTCTTTTTACTCTCCCCTCCAGCTGTTATGTTTGTGATTTTTGTTTAAAGTGTTGATTCTTGTATTTGCAATATTTTTTCCTTCCCATGTACTGTGCATTTGGGAAAATGGTTACTGCAACAATTCTTCATTGGTTACATCGGATGCCTAAAGGGTGAAGAATTTATGGAAGATTTTCTGTTAGTCACAACACAGGCAAATTTATTCCTGTAAACTTTCTCAAACCTTATTTGACAAAATACCTCTCTCTCTCTTATTGCTATTAAATCTCCAGTTAGCATTTATTATACATGCAAAAGTGTAAGGAAGTAAGCATCTTTTGTATGTTTGGTCTAGTTAATCTTGTATTTAAGGAAAATAGATTCTTATATTCTTTCTACAACCCTAGGTACATAGAAAAAATTAATGAAATATCCATTTTCTGGAATGTTTCCAAGGCAAAATAGTAAGGTAAATCACCACCCCGCCATTGACTTTTGTGCACTTCTTCGGCCCCTAGTTTGATTTGATTTAATTCTTCTTTAGCCTTAATTGCATCTCTTTTCAATGGTTAAAGTTATATATTAAGATTTTTACAATTTCTAATGAAGTGCACATAAAGATAACTGTTATGTATTTCATATTAAGACTATAGAAAAATACATAATTTCCTACTCAACATGGAGAAAAAATATATATTAAATGCTTGTTAATGTGTATTAAATATAACCTTCCTATAAGATGTAAGTGACTCCATTTCAACAAATCATGTTCATGGAGAAAGTAATATGAAATTCAAAAGATTAAATAGGATTATTAAATTGTAACTCAGCTATGTGCTATATTTCATATACTGTTTTGTAAGTAGTTTTAATCACACAGCATATAAAATTATTTCTAACCAACTGACAAAAAATCTAAAATTTGAAGAAGGATTTTTACTTAATAAAACTGCTGTTAAAATTATTGCTTCCTAAGGAAGGCATTAGGCCTAACTGTATGATTTATATGGTAATTTTGCAGACAAGAAGCTTGTGTTTATGTGCTTGAAGATTGTATATAAAAAGTAAACTAAGAAAAGTTTTCCATTTTTAACTTTAAGGGAAGTGTTTAATAACTACTTGTGCATTAATTGCATGGAATGCAGTTTACCTTCTGAAATATATGACTTGGTGTAAGCATCCGATGAATAAGGTTTTAGTTAAAGTACAAACTTATTTTTTTTAATTTTTTAAATTTATTTCTGAGAGAGAGAGAGAGAGAGAGACAGTGTGAGCAGGGGAGAGTCAGAGAGAGAGGGAGACACAAAATCTGAAGCAGGCTCCAGGCTCTGAGCTAGCTGTCAGCACAGAGCCGGTTGCAGGGTTCGAACCCACGAACCGTCAGATCATGACCTGAGCTGAAGTCGGCCGCCTACCCGACTGAGCCACGCAGGCACCCCGGAGTACAAACTTATTTTTATAGATTAGTTGAATTTGTATTGGCTTAACTAACCCCTGGCAGTGTTGAATGTTACCTGAGCCCTGTGCTTCTGGAAAATGACAGTTAAGGAACTCCCATCCCCTGCCCCTCCCCACTTTGTGTCTAGGAAATGCTCTACTGCAAATAACTATCCCCATGTGACTTAGATAAGATTCATGGGTAGCCCTCTTGTTTATAAATGATAAGGCTAGTGGTAGGCTATCCAAATTCCTATGCTATGGCTCATAAACTATGTTACTGAGAAATACGGACAAAATACTTGGTAACCTGACTTGATCCACATTTAGTCAGTTTTCCCTAGGCCCATGTCCCTCCTTCATAAATCCCTCCTGAGAATCAGCTAGCTCACTTACAGAAGAACATTCTTGGTCAACTATCTGAGCACACCACCTGTTAATCCCACCCCCCATGGGGTTCTTTCTAGCCTTGTTTACTCATTTCTATAAACCTTTGAGAGGTTTATAGACGTTTTAAGTTAAGAGTATTTCCTCTACTGTCAAAGTCTGCCTCACCCTGTTGCAGTAGCCTTTGGATTTGCTTTGAATTGATAATCCTTTATTTATTTATTTATTTATTTATTTATTTATTTATTTATTTATGTGTATGAGAGAGAGAGAGAGGGGCAGAGGAAGAGAGAGAGGAGGCTGACATGGGCCTCCATCTCACTACCTGAGCTCAAAATAAGAGGCAAGAATCGGATACTTAACCCACTGAGCCACTGAGGTGCCCTGATAATCCCTTTTTAAATTATGATCAGTTTCTGACATAAGTTAAGAAACATTGTTACAGACAATTATTCATGCAAACCCATCTGTACAAATCAGAAATAGAATTAGGAACCGTCTCAAATTCTGAGAGTTTAACTTATATATTTTTAGGAAGAAGGAGAATCAGAGTAATTTAGTCTTCATATTAATGCTGGTCTAGTTTTCAAAACACTCAGTTATATCCAGTTTACTATTATAACAATCTGAAAAAGCTAATTAAACATCATAAAATTGAAGGAGGAAATTAAGCCAGCGCAAGTCTCACTTTTCATATTAGGGTAGAATTCTGATTTAAATGTGTACCTTGGGAAAGCTAACATGCTTTACTTGTTGAGAGGAAAGTTTTAGGGATAATGAAAGAGCCAATTGTGTATACAGTGTGGCAAGTCACAGAAGAAGACAGTAAGCCATCAGGTATACCTGGACAATTTTATATCCCATGTACCTAGTCTAAGGCATGGGCCATAGTGTATACTGACTAAGTATTTATAGAATACATTTATAATATCTTTTTTGACACAAGGAAGATTAATTTTTTATTTTACTTCACTCAAAAACATGTCAAATATCGGAATAAGATTGGCAAAGGGAAAATGTACTTGTTTATTCATTGAACAAATGAAGATGTTAGGAAAATGAGAAAGTGACATGTATTCATATTTATATGACTCATTTTCAAGTTTAAAAAGCAAAGCTAAATTTTATGCTTAGTCATCTTGAGATAAAATTTTGCATGGCATTATATATTTTCTGGTCATTTATTTTTTATTTTGAATTAAGAACTGATGTTATTATATAATTTAATGAATGTATAAACTAATGTTATAATAGTGTTTTGAGTTAATAAATGTAAGTTAGATTCCAAAAATCCAATCCAGTGTGAACAACAAGTTAAAAGTCAGACTTATATCAATTTGTTGAGATCTGCAATCTTGACCCTGAAATTTTTTTCAAAAATGTAATATGATAAAATCATTGTCAGGTGTAGTATTGGCAACTCTTGGCATTCTCTTTGTCTCAATGTGTACCCTTCATTTACATTACCAAAATACAGAAAATAAGCACTTTTTATGATACTATTTATGTAGGGAAATTTATCCTGATTTTTATGAACATACTTATGCCACAATAGAACTCTCCCTCTAACCCATTTTCTTATTCTCTCCCACACCATACTGGGCTGATGTTGCATCAAACTTCACGTCCATAGGAACCTTAGAAAGTGACCTTTGAAAATGGGTCCTTGCAGATGTGATCAAATTTGATTAGGTCATAATGAACTGTGGTGAGCCCTTATTAGTATGACTGTTGTCCTTATAAGAAGAGGGAAATTTGGACATAGAATCACAGATACATTAGGAAAATCAACGATTGCCTTTAGCCGCCATAACGTAGAAGAAGCAAGGAAAGATTCTTCTCTTGAGATTTAAGGAGGAGGAGCATAAGTCCTTTATCTGGACTTCTGTTAGAAAGTAAATGTTGTTTTAACCTACACAGTTTGTAGTTCACTCTTATAGTAGCCATAGGAAAATAATATAATAATATATACCCCACACCTAAAAGAACCATTGTGTTTAGGGTGTTTAGGGAAGGGATTTTGTAAAGAGAGAGCGGTAGGAGCTCCATTACTCACAGAGTGCCATATGTTTCTAAGGGTTGACAGTGAGTGTTTTCTGTCTCTAAAGAGTGACATCATTGATTTCTTTTATTAGAGTGGAACAAGGTTTCTTATTATTTTTAATAATGTCTGACTTAGATGAAGTAACTATGTATGCTGTAACAAATCCAAAAATAGTAAATTATTAAAAATGATGCAAGCAGCATGTCTCACTCATGCAACTGTCTAATACAGGTATTCCTGATTGGAAACCTATTCTCCAAATGTAGATTCAGGGACCCAGGCTCTTTCTCCTGTTTTGTTCCAAAATAATCAACACATGTCTTCAAAATCACAATGAAATGGAAAAGAATGACATTACTGGAAGTTTTTAATGTATCAGATCTGAAAGTGACACAGGTTTTTAGTACTATATTTCATAGCCAGAATTCAGATTGCATCGTTACAGCCAGGGTCCAGTAAAAGATCTAGATAATTGTTGTTCATATCTTATACTCAGCAAATAGAGAAAGTATGGTAATGTTTTGGTCACAAGGCCAATTCTTTTCAAAAAACAGTTACTGAGTAATTATGGTGTGCCAGGAATCTATGCTGTCTGTCTGTAACTAATGAGTTATTAGGGGATTGTCTATAATTTAGAATTCATAATAATTTAAGCCAAGCTTAAATGGCTCTTCATGTATTTAATGGTAAATATAGGGTTGATATTATATTTCCTATTTTTATTATTATTTAGGTTTTAAATTTTAATTTAGCTTTAATCCTGATATTTAATGTTATTCTTTATTCGTTTGTAAACCTTTTGCAACTCTCTCCATTTCAAACCTTCTGAAATTTTTAAAAGAAAAGTCACTTTGGTACAGATATGGGACAGAGATTAAGCAATATTTAAATATGTACTCACTTCAAACCCATAATCACACCAGTTATATTAAACTGTGATACAAATTGGAGAAGAAAGGTTAAAGGAAACGGGAAATTTTGAGTCTCCGAGAGAGCAAATTGAATAACTTCAGTGTCAGCTGCAACATTTGAAAGCATTGTTTACAAGAGTTACTCTAGATACCATTATAAGACAGTATCCTTCTGCAATATCTGGTGAGCTTAGCATAGGATTGAATAGCATCAAAAGCATTTTTAAATTTGTTCCAATGATAGGCCTACTATTTGTAGACTAAATCATCTCTTTGTTTATGAAAGTTAAATGTTCTCAGTATTTTATACTCTTACATTTTATCTAAGAGGTCTCCAGATGGGTGTCCAGATGGGTGTCTTCACTCTTCATCTGAGGGAGGACTCTCAGGTCCTGGGAACGCAACCCCTGAGGTATTTGGATATAAAGTCTGGAGAAGGAATGGACTTCAGCAGGTCAGAGACAGAGTGACACTATTATCACTTAGGCTTTTGTACTTAAGAGTTTAATAAAGAGACTACAGAGTTTATTTTCAGAGTGTTTTGATCAACAGCTTTATTTTTGGCTATCCTGGGACAAAAATGCCCAGACAAAAATGTATATTTCTCTCTCTCTCTCTTTCTGTCTCTCTCCCTGTCCTGCTTTGGAAATTGTCTTTGCAGCCTTTTACCTTAGAAAAAGCTACCTTGTAAATGGAACTAAAAAGCTGAAGTGTTCATTGTTGTATATTATCATATTTATAATAGAAAGTAGAATGTCTTTTACTCAAACTATAATTGAAGGCTAAGTTAAAGTTAAGGTTGAACAGGAAACAACTCGAGATAAATGGTAGTTAAATACAACAAATTACAACAGCAACAAACAATATGTCTAAGAAACATGGAGTGTGGTGGGTAAAAAAGTTACCACTATCACATTTCAGGATAATTATTAACCGTCTGTACCATTCCTAAACTGCTGCTGAAATTTGGCATAGTTCAAAGTGGAAGTTGCTTAGGAAGAAGTAGTTTGAGAGGCAGTGGGAATCACAATAATCCTAAGTAGGGGAGTTGCAATTCTTATTTTTATCAAACAGATGGACAAAATGCTTGTTATGCTTTGCAGTAAAGCCATGTACCTAACATGATTATGCATTATGAGATTTGATAGGGAAAATTCAAGATGTCAGAGTGGATTGTTAGCTTTTCACTTTCCTATAGATTTAGTAATATCCTGTAATAAAGATACAGACCTGGGTTAAAACTGACTCCTGGGAAAGAATAGGCATACTTTTTGCCTCTGGCCAACCTCCAAGGATGGCTGAGAATATAATAACCTGGAGCCTTGTTTGGATAAAAAACCTAAATTATTTAACAAAAGCTTGTTAGTGTTAGCAGAATTGAGGAAGTCAGAACAAAAATTGGCAGTAAGATTGAGTTATGTGAGGAACCTGATTCCCACAGGCCCTTTCCATGAATCTCCTGTTATATTACTACCAGGCAGACACAGGAGACAAGTAGTTTTATGGTGTAAGTGCAGATAGCAGGGAGAAGTAGAGATTAACTGTGCCTTTCCGTCCTGAACCATTGTCTCAAATTGTCCAAAGCAGATGCCTCAGTGGAGGTCATTAAATTAAGAGTTAGGGAGGCGAGCATATAACAGATTTGTTGCTAGGAAACAGATAACTCCAAGTTCTAGCTCTAGAATCAGGAAACATGGCTCATCACAATACCTGCTTTTAAGGGAGTTGTTTTTCCAGCGTATAGGATTAAGAGATTATGTTTGAACTTCCACTTAGCAATCAATCCCCTATTCACACTTGCTCTTCTCACACACAAATGAAGACATATACACAAAAACCTGCAGGAATGAAATGATGAAGAAAATCAGTACCCAGAATAGGCATTCTTTCCAATTCCCATTTTAGATGTGGTCATGGATAACACTAAATAAGGGACTCCTTTTAGAGGCCGGAACCAAGAGGCATGGGGGGCTACGATGTGGGCAAAGAAGGTTTTTCCAGAAAAATATCTAGGAATCATCCCACTGTCAGGGCAAAAAGCTTATACTATTCTTTGAAACAGGATATGTGGTATGAAGCAATGACTGTCTTATTTTGTTTCCAATTATTTTTTTTCTCCAGTGATTTTTTCTTTTCTGTTGTATTATCCCTTTCTTCCATTTTATCCAGAACTTTGAATGCAAATGAACTTTTCATTTACATGAAATGAAATATTTCCCTAGTTTTCAGTCAAGGTAGACTGGCTTAATTTTTAATTGATATTAAAAATTTTGTTGGGGGCGCCTGGGTGGCTCAGTCGTTTAAGTGTCCGACTTTAACTCAGGTCATGATCTCACAGTTCGTGTGTTCGAGCCCCTCATCAGGCTCTGTACTTACAGCTCAGAGCCTGGAGCCTGCCTCAGAGTCTGTGTCTCCCTCTCTCTCTGCCCCTCCCCCTCTCGCTCTCTGTCTCTCAAAAAAAAAAAAACATAAAAAAATTAAAAAAAAAACTTTCTTAGAATGGATACATGGAAATTCTATTCTCTAATCTTTTGTTTTAGAGAAATATCTTTGTCTTCTGAATTAATTAAGAGTTTAGTAACATCCTGTAGTGAAAAATTATGTCTTTTCTGAATTTTAAAGACATTTATACTTGGCCTGGAAATCCAGGGAGATGTCGGATTCAAATTTAATTGTTGTTCCAGGGTAGAAGACCTCTAACTGACTGAGCCACCCAGGTGCCCCTAAAAATCTATTATTTTTATCTTCATTGCATATATAACACTAAATGTTTTTATGTTTATTGAGTTTTCTTCAACTAATTTTGCACTTCAGAAGCAAAGTGATGTGTGATTACAGACTGTTGTAGTATCAGTGGGGAATGTTATAAATATGTGTGGAATGAGTGAATTAACAAGTTATGGCATGGAAGAGGAAGTTCTTTTTCACTCCATCTTCTCCAGTTCTTGTTCTCTTCTTAAAATAATTACTCCTTAGGGATCCCTGTCATTATTATGGTTAGTGATTAATTTCCTAAGATCTTAGCTTTACGGTCCCCATTAATTAAATGCTTGTATTTTTATTTTTTTAATGCTGAGATATTTGCCCTATAGCTCATAAGAATCTTACCTGGTTTTTCTTTATATCCCAAGCTGTGATCGCAGTATTATCCTTATTATCATTTAAAATTTCTCTGTCTCTCCTCTAAGCATGGTATTCCTGACCCCCTGTTCCATAGTTGCTATAAGGAATTCATTGAATATTTTCATGGTAGCTCTATCATCATATGGATTTCAGTCTGAGAACATTCTCTTGATCATCTGTTGTGACTCTTATAGCAGCACACCTCCTCATTTGTAGAATGTGAGGCTGCCATTTTCACATTTCTGAATTCTTACTGCATCTTGCAATTATGTGCATTTGTTGATTCCATATATCTTTTGATTTATTATATATCTCATTTAAGTCTCTCTGCAATGAAGAATCTTAAATTCAGAGATTTAAGCAAACTTCTAAATATCTCTCATTAACAAATGACTGAGATAACTTACCCAGGCAAGTTGTTTTTGTATGGAAATCTATTTTTAAATAAAAATTTGTCCATGTCACTCACTTCCCTGTTTAAAGTCTTCAATTGCTCCCTGTCACCTAAAAGATTAAGTCTAAATCCTTAAGCATGATACATAAGCCCTTCCATAAATTGGTCTCTTTTTATAGATACTGCCTCATTTCTTGCTCTTTTACATCACAAACTTTGTACAAAGTGCTTCACACAATATATCATTTCATAGTTCTATTCTTTTATTCATACAGTTTCTTTTGACAGAAGTACCGGCTCCACATTTTTCTTTAACATTTATAGTTCTTTTTCTTCAAGTCTTGGCTCATTTCTGCTCTTAATGCTTTCTAAGAATATCTGGGTGGTTTAAATGTTCCTCTTCTGCTCTTTTAAGCACTTTGAATATTTGCCTTTTTACATATATTATATTACACAGAAATCAACAATGTTTTGTCTTTGTCTCCTCCACCAGGATGTAAAGTACTTGAGGGAAGTACCTCTGTTTTTACTAATTTATTTATTTTTAAATCAAGAAATAATTGACATAGGATACTATAGTAGTTTTATACAATGTAGTGTTTTGACATTTGTATCCACTGCAAAATGATCATAAGTCTAGTTATAATCTGTAACCTTACAAAAATAGCATGTTACTGACTACATTACCCATGCCATATATCACATCCTCATGACTTATTTTATAAGTAGAAGTTTGTACTTCTAAATCTCCTTCAGCTATTTTGCCCCCCTTCCAACCTCCCTCCACTATGGCAATCAGTAGTCTGTTCTCTGTATCTATGAGTCTGGCTTGTTTATGTTTTGTTTGTTTGATTGTTTTTTTAGATTCCATATATAACTGAAATCCTGTAGTATTTATTTTTCTCTGTCTGATTTATTTCATTTAGCATATCCTCAGGGTCCATCCTTCTTGCAAAAAAATCCTTTTTTTATGTCTGAGCAGTATTCCTTTGTGCATATACCACATCTTTTTTTATGCATGTTTCTGTTGATGGGCAATTAGGTCGTTTACATATCTTGGCTATTGTAAATAATGCAACAATGAACATAGGTGTTCCTATATATTTTCAAATTACTTTTTTAAAAAAATTTGGATAGATACTCAGTGGTGGCATATTTGGATCGTATGGTAGCTCTATTTTTTTTAATTTTTTTATTTGAGGAACCATCATACTGTTTGTCATAGTGGCTGCCCCATTTTATATTCCAACTAACACTGCGTTACTATTACTTCTCCACATCCTTGCCAACACTTGTCTTTTTGATAATAGCCATTCTGACAATTGTAAGGTGATATCTCATTGTGGTTTTGATTTGCATTTCTTTAATGATTTAGTGATGTTGAGCATATTTTCATGTGCCTGTTGGCCATCAATGTGTCTTCTTTGGAAAAGTGTCTATTCAGATCCTTTGCCCATTTTTTTCCTTTGCCCATTTTTTAATTGGATTGTTTTTTGTTTGTTTTTGTTTTTGTTTGTTTTTTTTGGTTTTGTAATTGAGTTGTGTGAATTCTTTATATATTTTGGATATTAACCCTGTTTTGGATATACAGATATCTTCTCTCCCATTCAGTAGGTTGCTTTTCTGTTTTGTTGAGAGTTTCCTTCACTGTGCAGAAGAGTTTTGGTTTGATGTACGCCCAGTTATTGATTTTTGCTTTTGTTGTCTTTGCCTTTGGAGTAAGATCCAGAATAACATCACTAAGACTGATGTCAAGGAACTGATTAGGCATGTTTTCTTCTAGGATCTTTTTTAAGTGGGCTCTAGGCCAAATATGGGGCTCATACTCACTAGCCTGAGATCAAGAGTCACATACTTTACTGACTGAGTCAGCCAGGTGTCCCTCTTCTAGGATTTATATGATTTTAGCTTTTACATTCAAAACTTTAGTCCATTTTGAGTTGATTTTTGTATATGGTGTTACATAGTTGTCTAGTTTCATTCTTTTCCATAGAGCTTTCCCAGTTTTCTAGCAACGTTTTATGAAGATTGTCTTTTCACCATTATATATTCTTGCTTCCTATGTTGTATTTACTTGACCATATATGTGTAGGTTTATTTATGGGCTCTGTATTCTTTTCCTTTGATCAGTGTGTCTGTTTTGTGTCTGTTTTTATGCTGACATCATATTGTTTTGATTATTATAGCTTTGTAGTAATGTTTGAAATTAGGGAGTATGATGCGTCTGGCTTTGTTCTTCTTTCTCAAGATTGTTTTGGCTATTTGGTGTCTTTTGTTTCTCCCTGCAAATTTTAGAATTATTTGCTATAGTCCATGAAAAATGTCATTGGAATTTTGATAGGAATTGTATTGAATCTGTAGATTGCTTTGGGCAGTATGGACATTTTAATAATATTAATCTTTACAATCCATGAGCATGGGATGGATATCTTTCCATTTATTTGTGTCTTTTCCAATTTCTTCCATCAGTGTCTTATAGTTTTCAACATACAGATCTTTTACCTCCTTTGTTAAATTTATTTTAAGGTATTTTATTCTTTTTGATATGATTGAAAATCAGGTTTTTAAAATTTCTCTTTCTGATAGTTCCTTATTAGTTTATAGAAAAATAAACACAGATTTTTGGATATTCATTTTGTATCCTGTGGCTTTACTGAATTCATTTGTCTCTTCTAACAGTGTTATAGTGGAATCTTCAGGGCTTTTTACAGATAGTATCATGCTATATACAAATACTGACAGTTTTACCTCTTTCTTTTTAATTTTTATGTTTTTTATTTCCTTTTCCTACCTAATTGTTCTTGTTAGGATTTTCAGTACTGTATTTAATAAAAGTAGGGATAGTGGCATCTTTGTTTTGTTCTTGATCTTAGAAGAAAAGCTTTCAGCTTTATTTATTTATTTCAGCTTTTAATTTCATTGAATATGAAATTAGCTGTAGGTTTTTCATATAAGGCTTTTATTATGTTGAGGTACATTCTATAATGACTTTATTGAGAGTTTTTATTATAAATTGATATTGAACTTTGGCAGTTTTTTTTTTATTCTGCGTCTATTGAGATGATCATATGATTTTTAATTTCATTTTGTTAGTATGGTGTATCATGTTGATTGATTTGCAGATGTTGAACCATCCTTGCATCCCTGGAATAAATCCCATTTGATCATGGTGTGCAGTCCTTTTAATGTGCTGTTTAATTCAGTTTGCTAATATTTTGAGTATTTTTGCACCTATATTCATCAGAGAAATTGGCCTGTAATTTTCTTTTTTTGTGGTGTCCTTGTCTGGTTTTGATATCAGGGTAATATGGTCTTTTAAAATCAGTTTGGAAGCTTTTCCTCAATTTTCTGGGAGAGTTAGAGAAGGATACATATTATTTGAATGTTTGGTAGAACAATTTTTGTCTGCAAAGAAAAAGAAGAGTGTGTATTTTATATTACACTCTGGTTTTTCTACCATTCTGCCAAATAGAATATAAGAAATGTTTAAAATGAATTATTTTTGCAATCTATGGTGTAAAAAAATAAAAATAAGTAAATCAATGGCTTTTTTCTTAAAGGTGAGGAAAAGTATGCTAAAATTCTTCATGTGAGTAACATTAAAGCAAATGGTGTAAATCCATAATTCTCTGTTTGTTTTAAGACTCTTTGGAAGTAGAGAGCTACATGGTATGAATGAAATAAGCTTGCATTTTCTTTCCTTTTATAAGATTACAAATTGCTCACATCTCAATTACTAAATCATATTGATTCAAGATATAATACTTTTAATATTGAGGTGATCTATTTGATAATGTTTTTCAAAATTATAAAATTTTCAAACAAATAACATATTTGCAATGAAAAACCATGTGGTGTCCTTGTTCCTTGCAGCCTCATCTTTATTTTGGGATTCAATTTAATTTGGAAGTAAAGTTTTTAAATAATTATTTCATAGATGGTCTTGAATTTTTTGATTAGATATCAATAATTAATTAAAATCTTGAAGAATATTTTGAAGGTAATAATATGATTATTTTATATCACCATATTGAAGATATTATTTATATTTGGTGTCTGTTTTTACAAAAATACCCACTTTGAATCAACTTGTTAATCCATTTTGTGAAATGAATCTTTTATTTCCAGTAAGTTCTAAGATTTTCTCTTTGTTTTTGATATTCTGTACTTTTAACACCATATATTTAGAAATTTATTTCTCTTTATCCAGATAGGACTTTGTATGATACTTGTCTCTACAATTTGATTAGTAATAATGACTTGATGGCTGAAAATGATATGTTGGATTGGCTTACTCATCCTAGAATCCCCCATCCTCATCTCACATATAGAAGATAAAAGTCTTTGAAGCTTCTATATGAAATTGAGGTGTCCATATTTGATATAGTTATGAGAGATTTGTAAGTTAGAGGTAAATTGAAGATCATCTACCTGTTCATTTTATTTTTCTGCTAATAAAGAACATAAAGAAAATATTAGTTAAAGTTACTACTGTATTGCTTGGGGTGTCTGACAGGCTGAGTCAGTAGAGCATGTGACTTTAAAAAAATTTTTTTTTGATGTTTATTTATTATTGAGACAGAGAGAAACAGAGCATGAATGGGGGAGGGTCAGAGAGAGAGGGAGACACAGAATCTGAAGCAGGCTCCAGGCTCTGAGCTAGCTGTCAGCACAAAGCCCAGCGCGGGGCTCAAACCCACGAACTGTGAGATCATGACCTGAGCCAAAGTCAGACGCTTAACCGACTGAGCCACTCAGGTGCCCTTGAGCATGTGACTCTTGATCTAGGGTTGTAAGTTTAAGCTCCAGGCTGGACATAGAGATTGCTTTACAAGTCTTTCTATGCCATTATTCAAGTGCTCTTTTCTAGTGTTCTGAATGTGAAGAGGCAGTTGTGTTTGGACAGTTCTGGTAACTGCAGCTCCTTGATTTTGACTTCCTTATCTCTTGATTTCCACTGTATAGTGTTCTCTTCCCATAACACAGTGCTGCATATGCAATGTCACCAAGTCTACTTAATGTCATCCGATGTGAATTGAGCGTTGGGCAACTTATACAAATGCTGATACTCTCTGCTCTTGCTGTTGCTGTAATAAATTCTTTGTCTTTGACCTAGGAGTCATGTGTCTTCTGCCGCTATTAAAAAAATTGGATGACTAATTTGTTAAGTCGCAAGTACAGTAAAATCTCAAACCTTTTACCTTTCACATTTGGATGTGTCTTCATCTCAATATTGCCAGTATTGATATCAAAAACAGTAATATTGTTACTTGCTTTAAATCTTGATCATTTTAAAAATATATTTTATTTTCTGACTTTCATTCTGTTTTAATATCTTTTACCAATTCTAGAAATTTCTTGTCAAAATTTTATTTTCAATGTTGCATTTGCTTCATCATCCTTACTACTAATCTTTAAGTCTTTTTGTACATACATTGACACTTTTATATTCTAGGTTACTTAAGTTCTTTTAATTATTATTCATCTTTCCAGTTCCTCATATTGCATTTTATAAAATCCTTAGTTTTGTCCTTTAGTTTATTAATTTTATTTCTTTGCATATCTTTTTAAATTAACTGGCCCAAGGAGTTTTACATTTGAATGTCTACATTTTTCTGTAATAGAAATTAAATTTTGGTTCTATTTCACCTCTATTTGTATTTGTTCATATTGTCTCATTCTGTTTATAGCTCTAATCGTTTAATCTATTAATCATTTTATATATACCCATTTTTAAACATTTCCTATTATGTTATAATATTTTTCAGCTTCAGGCATTGGAGGTTTGAACATTTTTGTTATACCTGATTATTCTAAATTATGGTTGATTGCTTCCTTATGTTTTTGTAATTTTGAATTACTTGTATTTTAGAAGGTCTGTGTTACCCTTTGCAACCTAAAGGTAGCTTCCATCTTAAATACTTACATCTTTTGTCCCTGCATAGGCATTCCACTAAAAACACTAATTTTAAATATGCAACATCTGTATCATAGCAGCCATGTCATATACTTTCCTTACCAGCCACAGCAGCATTTGATGATTCTGGTGTCTCAAAACTACTTTCAAATTAATTGATTTACTAGAATGATTCTTAGGATTCAGTTGCATATTATAGTAGTAGCTAAAATTTGTTATATCAAAAGGTACAGAACAAGATCAATATGAAAAAAAAATGCGTTGGGTGGAGGTCACAGGGGTCAGGTAGAGGCTTCCAAGTCATTACCAAGTCTCACGGGACACATTTTTCTCTCTTGTGGTGAACTGTGTTGACCCATGCCACATGTCTCAGTTCAAGGAAGCCTATTTGAAACTCAGGGTGCAAATATTTTTATGGATTACTGGTAACAGAGACATGTTCTACTATACAACCAGAAATGATAAAAGAAGCTCAAGATCCTAACAAGGAAAGCAAGTGCATCATTAATCTTAATGTTTGCATAAAAATCATTCTCACATGTCCTGAAAATCTGGTATGGCATGCCTCATTCTTCTGGGTATATGAAACATAAGTAACATAAAAAGATTTCTCAAAATCATATTTTGAGTGTTTGGCCAAGAGTCAATCTTGGTTTCAAGTGACTAGAGACGTGCAAGGACTGTGAAACCAAATCTGCCACGTTAATCTTTTCTCATGCTAGCTGTGGCTCAGTATGAATACCGAGTATTTCTACTCAGTATAAATACTGTGTAAGTATAAATACACAAAATGCTGCTCAATATTGTTCAACATTTATAAGTATTTTTAGATATCTTTTTTTTTAAATTTTCTCTTCTCTACCTTTCCCTGTATATATTTCTTTGTATGAAGGGCTCTAATTTTTTTTAAAGATTTATTTATTTTTGAGAGAAATCTAGCACAAGCGGGGAAGGGGCAGAGAGAGAAGGGGATGGAAGATCTGCAACGGATTCTGTGGTGACAGCAGAGAGACCATTGTGGAGCTTGAACTCCCAAGCCGTGAGATCATAATCTAATCTGAAGTCAGACACTCAACTGACTGAGCCATCCAGGTGCCCCTGAAGGACTCTAATTTTTGATTATACAGTTGTTTGTACATATCTGTGTGACTCAGTATTTTTCACAGTGGGACTAAAGAGCTTATTTTGCTGAAATTTGCTTACAAAGTATGTACACTGCAAACATTTTAATAATAATCTTTTTATACATTTATTTGTCTGTCTGTCTATATAATCTTCACTTATTAAAGAACTGTAATAAAAATGTCCCGGAAGTCAAAAAATTAAATAAGATACTAAAAAAATATGTATATTCTTCTACAATTTTATCCTTGCATCGCAAATGATTTTAGTTAGAAAATTATATCAAAGATATGAAGTCAAAACTTCTGCTTTAAATCGATTTTATCTGAGTGGTGTCTGGGTGGCTCAGTAGATTGAGTGTCCATCTTTGGCTCAGCTCATAATCTTGAGATTTGAAAGTTCGAGCCCTGTGTCAGGTTCTGTGCTGACAGCTCAGAGCCTGGAGCCTGCTTCAGATTCTGTGTCTCCCTCTCTCTCTGCCCCTCCCCCATTCATGCTCTGTCTCTGTCTCTCTTTCCCAAAAATAAATAAACATTAAAATATTAAATTGATTTCATTTGAATTTTCAATGAAGATATTACTCTCTTTGGAAAACTTTTATGTTATAAGTCAATACCACTTTTTTTTTAATTTAGAGAGAGGAAGCATGTATAGGAGTGGGGGAGAGGACAGAAAGAGAGAGAAGGAGAGAGAGAGAGAATTTCAAACAGGCTCCATGCTTGACACAGGGCTCCATGTGGTGTCACGGCCCTGAGATCATAACCTGAGCCAAAATCAAGAGTCAGACACTTAATGGACAGAGCCACCCAGGCACCCTAGCTCAATACCACTTTAATATTGCCTCTATCTTTCATATCCTTCCCATTTACCTATTTTGTTTATATACATTAATTTTGACCATCCTGAATTTTCACTGATAATTATTTAGTTGTGTTTTGCATATGTTCCATTCCTCAGTTATAACTGGAGTTCCTCTAGTATATGTGTGGCTTTCTCCTTATTGTTTGGATCCCTGTTTGCCCTGGTTTATTGCTTTGTATCAAGTGTGACCTTATTTACTGTGCTGTCCTAAACACTGGGAATACAGAATTGAACAAAACAAATAAAATTTGAGATGTCCATGGAGATTACCCTTGGAGAAAATTATCATGCAACACGTGTCATCTTTTTAGGTAGAAAGAAATTGCCACCTCTTCCAAGAACTTACAGAGTATTCTCTTCTTTTGATATTCCTTATCTATTACAATGCCAACAATTTCTCATGGAAATTACTTCTTGTCCAAAATTTGGATTTTGTTTCAGATTAGGGTGATTTTTCAAGCCAAAACATTAATTAAAAAATGGTACAATCATGCTTTCAATTAGTTCTGATGGTCTGTTTAGCTCTGAGATGGGGACCATGAGATCGTTTTCTGCTTGGAATGCTTTCCTTGTTCTAACACAATGCATTTTTATTCAGTTTTTAAGACACAAATCCAATATCATTTTTTAAAGTTTATTTCTTTATCTTGGGAGAGACAAAGACAGTGAGAATAGCAGAGGGGCAAAGAGAGAGGGGAAGAGAGAGAATCCCAAGCAGGTTCCGTGCTGCCAGCACAGAGCCTGACACAGGACTTGATCCAACAAACCTCAAGATTATGACCTAAGGTGAAATGAAGAGTCAACCAACTGAGCCACCCAGGTGCCCCTGCAGTGTCAAATTTAAATGCACCCTACTGATTCTCTCTACCATGCAGAGGGAAGATGCTATACTCTAACGTGCTATTGCTATACCAAATGGTTACCTTAAAAATCCATCTAACATAAGGGTGCCTGGACTCAGTGGGTTAGGCATCCAACTCTTGATTTTAGTTCAACTCATGATCTCATGGCTCATGAGTGCAAGCCCTGTTTAGGAGTCCTTGCTGACAGCATGGAGACTGCTTGGGATTCTCAATCTCTCCCTCCCTCTCTCTCTCTCTCTGCCACTTCCCTGCTCATGCACGTGCTCTCTCTCTCAAAATAAATAAATAAATTTTAAAGGTTCATCTAACATATTCTATTGAATTAATTAATCAATTAATGTTTTTACTCTTTTGGATAGGTTGGGAATTCGTACAATGATTTACCCATTTTTATTTCCCTGAAGCACAAAGCTTACTGTTGGGCACATTTTTGCTAATATAATAACATACTGTTGTATTAAAAATTAATGAATGAGTGAGTGTCATACAAGATGGTACAAGTACAAAGACTTTCTAAACAGAGGTACCTGGCTGGCTCAGTCAGAAGAGCATTCGACTCTTGATCTCAGGGTCATGAATTGGAGCCCCACAGTGGGTAGAGAGATTACTTAAATAAATTTAAAAAACTTAAAAAAAGTAAAACAAAGACTTCCTAAGCAGTTTTTTTACTTTTTTGGCTTGAATGATTTTATAACTTGTTTGATATGTTTCATTTCTGTTTTACTAAAAAATGTTTGTTTCATCAATCTATAATATTATTCTGTAATGAATTCTGTAATGAAAATGCATTCTGTATTGAAAAATCATAGTTTTTTTTTAAATAGATCTGAGTATCTTGCCAAATGTTGAAATTGTATAATCCTTCTACCAAAAACAACATGTATCTTATTACCAGGGACTAGAATTGAATAAATATGTCCTCAATAGACTATAGTAAAGGTTGATTCTCTTTGTATAAGATATCAAAGATAGGATGGGAGGTAAGAAGTGAAGGACCCAGGCTAGGACATTTTTATTTTTTAACTTCATCATTTAAGTGAGATATATGTTAGCTGTGATACACAGCTGTTCTTTAAAAACCAGCATTTTAAATGCTTTATATCTGTTACTTGGTAACGTGTATTATTAGTATTATTGTTATTATTATTTAATAAAGCTTTTGTAAAATTTCCTCTTCTTTTCAGCTCTTCAAGGAAGAAGAATGGGATGGTTTTTATCCATGCTTGATTCTCTGAGTACTGCTGGTGTAGTGTTGACATGCAATAAGGGATCCCCATTGAGACATTCAGCAATTGATGGTCAAGGTCATATGGACCAGCAGCCCCTTTCTATCAGGAGAGTCACCTTCCAGGGTGAGTGTGAAGTTTCTAGTGTTTTCTCAATTCAAGAATGTGAAAGCTCTTTAACTTCTGGTTTATAATCACACCCAGACTCAGACCTTTTTAAAAATTGAGTGTCTGTCTATAATGTACAAGGGTATACTTAACAAGAGATACCAGTACTTCAGGAAAAGTCAGAGGAGGTGATTTGCTCACCAAGAATTGAACACACATCAGTGAGTAGACTAAGAGCCAGAACTGACAAGTTTTGTTTATTGTCATAAATGATTACTAACAGTTTGGGTGAGTAGAACTCAGTATGACAAGCAATAAGGGCTAAATGCAGAAATATTACTAAAATATTATTGTAGGATAATCTGTCTTTTCTAAATGATAGCAATATATCTAGCTGACATTTTCAAAATAATGTTGAACATGGCCCAGAAATTAGAGAAAATAGTATGCTTGAGTCCATGATGATTCTGTCCTTGAAGATCTGTTTTTTGTTTTTGTTTTTTTTACTGTGTATCAGTTAAAGATTGTATTTCACAGGAAAGACTTGATTACAGTAGCTCAAGCAAAAAGGATTTGTTTACCTCATGCAAAAATAAATCTACTGGTGATACTTCTTCCTCAATGATGACAGGAAATGGTCTCCTTCTATCTTTTGCTACATTTTCCTTACTGATGCTACTATATTCCCAGTTATCACCAGCATTCTAGAAAAGGAAGAAGGAAAATCCATCAAGCTAGTGCCAGTTGACCTCTCTTTTCATTTCACAGTTCAGCAGTGAGTCAGAGGAACACTTTTTGGCTCAAAGAGATTTAAAATAAATGTAGGGCTTTAAAAAAAGATTTCTGGCCTCTCTTTTGGAGGCAGGGTAAAAAGCCATTTTCTGTTGAGTGAGGCAACCTCCAGTATCTGTCATACTTTCTTCTGAAATGTCACTATATTTTTATCATCTTAAACCTATAGTTGGTTGACTTTTCTTAATCTATATTTACTGAATTCTCTGCATTAAATTCATATAAATGCTTTGTAGTTGCAAAGTTAATGCAATATCACTAAAATTTCCAATTAAATACCATTGAGTTAAACAAAAACAAAAACAAAAAAGTGATCATTGAGATAAATGATAAGATGGTGTATTTCAGAAAAAATAATTATGAATGACAGGCTTTATGATGGTTGAGAAAGTTATTTATGGCCTCTCTAATTTGCCATGTGGTGGGAAGGAGGGAGGGAAGCAGCATTGATGACGGGAAGGAAGATATAAAGAATATTTTATTTATTGTTTCCTCACTGTAATATTGGCCCCTTTTTTTAAAAAACATTTTAATGTTTTATTTATTTCTGAGAGAGAGAAAGACAGTGTGAGCAGGGGAGGGTCAGAGAAAGGGAAACACAGAATCAGAAGCAGGCTCCAGGCTCTGAGCTAGCTGTCAGCACAGAGCCCGATGTGGGGCTCGAACCCATGAACCGTGAGATCGTGACCCGAGCCAAAGTCGGATGCTTAACCGACTGAGCCACCCAGGTGCCCCATTGGCCCCTTTTAATGCAGATTCAGTCTTTTGCTGAGTATGACCTATGACAGCCATTTATTCTTCACCTTCACTAAACTCTTCTTTTTCTGCATCTATTCATAGAGTGCAAGGGTATTGAATGTGACTGAGGATAGAGGGAAATAGACAATGCCAATTCTGTAATGTTATGTACCGTAGTTATTTGTGAAAAAGCATATAGGAGGTGAGGTCAATATGATCAGAATGAGCAACAAAAGCTGGTGATTATTATTTTTATTTTTTACTGTACTAGTAAACAAAACAAAATAAATAATAAAATCATCTTTAGGCACTACCATGCCCAGAGAACCTGGCAGCACAATGATCCTATACTTTGTTTCAGAGGACTTGACTTAGATAAATGCCTTCCAGGACCTGAACATTTCCTAGGGAGTGTTCACATCGCACTCTAGAATAGTGCCACTAAAAAGTGGGATATATGTGTGGCTAAGAACCATGCATATACTGATTTTATGCTAGACACTGATCTGGAAATACAGCTTTTCCAATGAAGTTCTATAAAAGATCTGTATGGCATATACAAGTCGTAGTACTAATCTAGAACTAAAAATTCTAAATACATTAATGGCTAGGCAGTAAATTCCTCCTTTTATCAAGTGAGCAGTCAAAAGTTGCTTCTTAAAAAAATGTTATGATAAATAAAGAAGTAAAGTTTTAAGTTTTAAGTCTCTATGGTAGAAGAGCTGGAAAGAGATATTAAATTACTTGTTTCTCATCTACAAATGTCACATAGTAGAGAAATTAAATGGCTTGTTTCTCATCTGTAAGGTTCATATAACATATATCCTTTCTCCATTTCCAGTAACATTAAGAGAGTCTCATTCCATTTGGTGAGGGGATTATTTAGAGTTATTTGTTTTTTTAAAGTCATAAGTTGGTCATAAATTAATAGCCAAGGGGTCATATGTGGCCCATACACTTATTTGTTTTACATAATGTAAAAATGTGAGTCCTTTGATTTTAAAATACATCAAATAAAACTGCACATTTCTGATTTTTCTTTCAGAATCAGTAGTTTTGGCTGTACTGGTTTCACAATTTCTACATAGCAACATTATATGTATCTGAGGAGCCCCACTCTCTTTGATTTACTGTTTTTATGGTATTTTTTCCACATCCTTTCACTTTCAACCTATTTGAAGCTTTGAGGGTAAAGTGTGTCTCTTATACACAGCATACAATTTGGATAATAATAATCTGGTTTATAAGTTTTAAATAATGTTTTATTAATAATCTGTTTTAAATTATCTGTTCTATAGGTTTCTCACATTTTACCACATTTATATTCAATATAATTTCTAATAAGGTATAATTAATGTTTGAAATTTTGATATAATTTTCTATTATATCTTATGTCATCTTTGTGCCACATCCAGACTTGGTGAAGAGAACTATTCATTATCTAGATTTTCTTGACTTTGAGCTACATGCATTAACTGATGGAGTGTTGGGGTTACCGTTGTTTACATATTTCAGTTTAATTTAAACAGACCGAGAGATTAAAGAAAACAATTATAAGAATTATAAGAAAATGTAATATGGTATATGTGGTTCTTGGTTATTTTTTTAGGTCATTCAAGGTTGAATATATATGAAGTAAAATAAATTTAGAATCAAATTATAGCATTAAGAGTTTTATTTTCAAATTTCTGCCCATGCTTATCGCATCTTCTGTTTTATGAAGTAGAAAGAGTTTCAATTTTGGTCTATTTCTGTATATGGGATAATAATCAGTGGAAGCATAAACCAATCAATTTTTAGAGGAATATTTTTTCTTCCCCACATTCATTATGATGAATTATAAAGGAGGAAAGAAAAGTGCAACTTTAGTTCAGCTTTCTCATGGTTGAATATTTTTTAATCAACATAGCCACAGGGTGTCTAATTTTCCCCTTTTGATATGATTCCTTTCTGTATTCAATAACAACTGCACTTGACAATGGTTATGATAATAGAGGTTACTTTTATTGAATTTGTACTCTGATCCAGGCTCTAAGCTATGAGTGTCACATTCTCATATGCTTATATGGCTCCTTTTCAAAATCACTGTTTCGCTGTCTCTGTTTCTTTCTTTCTCTAGCTCATTGTCTCTCTTTCTAAACTTAGCTCTTTACTCAAACTTAACAGCTGCTGGTTTATAGATGTTTTTCAGTCATTAATAATAAAATATGTTTGCAAAACAATAACAAAAAGTTGACACTCACAAAATATTGTGTCCTGGTATTTGAGATTTATTCAGTACAAGCAAACTCAACTGTATTCTGTCATAATGGATATATTAGTCTTTTCCGTGTGTGTGTGTGTGTGTGTGTGTGTGTGTGTGTGTGTGTATGTGAATAAAAGGATCTATTTTAAGAAATTGGCTCATGCTGTTTTGAAGGCTGCCAAGTTCAATCTGCAGGGTGGGGTGGCAGGCTGTAGACCAGGCCAGAGCTGATGCTGTAGTTCAAATCCAAACGCAGGCTGAAGACACAGAGAAGACTGATGTTGGTAAAAATTGTTTAACCCAACAATGCTTGAAATTCCTATACACTGAAACTGTCCCTTTTACAGTGAGCCTGTCTTGCATTAAAGACTCTTTCTCTAATTATCAAAATGCTGCCTTGTCTATCCCCCATACCTACAGAACCAGCTGTGGCTAAGTGCTGAGGTTTGTTGGACACAAAGGTCCACACAATCTGTTCACCCGACCCTTGCAGCTTGCATTGCTCAGACCTGCACCTGTCATAAACATTCACCAGTCTGCACGCACCTGCTGTGACAGCTGCATCAAGAGGCGGGTTCTTACCATGGAGTATTTTGGTCCCCAAATAGGGATCCACTTGCCAGTTTCTCAAGGTTTCCTTGCCAAGGCCCCATGTGTTAGAGTGTGAAGGTAATGATTTTGCTTACACTCCTATAATCCACATTTTGAAACAAGTAGGAAGTCAATTTAGAATGAGATAGAGAGGTAAAAATATACATGATGTGTTGTTTCCCATTGTAGTATGTCATTATAGGAGACTGCAGCTTGTACCTGAGACCAAAATGATCTTTTTAATATTTCTTTCACTATCACTCTAGACCTTTGGACCCATTGAGTGCGATGATCAGTTTCCCAGCCTGCTTTACAGAAGATCACATACTTCCTTGGATAGGGTTATTGAAGGTGTGGAGCAAAAGTCAGTTTTACATTTTACTGTTAGCGTAAATTGCTAAAACCATTTTGAAAAATTATTTATCATTATCTTATAAAGTTAAATGTCCACACTCCCTGTACAATGTGAGGATATTCATAACAAAATTGTATAAAACATACATGTACACACAAACACATAAATACTTATAATGCCCATATATACTCCTACTATAATATATATGAGTATATAAAACATACATATATAATGATTCATAATAGCTCTATGTGAGTATATAATAGTCATATATTCCTCATTATAAATATACATAAATTATGTATTATATATATATAATTATTGACATGTGGAGAAGGTTGAAGATACTCCTTAAATTATAGGTTACTTATTTTTTAAAAAAAATTAATGTTTTTTATTTATTTCTGAGAGAGATAGAGAGACAGCATGAGCAGGGGAGGTCAGAGAGAAAGGGAGACACAGAATCTGAAACAGGCTTCCGGCTCTGAGCTAGCTGTCAGTACAGAGCCCGACGTGGGGCTCAAACCCACAAACTGTGGTATCATGACCTGAGCTGAAGTCAGACACTTAACTGACTGAGCCACCCAGGCACCTCTATTTTTTTATTTTTTAAATGTTTTTTTATTTAATTATAGGTTACATATAATATACACTGCTTTATTAAATAATTATGGATAAAAGTATAAAAGTTTTCAGATGTACAAGATTGTTTTGTACTGGTAAACATGGTTTGTGTTACACTTATGTTCATCGACTGCATCTTTACAGTGTTTTATGTGTACTGAAGATTTGCCTAATCTAGATTGGGATCAACATGTTTTACTTTCTTTTCTAAAAAAGTTTTTTATGTTTATTTATTTTTGGGAGAGAGAAAGACAGAGTGTGAGCGAGCAAAGGGTAGAGAGAGAGGGAGACACAGAATCCAAAGCAGGCTCCAGGATCTGAGCTGTTAGCACAGAGCCCAATGCTAGGCTTGAACTCATGAACTGCAAGATCATGACCGGAGCTGATGTCAGATGGTGAACCAACTGAGTCACCCAGGTGCCCCAACATGGTTTACTTTCAGGGTTTACTGTGGACCCAAGTTCTAAATGTTACTTAATGACTTATCTGTGCCCCACGTGTTTGAGGGCTGCAAAAACAATTAGAGATATAGATACTGCTTTGAAGAAGCTTCATGCTAAATAGAGGGAAAAAGAAATGAAAACAAATGCAATAAAATCTTTTATAGATGCTGTGGTATAATCTGTATAACGATATGCTAAGGGTAGAAAAGACAATAGGAACACTGTGTTTGAGAATATTGTTTCAGGGGTGACATTTAAAATACAGTATAACTTAAATAAAGTTACAAACTAGAAGATGATTTTCCTGGATAGATTAATGAGGACAAATATTTTCCAGGAAGGAAACTAGAGGAACCAAAGACTCTGGGAAATTTAAATAATCTAAAGCCCTTTGAAGACCATGCTTCCGGAAAGACAAAAGTTGTTGTTGTTATTGCTGTTGTTTTTAATTCACAGATATCTTATAGAAGGAACCACCAGAGATACAGCCAAGTAATTCACATTTCTTTACTATCAGAAGAGAAAACAGCATGAGGCAGAAAGTTGACTTTATCTGGACTATACATATTAAAAAGATTTAAAGTGTTCAATCTTAAGTATTAGCAACAAATGGATATTTATCCATTCACTTTTTCCTAGAAATGTACAAATATTGAGAAATTTCATTTTAGCTGAGAGAAAAATCTCATAATGGTGTATTCTTTTATATGATTTTTTTAAGTGTTTTTTATTTTGTTTTCTTTAAGATTTTTACTTTTAAGTAATCTCTACACCCAATGTGGGCCTCGAACTCACAAAGTCAAGGTCAATGGTTGCAATGCTGTACCCACTGAGCCAGCCAGGTGCCTCCAGAGGGCTATTTTAATCTTCAAAGCCATAGTGAATTTTATGCATTAGTGTCATCCATTTGTTGGAATGTTTTTTTTTTTTCTTGGTATTAGTCTAAAATTGATGTACAACTTCGCACTCCATAATGAAACCTAGTTTTTAGCATACCTAGTCAGCCCCAAAAGCTAACATGTCATTTTCATGGGAAGAAAATAATATGTAAAATATTAATGCTTTATTAATATTTTCCTCTTAATAGTTTCAGAGTAAAATAGTAAGCAATTTATAATTTTAATGGAGGTGTGAAAAAATATACAATTTTATATACAATAATACACAAAAAGCATAATACAGAAAATAAAAACATAATCTTTTAGGGGCATCTGGGTGGCTCAGTCAATTAAGCATCTGACTCTTAATTTAGACTCAGGTCGTGATCTCTCAGTTTGTGGGTTCTAGTCCCACATCCCATGATTGGGATTCTCTGTCTCCTTCTCTCTCTGTCCCTTCCCAGCTCTCTCTCACATTATTTCTCTCCCAAAATAAGTAAGTAAGTAATTAAATAAATAAATAAAAACAAATATATATATGTAATGTTTGAGCAAAAAATTATAGTGAGTCTCATAAAGCACATATGCTTTACTCTTCAGTGTTTCTTTTTTATTTAGCAGCTAGTATGATATTTATAAAGCCGAGTGAAGAAGTTTGATTTTCTGGCTCCCATTTGTATCACATGCTGCCTTTCCGGATAAAAGTTAGCAACTGAGTAGGAGGGTTGGGTTTGTGAGACATATCAGTAGTGAGACATGAACAGTCTTAAGAAGAAATATTTACCTTCACATCTAATCGAGTTGTAGTAAAGAAAACCACAAATGTTGCATCAACTATAGCAATCCTAAGCACAAGAGTACTTGAATTGTGTTAAATATTTTGTGTTTACTAAAGCAGTGCATTAAGAAGGCACTCTTATTCTTCAATTAATTTTTCAGATTGCAAGTAGAATAATTTCTTCAAAGATGAGGATTGATTATGCTACTTTACTGCTGCAAATTTTTCAATAACTTCCCATTGCTCCCAGGAGTTAATCTCTCACATTCAGAAACTTTTGCTTTTATTGCTAGACCACTTTGCATCTAATTCCATGTAGGAAATTATACCACTCTCACTTTCTCAAGAACCTTTCTAGACAAGGTAATTTCTCCCTATCCAATAGTCTCCAAGTCTCCAAGTATATTCCCCTTTTGAAATATTAATTAATTCACAGATACTTGTTCAATGGCTCTCTTCTCACTGAGACTGTAAACTCCACGAAGTCAGGTGCAATGATTGTTTTAATCCAATTGCTATTTAATATAATATTATTGGTACCTAAATGATGAGATCAATAATTTTTACACCTTTGACTTAAAATATCATCAAAATAAAAAATAAACAAACCTCACAGGTCTTTAGCAATATACTAGGAAACACAAATGGGTGCTATAAACACTATGATGAAACTTCTAAAGAAAACAAAACAACACAATTTTGTTTGAGTTATTGACATTTAAATTGTTAGTAAACTCTTAGAACAGTTTTCATTAGGGGCACCTGGGTGGCTCAGTCAGTTAAGCATCTGACTTCACCTCAGGTCATGATCTCACGGTTTGTGGGTTCGAGCCCCATGTCAGACTCTGTGCTGACAGCTAGCTCAGAGCCTGGAGCCTGTTTCAGATTCTGTAAAGTTAAATCTTAACTAAGCTGTAAAAAGCTGCAGTTAATGTGAAAATAAGACACAAAAGTAGCTTTAACGTCTCCCTCTCATGCTGTCTCTCTCTCTCTCTCTCTCTCTCTCTCTCTCTCTCAGAAATAAATAAAACATTAAAAAAAGAAATAACAGTTTTCATTAACTAGCAGGCTAATGCAGCTGTTTTGAAACAGTAAATGGACTAATGCTCAGAAGCAGCATGATGACTGTCCACACCTTAAAAAAATCATTCACAGATATTTCATATCTTACCCAGTGTTCACTAGCTTCTTCAGCACTGTAAAACCAGACTAGATAGGAAATGACTTTAAAACCTTTTCTTTATGCTATATGAAAGCTGTGTTTCACGGCACCTGTATTAATTTCCTGTTACTGCTGTAACAAATTAGAAACCAAGTTAGTGGTTTAAAACAGAATGAAACTATTTTAGTTCTGGAACTCAGAAGTCTAAAATAGGTAGACAGTACCTTCTGGAAGCCTGATATAATGCATTTCTTGACTTTCTTCAGTGTTTAGAGACTACCTGCATTCCTTGAATTGTGTTTACATGTTACTTCAAACTCTGCTTTTGTGGTAACATTTATTTATCTCTCACTCTCCTGCCTCCCTCTGTCCATTATAAGGAACCTTTTGATTGTATTGGACTTTCTTGGACAATTCAAAATAATCTCCCCGATTTAAGGTCATTAATTTAATGACATCAAATAAGTTCCCTTGCCATGTTAAGGTAACATATTTATAGGTTCTGTGGGTTAAGGTGTGGGTATCTTTGTGAGGACACTATTCAGCCCATCTCATCAGGATACTGTGTATCTCAGTCATAAGCATCTCCGTGGATTTGAAGAATAATGTAGGGGAGGACAAATTTGTCTGCTCATTTTACGTCTTCATAACAAAAGGCATGAGAAAAGTATACAAATTTAAGTTTTACATGACAGAGGAGCCCTCCAAAGGAATAACCCAAAGAAGTGGCAAAACCTGGAGTAACTGGAAATATGGTGAGGATAAGGGAAGATAAACACTGTTTTAACAAGATCTTTTTGAGAAGAATTCTCTTGGTCTCAACTTCTCATCCTTGATAAAAACGTTACTTTCTATCTGGTATAGAGAGGACACCTTTCACGTGGAATTTTATCTGTCTTTGGGAACAAAGGGCAGATAATGCTTCTTACATTTACTGCTTTTCAAGTGTCTCTAGATCAAAATGACCCTTTGTTGAAGTGGCATACTTTGGGGTGCCATGCTCTGCCATCACTTGTATACAACTCTTAGAAAGCAACTGTGCAGGAAATAGAAAATAGTACAGAAGATGGTCTATATTCACATAAACACATATTACAATCTAGGCAAGACTGCAAACCGGACATAGCTGTGTACCAGGGGTTGTAGTCATATAAGTATAGTATCAGTTCAGAATATCGGAACCCTAAATTGGCTAAATTGTAGCAATAGTAGGTTTTCCATTTCAGATTAGCAGAACTGCAATAATAGTGCAACTACCAAATGCCATAATAGTGTTCCTTAATACTGGTAAGGACTTTCTCTTAGCATGATATACCTAAGTGTGTGTGTGTGTGTGTGTGTGTGTGTGTGTTTGTGTGTGTACATGTATATGTATATATAAGCATATATACATAAATACATAAATATGTATGTATTTCTAGACAATATTTTTGAGCATTCCCTGTAGTTAAAATAAAGTAGTTTTTTCATGAAAAAGATGAAATGAGCAGTAAATTTTAAGGAGATAATTGATTACATATAATGGCAAATGGTAAAATCTTCAAGAAAACGAACTAAAAGGAATGACAGTGCAGTAACAGTGAGCATTCTCATTTGAATTATAAAGAACAGATTTGACAATGTGGAAAATTACTTCAGAGATATAAGGAACAACCTAAAGCATTCTTCTAAAGTTTCAAGACAAAATGACAAGGAGATTAAAATTGTGATGGAGATGATGATACATCTAGAGATAAGAAAATATAGATTCAACTGATGAGTAATTCTTATTCCTGAACATGTATGTGTGTGTGTGTGTGTGTGTATGTGTGTGTGTGTATGTGTGTATGTGTGTTTGTGAGAGAGCAGTATAGGTAAGGGTAAAAAAAATGATAGAAAAACATCATCTAAAGGTATAAATGGAGAATTTTCTTGGTGCAAACTATAATGTGACTATGCATATATAATAAACACTTTTCCAGAATAAACTGTTGTTTTACATCTTGCTTAATGTATATAAACAAATATATATTACTGTGTATTAAAAATACTTTATAACATGTATTAAATTATCAATTAAATACTATATGGTTTGTACCGTGCACTTTATATTATTCATTCAGTTCTTATGATATATGTATATATGTAACTATCTTTCTTTAAAATATTAGAAAACTAAAAATTGAAACATACAATGAAATTAAACATAGAGCTCTTTCAAACTTGAAGACCTTACTCTTGAGCAAGGCAATCCATCACTAAGATAGCTTAACAAAAAAGTAGCTTTCTAGGGCATCTGGGTAGCTCAGTCGGTTGCGCGTCTGATTTTGGCTCAGGTCATGATCTCATGGTTCCTGAGTTCGAGCCCTGCTTCAGGCTCGGTGCTGACAGCTAGCTCAGAGCCTGGGACCTGTTTTGGATTCTGTGTCTCCCTCTCTCTCTGACCCTCCCCTGCTCACGCTTGCTCTCTCTCTCTCTCTCTCAGAAATAAATAAAACATTAAAAAAATATAGCTATCTATAAAACCACCAATGCATACTCTTCATTACTCTTCTGTTTTGTAGCATCAATGTCATTGTGCATTAGTATTATAGAACTGAGTTTTAAAAGAAAAAAAATTATGCCATAAGAAAACATTTTTAATCCAAATAAATTGACCTTTATGAATGATGACAGACAACATAGAACCCTTCTGTCATGTGATTTACTATCTATGTTATATTTTTGAGAAAAAATGTAATGCTTGATGTATTTAATTTTACTGAGAGGTTAATACAAAAATAACTAAGGGAAAATATTGAGAAGACATTAGGAAGAGACTAGAGAATTTACATTAATTACCCCTTACCTGCAGTTCACTTTGCACAATTTCAGTTTCCTGTGGTTACCTATAATCTGGAAAGGTCAGAAGGTAAATTGTAGCCTAACCTACATCATAATACCTATGTTATTCACCTCATTTTATTTTCTCATGTGGGCTTTTTATCATAGCACATCATCACAAGAATAAGAGGGATAAATATCGTATAATAAGATATTTTTAAAAAGAGATCACATTCACATGACTTCTATTACCATATACTGTTATAGGTGTTATATTTTGTTATTATTTATTATTATTAATCTCTTACTGTGCCTAAAATATAAACTAACCTTTACTATAAGTATGTATGTAAAAGCTACCATAGGAAAAAAAAAGCATAGTATATATAGGGTTCAATGCTATACATTGTTTTAAATGTACACTAGGGGTCGTAGAAGGTATCCCACATGGTTAAGGGGGGAATTTCACTACTTAACTGGACTATGTTTGATTGGAAGTATCTATACCCAGAGGCAAAGCTTGATCACACTCTTGTCTTAGTTCTCCAAAAATATACCAGAATTTTTCCTTTTAATATTAGTGTCCTTTCTCTATAATGACAACTTAAAAATCTAACCAAACAACCATCCACAGAGACAAATAAATCTCTCTCTCCAGCCTCAGTCACCTGAGTCTCTTCATTGCTGGGCTCTTTCTAGTATAAACAAACAAACAACTAAATTATTTATTGGATTGAAACACTACCCAAATAAGTCTTCACAAAGTACCTAAATTGTTCTCCCCAAAAATAGGTTCACTTAGAATTGCAAAATTAATGTTTAACTTGTCCAGCATATTTTATAACTAACATTGGATAACTTAAATCATGTGTCCTCCACTTCACTGGAAACAATAACATATTCAGTCAATGCAGATTTCCTCTATTAAAAGTTATTTTTTGCCATAGTCGAATTGCTCCTGTAAAATTAATAAATATAGAAGATGTAACAAATGAGTAAATATATTATACATAATGGGTTCCAGGTTTTTCATTGTTGGAGAAACAAGTTATAAATAAGGAGTGCAGGGGACTGGGATAGGTGGGTGGGCAGAGAGTGTAGAATGAGCTCTCACGCTGGATTAGAGTCAGATATCAGTATGACCGCATGCTTTAATGTACTGTTGCTGTTTTAGTATACATTAGATATAGAAATATAGATGTGCATACATGGGTTAGCATACATACCTGTGTTTCTTAGCTCTACCAACTGAAAGGGCTTAGATTCAGTGACACCCCAGTAATAATGAGCACATCAGGCATCAAGATCTTGATTTCTAATACCACTCTGCAAAAAAGTGAACCCAGATTCCTTGGAGAAGTGGATGATTCCTGCCAAGGAATAGAGAATGCAAGATAAGCCCAGAGCAGTGACAGAAAAGAAGTGCTTTAAAATAATTGAAAGTTGGGTTATATTGAAGAGACACAGGAGCAAATTAAAAGGCCCCAAAAGCCATAGCTGAAACAATTTGACCCACAAAGTAAATAATAATAGTACTGGATTATAATCAACTAATACAATGTGTATGAATCCATACTGATATAAAAATAATTCAATAAAACTATATGTGAAAGAAAGGAGATCTGTTTTGTGCAGAAGGATTCAAAATTATGAATATATAAAGAATTGATAAAATAAAAAGCCGCCATTAGATCATCATGAGAGTAACATTTGCAATAGACGTGATCCTCTGATGGGTGCTAAAACTAGTGGGCAAATATAAGGAGCAACAGGGTATTTGCAGTTTCAAAATATCACCTTCAATCCAAGTCTTTATTAGTCATAAGTGGAAAAACAGTAATTTTACAGTGGAGAAACCTGACCGCACACACACAAGAAAACCTTCACTAATATTAGGAATGATTAAAGAATAACTGTACATTAAGATAAATCTAGTTTATCTTTAACTTTTCTAAAACAATGATTTTCTATTTAATGGAAATCTGAATGATGTTTTTATCCTCAGTTTTTCTTGAATATACTTTTTGTACATAAACAGATTATGGAAATACCTGTTCAGTCAGAAAAATAACATATATATATATTTATATATGGAATGATCATATTCAATAGATTCATTTTTATGTAAAATGTTTATCACATAAACACTGGAGAAGGACACTAAGAAATGAATAGTAGATAAGAAAATGAAGATTATTGGAGCTATTATAAAATGAAAAAGGAAAATATATTAATTCCAAAGTATATCTAGGATAGTGATGTACATGTATGCATGTGTATTTATGGGTGTTTACATTTGAAAATTTATTGTATTTTTCTCCCCTGAGAAGATTTATTTTACGTTGAGAGATACAGAAAATGAAAGGACTAGGGTATAACAGACTGAACTGTTTTTTAGAAGTGTTGAGATAAGTTAGTATCTATGGTACATGTGAAAATGGCTGCTTTAGCAAAAAAAGCATATTCTTCCTGACATAGAGGGTAAGGAAGAGACAATAAAGGAATATAGAATGTGGACATTGAAGGAAGTGGTAGTAAAAAAACACAGAGGATATGCACTATTGGAAAACTCTAGGTTAAGTCATATGCACATTACAGAGTGGTGGTCAGAAGATTGAAGACTAGGGAAAATATTTTATGAAATATGGCCTTTAAATATGTTAAATACCTAGGTTGGAAAAAAGTTTAAGTTCTGAATGGGAAAGCTTTAGTTATTGGTTCTCTGTACTACTTCCTCAGTCTGAATACATCATGTATAAATACCATCAGTCCCAAGGCAGAAATGCCTATTTTTGCGCTCACGTATTTATGGAATTTTCTTGTAGAATTCTTGACACATAGTGGGAACTCAACATATGAGTTTGCATGAAAAACTGACTGAATAACACACTGTGTATTAAGGTATTTCTGCACAGTGAATAGTAAAAGTTTCAGTTAGAAAAATTCTAGTGTCTTAAAATCTTACTGCTTTGGTAATGGTGCCTGAAACTTGTCAAAACTGACTAATAAAATCCAGAAAGGATGACTTTTTATTTTTCTTGTGATAATGACAAGGTATTTTCTTGTCCAATTATCTGTTCTTATTTCCCCCATGACTATGGATTTATTTTCTTGATCTCTTCACATTCTTCCAGTTTATTAATTTCTTTGCTCACTGTTATATTAACATGTATATTTATCATGTTATCTTATAATTTATTATTTAAAGATTATATTTATCCTATTTTGCTAACTTCTGTTTTCACTAAGATAACATAGCATTTTTAATTCTTTGAATTTTAAGCTTATATAACTAATATGTAAAATTGTAAAATGATAAAAAGCCTCTAGATAATCAACATTGTAGGGTTCCTGGGTGACTTAGTTAAGCTTCTGACTTTGGCTCACATTGAACTCATGGTTCAAGAGTTTGAGCCCTACATCGGGCTCTGTGCTGACTGCTCAGAGCCTGGAGCCTGCTTTGGATTCTGTGTCTCCCATTCTTCTGTCCCTCCCCTACTCACGTTCTATTTCTCTCTCTGTAAAAAATAAACATAAAAAAATTAAAAAAATCAACATTGCAATACTTTTCCTGAATATATTTCCAGAATATAAATTCAGGTATCTATATTTATACTTACTCTTAGTGAAGCTTAGTTGTCTATATACTAATTTTTATGGCAGGACAGTTATCTTAAGAATATTTGTTGAATAACAAATATTTTCTTCACTGACACACCACTTTTATCATTTTAGGTAAATTTATGAATATTACTTATTTCCATTCAGAGGCTTCTTCCTCAAAGCTTTTTTTCCAAAAATAATTACAGCTTTATAAGAATTTCAGTAACTGTAGAGTTAAACTTTTCTTAAAGTAGAAGTTAATATAATTTTAGTGAAATTTAACAATACTCATAATATCTAATGACATCTTAATGGTATGCCATTAAAGACACAGTTTAATCTAGAGAGAACATTTTTTTCCCACAGTGACTCATCCTTTCTTACAATTATTTTTTTAGTACTGTTTAATGTTTTGAAGTAGTTTTCAATTATTCCTCAGATGGGTACAATACTCTTCTATTTTTCCTCTTACATATGCTATTTCCCCTATGTGTCATGAAATATTTTCTTTCTGACATTTTCTGTTTTTAACTAGGATATGGGAAATTAATATATTTTATCTCATAATTTTGTAGTTGGTTATTTTATATGGTAACCTTATTGTTTGATTGAGTTTTCAAATAATTTTCTGTAATTTTCCAGGTGTAAAATTTTATTAACTATAAGTTTTTGCATTCATTTCTGTAAAGAATTTCAAATGATAGTTGTCTAGCTATGTTTCTTAAAGTAAATATTTCATAAAGTACCAGAAAAAATTTTAAGTTGACTAATATGTTACTTTTGGCCAGAATAAAAACTTCAATGATGATTTTCAACAGTCTATGAATAGAGTATAGATGATTAAAGAATTTTAATTTTTCAAAGAGAAAGCATTTACATTATATTTTTAAAATTGTTTTAATATTAATTATTATTATTATTTTTATTTATTTACTTTTGAGAGACAGAGTGAAACAGAATGGAGCGAGGGAGAGGCAGAGAGAAGAGGAGATACAGAACAGGAGGCAGGCTCCAGGCTCTGAGCTGTCAGCACAGAGCCCAATGCGGGGCTCCAACCCATGAACCGTAAGATCATGACCTGAGCCAAAGTCGGATGTTTCACCGACTGAGCCACCCAGGCGCTCTGAATATTTATTTATTTTTGAGAGAGAGGGAGACAGAGCGTGAGCAGGGGAAGGACAGAAAAAGAGGGAGACACAGAACCGGAAGCAGGCTCCAGGCTCTGAGCTGTCTGCAGACTTCGACATTGGGCTGGAACCCACAGACCGTGAGATCATGGCCTGAGGTGAATTTAACCAACACTTAACCAACTGAACCACCCAGGCACCCCTACTTTATATTTCTTAGAAGAGTACGTTTTAATAAAAGATTTGACTCTGCTAGCACTTGTTTTTCAAAGTAAAACATTTGCGCGCATATACTGACATCTGGTGGATATTCAGTATAGTATTTTTAATGTAAAGTTAAGGGAAATAAAATGTACAATAATAAGAACAAAATTATGGTTAAATTGAGAAAGATAGTAGAATATATTAGTTTGTTTTTTGTTTCAGGGGGATCTAAATATAGGAAAAATGGAAACGGTTTTGTCAGACTCAGTATACTTATTCTGAACTGCATCTTCAGTTTGTGGCATGTGTAGAAAATTATTTATAATCCATTTTATGGTAGTGTCTAACATGTTTTGTGTACGGGTGCTTGGGTGACTCAGTTGCTTGAATGTCTGATTCTTGATTTTTGTTCAGGTTATGATCCCAGGGTCATGGGATTGAGCTTTGCGTTGGGCTCTGTGCTGAGCATGGAGGAGCCTGCTTAAGATTCTGTGTGTGTGTCTGTGTGTGTGTGTGTGTGTGTGTGTGTGTGTGTGTGTGTGATCCTTGCCCCAGCTTGCACTCCCTCTCTCTAAAATTAAAAAAAAAAAGCCTTAAAGAAAACCATCATGATATGTATACTGTTGATACATTGTGTTAATGGTATTTACACAAATGGTATTTTATATCTTTAGATAGCTAAAATTGTTACTGGGTCAAAACATGTTTAGGTGGAAGAATTGACTGGCAAAATGAAGGTGCTACATGTTTAGCAGTATTTGTTAAATTAAGAAAATCTTGAGAGGTAGAGAGAAAATGGAAAATGGAGTTTCAGTGAAGTGAAACATACCAGAAGCTAGGGTTTCTTCCTTCCTTCCTTCCTTCCTTCCTTCCTTCCTTCCTTCCTTCCTTCCTTCCTTCCTTTCTTCCTTTCTTTCTTTCTTTCTTTCTTTCTTTCTTTCTTTCTTTCTTTTAACAATGAGGTAGGTTATACAGAGCAAAGCACTTTGTGTGTGTGTGTGTGTATGTGTGTTTGTGTGTGTTTTTATTTATTTTTGAGAGAGGGAGCATGAGCAGAGGAGGGAGGGAGAGAGAGAGAGAGAGAGAGAGAATATGAAGAGACCCTAGGCTCTGAGCTGTTAGCACAGAGCCCGATGCAGGACTCGAACCCAGGAGCTATGAGATCATGACCTGAGGGGAAGCTGGACACTTAACCAACTGAGTCACCCAGGTACCCAGAAGCAATTTATTTTTAAATGGCTAGTTATGCTGCAAGAAGATCTCAGATGGGCCTCAAAATCCAGAAAGTAGATGCTGAACCTAATACGCTTAAAAATGTTGTGCAACTGAATTTTGGTACGGTGGCATGGTAAGAATGTATTAGTCTCAAGTTTGGATAATAATCATAATAATCCAGACACTTAAATGCCTAATGACCCCTCCCCATTCTACAAAGGAATAATTCTGAAGTGCTACACTCCTCCAACCTGTGAAGCTTGTCATGATGGATTCCTATTTTAAGGTTGCTGAGTTTGAACTCTTCTGTTTGTTTCCTTGATTTTAAATGTTACTCTTTGACTCAATTTATTTCTTTTCTTTTCTTTTTTTTAATATTTTTATTTATTTCTAGGAGAGAGAGAGAGAGACAGCGTGAGCAGGGGAGGGTCAGAGAGAGAGGGAGATATAGACTCTGAAATAGGCTCCAGGCTCTGAGCCGGCTGTCGAACCCACGAACCCCGAGATCATGACCTAAGCGAAAGTTGGACGCTTAACCGACTAAGCCACCCAGGCGCCCCTGACTCAATTTATTTCTAACTGGGAATGACAAATACTGGGATGAGCTTTTATCTATAAAATTTTTAATTTTTTGTATTTTCCTCAAAAATGTTTTCCTTTTCTGGTATGCAAATCTGATAGGGAGTAGAGGTAGTTGTAAAATAGATGAAGTGGACTCAAGATGGATAAGTGATCATAATTCTCCTAGCTTCCCTGTTAGTGTTAGGAAACTCTACTAGAATCTCCATCTTCTCAGCCATCTAGTGGTTCTTGTATTTGAAAAAAATTATTTAAATGTATCTCTTTACTTTTATTTCTTTTTTCTTATTCATTCTATCTACTTTGTACTTAGAGTTCATTATTTTCCAGGATGTATGCTAGGATCTGGCGGAATCGAAGTAAAGGCATTAACCTTTGCCCTTAAGAAGCTCACTGTGGAATTTGGAGGATCTCTCTTCCTTAACATTTTCCACTCTTTCAGCTTTTCTGATGGAGGAAACTCTTCATTATTCTTTCAGTTTTTCAAGTTCATAATGTTGTTGTCTCTTTGTCTCTCTGTTCTCTCTGTTTCTCTCTCGAGGATCTATTTATTCATTCTAAAATTCGGGTCCTTGAACAATGCTTTTCTTTCTTCATATACTACCTTTCAGTGATTTCATTGATTTACATTGTTCCAACTACTAATTATATACCTCTTTTTTCCAAATGTATTTGTCCTCCTAGACCTCTCTGCAGTCTAGGATTAATTAATCAAACTGTTTGCTTGCTCTACAAACATAGGCAACACAGAGGAGCTTCAAAAATGTCAAAATTGAACAAATATTCTTCCTCCCAGGGCCTATTTCTTCTGTATTTTCTCTCTCTACTGGCGGCATTGTGTGTGATCTATTAACACAACCTAAGACCTAGAAGTCATTCATGACTTCTTATTTTTTCCCTATCTTCTCTTGTGATTCATCATCAGCTTCCCTGATTTTACTCTCCATGTATTTTTACAGTCAATCCATATCCTCTACCCTTCTTGGCCCTCTTACAGAGTCCCATTCTACCATAACTGCAAAAAAAAGAAAGAAAAGAAAACAACTCTTGTCTCCTATATTGGTTCTTCTTACATCTGACCTCTCACTTATGACAGAGCGCATATCAAATGAAACTTTAAATAATTATTTAAATACTTTGATGGCTCTCCATTTTTATTGGATGCATCCCAGTCTCCTTAATCACATTTTATATATATATATATAAACTTTTACACTTTACACTCCAATAATATTAAATTGCCTTAATATCATATGCATATTGTCTGCATCACATGTTCATAGCTGGGGTTTTCTCTTCTGTAATTTCCTGATACCATCTGTGTATTACTATCTTTGACTTTTCATCATGCATCATAATGACCCTTTATCTGCAGCCTCATGCCCCCACCCCGTATCTATTTCTAATATGCTATAACATCAGTGAGGATGGGGATATCCAGTATATAGTGCTCTATGCAAGATAGGCTATCAGTTATCCCACACAAAAAATAAAAAATTAAATACAAATAATAATATTACAATATAGTTGGTAATGATTTATTATGTATATATTATGTATATATTTAAAATATCAACATGATTGTGCCACTTTCCTGCTTAAAACCTTTCACCAGCTCCATACTATACTTACGTGCCTAAGAATCCCTATACTCCAGGGGGTTGACTCAGCCAATTGTACATCCGACTTTTGGTTTTGTCTCAGGTCATGATTCCAGGGTCTGGGATCAAGCCCCATATCAGGCTCTGTGCAGAGCATGGAGCCCTCTTTCTGCTTAAAATTCTCTCTCCCTCCCTCTACCCCTCTCCTCTGCTTGGACTCTCATTCTCTCTCTAAAGAAAAAAAAAGTCTCCATGCCCCAATTTTTAAGAACTTTACTGTTTCTATATATAGAATATTATTCTCCCATACTGAATGACTTGCTCCTTCACTTCTTTTTATTTTGCTCAAATCTTACATTACCAAAAGAGTCTTTACCAAGTTTTGTCACATTTTTTCCCTTTGCTTTATTTTGTTCATAGCTTAATGCAGCCTTATTGGAGTAGGACCATTTGAATTATCTCACTCCATAAGGTTAGTATTAAAATCAAACTATAGTTGTTGTTATTGCTGCTGCAAGTACAGGGATGTAAAATTGCAAATGGAGACTTTAGGTGATATGCAGACAGTGGCTATAGAAGGTCAGTGCCTTAGAAAGGCCAAAATAAATGCCTAAAACTGCTATGCCAGAGAGGGAGATTATTTTGAACAAGTTGGTTTTGCATACTATGGAATAGAGATATAATCCCAGGGAAAGTGGCAAGGTGGGTCAGATACTTTCTCTTGGAAAATGGGTTGGGGAAATGTGCTATTCTTGATGAAAATGGGCAACTGGTTTAGTGAATCACCAACAAATAGCACTTCAGCATATTTTATTGCATCACACTTCACATACTTCTGGGATAGATTGAAATTCTGTGGGATAGACTGAAATTCTGCATTCCTTGGAAACATTATTGTCTTTGTCTTCTCCCCTAATTGATCCCTGCTCAAGAATTCTAAATAGATATTATTGGATTAATGCATTTCTACACTGGGCAGTCACCCTCCTAATGTCCAGCTGCTTTAACAGAATTATCATTTTTATGTGGAAGCCACATAATAAAAAGAATGAAATTTCAGGTTTTTTTTTTTCTTGGCTTTTTGAAATGTAATGTAGTTAATTTGATCAATTGCAGAAAAATAAATTGTTAACATGACTCCACAATCCTAATTATTCAAGGTGTTGTTGATTTGGCTATGTCAGCACAAGGTATAAATATTAAGTTTCTCACAGAAAGCTAACTGAACACTTTAATATTATGTTTACAATGGAACAAAAATAGGCTGGATTATCATCTATTATTTATGTTATTTTTCAAGTGAGGTGAATGTAACATAACTTTTAAAACACTTTTTTAGTAAACTGTTAGTTCACATGGTTCACAGAAATCTAATAATAAACTATTTTATAACCAATTAAGTAAATATGCTTGTTGGGGCTCCAGGGTGGCTCAGTTGGTTGAGCATCCAACTCTTGATTTTGGCTCAGATCATGATCCCGTGGTTGTGGAATTGAATCCTACATCAGGCACTGTGCTGAGTGTGGAGCCTGTTTAAGATTCTGTCTCTCTTTCCCTCTCCCCTTGTCCCCTGCTTGTGCTCTCTCTCACTTTAAAACATATATACATACATACATACATACATACATACATACATACATACGTATATACATAAGTGTGCTTGTATATGAAACTGAAATATATCAATACATAATTGAAGTATGGAGACTTACCTGTCTGATATCTAAAATGATATGCCAGACAGTGTAGTCTTTATCTCTTTATCATCTCATTAAACTATACTAGGAGGCAAAAGCTTAAATGAGGAATCTGTGGCTCAGCATCACTGAAGTGATCCATTCCTTGTATGAGAAAAAAACATCTAAATATGAAGCCATACTACCTATTAGAAAGAACCCAGTATGATCTGCATTTTTACAGAGGATTTAAGAAAAGTAGTAATTCTCTGATGGTAACATTGCTGACATTGTGTAAGTGGCTGGAGATAGTCTAAGAAAAGAAGCCTTTCTAACACATCAGAAAACAGAAAATACAGTGAACTTTATGTAATCTCCCCTGTTTTCTTTCTCATGTACATAATATGAGATTAAAACCTAAAATTTATCTCATCTAATGACATCTAATGACTAGAAAATTTTGGCTGCATTCACCAACCAACTTAATACCAGTTTTGTGCCAAATTGTTAAGGCCAAAGTTCTTAATGACATCCTCAAGAAATTTCATAATCTGTCAATATCCTATAATTTAAACCTATTCCTATTTCTCCTTCAACAAACATCTATAGACCTTCATAGTATGTACCAAGTACTTTTCTAAATGTAAGAAACAGCAATGGATGCAATAGTAAAAACTTCACTATGTACATCCTTTAGTCCCACTTCTCTCCAATGACCATACCACGGCTCTAGCAGTCAACATTGTATCTATGCATATTCTAGAGGTGTTCTCAAGTCCTCCTTTCTTTCTTCTCTTCCTGATAAACCCTTACTTAAGTTTCAAAATTCAGGGCGTACTGCTACCATTTCTTAGGAATGTTTCTTGATGCTCCTCTGTAGAGTTTGTTGTTATTTGAACTTTAGTTCACACTGGTATTTTAAAATACCAAATGTTACAGAGTTTGTAATTATTTGTTTATCTCACTCAGTTCTTAAATTTTTGAAGTCATTGACATCTCTGAGCATCTTAGGAAAGCTATAAATAAATCCCCTTTCCTAAAAGTGACTATAGGTATCATAGCAAGTTAAGTGTAATTTTAAGGGATTCCACATTTGCTGACTTGTTAGTGTAATCCAAGGTTGGCACCATATCATAGATTTCTTTCATATACATATATATATATAATAAGTATTATATATACATATATAAAATAAATATTATATATACGTGTATATATATACTTTCTTATACATATGTATGTATAGTGCTTTTTATAATTTTTAGTTAAAATCCAATTAGATCACATACTGTATAATATTAGTTTCAGGTGTACAATATAGTGATGCAACACTTCTGTATAACACTCAGTGTTCATCACAAAACATGTGCACTTCTTAATCCTTATCACGTATTTAATCCATTGCCCCACCCACCTCCATTATGGTAACCATCAGTTCATTTTCTGTAGTTAAGAGTCTTTTTCTTGGTTCCTCTCTCTCTCTGTCTTTCTTGTTCACTTTGCTCATTTGTTTTGTTTCTTAAATTCAACATATGAGTGAAATCATATGGTATTTGTCTTTCTCTGACTTATTTTGCTTAGCGGAATACTCTCTAGCTTCATCCATGTCATTGCAAATCACAGAATTTTATTCTTTTTGATGAATGAGTAATATTCCACTCCCTTCTTTATCCATTCATCAGTCGATGGACGCTTGGGCTGCTTCCATAATGAGAGATATTTGGCTATTGTAGATAATGCTGCTATAAACATCAGGTTGCATGTATACTTTTGAATTACTATTTTTGTATTCTTTGGGTAAATACCTAGTAAGGCGATTGCTGGATCACAGGGTAGGTTTTTTGGTTTTGTTTTGTTTTGCTTTTTTGAGAGAGAGCGAGTGAATCCCAAGCAGGCTCTGTACACTCATCACAGAACCTGACACAGGGCTCAAGCTATGAGATCATGACCTGAGCCAAAATCAAGAGCTGGACATTTAATCAACTGAGCCACCCAGGCACCCCAGAATAGTTCGATTTTTAACTTTTGCGGAATCTTCAGACTGTTTTCCAGAGTGGCTGCACCAGTTTGCAATCCCACCAACATTGCAAAAGGGTTCCTTTTTCTTCATATCCGTCCCAACCCTTGTTTCTTGCATTTTTTTATTTTAGCCATTCTAAATCTAGTTCTGATTTCTATTTCCCTGATAATCAATGATATTGAACACCTTTTTATGTATCTGTTGGCCATCTGCATGTCTTCTTTGGAGAAATGTCTATTCATGTCCTCTGCCCATTTTTTAATTGGATCATTTGCTTTATGGGTGTTGAGTTTTATAAATTCTTTATATATTTTGGATACTACCCTTTAACAGGTATGTCATTTACAAATCTGCATTTCTTGAGAGTACTGAGTATATTTTATTTATTTTGAAATGACATTTTATAAGGAATGTTTTTTTAAGAAATGGAAGAGCTTATCAAGTGATGGCTACTGGGAATATTAGTGCATTAATACAATATGCTTTTTAGGAACAATAGCTCTAACCAAGCTTTTTGTGCATGGTTTTCTGAAATTTTACACAATTAAATGTAATGACTGAAGTAGACTAATAAATATGTGATTGTGACAAAAGCACACCCTTTTAAAATAATTTTAGTATATCACTGTTTTGCAAGTTGCATGGTAAACATTTATTATCTTTCATTTATTAATATTCCTCAGATTTACTTTATTGTTTCAATCAAATTTATAAATTCGAGAGGAAAAGTTAAGTTCTGAAAGGAAATTTAAATGGAATGTATATCTTCATCTCTATTTTAAGGTGCATAGGTGAGTCTGCATTTGGAAACTTGCTTTCTTGTTCTATGAACTCAGTCCCTTTTGTGAATGACAGCATTTGCAATTTAAGTCCATCTGGAACACTTCAAGCATTCAATTCATTTATTAACTTATTATCAAGCTTGGCATATGAATCCTCAGACTGTCAGTGAGGCAGAAAACTTAAATGAAATTAGATAAACAGACTTCAATAGGACAGTATGTGTATTAGAGATATTGAAAAGAACTTTATATTTTTCATTTTTAGGAATGTCTGTCTATTTATCTCTTTGATGCCAGATTAGTATAAATTAGGTTTGTCCAAACTTTGCAACTGACTTTGACCACTGTGGATAAATGGAAATGAAATAACTGTTGTAGCCAGAAGAGGGAGATCTTGTAAAAATATTTGTAGTACACGTTTAAAAGAATTGTGTGATTTGTACCTAGATAGTAAAAAAAAAGAGAAAAGTTTTAGAAGTTAATGCTTTCTATAATGATATTATTTCATTTTGTAGGATACTTCTTGGGAAAATGGGGCATACCAATGTACTTTATCCTTTTATAGAGAAAGCATTATTTATATTAGTATTTTTATTAATGATAAACTCTTAAAATATTAAAAATAAAACTACTAATAAATGCTATTGGTCTTATTTATAGGGGGAATTTTTTATTTATTTTAAATCAATTTATTTAAATTTCCTTCCTTTATATAATTAATTCTCTATAAAAACGTATCTAAAGCTGGCACAATAGCACAAAAAGAAGGGTAATTATAACATTATTGATCAATAAAAATTAAATATATGATAGCTAGCTCAAATATACATACACATACAACTATTTGAACATATGTTTGGGCTATAGTATATATTCTTTTTCTGTATTTGTCTCTGCCACTCTGTCACACACACAGGTGTACATATACATATATATTTGTATTACAATGTGAAGCCATTCATCTTTGCCCCTTTTGATGGTGTTAAAATATGTGAAAACAATCACAGATGGGGTATTGATTGTACCACCTGGAGGGCTTCACTTGATGAATTTATGACATGATATGAGGAGAAGTTTGTCAGTGCTTATTATTAATCCTTTTTACAGCTAATTCATATTACTTAGAAATTGGTATTTCTTTTGACTTCCACCAGTTAATTTCCATAGGTACTACCAAAATGTATGTTTTTTTTGTTTTGTAAAGGTTACCCTGTGAAAAATTATTGATATTATGACCAGATATAAGTTCAGTTGCCCTAACATATATGAATACATTTAGCAAGTTTAATGATACATTTATTCACCTGAATTATTAGATCCAGCCCTTAGTGGACCTTTATTTCAGAAACAGCATGCTGCATTCTTCTTAATCTCAAATTAATACCTGGAACTTCAGATCAAGAGTAACAAGACTTGCCATGGCCAATCTTCTTTAGACTCAACCACTAGAGAAAGCTACAGATCTTTGTTTTTGTGGTACCGTAATCCTTTGAGTTCCCAGTGTAGGAACCTGCTTTCAGCATCTGTACATGAAATACTGGAATCTATGTGGCCTTGCCTCTTACTGACTAAATCTCAGCTTTCTCCACAATGAAGCCTTGCATTGAGATCTTCTTCATGGGGCTCATATCAGTTAGCAGTAGACTTTCTTTCAATTTAATGTAGTCTTCATTGAATCATCCTAAAAGAACACATCTGTACATCATTGAAACATTTTGTAAACTTCTTCTAAAATTATGGAAGTTTTTTTCTATATCTGAATATCATTGAATGGAAAGGGACCCCCTTATTTCCAATGCTATACACTTAGTTTTCAAGGTAAAACCATAAGTATTGTTAAAACAAGTAGTTATTTCTGTAGAAAAATTCACCAGAATACAGAAGAGAAATATTAATTATAAGAGTGATTATTTTTTATATCAAATGTGCTAACCCGCATTCCTCTCTTTGGTGGAAAGAGAGGGAAGGAGCTGGAATATGCAGTAGGATACTATTGATGTAATGTTACCATAGGTAAAACAACAGTGTACGTTGGGTAGGGGTAGATATGTAAGTAATGAAAGTATAAAAGCATAAGTGAGATTGATGAACTATTTAATCAGGATACTAGACATCATCCTAGAAGCAGAGAATTCTAACTCCAATTGGCATTTGATTTTTTTAAGTTTATTTATTTTGAGAGAGAGAGAGTGCAAGCAGGGGAAGGTCAGAGAGATAGGGGGAGAGAGGAAGAATCCCAAGCTTGGAGCCTGTTGTGGGGCTCAAACTCTTGAACCACAAAATTGAGATCATGACCTGAGTGAACCAAGGGTTGGATGCCTAACCAACTGAGCCATGTAGTTGCTCTGGCATTTAATTTTTTGTGTGTTTTTTAAATTTATTTTTTGAGAGAGAGCACACAAGGGGCAGAGAGCATGAGGGGCAGGGGGAGGGGGACAGAGGATCCAAAGTGGGCTCTGTGCTAACAGCAGAGATCCCAATGTGGGGTTTGAACCCATGAACCACGGGATCATAACCAGAACCTAAAACAGATGTTCGACAGATTGAGCCACTCAGTCACCCCGGGCATTTAATTCTTTAAGTCAGAAGTTTTCAGAGTGCTTTATATCTAGTTTGTTCCTTAAATGTTACATAATTAATATTATTAGTATTTTTATCTATAATTTCAAATATTATCTCCCTGTTTCTTGCAGTTGCCTTAAAGTTGCACAGAATTTGCTTTTCCATTTTGAAGATCAATCAAAATGAGTCCCCATGAGAAAATAATAAATGCCAGTCTGAAAACTGGGAATTACATCTCCTTGTCCAGCTTATTGAGGAAAAGAAAATAAGAACAATATAAATATAGAAGGGTAGCAGAGTCTTCCTCATCCGCTGTGGAAGAAAAGATGCAGTTACTTTTTAAAAATGGACTTTCTTAGTCTATAGGCATTTTAAAGATTTAATTTTAATGACTCAATTGCACAGAGCCATCTCTGTCACTACCTGTTTAGTGTTGCTAGAATGAAGTTAACCACACCGTTGTCCTTCAAAGCATAAGTGTTATCTCTCTCTTTTTAAAACCTATTATCATGTGGATTCCACAGACTTTATTAGAAGATCTAATGATGATTGGCTTTTTTACCTGAGAAATGTTCTTTTGATGCTATGTCTGCTAGTCATATTAATTACATTCCGAAGGCCATCACAGTTTGTCCTGGATGGAAAGCATATGTATGTCAATTCCAGAGTCCGGTGATTTGTAAACTTTTGTGTGTACTTAAGAGAGCATGCACCTATGTGTATAGCTTAATTTTTTAATTTTTATGTATTTAAAAATTTTTAATGTGTGTTGATTTTTGAAAGATAGAGACAGTGCGAGAAGGAGAGGGGCAGAAAGGGAGACACAAATCTGAAGCAGGCTCCAGGCTCTGAGCTCTCAGCACATTTCTGTGCTGACAACTCAGAGCTTGTTGCGGGGCTTGAACTCACAAACCACGAGGTTATGACCTGAGCCGAAGTCAGACACTTAATTCACTGGGCCACTCAGGTACCCAAAATTTTATAATTTGTTGAAGAAAATTCTGCTTTCTAAATCGCCCTTGCTCCTTACCTATTGGCTAGTTTTGGTAATAAGCTTTGTCATTTTTTCCTCTAGTAACTACAGGTCTGGGAGGTGACTGTGAAGTCCAACTAAATTCAAAGTAGCATCAGTATTGGGAATAAATCATTCATTATTTGTAATTATAACCTAGCATTGCAATCACATGGGAAGAAGGGGTGATTTAATTAGCAACACAAGTATATAGCAACAACATGATATAACATACTTTTTCTCATATCATATATAAGTTGAAAATCAAAACCAGTGCTTTTCTTTTTTTCTTCATTATTTATTTATTTATTTATTTACAAATAGTTTATTGTCAAATTGTTTTCCATATAACACCCAGTGCTCATCCCCACAAGTGCCCTCCTCCATGCCCATCTCCCCCCTCCCCCCCATATCCATCAGTCCTCAGTTTGTTTCTCAGCATTCAAGAGTCTCTCATGGTTTGCCTCTCTCCCTTTCCCCCACCATTTCCCCCCTTCTTCTCCCCCATGGTCCTCCGTTAAGTTCCTCCTAATCCTCCTATACGTGCAAACATATGATATTTGTCCTTCTCTGCCTGACTTATTCTGCTAGGAATTTACCCAAGGGATACAGAAATGCTGATGCATAGGAGCACGTGTACCCCAATAGCACGTGTCTCCACAATAGCTAAAACATGGAAAGAGCCTAAGTGTCCATCAACAGACGAATGGATCAAGAAGATGTGGTTTATCTATACCATGGAATACTACATGGCAGTGAGAAACAGTGAAATCTGGCCATGTGTAGCAACATGGATGGGTGTTATGCTTAGCAAAACCAGTGCTTTTCTAATGCAGGACATTTCCTCAATGGAAAGTTAAGGTATGTGACAATTGTTCTGCAAAGAAAAGCCTCTTTGCCAGTGTGTGTGTGTGTGTGTGTGTGTGTGTGTGTGTGTCTGTTAACCTTGGGATTGATAGCTATCTGATAACTGGGTAGCTTTCCAAGATGATATAGCAAGAGATTAAATGTGTATCAACTGAGAGAGAAGTATATTTCATTAATTCCCTTCAATAATTTTTGGATCAGGAATATCTTACTAGTTAATTGCTCACTCTTATTTTATAGAAAGTTGATTTAGGAAGACATTTTAAATTCAGCCTTATAAGTGATTGTTTTATTTCTCAAACTCACCTTTTTTTCAGTATGGATTCCCTAGAACCTCCAAATTTTTTTCCCTCAAGACTATGTGGTCCTACAAGCTATAGTTTTACTATTAATAAAATATGCTAAGTTTCAGTGGAAAGAGAACTTGTCTGAGTGAAAACACTTCTGTTTTAACCCTCATTTACTACTTACTAGTCATCGGACTTTGAAAAAGTCCATTTAGATCCTTGTTACTCTTCTATATAGTCAGAACAAGGTAGCTAATTTGACCATAGTTCCTATTTCTATTTATTCAATGTCAAAGTATACATGCAAGCATATTAAAACAATTAAAAACAACAGATAGTAGAAAACACACATTTTTTGTTTGTTTGTTATTTGAAAAAAACAACTTTTCAAGCTCTAATGTAGCAGATTCTAACTAGGTATGTGAACAATTATTGTCACAGCATGGAGAAGAAAAGAACAAAAGAATAAATGAAAACTAATGAATTCCTTAGTGAACGTAATAATGCTTCTTATCTTTGTGAAGTTAAAAAAATAGCATAGTGAATTTCCCTCAGGATAATGATTGCACTAACTTTTCACTCTCATTGCCACTTTCTATGCTTCATACTTTCTGTTTCTCTTTTTATGTGATCATTATTTGAGTGGTTTATTTTCTAATACTTAATTTTTGTCAAAACTGTCTCAATTCTCAATTTATTGTACTGCAGGTAATACAGAGAAGGTATTATTTTTTAACTTGCTCAATTATATTTTGAAATATTTGTTATTGACAATATAATTTATTTTAGATTTATAAGTAATAGTGGTAACTATAATGTGACCTACCATTTGGCATAATGTTACTTAAAGTCTACCATCTGCCATTTTGTGCATGTTTATAAAATTTTATTGTTAATGACACATTTTAATTTTCTACACTCATTATTTTTAATATGCATACTAAAATTGACAGATGGTATTTGTGTATCTATGGACATTATCTATACATTGTTATTTTAATCTGATACACAATGAAAAGCATTTTAGAGGAGAAACTATATATAACAGAATCATCAACGGTATATCACTTTCTTTTCATGTTTCTTCTCTGTCATATAATTTTCTGGTTTGGGATAGTACTGAATAAACTGGGATCATTTAATTACAACATTGCCTGTTTAATGTTTACATGATTAATATCATTTGCTAGTTACAGGAAAAATGTGAAATTTAAATCAATGTAAAAATTATGGCCAATGTAAAAGTTTAATGTAAAATTAAGTTATATGCTAGTTGACTTAATGATGATACAAATCTTAACATTCATGTTTAAATATATAGCTACAGCTATCCATATCTATATCAATCTAGACATTTTAAATCTTTTATCAGTTGTCATAATAAATCAACTTTAAAGCAAAGAAAAGGGATTAAAAAAACACAGTAGTAATCATTTATTGTGTAATTACTGTGTACCATACAGTATAGACTGTGAAAAACAACTGACTGTGATGCTATTAAAACAATTCCAGATTTGTGCTCAACCAAGATTTAAGATCTTCTTTCTTTAATAAATACTGCAGATTATTCTTACGTGGGTGTCCTAAATTCATACTTTATAATGAGATGTTATATTACATACAAGACTGTACACATTCAAACAAAAAGATTCATTTAATTCTGATAACGATACATCTTCAAGATGGTTTGTACAGCCCTATTTTTTAGATAAGAAAACTGAGCATGCATTACTTTGGAAATTTGCCTGGAATCACAGACCTCAAAATGGTTGATGTGTGTTTCCAAATAAAGTCATTTTAACTTAAATTAGATAGTTTTAAACTACATAAAGTATGTGTGTGTGTGTGTGTGTGTATGTATATGTGCGCATGTGTGTATGTATATATATTTGTTCCTGCACAGACACATGGAAATATCCTGTTGATATAAAAATCAATTTTTAGGGTTACTATTTCAATGGTAATGTGGTAAGCAAGGAGGATAATATAGTCTTGAAGGAGTGGACAGTCAGTTACTGGAGCTAAATGTGCATGTGAATCTTCTTTTATTTACAGAGAAAGGTTTTTGCATAGGAAGGGTTATTTAAGCATTTTAAAAAAGAAAAAAAAAGTTAAGGTGGAGTGAATATGACAAGGTCAACAGAGTCCTAAGAGGAGTGATTTAGACCACACCACTCCATGGCTATCCATTTATTCATCCTCTGTTAACTCTCTATATTTTATCTCCCTCATTGACTATTCTAAATGATTTTCATTCTTTCAGTTAATTTCCCAAATGAATCTTTAATATAGTGATGATCTAAGCCACTGGCCTTTATTTCTGTTTCTTCTTGCTTCATTTTTTAAATATTTCTTTTAATGACTAGTATTTTTATTTAACATCCAAGATTTGACATACATATTCCTGATACTATTGATGTTTATTATCCCTGTTTTTGGTATATTATTCGCATTTCTGATTCTCTCCCTCTCACTTTATTTTGGCCTAAAGATACACAATTACTCCTAGGATTAGGATTGCTGCAAATAACACTGACCTCAAAGTAGGGACTTAAATAAGCTAAAATTCTAAAAAACAAAAGCAAAACAAATAGAAACAAAATTGTAGTTAGGCAGTCATAGATAGCTATCAAAGCCACCCTACCATGTCTGGGACTCGGTCCTTTTTTCTTCTTGTTTTTTTTCCCCAAGGTCACGTTATGTTCATGATGTTGTTTGAGATATTCCATTCACATTCCAGGAAGTATGGCAAAGAAAGAGGAGAGAAGACACTCTCATCTTTTTAAGATGTCACAGAGATACAAATATCACTGAACAATAGCATCTCATTTGTGATAACTTGAGCACAAGGCCATATCTAGCTATAGAGAGGATTGTGTGGTGCAATGATTTAGCCAGGTTTTAGATTGCTAAGTGTAACATATGAGTTCTTTTACTAAAGGTAAATGGCAGAATATATATTGAGGGGAAAGTTACAAGTGCCTAACCATGCATTCTAATTTGTGGCAAGAAAATACTAAATCCTTTAACTGGCTATGGTCTCAATCCCTTTTTTCCATTCTCAGGTTTTCCAAATTTGTAAATACTTTCTTCTCTTGCTCATGGTGCACACTCTCCTTAATCCCCTGTGATATTTCATGAAGAAAAGAACTGTCAAAACTATTTAGAAAATAGTTTGTAATAATTTTACAAATTAATTTAAAACTGATTCATGTTTTTTACAGAATTTTTCACAGTTGAAGGGAAAGTAAAAAGAGTTAAAAGGGTTATTATTTGAATGAAATAATTTTGACTAGTAGGTGAGAATTGAAATATTTATCCAAACATATTGTAATTATTTACTTGTGTGAAAGAATGTTTTTATGGGTCCAGAATCAGCAGTGTGACTTAATCAGTAATAGAGAACTGACCTTCAATTGAATCCAAAGTCAGTTAGCTTCTTCTGGAAACGTATATGTTCTTAGGAATTTTTGTTGCTCTTTTAGAATTTGCTTTTAGGGTTATAGTGAATTCAAGACTTTTAGATTTATAATTATTCTCAGCTTACTATTTCTCAGCTCTGAAGTATTGAGATAATTATAACACCTCCTCCATAATTGGAACCATTCATTAGTTTTTTTTTGGATAATACTAAATGTTTGGTATAATGTGTAAATAGAAAATTATAAAAAATCCTTTGAACTCTAAAAGTCTTATGATGTCAACAGGTTCATTTTATAACTTAAAAACATCAATCATTAATGTATCTTACGATTTTCAAATATCTTGACTTGATCCAAAATTTTATCATTCATTGTCCTTTATATATTTTGTATTCATTCCATCAGTTTTAAATATTAATGATTTCTGCCAGCTAAATAAGTACTTGAAATTTAATGTACCAAGGTGGTTACCAGATCATTAAGCATTTCATACTTATAGGTAGGTACATATTGTCCATATAACTGAATGCCGGTAAACATGACTTTCAGCTTACTTAAATTAATAATTATGAGCTCAAAACAACCTGTACATATATCTTCAATTTTTTTTGAGCCTACAATGATCTAATTGTGGTGGGAAAAGAGTAGTACTACCAGGAACTCATGGGTATTCTTCATTTATTTACAAATAAACTATTTTCCCCATAATTAGTAAATGATATATGATAATAAATGAATGATTTTTCTTTTGAACCTAAGATATATAGCACACTATATAAAAGATGGTGAATTAAAATAATTTTTAAAGAATTCTATCTCCCATTTTGAAATGTATGGAACAAACAGCAAAACCTTGAAGAATACAGAATACTATTTTTATCTCTTATTTATGTATCTCTAGCCCGACCATGAGTTTCTAAATTTATGAACACATTTCTCAATATCAGCTTTCTGTTTGCTTCATTTTTCAAACTTACCCTTCAATATTTATAATGTAGATTTAACTCTAGAACAATGTGGTAGTTAGGGGTACTGTATAACTATTTTTTTTAATGTTTATTTTATTTTATTTTTTTAAATGTTTCATTTATTTCTAGGAGAGAGAGAGAGAGAGAGAGAGAGAGAGAGACAGCATGAGCAGGGGAGGGTCGGAGAGAGAGGGAGGTACACACACTGAAACAGGCTCCAGGCTCTGAGCTGGCAGTCAGCACAGAGCCCGACTCAGGGCTCGAACCCACGAACCGTGAGATCATGACCTAAGTGAAAGTCGGACGCTTAACCGACTAAGCCACCCAGGTGCCCCTGGGGTACTGTATAACTATTAACTTCCCCAAAACATAAGTACTGAAAACCCACTGTTGACCAAAAGCCTTACAAATTGCATAAACAGTCAATTCTGTGTTCTTATAAGAACATAAGCTAGAGAAAATAAAATGTTATTTGTTCTTTATATCTTGTTAGAAAACTAACAGTAAGTTATAGAAAGCTAAGAGATATGGAGGGCTTACATCTCAACAGATTCAGCAACTTCTTGATATAATGATATTCTTCATCCCTAAATATAAGTAATTATTATGCTATTTATTAACAGTGTCAGTAAATTATTACTGTTAATCACATTAGTATTAATAAATGTTGATAATTAGTTTTCAAAGACCTACAGTGATGAAGACTACATATTTTCTGGAAAATGTAAAATCAGATAAAACAAATCTTATTTTTTGAGTATTTTTTAAATATTTGTTTATTTTTGGGAGAGAGAGAGAGTAGGGAAAAGGCAGAGAGGGAGACACAGAATCTGAAGCAGGCTCCAGGCTCTGAGCTGTCAGCACAGAGCCCATTGAGGGGCTTGAACCCATTAACCGTGAGATCATGACCTGAGCCAAGGCCAGGCACTTAACCTACTGAGCCACTCAGACACCCTAAGGTAAAACAAATTTTAAGCACTTTCTTCATATTTGAATATTTTTATAGATGGAAAAAATGATCAAATAATTCCAAATCTTCCTTCTAAAGTGGGGGTTGTGACACAAGATCTGTAACTGGGAAAACTCTATTTCTGCTTTGTCACTTTGTTTCCTGCTAGGCTCTTCCAATAAGGTGTTCTGTAAAGAAGACTGCAAAGCTTGAGAGAGGGACAGATTTCTTTCCATTGGAATTTTCTTCCTATTTGTGCTTCCTATTCTTGTGAATGTCACTCATCCTGCTTTTTCACCCCCAAATCAGCAGTTTGTTACACTCTGGTTTTCCACCTCGCAGTTTTCCACCTCGGAGAACTACTCTTGTGACCTCGGAGAGCAATCAGCGCCAGGTGGCTAGTGTCCCTTTCTCTGAGGTTTGGTGTAGCTCCATGTCACCGTCGTCTCTGCTCAGAGGCACTGGTATAATCAAGCAACAAGTTTGAGTTTCAGCTCCACAGTATCCTTCATGCAAGCCTCTAAATTTTAATAATCATCAGAAATTCTTCTCTTTTCCAACCCTAGGAGCAGTAGCTGCTTCTGGAATTTGCTACTTTTGTTATATCTCAGTGATCTGCTTTGGCCTTTTCAGTCCTGCAGTATCTAGAATGCTTTATAGTAAATTCTGTTAAACCAATTAATGCAAATATCTGTCTCTTGATTATATTCTAAGTCATGCAATCAAGTATTGAATATCTTATAATAAAAATTTGGTAAGTAGTATTTTAATTGGCAAGGCTTGTTATATATAATTCTTATTTATTATGATTTTTGTCATTAAAGACATAACTCCCAGACTCAATTAACTTTCCTATATTATACTTTAAGGCAAAATATGATCATTAAGTAAAAAAAAACGAAACACATATGTAGTGGGAGTTTAAAAGAGGAAGACGCCATTTCTTGTTGGAAAGTTTGATGTGGTAGATTTTGATGAGTGAATAGAATTCCCATGAGCAAGGATTCTGGAATGATGGGAAGGATATTGATATTAAAAGAATCAGGCTCCTGGGTGGCTCAGTTGATTAAGCGTCTGACTTCAGCTCGGGTCATGATCTCACAATTGGTGAGTTCGAGCCCCTCATTGGGCTGTCTGCTGTCAGCACAGAGCTCACAGATAAAATTTCTGTCTCCCTCTGCCCCCTCTACCCCCAAGTAAATAAGCATTAAAACAAAAAGAAGCAAGATGGACGAAAAGGTACAAATGAGGGATACTTGAGGGGAGCTTCAATCAGAGCATTTGATTACAGGAAATAGAAACTCAAAAACATGGGATGTGGGTCTTTGTGAACCATAAAATAGCGATACCTATAAAAGTACAAATTAAAACAATGGGAGGCAATTTCTGGATAGTAAAGTATTATAGATTGTAAAACAAATTGGTTATTATATATGTAATTGAAAATAAAAAAAATAACCTGTAGAGATAAATATGGAATTAAGGTGAGAAAATTATAGTTTTAAAAATCATAAACAAAATAATATATGTCACAAATAAAACTTTCACAAAGTTTTTAAAGTTGCAATAGGTGTCATTTGACGAAATGGTGTAGATCAGTATATTTCTCTGTCCCACTGACTTTAGGCTTGGTCTTATAAATTACTTCAGCTGGTGGCAGAGGTCAATGACTTGAGAGCTGAGGATGAAACATGCTTATTTGGTTTATACTGTACTCTGATGATCATAAGATTTGCCATAAGGGCAATACACCTAGGTAGCAGCCAGAGCAAGAGGTATGTGGAGGCATGCAGAGCTGACATGAATCTGATCCAAAAATTGAAGCCAAAAAGAGCTTATCTGTAGCCTGAAGCAGAATTATGCAAGCTAACTTATAAACCTTTCAGGAAAAAAAAAATGCTTATTGTAGACCAGTAACTTCTGGGGTCATTTGTTATATGGCAATAGTTGACTGATACATGCAATATTTTATGATTTGGGGGATGAAAACAGTCAAAGCAAATAGCCTAATTAAAGCTCAGTATGCAGGGGTGTCTGGGTGGCTCATGTCGGTTAAGCATCCAACTCTTGGTTTTGGCTCAGGTCATGGTATCGTGGTTATGTGGATTCAAATCCTCCATGGGGCTCTGTGATGGCAGCATGGAGCCTGCTAGGGATTCTCTCTCTTTCTCTCTCCCTTTCTCTATCCCTCCCCGTCTCATCCTGTCTCTATCTCTCTCAAAAATAAATAAGCTTTAAAAAAATTTTTTAAAAACCTCAATACACAAACTTCAATCTTTTTTAACTTAGGCATAAGTGGTAAGTTATTTCTACAGACCTCTATAAATTTCTCTAATAAAGTGTCATAAGAGATTATTGCTTATAGTTTATCAAAATATTTGAAATCGGCTACAAAACTAAATAAGATACCAAATATGATAAGATACGAAACTATCTTTATGTTAGAATAGGTTTGTAGACTATTGTGTGTGTACACAGTGTACTATGTAAATATACTGAAAGATAGTGTCTGTATTAAAAAAAATAAAAATAGGGGCGCCTGGGTGGCTTAGTTGGTTTATTTTCTTACTTTTGCTTTGGTCATGATCTCGCGGTTTGTGGGTTCTAGCCCCGCGTCGGGCTCTGTGCTGACTGCCAGCTCAGAGCCTGGAGCCTGTTTCAGTCTGTGACTCCCTCTCGCTCTGACCCTCCCCTGCTCACGCTCTCTCTCTCTCTCTCTCCTAGAAATAAAACATTAAAAAAAAATTAAAAAATTAAAAGAATTAAAAAAATTAAAAATAAAAACTACCTTTGTAATAATACTCAACTTCTTTCCTCAGCACTGTAGGTTTATTATCCAAATACATGGTAGCAAATATTTCACCTGTTTCCCATAGGAACCTGGGTCCAAGTTAGACAGTACCTTAATTTTTTGCCAAGGATTAGCCAATTCTATTTGCATGTCATATTCTAAGAAGATAACTTTCTCATTTGAAATTTTCCAGTGAATATAATAAAACAATTAAAATGCTTCAAACATATATTGTAACTGCCTTCTCCTACGTTACCTGAGTGGAAAATGTCAAGCTTATATTCCCATTTTAATTGATTCCCAACATTTAACTCTAACCTTTTTAATGCAGTTAAGACTTCAAAAATTTTTTTTCTCCATTTTGTTTTGTTTTGTTTTGTTTTGTTTTGTTTTGTTTTGTTTTGCTTCACTTCATGAGGCAGTCACAGAGGTCTTGTTTCAGTGCTTGTGAGATTTCTGGGTACTTTCTTCTGCTTTTGTCCTTCTAAGAATAACACCTTAAAATTTGAATTAAATCAACTTAAAGTTCTTCACATCTCTCACACTCCAAAAATTCTGAAACAACAAAACCATTCTTCCAAAGTTAACCTCAATGCAACCACTATAATATGTTTCCAAAAAACTAGTGATGTTTCAGTGTTATTCAAAAGTAGGTATAGACAACATAAGAAAGAAGAAAATAATTATTTAGGCTACAGCTTTTACAAAATGCCAGCCCAATGTTTTGAATTTATACTATACTTGGAGAAAATCACCCATCAAAATGTCAATTATAACATTTTGTTTAAAAAGTTTTGCATGCATGCATACATCATTTCTCTCTTAGCATTTGAAATGGTGCTTTTGCCCAAATGTGAATTTTTAGAGGGACATACTTGTCTCCTGTGTTCCCCTGAGGCTCTGGCATTTTCTTGGTTCTCATCTCATGTATTTACAAATCTATACTTTGAAATAGTCTGTGAATTCAAGCCACTGGACAGTTGAAATATGTATGAGGATTTTGTGGGGAAACATACTGTATTTAATTCTACTACCAAGATGCCCCACTATGAAACATAAAACTGTGGTACCCCTCAAAGTCTCCATGCCCTTCTCATGCCTTTTCTCTGTTTCCTTTTCTGGAAACATTCCATAACACTTCTGTTTCATCTCAGTGTTAATGAGTCTGCTGCAGATTCCTAAAAGATAATTCCAGGTCCATAATTCTGCTTCCGAAGATATTTTCTTCCTAATCTTATCATTTCTGTATTTCAGAATCGTCCTCAATGCTGTTCCTAATTAAAACTGCTTGGCTTCAGAAGCTTGAGGAAGCAAAGACCTGATGAGAACCTCTGTAGGCTGTACTGTAATATGTACAACAAAATCTTTACTTTTCCTCTGTATTTTCTTTTTAAATTGGTAAGACTTGAGTAATTTGAGCTATTTCAAAGACATCAGAAACATTCCTATCTATTACATTATTTCCTGTCATTACAGATTGTTTTATGTTTTCTCAAAAATTGTCCAATCCTAACTCCCAGTACCTATGAATGCAATTTTATTTGGAAATAGGTTCTTTGCAACTATCAAGTTAAGATGAGATCAGTAGAATGGGCTGTAATACAGTGTGACTGATGTCCTTATGAAAAAGGGAAATTTGGACACTGAGATGGACATGGGTAGAGGGAAGGTCATATGGAGACACAGGAAGAATGCCATCCATAAGGCAAGGAGTGCCTGTGGCTACCACAAGATAGGAGAGTCATGGAGCAGATTCTCCATCACAGCCCTCAGGAGAAACCAATCCTGCTGACACCTTCATTTCAGACTTTTAGTTGTCACCAAAAGTGTAAGACAAAAAAATTGTAATGTGTAAGCCACTGAGTTTGTACTGCTTTGTTATGGTAGCTGCAGGACACTTTTACACCTACAAATGAATGCTTTTGTATTTCATTTACTTTCTGTTAGTTTCCTATATCTTTAAGGCAAGACCTGGAAATATTTTTAATAATTAATTTGCTTTCAAACTTAGCTCCATCCTTCTCTACCTGGTGAAGGAAGACACTATTTGATATTGAAGGATTATCTTTTCTTTGTCTTTCAGTTTGCTTTGAATCCATGCATTTGTTTTGTTAATATATTCTTCATGATTCTGTATTATATGTCTTTTGATTATAAAAGCATCCAATTATTTCAAAAAAATTTTTGATTCCCCAAATAGGGTAATTCCACTGGGAAGATTTCCAACTACTTGTATAGAATCCCAAAAAGCTGGATTTAGTTTATTTTTTATATATGGCTTCACTTAAGCATCTCATCGTCCATGAAGTCCCACTTAGAGTCTGTTGTTCTCTTAGCTTTACTACTTATTATTCTATTTTTATTTTACTTCACTTAGGATTATTTTAATCAAGAAACTCAAAAAAATGCTTGAATTCATGCTGATACTCTCAAATCTTTTTTTAAATTTTTTACATTAAATGTTTTATTTATTTATTTATTTACTTATTTATTTATTTTGAGAGAGAGTGCAAGTAGGAAAGGGGCAGAGAGAGAGGGAGAATCTCAAGCAGGCTTCACGCTGTCAGCACAGAGACTGATGTAGGGCTCAAACTCTAAACTGTGAGATCATGACCTGAGCGCAAATTAAGAGTTGGACACTTAACCGACTAAACCACCTAGGTGCCCCAATGTTCTCTAACTTTTTTTTTGAAATGTGTCCACATATTACCCAATAAATTAGTGCAGTTGTTCCAATTAGTAAAGGACAGTCATCATATACAACTCTATACTTTTTTGCCTCCAATCCTTCTTATGGATGTCTTCACCTTGTTACTGCCTTTAACATCTTGACTCTTTCTTATATATGAAATCTTTTTGAATCCTGATCCAGAAAGCAAGTGTGGCTTCAACTTTCCTAGTTTTAATTTCAATAGTTAAGTATGGTATATTATCTTTCTTTTTTCCTGTTTTATATATTTCTATTTAAGACTTTCACCTTTTTCTAAGCAAATCTCTTCTTTTGCTAAATCAACTTGCTTTCCTTTGCTTTTGTTTTCATTTTCAACACAGTTCCAATTCTGACTAAAAAAAAAAAAGCTGCTTTTTAAACTAATTTCTTTCTTCACTATGTCTCTGTACAATCTTAAATCCAACTGACAAAGTGTTATGAGAACAGTAATTTTAAATTATCACTTAGCCCATGGGTTTATAATAATTACAATGATTTTTTTTCTCTATCTCATCTTAGTTGTATGGTATATCATGGTATCAAATCTCCATGCACATTTTCTGTTCACTGAACAAATCCATCCCACTGTGATGTTGATTCATCCACAGGCTGTGGGTTCCTGAAATTGACAATTATAATCTGGGTGGATGTCAGAACTGGTTTGAAAGCCAGGTGGGAAGTGACCACAGGAGTTTCTAGGAGTGTCTCAGGGATTTAAGACAATTCTTTCCTTGGCCTTGAATGTTGTTCAAAGATATAGAGGAAAACTATGTAGCAGGCCATGCCCCATGATGCTATAGAACAATCTCTTAATCTTAATGTATGCCTAAAATCATGTATGAATAATCTTTGTTTTTCTTATTTGTTTATTTTCATTTTTAAGTCTTATTTTACATACCTGAGTAAGAAAAATTAAAAGTGTTAGCAAAACAAACAAAAACAAAACAAAACCCCAAAACTATTCTACTTATCAGTGTCACAGAATCTGCCTATATTTGCATTTTCTGAGATGAACTTTACTGGGATGAAAATATTTTCATCAATAATGCAACAACATGTTATTTATGGTATCACCTCTGCCACATGAAGATCTTTAGGCTTGTCTCACAAAACTTTGCTTCACAGTTTACTTCTTTATAAATGCACTCATATGGTTTCAAATCAACCTGTGATATATGCATGGTTCAGATGGAATATATCTTTGTTGTTTTTTTTCTTCCTTGTCAAGAGGAAAACAAAGGATGATTTTTTAAATGGCTTGGCAAACCTTTAATCCTTTTCCCTCTGTATTCCCTCCCTGCCCATCTCCTAGTTTGAGAATTCTTTGGATTGAGTTGCCCATTGGCCTGTAGGAAGACTTATTTTCACTCATCGAATCTCTCCATTTTTAAAAGTGTGTTTGTTTGTTTGTTTGTTTGTCTAGAGTGTGGAGGGGGGCAGAGAGAGAGAGAGAGAGAGAGAGAGAATCTCAAGCAGGTCCCACACTGTCAGCACAGAGCCTTATGTGGAGGCTCAAACCCATGAACCATGAGATCATGACCTGAGATGAAATTAGGAATCAGATGCCTAACTGACTGAGCCACCCAAGTACCCTGAATCCCTGCATTTTTAACTCCACAAACTAAAGGTAAATTTATACCACTACAATAAATGAAAAGGCCAGCCTTATGTGCAGCCCCAGTTATAAAGCATATAGCAAGAACAGCATATTTTTGCTCACTTTGGGTGTAAGTTGTCTTAGGGAACCTATCCCCTGACCCTTGAGCCTGGTATACTTAGTTCTGAACTTGGTAGTAGCTTAGCCCACTATTAATGTTGGAGACATTACAGCAGTGAGGGAATATCTAGGACAGTAAAAAAAAAAAAAAAAAGAAAAAGAAAAAGAAAATACAGGGTCAACAAATTTGGAAACAGGGAAGTTGCGGAGCAGTGAGGAATGTCAGCGTGCCTTTATGGCACCATGATTCTTCATGCTGTCCTAGCTTCTGAATATAGATAAAACCTTTTGGGTGATAATGCAGTAAGAGCAGCAAAGAGTATGGATAACAGTGTTTGTTCTTCCTCATGAGGAGAAGGAACAAAAAGTAACTGCTTTGCTCTCTAAAAATTTATTCTTCCAGACCAAAACATAATTCACACATATCAATGAAATTGATATTAAACTTATTGATGGAGTTCATCACATACCAGGAAAAAAAGTAGGCAAATATCTATTTGATTGCTTAGAAAAAGATACAAAAATAATTCCTTTAATGAAACCTTACCTTAATTCTTGATAATCATATGTTTTAAAAGTGAAGTCTGAAGAATAGTAGAAAAATTGCTGATATTCAGAATCTGAAATTGTTGTGAAATAACTTCTAACTCTGTCACCTTGTGTAAATTTTTCTGTCTCTCTGATTCTTAGTTTCTTCATTGGCAAAATGGGGATAATAAAATTACCTATTGAATAGGGTCATCATGAGGACAAAAAAAATACCTTAAGTAAAAAAAAAAAATCTAGTACAGTGCTTTGTATATATGAAGTGTTCTATACATATGATTTACTTTTTTTGTTTTTTACAAATAGTTTATTGTCAAATTAGTTTCCACATAACACCCAGTGCTCATCCCCACAAGTGCCCTCCTCCATGCCCATCTCCCCCTCCCCTCCCCCCCACATCTGTCAGTCCTCAGTTTTTGTCAGCATTCAAGAGTCTCTCATGGTTTGCCTCTCTCCCTTTCCCCCACCATTTCCCCCCTTCTTCTCCCCCTTGTTCCTCAGTTAAGTTCCTCCTAATCCTCCTATAGGTGCAAACATATGATATTTGTCCTTCTCTGCCTGACTTATTTCGCTCAGCATAACACCCTCAAGGTCCATCCATGTTGCTACACATGGCCAGATTTCATTATTTCTCATTGCCATGTAGTATTCCATGGTATAGATAAACCACATCTTCTTGATCCATTCGTCCGTTGATGGACACTTAGGCTCTTTCCATGTTTTAGCTGTTGTTGAGAGTGCTGCTGTGAACATTGGGGTACATGTGCTCCTATGCATCAGCATTTCTGTATCCCTTGGGTAAATTCCTAGCAGTGCTTTTGCTGGGTCATAAGGGAGTTCTATTGTTAGTTTCCTGAGGAATCTCCATACTGTTTTCCAGAGGGGCTGTACCAGTTTATATTCCCACCAACAGTGCAGGAGGGTGCCCATTTCTCCACATCCTCGCCAGCATCTAGAGTTCTCTGATTTGGTACATATGATTTACTTTTAAATTGTAACATACATGTCTTAAATTCAGAGTAGCAATAGAAAAAAAATCCATAATATATAAATGCATACTTCAGATGTGTCAACATCTTTCTTGCTGTTAATATATACTTCCATTGTCTTCCTCCCTTCAATTCCTTAACTTTGTCTCAGTAAGACCAAAGAAAGAGGGCAGTGGTAGTTTCTTATTTCTAGGATCGATAAATATATGATTTCCCTAACACAGTGTCTAGTTAGCAGAAACTTTGAAGAATAATGGACAAGAGATAATGGTGGTAAAAGGTTAATGTTCCCCTAAAATCTGAATTTTAGTGTCTGCCCATTTCTGTTGTTCAAATACTCTCATCATGGTCAATATCAAGCTACTAAAAGGAGTTGCTGAAGCACAGTTAGCAAGTGATGTACACAGTAGACTCTCACGAGTTGGTACACACAGCTCTAATACACCACTACACATATTTGGGTTAATTTAAGAGGTAGAAACTCTGTATTACATGCTCCTCGTGCTTGACATAATAGCCTTTTAATTTATCTTTTCTTTTTCCAATTCTGCATAATGTTTAAAGCACATGTAACTTGACAGCACCTAATCTCAAGTATAGCCTGTATCACTTGCTTCTGGATAGGAGCTTCTTTAAAGCCTCAGTTGACCAATGGGTAATTGTTATTGGCAGGTAAATTATGTTCTTTGTTCCCTTCGACAGATAATTTGTATTACATTTCACATGATCATGACATGGACGATGGAGGGTTGCACGTGCTTCCACTAGGATTGGGTGGTAGTTGTCCACAGTGTTTATTTGCTCCATAATGCAGCCTGCACAAAACCATTTTCTTAGGCTCTTCTATCTAGAAAAAGCAGACTCGGACATCCCAATATCATCCTTACAGTCAGTTATTAAAGTCCATAAGGTAAATTGAGGTGACATTGGGCAATGTTGAGCCAGCCAGGCTCTGTCAACTGCTAATCTAATTTCTGTCTTTGTTGATGTTCGTATTCTGAACACTCATATAAGTGATATCATATAATATGTGTCATATTATGACTGGCTCCTTTCACTTAGCATGTTTTCAAGGATTATCTATGTTGTAGCATGTTTCAGTATGTCGTTTCTCTTTATGGCTGAATAATATTCCATTATATGAATATACTACATTTCATTTATCCATTTATCAGTTCATAGATATTTGGATTGCTTTGATTTTACAATTATTAATATTGCTGCTATATGCATTTGTTTATATGTTTTTATGTGGACAAACATTTTTCAATGCTCCTAAATATATACTAATAGTGAAGTTTCTGGTAACTCCACATTTACCATTTTGAAGAATATTCAAAGTTGTTTAAAGTAGCTGTACCATGTACAATCATATTATCAATGTATGAAAATTCTAGTTTTCAGCATCCTTACATTAAAATATATATATATATATTTTTTTTTTTTAAAGAGCCATCCTAGTGGCTGTGTAATGAAATCTCATTGTGATTTTGATTTCCATTTCCTTAATGATTGAGGTTTATTTCATGCTTGTATTGCTTGTTTGTATATTTTCTTTGAACAAATCAGATATATCTATTTTTCTTTTGTTGCTTGTGTGAGTATAAAAAATAATTTTTACAGTAGTGGGGGTGAAGAACACTCTTTTTTATTTAAGTGGGTTTTGCACAGCATTTGGTTATAGCCTTCAGAACAACAGGGAAGACCTAGTGAGATTATACAATAATAATAAGATCAATTCTAGCTCTTTATTATTTGAATATGTTTTCCGCATTAAGAAGGATGATGGGACAAATTCATTACTGGCTTCTGAGAGCTAATATTCAGGCCCTATGGCTCTGTTCTTTTATAGAGAAGGCAATTAGCTGAAGATATGTGGCTTGCCTAAGATCACCCAGCAAGTTATTGGCATAGTAGAAATGTGAACACATGGACTCTCAGTTTCCCATCTGTTGCCTAGTTCATTTGGCTGCTTTGTTAGGAGTGGGTGTATGTATGTACATTTATGTAGTGTTTCAGGAATGAGCAAAGGAAAGTGGGATGGTTTGTGCATTGTTTCAAATAGACACAGAGAAGTGGGACGATAGCAATTTCTTTATGTGCTAACAAATATATTTAAGGTGGTTCAAACACTCGGAGAAATAGGATGGCATTGTAAATTATCGCACCCTATTTCAAGCATTTGGATATGGAATTCTGTATTACTTTAAATATATTTAAATAAAGTAGTGAATGCTGATTTTATGCCCCTAACTTTAATTCTTATGTAGATATTTGAAGATAAAGACAGATAAACGTATAGATATTTGAAGGTGAAGACATAATCAATGAACCCAGTTCATTCTTAAATGCTATTTTTATTTGCTAAAATTAAAATAATTTAATTATTTGGATAAGATCAATGCCTTATGAAATGCTAAAAAATATATATCATGTATTATACATTATTTTGAAAGCACTAGATTTACTATAATAGGTATATCATAGTCTTATATTTAGTAAGTAGAGAAAAAATTGTGTCTGTCCTGGAGAAGAAATTGAAAATAAAATTTCTTTGTCCAACAACTTCAGAAAGCACTGTACTAAACAAAGCTGAATATCCAATGAAGGGACATGGTTGAAAAGTAGGCACATAATAAGACGTTTCAATTAAAGAGCAGAAAGATAAAAAGGATGATGGGGAATAAACCAAAAGGAGGAGGAGAAAATAGTAGGGTAACAAAGAGGGAAAGATCAGTATGTTTGTATGTACCTTTATTTCTGCAACTTAGAAATTTTCTGTTGTGTTCTTTTCCTTTTCCTTCTTTTAGGAAGAGAGCTTTATACAGTGATGTGGAATAAAAACTAAGTTAAGTGAATATTGGTGGCATAGTCCTCAGCTGTACCATTGAATGATCAGCATGCATATATATATGGATTTTGTGTGTGTCACCCATACCTCCTCGTTTTCTACCTCCCCCATCCAGTACTGAGAACAAGTACACAGATAAGGAAGAGGAAGATGATGGTCAATTCATCATGCAGAATAGTGTCCTACTTCCCCTTGTGATGTTTATCCCCTTCCACCAACATGAAAATCACAGGTCAGGGAATGATAGTCATTTTATTTTATTTATTTATTTTTGAATGTTTTATTTATTTCTAGGAGAGAGAGAGAGAAACAGCGTGAGCAGGGGAGGGTCAGAGAGAGAGGGAGTCACAGACTGAAACAGGCTCCAGGCTCTGAGCTGGCAGTCAGCACAGAGCCCGATGCGGGGCTCAAACCCACGAACCGCGAGATCATGACCTAAGCGAAAGTTGGACGCTTAACCGACTAAGCCACCCAGGTGCCCCAATAGTCATTTTAACATGTTGTACCAATGTAGGAGTACCTAAAGAAATATTATGATTGATTGCTGCTTTGTGTTTTTAAGAGAAATCATTATATTCATTTACTGTCTTTCTTTTTCTTAAGTTTTAATTTTCATTCTGGTTAGCTAACATACATTGTAATATTCATCTCAGGTATACAATTTAGTGATTCAACACTCATAGGGTATCTTTCTTTAGAGTAAATAAATAGCCAGTCATAAAATCAGTGATTAAGATAGAATAAAAGACTGAATCATATATATTGATGGCAACTATAAGCAGTATTAATTAGTAGATTCTTCCTAATATCAGATACCCTAAACTGTCCAGTTTTAAGGGATAAAATCTGACTGTTATTGATGTGGATTACTCAGAATATATTGGAATTCCTATTAATGCACCACTTTGTTTTAAAAGTTTTAATAATTTTTATTAGAAGTGCTTTATTTTAGAAGTGAATTTAAAAGGCAAGACTGTTGGGGCGCCTGGGTGGCTTAGTTGGTTAAGCGTACGACTTTCGCTTAGGTCATGATCTCGCGGTTCGTGGGTTCAAGCCCCGCGTCGGGCTCTGTGCTGACTGCCAGCTCAGAGCCTGGAGCCTCTTTCAGTCTGTGACTCCCTCTCTCTCTGACCCTCCCCTGCTCACGCTCTCTCTCTCTCTCTCCTAGAAATAAATAAAAAATAAAAAAACATTAAAAAAAAATAAAAGGCAAGACTGTTATAAATCAAATTGAAGTCTATTACACATTTCATAGTTAATTTTCATTTACTAAAAGCTGCTAATGACCAGATGCAAAATTAGAAATGTCTAAATAAATTATTACTAGTTTTTAATATATGAAAATAGGAATTGAAATTTTCTTTTGATAGACTTACACATCATATACCACATCTTGAAATAGGCTAACCCTATATCCTTCTCTATAAAGAAACTTCATAAAAATACCCTTATGTAGCTATATAGCCATCATGTGACCTTCCTTGATTTAAAAAAAATATATATTTAATGTTTATTTTTGAGAAAGAGAGAGACAGAATGTGAGCAGGGGATGAGCAGAGAGAGAGACATGCACACACAATCTGAAGCAGGCTCCAGACTCTAAGCTGTCAGCACAGAGCCTGAAGTGGGGCTCAAACTCATGAACTGCAAGAGCATGACCTGAGCCAAAGTTGGAGGCTTAACTGAGCCACCCACATGCCTGACCCTCCTTGATTTTTAAGTAAAAATCAAAATAGTAAAGTTATCATTACATTTTAATATCTCTCTTGATAAATACTGTATCAGTAATCAAATTAAAGTCTACCTAAACTAATACTGTAATTTGGGGAAATATAGTAAACAAACCCTACATAGAGAAGCAGGAAAAAAATCAAAACAGCAGCACAACTCAAAAATTAATATATGCTATTAAACTTTAAAGGTCTCTTTAAAGGTGCTATTATTTTATGTTAAGAACTGTATTCATCTGAATTAGGAACCCAAGTTAATTTGTTGGAGGTCTTCTGCATGACCCCTGTATATTCTCTGGGTCAACTTTGTCATTGATATGTATCCTCCAGAGAATGGCAGCTACCTAAGGTATTCCTGAACAGTCACCCTGTTATATTATATAGTTTCTATTTTTACAATGTATGTGTCAACTTCAAGGATTTTAAGGTGTTTCACAAACTTTAAATTAACAGAGTGAGTACAAATTCCAAAACATGCCAAAGGGTAGAAACGAATACTTATTTTTGTTGAGTTGTAACATTGTGCACAGAAGAGTGATTTGGCAGCAATGATGAGTGACTTTGCATATGACACTTTGAGGGCAAACAGCTTCCAGGGAGAATAGGATTCCAGGTTGTTTTTTTTTTTTTTCCCCCTGCTAGATTGGGGGCTATGGTGCCTCAGATAAGTGACTTTCAAGCCTCAGGCAGCTGAAACTCAAGGAAACAGAAGATAAGTGAGTTTGGCAATGATACCAGATAAGAGAGTAAGATTGGACTTCTGGTAGCCTATTTTTATCTATCCCGATGTCTGCTTTTCTTCTCTAGAGATCTGCTTTCTTTTTCTCTACCATTTTCTATCCAAGAGAGTTAATGGCACACACAACCTCTATAACACGACTAATCTGTGAAGTAGGCATGAAAAGTCTCTCCTAATAGAGATCTAGAATTAAACATTGTAACATAGAAATCAGGAGTATAGATTTCAGTTCCAACTATTTTTTTTCGAGGGAAGGTCACTGAATCTCATTATTTTTCCCCCCATGGGAGTGTTATGGTGTTTAATAATGATAACTTTTATCTCCACAATTCCCTTTGTCTATCTCCTTTCGTTTGTCATAAATTCCTACATTTCTTGTCATTATGTGTGTTGCCACTTGTCTCACCTTCTTTTGGCCATCAGCTGTCGTTTTTACATTAGTCCTTTTAGATATAACATATCCCCATATTTTACTCTGTATCTTTGCATATCGTGGAACTGTAGACTCCTTTCCATGTAACATACTAGATGTTTTTATTAAAGTATATGCTCTAATTTTCTAGTTCTTTATACATAAAATGCATTCATAAGATATACTTGTAAAGATTACAAATACATGTTTCCCCACAATCGCATACAGCCTGGTAATCATATCAAATATGAAAACTAGTTGCTTTGAGATTTAAGGAAAATATTTACTGAGTTTACACAAGGAGCCTTTGTGTAAAAATCAGTACGTAACAGCTAATGGAACAAAATGTTTTCCTCAGTAAGTCCACCTCCCTTTCCTCTAATCCTGACATTCTAATGTCCCTTTCATTAAAAGTGCTGCAGAATTTCATGATGACCCGTCCTGCTATTCTATCTAATATAAAAAATTAAGACCACTATCACTGTCTATTCTGAGTTTCAAAATTATATCCTTTGCTTATTTTTTATAGTATAGTTATTTTAATAAATGTATAAATGTAGGAGTTGCTGTGTTCTTCCAAATTTGACCGTCAATTATCAGTGATGTTTCTTCAACAAAATTTCATATTGTTTTGATGTTATAGTTTCTTTCAATTTGTGTCTAAAATTATCTTTATTCTCAAAACATTTATTACCGTGTGTTCCCTAGATTGCAAAATTCACTTTTTTTTTTACTTTTATTATTCATGGAAATTGATTTTTATGTCTTCATTCTCAATCATATTGCAGTTTCCTGAGATCCTTTGGAAAGTTTTCTTTTTCAAAGGAAAAGATGGGTGATAATAAAGGAGGATTCAGGTGTTTTATGATACTAATAGCTGCAGAGGTTTTTTTATAGAACTGTTCAGTAATATTATTTCATCTATGTCTATAAATTTGGAAACATAGTTAATATAGACACATTTCTTCAATTATAAAATACTAAAATTGGCAGTTGAAGAAGTAGAAAACTTGAAAGGAGCAATAACTATTATATAAATTGAAATGTTAGAAAAACATCAACCCTATAATCTCAGTCCTATGGGCTTTTATATGTGAGTTCTACTATGCTTTGATTCATCACTATTTTATAGAAATTTTCAAAATTATGGGAAGAAGGAGAAAACATTAAAGTATACCTTAGTAAAATAAGGCAAAGGTAAACTAAGGAAAGACAGTTTCCAAAGACATATATTGACAGAGATGAAAAATATGTAAAGGCAACAAGTCCCTTGATCTAATGGGAAATTAAAACTAATTAGTTATGATCAAGTGACACTTCTCCTGAAAATGCAAAATTGTTTTATTATCCAACATTCTATTAACTATATTAGGCAAATGAGAGTCAGCGGTCAAATAGAACACAAACTGGACCTGTTTGATCATTGTTTAATAATTGTGTTACTTTATATTTCATTTCAAAAGTTACTAAAACCTTACAAAAACAGTAGTTGCAGTTGCATTGTTCCTCTTTGTCTATTCTACAGTAGAAAACAAGATTCTCCTCTGGAGCTGGATGTCATGTTCCAGGAGAAAAACTGAAAGCCTTAAGTTATAAGGCTTTTACAATGCGTGAATGGGCGGGAAGAGTCAAAGCCTTATGATTAACAATATTTATTATTTTAAGCAGCAGATTGTAGTTGTTTTTCTTGATTCAGGATGGCAAAACAAAACCTTTATCTGGAGGTTAGCATGCAATTAAGATTAATGAATAAGTTAATACTACCATCAACATTAATTTTTTCTATAGACTTCAACAATTTATTACTTTATTTTAAATATAGAAAATATCTTTGTATCTTTTAGAGCAGTTTTAGGTTCATAGCAAAAATTGAGTAGAAGATTTAGAGATTTCCCAAATATCCCCTGCCGCTGCATATGAATAATCATCTCCACTATCAACACTCCCCACCAGAGTGGTACATTTGTTATACTTAATTAACCTTCAGTGTGCCTGGGTGACTTAGTTGGTTGAGTGTGTGACTTTGGCTCAGGTCATGAATGTGCTTTGTGGATTTGAGCCCTGTTTTGGGCTCTGTGCTGGCAGCTCAGAGCATGGAGCCTGCTTCGGATTCTGTGTCTCCCTCTCTTTCTGCCCCTCCCTGACTCATGCTCTGTGTCTCTCTGTCTCTCAAAAATGAATAAATGTCAGAAAAATAAATATAATTAATGAACCTTTACTGATACATCATAATCACCCAAAGCACATAGTTTACATTTGGATTCACAATTGGTATACATTCTATAGGTTTTAACAAATGCATAATGACATGTATCCACCATTATCGTATCATGCAGAAGAGTTTCACTGCCCTAAAAATCTTGTACTTGATTGTTCATCCATACCTCCTCCACCCCAAACTCTGGCAATCATTTCTACTGTCCACATAATTTTGCCTTTTATAGAATTGTTATATAGTTAGAATTATAAATAATATAGTGTATAACCTATATTAGGTTTTGCAGATTGGCAGCTTTCTCTTTGATATGATTAAATTCTTTATAATTTTTCATGGTTTGATATCCATTTATTTTTAGTGTTAAATAATATTCCATTATTTGGATATACCACAGTTTATTCATCCATTTACCTGTCAAAAGATATCTTGGTTGATTTTATTTATGGCAATGATCAATAAAGCTACTACAAACATCAATGTGCAGGATTTTTCATGGATAAACGTCAATATACAGGATTTTGCATGGATGTAAGTTTTTAATTCTTTTGGGAAAATCCAAAGAAGCACAACTGCTGGACTGTATGGTAAGATTATGTTTAGTTTTGTAAGAAACTGCCAAACTATCTTTCAATGTGACATTTGTATTCATACCAGCAATGAATGAATGTTCCTGTTGCTTCACATCCTTGCCAACATTTTAATGTTATCAGTGTTCTGGATTTTGGCCAGTCTAAAAGGTGTGCAGTAGTATCTTGTTTCAATTTACATTTCCCAGATGACATATGATCATTCCATATGTGAAGTATCTTTTCACATGTTTGTTTAAATCTGTTTATATTTTTTGGTGAAGTGTCTCTTAAGGACTTTGGCCCTTTTTAACTATTGTTTTCTCATTGTTGTGTTTTAAGAGTTCTTTGTATATTTTGGATAACAGTCCTGTTAGCAGAAATTTCTTTTGCAAATATTTTCTCCCAGTCTTTACGTGTCTTTTCATTCTTTTGACAGCGACTTGCAGAGCAGATATTTTTAATTATAATGAATTCCACTTATCAATTATTTTTTCATGGACCATGCCTTTGGTATTATATAAAAAAAATTATTGCCAAACCCAAAGTCATCTAGGTTTTCTTTCATCTTATCCTTCAGAAGTTTTTGTTAATTTTTTAAGCGTTTATTTTTGAAGGAAAGTAAGACATAGTGTAAGGAGGAGGAGGGACAGAGAGAGAGGGAGACTAAATCTGAAGCAGGCCCCAAGCTCTGAGCTGTCAGCACAAAGCCTGATGCAGGGCTCGAACTCACCAATCATGAGATCATGACCTGAACCAAAGTGAGACACTTAACCGATTCAGCCACCCAGGTGCCCCTCTCTTTCAGAATTTTTATAATTGGGCAATTTACACTTAGGTTTGTGGTTCATTTTGAGTTAATTTTTGTAAAACCTGTAAGTTTTGTGTCTACATTTCTTTTTGCATCTGTACATTCAGTTCTTCCCCATACCATTTGTTGAAAAAACTGCCTTTGTTCCATTGTATTGTCTGCTCTTTTGTCAAAGATCAGTTGACTGTGTACTGGGTGGTCTATGTCTGAACTGTCTGTTTTGTCCCATGTATCTATTTGACTATTCTTTGTGTCAGTACCACATTCTCTTGATTACTGTCATTTTACAGTAAGTGTTGAAGTCAAGTAGTGTCTGCCCTTTGACTTCGTCTTTCTTCTCCTGCAGTGTTATGTTGACTATTCTGGGCCTTTTGCTTCCTCCTATAAACTTTAGAATAAATTTGTGGATGCCCATATAACCTACTGAGATTTTTTTATTGAGTTGACGTCTTGACGACATTGAGTCTTCCTTGCCATAAACGTGCAGCATCTCCCATTGATTTAGTTCTTCAATTTCTTTCATCAGCTTTGTAGTTTTACACATATAGATCCTATTTGTATTTGTTAGATGTATACCTAAATATTTACTCTTATAGGATACTAATGTAAATGATAATCTGTGTTTTATTTAAAGTTTATTTTTTTAAGAGAGTGCATGCTAGAGGGGAAGGAGGACAGAGAGAGAGAGAGAGGAAATCCCAAGCGGGCTCTGCACTGGGAGTGTAGAGCCTTAAGCGAGGCTCAAACTCACAAACCATGAGATTGTGATCTGAGCCGAAACCAAGAGTTAGAGGCTTAACCAATGGAGCCACCCAGGCACCCCAATGATACTGTGTTTTTAATTCCATATGTCATTTGTTTATTACTGATATATAGAAAATCTATTGTTTTTTTAGTAAACCTTGTATCTCACACCTTACGTACAATAGTTTAGTAGTTCCTGAAGGTTTTTGGTCAATTCTTTTGTAATTTTTACATGGACAATAATGTTATCTGGGAACAGAATTTTATTACATCCTTCCCAATCTGTATACCTTGTACTTCCTTTTCTTGTCTTATTTAATTAGGTAGTACTTCCAGTACAGTGTTGAAAATGAGTGGCGAAAGGGGACATCCTTGCCTTGTTCCTGATCTTAGCAAGACAGCTTCCAGTTTCTCACTATTAAGTATAATGTTAGCTGTAGGATTTCATGGGTAGTCTTTATCATGTTGAACTTCTATTCTCAGTTTGCTGAGATTTTATCATGAATAGGTGTTGGATTTTGTAAATGCTTTTCTACTTCTATTGATATATTCAAGTGATTCTTCTTCTTTAGCCTATACAGCTGATGGATTACATTAATGTATTTTTGAAAGTTGAATTGGTCTTGCATATCTGGGATAAATCCTACTTGATCATGTTGCATAATACCCTTCATAAATAGTTGGATTTAATTTACTAATATTTTGTTGAAGGGTTTTACATCTATGTTCATAAGAAATATTGGTCTACATTTTTTCTTATAATATATTTTTTAAAATGTTTTATTTATTTTTAGGACAGAGAGAGAGACAGCGTGAGCAGGGGAGGGTCAGAGAGAGAGGGAGTCACAGACTGAAACAGGCTCCAGGCTCTGAGCTGGCAGTCAGCACAGAGCCCGACGCGGGGCTCGAACCCACGAACCGCGAGATCATGACCTAAGCGAAAGTCGGACACTTAACCGACTAATCCACCCAGGCGCCCCTTCTTATAATATTTTTGCCTCATTTTGGTATTAGGGTATAGCTGACCTCACAGAATAAGTTAGAAAGTATTCCCTCTGCTCTTAGCATCTGAAAATAACTATAGAGAACTGGTATAATTTCTTTCTTGTTTAGTAGAATTTTCTAGTGAACCATCTAGGCCTGGTGCTTTCTGTTTTGAAAAGTTACTAATTATTGATTCAGTTTCTTTGTTACATATAGGGCTACTGAAATTTTCTATTTCTTCTTATACGAGTCTTGTAAAATGTGTACTTAAAAAATAGGTCCATTTCATCTAAAATATCTGATTTGTGAGCATGGAGGTATTTATAATAATCTTCTATTTTTTTAATATGCATTGAATCTGTAGTGATGTCCTCTCTTTCCTTGCTGACTAGTAATTTGTGTCTTCTCTTTTTTTTCCTAAACAGTCTAGTTGGTCTAATAAAGTATTGAACACTGTTATTTTAAAACTGAAGAAACGAGGATTAAAAGTAACTCTCTTATAGTTTAATACGTGATATTTACAAAATCTACTTTGACATTATATATAGTAGATACATTTTAGATGCTTTCTCATTAAGGTCAAGATGAGAAAAAAAAAGTATTCTCTGTTAACAGTGCTGTTCTTATTTTACTGGAAGTCCTGGCCAGTGACATTTCATTAAAAACTAAATTAGAAATGTGAGAAATTGGAAGAAGTGACAAAAATGCCTTCATGTAGACATCGTATGATAATTGATATAGCAGCAATATACAACAATCAAAATTAATACAAAGTTAGGGTCAGCTGCCAAATACAAAATGGATTTCAGTAGTGTATGGAAAGCACTAGTGTTTATTTATATGAACAGTAGCCAACTATAAATGTTAAAAAATATCATTGTGCTAATAATAACAAAAATATTGTCTAGGAATTACTCTAACAATAATGCGTAACAACTTATTGCTCAAAATGTTAAGAACTTATTAAGTAAGAAGGAACAATAGGGAGGAAAATAAACTACTCTTTCCTATTAACATACTAACCATACCTCCTGTTGCTATTTTTTAGTGGAACAATAATGGAGAATCCTAAGTATATGATATTTTAGCAGGGTATATCTTGTCTTATAATATGTTTATTGTAAATAAAGCCAGAATTATGGATAATGGGACTTCACACTTGGAATATATCACATTTTTATGGGAATATATGAAGAGGATACTTCACAATTGAACTATCTCACTTTTTGCAAGTTATGTTCTGCTTTAATCACTTGAAATCTCACATGTAAATTCTAAATCATGGTGCATTTTGGTATATTAAGAAAGAACCAGGGTGCCTTGGTGGCTCAGTCAGTTAAGTGTTATGACTGGGGCTCAGGTCATGATCTCACGGTTCGTGGGTTTGAGCCCCCGTTGGCCTCTGTGCAGACAGCTCAGAGCCTGGAGCCTGCTTCATATTCTGTGTCTCCCTCTCTCTCTACCCTACCCCACTCACACTCTGTCTCTCTCAAAAATAAATAAAACATTAAAAAAAAAAAAAAAGAACCCAGGGAGCTAGAGAATTCTCGCACATAGCCATGTTTTATCTGTGCTTTCTGATTCCCTGGACCTTTAAATTACTGGTAAGAAATCTTTAATTTGTATAAGAAAGACTATAATTATAGCGAGTCTTATTTGAGAATTCTATCCTTTGTGTTACATAAAAAATGTTATAAAGAGAACCTCAATAAAAGGCAAAACATGTTCATGGATGAGCAAACAATTTTAAATGTGTCAATTCCACTTAAATTTATCTATATACTCAGTGAAATCCCAACAGATTTCTAAGAGAAACTTTTGGGAAATTAAGCCTATTATATAATTATATCTCAAGATAAATTTAAGGATATCCATTATAATTCTAAGATGAAAAGCTTATATATGTATGTATATATGTGTATAGATATAGATATACATATATATATATATATATAACTATTAGACATTAAAACACATAACAAATATTTGATAGTAATAAATGTAGTTTTTGTACAAGACTGACAGACCAGAGAAGCTCAGAAACAAATCCATGAACATGTGATTACTTCATATTTAATAAAAGATAGTATATTTGACAGTGGGAAAATCTACATTTTTTACTAGATGGTATATAGAAATTTGATTCAGTATATGGACTTAAAAGTTGGGATTACAAAGTTGGAGTTAAAAAATTGCTTTACATAGATTAAATGCCCAACGTCAAACATAAAATTAAAGTTACTGGCATAAAAATAGAATACTTTTGTAACCAGGGGTTAGGAAGATTATCTCTAAACAAACCCTAATATTATAGACAATGTGAAAATAAGTTTTATTTTGCTTAGGTAAAAGTGAAAGATCTTTAATTAATATCTTTATTTTAGGCAAAGTTAACTGCTTTATGACAGACTGGAGATGATATATGCAATGTGAAACACACACAAATGATTAATGTTTGTATTATAAAGGAAATCATTTAGGTTAACACCAAAGGAAATATTTGCAAAAATGTGCTGAAAACATCAATAAAAAATATAGTTAGCATTTATATAGCAATTATTGTGTACTAGACACTGTGCTAAGCATTGTAAACATATTAATTTTTTTTAACTTTCACAGAGTTAGGTTATCCTCATTACAGATGAATAAACTTAGGCATAGAAAGGTAAATAAATATCCAAGTTTATTTTGTCTAAGTAAGTGATGGAGGCAGGATTTGCCCTCAAGCTGTATTGGTCCAAGATTTGTGTTCTTTATAAGTTTGTTACATTGCCATTGAAGAAATATCCACATAGCTGATATATTCACAGCTTAACCAGTAATTGTGGAAATACATATTAAAAGAAAAGTTGCATACCCTCTTGCAAGGAGCAGATTGGCAAAAAATGTAAAGATGGTATGCTGAAATGTAAGAATATGGGGAAGTTGGAAACTTTAAGCCTTGCTGATGGGAATATAAACTTGTTCAGGCATTCTGGAGATATTTAGTAACATCTGGTAAAAACATATATGCAAATACCCCACATCTAGCAATTAGTATTACAGCAGAGTACATATCCCAAAAAATCTTTCTGACAGGTCTATAGGGAGATATTAATAAAGATAGTCATCATAATGTTGTAGTTTTGGTTAGCACAGTATGTAGGCAAATTACAAGTCCATTACTGTACAGGTGGATTTATACTGTGAGATATATCTATGTGGTGATATGATAAATGAATACATTGAATAGATAAATTCTATTTTAGTGTATAAGAGCTTGATGTATCTCAAAAAACTAATGCTGAATGGAAAAAGTAAGAATATAATATAGTTTATAGGGCAATACTGTTTACAAGAATGAAAACACACATTTCAAAAACAAATCTGTATAATTTTTAAAAGACATTTTTATACATAATTCAGCATAACTTAGATGGATTGCCAATGTGTGTGTTAAATACATTAGAGAAGGTGTTATGTGTTGTGTGGCGGGGGTAGAGTATGGGAATTCACGTCATATAAAAAATAAAATGAAAATAAGAACAGTGACAATACAAGATATTTTAACTTATAAACTTGAACTTTTTCTGTGTTGTTTAGACCATTCATATGCATAGTTAATTAAAAATAAAATATTGCACATATTTAATATATAACAACTCTCAAGTCCATTATGTGTTATAAATCAAAAGATTCAGTAGTTTTAAATAAGCTTTAATAATCATATTAAAGTCAATAGCACATGTTTTTGAAACAACTTAAAATTTATATGTATTTTACAGCCTATTCTTTAACACACTTCAACTTAATCATTTTCAACTAAGTCTGCTAAAGCACTGATCTTCCTTAAATAAGCATGGTCATGAAGCATACACTTATTTTAATAGGAGTCTAATATATGTTGATTTGATTGAAAATCAAGAAAAATGTTTTAATGAAAACAAATCTAAAATAAGAAGATTTTTCAAATGTAAAGATAAAAATATTGTTATAATATATCTAAAGTTTTTGCATTTTCACATAAAGAACTATGAAAATGAGATATTAAAATATCAAGTCTTAATACAATTGATTTTTTAACTGTTTTTTTTTTAATTTTAATGCCAACTGAATGTAAGCAGAATGAGAGTGTTTAATCCCTAATATTGCCTCTTGAGAGTTTTTCTTGATTTTAGATATGATGTGAATACTAGATGACTCATTCAATATGATTCAGTGCCCTTGAGGAAGGTTGAATAGAATAGCTCAAATAAGGAAGATGAATTCCCTATAGTATCTCAGAATGTAGCATTTTTAAAAGCTAGAAATATTTTTCCACACAATTAGCACAAAATCACATTGTCAGGGATTTGCCTTCAGGTCATTAACTAATATGTTCACTAACAACGTGCACAAAGTAGATTGAAAAAAAAAAGACTTTTCTGTCTGAGTCAGAACTGTGACTGATTTGGAATTAAACCGTGCTTACTGGAATTCTATCAATAGACTTCTACTTTCAGTATCTCTGTTGTAACCCTGCAATGACACTCAAAAATATACTCTCTACCTCATCTATTTCTTCAATATCTAAATATGCTTTAAACAAAATTAATTTAATTCTTTCATATTTAATCGTTCTCTTACTAGGAAAGAAATATGTCATTTATCATAGAAAGGAAAACAGTATGTGTGCTGTCTTTGTAAACATTAATGTGTGCTATGTTGTGGTATTTATACTGTGTACAGAAGATTATATTAAATAGTAATATTCTGACAAAGACGAAGGCATGAATAATGTTTATTTACTTTTGAGAGAGACAGACAAAGCGTGAGTGGGAGAGGGGCAGAAAGAGAGGGAGACACAGAATCTGAAGCAGGTTCCAGGCTCAGAGCTGTCAGCATAGAGCCCAAAGCGGGGCTGGAACTCACAAACCATGAGATCATGACCTGAGCCAAATTTGGACACTGAACCGACTGAGCCACCCAAGCACTCCTAAAACATGAATCTTTACAAAGAAAATTGTCTACAATTCATGATAAATTATGAAAAAAAGTACCCATTATCATGAAATTTAAAAAAACAAAACTTTAGGGATGATTTTTTGAGTGCTAATATATAAATTTACCCAGGGTAGGATGAAAAATTCTCTAAAATTAAGCCCTAAAAGGCTTATCAGCATGGATTAACATGATCTATCACTATAGGTAGGGCATGGAACAATTTGGAAAACATCTTAATAGGGGCATAATTCCATGTTGTAGAATAGCAACTCAGTTCTTATTCATGTGAAGGGGTAGAGCCTGAGATGTTTACATATGCCAAAACTAGAATGTAATATCTTCCCAGCTTATTGGGTTTTATGAGAATGAAAAAGAACTCCTTTATCAGGAAGGAAAAAGGGATATAGAGATGTGATTGTAAAGGATCTGTTAAGACTCACTCACCAGCAAAGTAACTCACTTTCATAATTCAACCATGTGGCTTTGGCATATATTTAAGAGTATGCCTCAGCAAGTTTGCAGTTTAATTCCTCTGGATATTTAAAAAGTATTATAGGTAAGGGGCGCCTGGGTGGCTTAGTCAGTTAAGCGTCCGACTTTCACTTAGGTCATGATCTCGCGGTTCGTAGGTTTGAGCCCTGTGTCGGGCTGTGTGCTGACTGCCAGCTCAGAGCCTGGAGCTTGTTTCAGTCTGTGACTCCCTCTCTCTCTGACCTTCCCCTGCTCACGTTGTTTCTCTCTCTCTCTCCTAGAAATAAATAAAACATTTAAAAAAATTTTAAAAAAAGTATTATAGGTAAGGTAAGAGCTGATTTAGAAACATTCTTCACAATATTACTGTATCCTGGGAATGTTGTACAGATATTCTGAGTAGATAGGGAACTTGAATCCCCACTTGGCTATCTCCTTGATATATTCACACAGACCTTCCCACTAATCTGAGACAGCGGGAAATAATGGCAACAGTCTGTAAGTGAGTTCCCATTTGCCAGAAGTGATCTAGAGCATCCAGTCTCCTGCCAACCTGGACTTTCCTCCTCTGATAGTGTTGTCAGCCATATTGATGATGTCAAGAGAGAAGTATCAGTAGTTTAAGCCATTGGAAACAGCTAGAAAAGGCTAGTTAGCATCTCAGCTTTCTCTGCAGAGTGGAATGTGATGTTTGAGAAAGTCTGTCTTGACCAGAGAAGCTTATCTTAACTTAGAGACACTGGTAACATCAGATACAATATCCAAGGGGTATATATACCAAGCTCAGAAAGGCATAGTTTGTCAGGAATGAAAATCTAATAGGTTGATTTGCGTTTGATTTCCTTCCCCATTCCATCCAGACTGCATTTCTTCTCCAAGGATCTTTGTCTTTTTCCAATTACTATTTAGAGCTTTTTTTGAGGAGATAAATAATATGAGATGTATACTGTAACTGTTTTTCTGAATCTTTGTTCATCCATTTTGCTAATAATAAATTTTGACATGGAGAATTTTTCTTTGTTTTTTATTTTAACAAATACATACTTTTTTTGTATAGATTCCAAATTTTCTTTTTTATGATGATATGTTTTATTAGTTATATTAGGATGTAATATATCTTGAAGTATATCTATATTTTATGTATGGTGTTACGGGCTGAAGTTTATTCATCTAAAATTTACAGGTTGACTTTTTAACTCCCAGTAGTTTAAAATGTGACTACATTTAGATATAGGATCTTGAATGAGGTAATTAAGATAAAATGAAGTCACATGGGCAGGTCTTAATCCAATTTGCTTGATGTCCATATAAGAGGAAGCCATTAGGGCACAGGGGTGGCTAAGTTGGTTAAGCTCAGACTTCAGCTCAGGTCAGGATCTTGTGGTTTGTGAGTTCAAGCCCTTGTCAGGCTCTGTGTTGACTACTCAGTGCCTGGAGCCTACTTCAGATTCTGTGTCTCTCTCTCTCTCTGCCCCTCCCCCAGTCATACTGTCTCTATCTCTCATAAATAAGTAAACTTAAAAAAAATGAAGAAGCCATTAAAACACAGACACTGAGGGAATTCCATATGAAGACATAGAAGATGACCATGTAGAAGCCAAGGAAAGAGACTTCAGACTTTAATCCTGCCCACATTTTGATCTTAGACTTATAGCCTCCAGCACTATAATCTGTGATACCTCATTATGGCAGCGCTAGCAAACCAATGTATGTGGGTACAGATATCAAAGTATAGATAGTTCACAAAACACAAACACAAAAATATGTTTTGTTTTGTTTTGTTTTTTTGGTGGTAGTGATGGTAAGAAGTAGAGGATGTACCTAACTTCACTTTATCAGGCAATAGTCTATTATGAAAAATCATTAAGTGGCTAATTCATCTTTTATTCAATGCATAAAATAACACTTATCACTAACTAAATTCCTGTATACCTGCATCAGAATTTGGACTCACTTTCTTTTTTTTTTTTTTTATTTTTATTTTTTATTTTATTTCTAGGATAGAGAGAGACAGCGTGAACAGGGGAGGGTCAGAGAGAGAGGGAGACACAGACTCTGAAACAGGCTCCAGGCTCTGAGCTGGCAGTCAGCACAGAGCCCGACGCGGGGGCCCGAACCCACGAACTGCGAGATCATGACCCAAGCGAAAGTCGGACGCTTAACCGACTAAGCCACCCAGGCGCCCCTCCCATGAGCTAATTCTTTGTCTTCTGCAAGATGTCTTCCGAAGTACCTTTCCCCAAACAGGAGCAGACTGTTTATCCTATCCTATCCTATCCTAACCCATAATTCTGATTTATCCTCTCCTAATCCATAGTTATAGTTGCTTGTCATTTTTCAGGGGTNGCTGGCAGTCAGCACAGAGCCCGACGCGGGGCTCGAACCCACGAACCGCGAGATCATGACCTAAGCGAAAGTCGGACGCTTAACCGACTAAGCCACCCAGGTGCCCCTGGACTCACTTTCTGCACTATAGAGGAGGCTATAGGGAAATTTGTTTCTGGAAAACCAAATTTTCGGATAGGTCATCAGTAAAGGGAACTTGGAAACACGGTGAATGTTGTTGGTTCTAATATCTTATTTCTGTGGAATTTAACTTAATTCCAAAGTTTATCCAGTGCTGTGCTGACTACTTTGCTTAAGATTGGCTCAGGAACTGTGGGACACATGACTTGATGCTGTTGTATGAGAAGATGTCTGATCTTGAAGTCATCCAAGAAGGATGGACTATCTCTGATTTACTAATAATTGTTTGTCTCTACCAGAAAAATAAATGGAACTGGTCTAGAATAACCCAGCTTTCTAAAATTATACTGGCCCCTTCATTCTATCATATGGTTTCTGCTGAGTGCAAAGATACTCTTACAGATTATATGTATCTAGATTTTTTGTAGGTTGAATACAGATGAGAAGTATGATTTAGATGTACTTTTTTTTTACTTCACTATAATTTAAAGTGCTTGAACTTTTTTCTTATCATATGTAAATAATAATACATGTCATCTTGTTCTCAGTTTAAATTAATATACAATATTCTGAAATTTCATCATTTACTAATAGCATGATAATTCTTTCATATAAATTGAAGTTTATTAATATTTTAAACAGTATTAGGACAGCAGTTTTCTGTTGACCATGATATTTTCCTAATGTTCTGATTAAATATATTTAAAGCAATGAGTGCTTAATCAAATTTATTGTTATAAATATAGACAGCAATACAGAAAATGTTATTGTTTAACTGAAAATGCCTTATTTTTTTAAATGCTAGAATTTTCAAACAAATAAACACCATAAAATAGTAACAGAAAGAAGACAAAAATTTTCAGTATATCAAATCCTTATTGTCTATTGATTTAAATTTTGTAACAAGCCCAATATCAGTTTCTAAAATTAACAAGCATTTCTTTGGCTCACAGGGGTGTGGGGTTGGTGATTTAGACTTTGCTCTTCTAGGTTCCTCTGGTTTATACTGAGCTCATGCACGTGCCTGTGCTCAGATGGTTGTTGGCCTCCTTTGGGATGAGTGGTGGAAACTGAATCAACTCCACAAGTCTGCTACCTTAGAGCAAACTAGCCCAGGAATGCTCTGAGGACAATGGTAGAGATAGTAGAATGTAGGTAGAAATAGACAAATGTTTTTTGGAGGTTTCACTTGTATTATTTGGTTATATCCCCTTAACCAAAGCAAATCAGCTGGTGTAGCTGAGATTCAATGTGGGAGAACAATTGGAGTGTGAATGTAAGGAGTAATGACATAATAAACCTTTTTTGCAAACTATCACACTCGATAAATTGAATCCCTATTGTTTGTAGAAAAGATTTCTACAGGTCCTTTTGGTCTCATTAGTTATGGCATTATGTGTTGTAGTGAAATTTTACCTCTAATTTTATATCCTAATGAGCTAAAATCAGAAAGGTGTTAATAAATTTTATCAAAGATATTAAAATTTGCCACTCTGCAGTGGTTATAGTGATAGTTTCTATAAACAAAATGTTGTTAGCTATTTTTGGGAGGTATAAAATACATCTATGAAACGTAATTTTACTGACTCAAAGGTAGATCCAGAGTCTTTAGAATTTAAAATAAAAGTTGGAACAAAGTCATGGATATCAAATATTCTACTGTAATATTGTTGAGTAAACATATCTTTTTTACATTTTTTCTGAAGTAATATGAATATCAAAAAATATGTGAATCATGATTATTTGTTTCATTTTGTTTTTATTTAGTAAAATAAATAGCCATAAATATGTTCTCCTTTGTTGATCTAATTGTAGGTCTTTTTCACTTTCACTGTTGAGTTTAATTGATCACAACCCCTCAGTACAAAATCTGTAATATCAGACAGCTCTAATATTTTCCTAGCAACCTTAAAACTATACACTGGTTTCCTTTTGGAGATCCCTGTTGAGTCATTTTCTTGGGATTGAGGTCTAGTTCCCTAGTCTGTTCCAGTCCCTTAACATTAGGTATAGTATCCTAAACATAACATAGCTGGTGATCTATTCTCAATTCCTTATCAAATCTGTGCAGTTTTCCAGTTACTTTATGCTTGTTGTTACCATTATAAAATTATGTACTAATTGTATTTTTAAGAACAGCAAAATGTTAGTACATGATTCATAAATTATTATGTTAATATTAAAATACATGCATTGATAAAAATAAAATAATAATGGTGTTTTAGAGGAAAATAGTTTCCTTCATTGTTTCAAATATCCATTTATTTTTCCTGCTGAAAATTTGAATCATGGTCAGCAAATTCTAGATCATTAATGTCATATGAGATTTATTTAAAAGATAAATAATATATACTAGCAATACCTGAAATTAATTGGGCAGTATTCTTCATTTATTAATTTATTTTTAAAGTTTATATATTTTGAGAGAGAGAAAGAGGGAAAGTGAGCAGGGGAAGGGCCGAGAGGGAGGGAGAGAGAGAATCCTTAGCAGGCGCTGTTCTCTTAGCACAGAGAACAATGCATGGCTCACCAACAAACCAATGGATTATGACCTGAGCTGAAAGCAAGAGTCAGTTGCTCAACCAGCTGATCCACCCAGGGACCCCTCTATGTAAAATACACAAATTCAAGGATTATAAAATATAAAGATTTCATTGTTTTCTCTGAGTAATTTTCAAGTACTTTGACTTTGAGTTGGTAAATGTTTAACTAGCTTTACCCCTGCCCCCAAATACAAATAAAAATAAAACATTAATTTGGAGGATGCAGAGTTGAAGATACCAATGTAACATCATGAATTCTGAGTTGAGAAAAGATGTGTACAGTCCTCCCTTTGAGCCAATATGAAGAGTCTCTGTAAGCAGGTTTCAGTACTCTTCAGTCTCTGAGTATCTTGTCTCACTTTTTTCAAGTAATATAGCAATGGCTTTGGCTTATTCTTTTTTTAATTAAAAAAAAATTAATGTTATGTATTTATTTTGAGAATGGGAGAGAGAGAGGAAGGGCAGAGAGAGAGGGAGAGAATCCCAAGCAGGCTCTGTGCTATCAGGGCAGAAGCTTTGGCTTATTCTTATAGATCTTCTGCCAATGAAAAGACCTACAGGGATTAATAAAATTATTTATGTGAACCAGGGATTGGACTATGTACAGTACAGGAGCTACAGTGAACTAGAGATTAGTTCACTACAGGCAAATACTACTCTATACTAGCCAGAGAACTAGGTCAAATTCAGCATACTTGCTAATCATAAAGGTGTTGAGGTATAACATCTGAGATGGAGACTGAGGTGATATGGAGGAAATGGCTATTGGAAATAAGATCCAAGATGCTGAGTGGCACATTTCTGGACTAATCCTCAATGTGAATTTTGAAGTCATACAGAAGACGTAAAAGCCAGAGGGGTGAAGAGAATATTGTGAGCCATATTCTAAAGGTTTTAATGTCTGAATGAGCAAACAGGAAGTCTGAATATTAAGTATCACATAAGATTGGTATATCTTATCAAGTATCATAAGATGATAAGATGAAGTACCACGTATTTTGTAGGAGGAAACAGGATAAAATGTTTGCAAATGGAGAAATGAGGAAGCCTACACTAACTCCATCTTTGCTGGTGCCTAAAAGCCTTCACCTGCAAGGCATACTAAGAGAGCAGTATTATTGAGGTCTATCTAGGTTAAGAGGACAAAAGGAACATTCAGAAAAAGGTCAAGGTATGAGAGGTTTAATAAAATGTTCAGGAGGGAGAGGAATAATGTGGAATTGGTATATATTACAGGTCATATAGAGTATCATGAATTATAAATCAAAGTGAAGATGGATGGACCTGAAAGCCAGGAACTTGTGGCTTTAAATATATGGAGATTAGTATATGTGGGTTTAGACTGAGGGTGCCTTAGGAAAGCTAAGCAATCCATCATCTCTAAGAAGATATTTGGAGCATCAGTGCCACTGTTCTCTCCTGCAGTTAATGACTGCTGATCTGGAGGAGGGACAATCCCATTGAGAACATCAGCTATTTGGGTGACCGTAGTTTCTGGAAACTATGAGGAAAGATCTAGAAATGAACAACAAAGAAACAACGTTCATATATGCTGAAGTTCCTGCATTCTGAGCATCAAAATGCCCCCATTTTTCATCCACAAATATTTCCTACTTTTAACACACAATTTCCATGAAATTGATATTAACAATAAATATGAAAACTTTTTAATGTACATATAATTAGATCAATTCTCAACATTCAATTAGATCAATTATCAACATTAACTCTTCTGAAAAATCCATTTCTTCCTTCCCCAACTTGTATTCATTATGAACTCCACACATTTACGCTCCAAATTCCAAAACCCCTGTTGTAAGCTTGGATACTTGTTATCTCACTCCTTCTTTTCTTTCTTTGACACATTCATTAGATAGAACAGCCTCCCTCCCCGAAAACGAAAGGAAAGACAATAGCTGAAAGGAAAAATAAAGAGAAAGTGGGGAAGGCAATGAACACTCAATTTCTGTATTATTACCTATGTTTGAAATTCTTGTTATTTGATTGGCCTCCCCAACTAGTTCACTGAAATAAGAATAAAGAGGCAGGATATTCTTCTATACTACTTATGAATGAGGTATGCAAAACTTTATATTTCACTATATTCGTAATTCTAAGAGCAAGTTTTGAGACAAATATTTCCCATTCTGTTAATTTCTTACAATATTCATCTAGTGTTTTTGAACATAAAGGGGAAACCCTTTGCCCATTCGGTGTCACATTTGGAGCAATACATCTCTGCACCGTAGAATAATATATGCCTCCAATAGTAATGTCAAATTTAAGTAAACCTAGAAGTACCATTTCCTTTCTTTTTTTAACTTCTCAGAACCTTATTTACTTTCCAGGACGAGATACCAAGCACTGTAAATTTCCAGATTTGACTTCAATCCTAACAATATTATTTCACCTTCAAAAGTTTTATTTTTACTGGAATGTCAGTGGTCTTCATGGTTTGTTGGTTATGTCTTCAAGTCACAATTCTCCTGCTCTGTTTTATTGTGCACTTTCCCAGCAAGCGTGTTTGCTGTCTTCTCCCTGAAGAATCTTATTCCACTCCTCAAGGACCTTTGCCTCTTCCAGAAGGGCTTTTTCCTCCTCTTGAAGTGCACCGTTTTCTTCTCGAAGAGCCTTGTTCTCCTCACGTAGGGCCTGCTCCTCCTTCCACAGAGCCTGTTCTTCCATTTCTAGTGCTATTCCTTCTTTCATCAGGGCTTGTTCCTCCATCTTGATTGCTCTCTCCTGATGTTGCAGCGCCTTGATCTCCTCATGAAGAGACCTTATTTCTTCCTGAAGAGCTTTCGCCTCATTCTGGAAGGCTTTCTCCTGTTCTCTGAGAGCCTTGATCTGAGCCTCCAGGGCTCGATTCTGTTGCCAATAAGACTTTCTTTCTGTGTTCAAAGCGTTTGTTTCATCCTCTGATGGTTTTTGGCTCTCCAAAATCACATTTTGAAACTTCCATAGGACCTGGTTTTGCTGTCTCACTGATTGATTCACCTCCCGGATCAACTGGTTGTCCATTCGGAAGGCTTTGTTTTCTTGCCGAAGAGCTTTATTTTCTCCCCAAAGGGACTTATTTTCTCTTCTAAGAGCCTTGTTCTCATCCCTGGACACCTTATTGTCTCTCTGAAGATTTTTTTCCACCTCATGAGGCTCATGTTTTAGTTTATTTTGATCTTGGGTGCAAGAGATAAAAGAGGAAAAAAATTGCAATATCTTACCTCTATTTATCCACTTTGATCGAGAGACAGCCATTGTTTCTTAATGTTTTATCTGAGCAATCATATATACACTCCAAGTGTTCTGGGTTCCACCAAAGGTGACCAATGATTTTTACAACAAAAGCGGTCCTAAATTTGTTGTGAGTTTGTTCATATGGAATTGGCTGTTGTGTTGACTTGTACAATATAGCAGGGATCTAACAAGGCTCAGTCTGGCTGACTGCAGAAAAACAGTTGAAATATGAAGACAATTCAGTACCTTAACTATTGTTGATATAACAAAGTTTAAATCTCAACACATGTAAATTACAAATTAATAATTCTAGGTTACATGTTGATCAAGGTTAATTCATTGAATTGTTTTGTGTTAAATTAGGCTCTGAGTTAAACTGCTTCTACTAAACTATTAACCTTCCTCTAATCTATCCATTATTTACATTACCTGTTATTGATGTAGAAAAATACCATGTGTTTATAAAAACATTTCTGGCTTTGTAAGAACTATAAAACATTCTTCAAATATGTTATACAGTTTAATTTTATCATACTTACTTAGATATTTAGTTGTATTATCAAATATTTAAACAGGCATTCACACTTACATTTCTGTAGTCTCTGAATTCCCAGTAAGCTTGATTCATTTTAATACTAGAAAACAACTAGGCAACGCTTTATGTCACCAATAGTGATGTCATATAGTGTTGACACAAATGATGTCATGGGCGCTATATTTAGTGTTTGGATTTTTTTTTTCTTTGTAAAGTGGTTTAGGAAAAATGTAAAATAAAATGTAAGGTTATATTTAATGTTTTTCTGTATTATTAAATGAGCATGTATTTAGTCCTTGGTTTGATGTAAACTATTAGAATTAGTTTCAAACATTGAGCTTGTTATTAGCAAGGTAACTTTATTTTATCCTAGAATTGACAAATATTAGGAAACACGATACAATCAAAGGTGAAAGTATTTTAAATGATTTTAGGATCACTGCTGAATACTTAGTGATCAATAAATTTATATTTCATACCAAAGAAATAGCACTAGCAATATTTTAATTCTATTGATCTTATCTAAGATAAGTTTTATGTGACCCAAAGTATGTTCACTGCTAGAATATAAAGCAAAGGAATATATTTTTTAAGATGTAAACTTTTGATGGTATATTAAAATGTGTGCATTTACATACATGTCATATTTTAACTATTTATACTTATATATACTTGATTTAAGGTATAAACTTGAAAATTGAATATAAATATGTATAAGAAAAAATCACTCACATCTGATTAAGATTTTCCAATTTATTCACTGTACCAGATTTCTTAGTAGTTTTTTACATTTTATCTGTTTAACAAGGTTGAAAAAAAAAAAAGATTTTTCCTCACACATTCATAACTCTGTATTTAACAAAAATAGTAAAACATAATGTCATGGAATGAGAGTTAATATAAAATTAAGAAGATCCATGTGAAAGTTTTCAATTTCTTTGTTTTTAGGTTGATGAGAATGAAATATCCATTTGATCATCTATAGTTATAATTAACTTGTGCAAGTATTTTATGTGATTATGCACTATCTTCTTCTTTATGTTAGTGTTTCTGCTCTTTTGCTTTTGCTACCATGGTAGCTAAAGATTCAGGAAGTGTTCCAAAAGACAAAGAACTCTGGACATTCTATATTGGAATGAATAAGTTTTGAGGTTTAAGGGCAAACTAGGAAGGAAGAAAAAAATCTCTGTAGCCCTGATCTATTGAATAAATTGAATTCATAATTTAAAACTTTTCCTCAAATTAACTACAGACCCAGATGGTTTCATCAGTGAATTCTTCCAAATGTTTAAGAAAGGAATACTATTAATATATCTGTGAATTTTTTCAGATGACAGGAAAAAATGCACAAGTTTTTGTTTTGAGACATTACCTAACATAAAAATCTCACAAGAATATTACAAGAAAGAGAAACTATAGCCTAAAGATCTCATAAACACAGTTGCAGAAAATCCTGAACAAAAGATAAACACACTAAGTTCAATGATACATAAGATACATTATATGTTATCAGCAAATTGGGTTTAATTCATGAATGTGGGATTGAGTTAACACTGGGAAATCAATTAATGTAATTCACTACATTAACAGAACAAAGAAGAAAACTCTCAGCTTGTATCAAGATGAGAAAAGTAATGTCAGGAGATTCAGAAAAAAGCATTTGATAAAGCAAAATACCAGTACAGTTAAAAACCAAACCAAGCCAACAATTAGCACTATCAGCTTAGTGTAGCAGAAGTAGAAAATAGCTTACTTAATTCAATTATGAATCTAAAACAAAACAAAACAAAGCAAAACACAAAAACCTACAGAGGCATACCAGATGATGGAATACTAACAGATCACAAATATATAAGTATGCCCATTGTCACCTCTTTGGTTTTTCATTGTTCTGGAGTTCCTTATTGCTGCAAGATAAGAAATAAAGTATGTAGGATTAGAGAGGGGGAAAAAAAGCTCTCACTCTTTGCAAATAATATTACAAACATTTATAATAAAATAGTTAAACTATTAAAAGTAACTATGACTTAGCAAACCAACTGGATATAAGGTCAATCTAAAAATCAGTGTTATTTATGTATATTTAGCCAAGAAACAATTGGAAAATGGATTTTGTAATTATATATAATTTACATTGGCAAGAAAAACAAAACTCCTAGAAATAAATCTATTCAAGACCTCTAAATATAAAAGTATAAAAATTATTGAGAGAAATTATTGAGATATAAATAAAAGGAAGAATAAACCATGTTTATGATTGAAAGATTCAATACTGGAAAGATATTAAGTTTGTTCAAATTGATTTGTGTGTTCCATGGACTCCCTGGAAAAATAATCACGGGAGTTTGTGTAGGTGTGTGTGTATAAAATGAATGGTTGATTCTAATATTTCTGTTGAAATACAAAGAGTCAGAAAAAGCCAAGGAAATCTTAAAAATAGGATCAACTTTTTAAAATGCTGTATAGTAAATTAGGCATAAAAATAGATACATAGTTCAATGGAATATACAGAAAGCCCAGAAATAAACCCACAACTGTATACTCAATCTTCGACAAAGGATAAATTGATATACAATGGGAAAAAAACAGTCTCTTCAACAAATGCTGTTAGGAAAACTGACAGCCACATACAAAAGGATGAAACTGAACCACTTTCTTTCCCTGTACTTAAAATTAAACTCAAAATGGATTAAAGTCCTAAATGTAAGAATGGGAACCATAACAATCCTTGAAGACAGCACAGGCAATAATATCTGACATAGACAATAGCAATGTTTTTCTAGATCTGTATCCTGAAGCAGGGGTAATAAAAGCAAAAAGAAACTGTTGTGACTACCACAAAATAAAAAGTTTTGCACAGTGAAGAAAACAATCAGCAAAACTAAAAGGCAACCTATTGAATGGTAGAAGATATTTGCAAATAACCTCTGATGAAAGGCTATTATCCAAAATATATAAAGAACTGATAAAACTCAATGCTCCCAAAAAACAGATAATCCAGTTAAAAAATGGGCAGAGGCGCCTGGGTGACTTAGTCTGTTAAGCATCCAACTCTTAGTTTTGGCTCAGGTCATGATCTCATGGTTTTGTGAGTTCGAGCCCCACGTCAGACTCTGTGCTAACAGTGGGAGCCTGCTTGGGATTCTCTCTTTCTCCCTCTCTCTGCCTCTCCTCCACTCGTGCTCTCTCTCTCCCTCTCTCTCTCTGTCTCAAAAATGAATAAAGTTTTAAAAAATGGACAGAAGTCATGAACAGACAGTTCTCCAGAGAAGGCATACAGATGGACAGCAGACACACGACAAGATGCTCAGCATCACTCATCAGGCAAATGCAAATCAAAACACAATGAGGTATTACCTCACACCTGTCAGAATGACTAAAATCAAAGACACAAGAAACAACCAATGTTGGTGAGGATGTGGAGAAAAAGGAACCTTCCTGCATTGTTGGTAGGAATGCAAACTGGTGTAGCTATTGTAGAAAACAGTATGGAGGCTCCTCAAGAAGTTAAAAATAGAACAACTCTATGGTTCAGACATTGCAGTACTCGGTACTTACTTTCAAAATCCAAAAACACTAATTCAAAGGGATACGTGCACCCCTACGTTTGTTGCAGTTATTTACAACTGTTAAACTGTGGAAGCTGGCCAAGAGTCACATTCATAGATGAATGGATAAGGAACATGTAACATATATATATAAATATATGTAACATGTAACATATATATATCAGTTAAATCATAAATTTCAAGGTTGTCTTGCATTTGGTATGATTTAAACAAATAGGAAAAAGCGTGGCAAAGAAAATGACTTCTTAGCTCTTTATTAGAAGAAGATACAGAATTAATGGAAAACAAATGCCATATTTAATAACAACATCATTTTAGAATATTTCCAAGCTTTCAGGCTTTTTATAAACATCTGTTTATTGATTTTTAGATGTATTATCTAGTTTCAGACTTTTTATTTATTTTCACCTGTTGATTAGTGTCATGTTTTATATAGTAGTATAACAATGTTCATATAATTGCAGACTGACTAGTAAAACAGCGTATAGTAAAGATTCAAAATCATGTCCTCAGGAAACTTCTCACAGCTGCTCAGGAATCATCCAGCATCATTTTATAATTAATATGACTTATTTTATGTACTTTTTCAGTTGAAGACTTAGCACATGTTGATTGCATAAAAATATTTAAACTAGCACAGTCTGGCCCTGGCTCTGTGACTTTCCAGTTCTATCATCTTGTAAATCATGTCTTGACAGTGAGTTGTCTCCGCTCTAAATATCAGCCTAAATGACTCTTATCTGAAATAAACTCAGGCCATCTAAAGATCAACAGCCTCAGGGATGTTCAGGACCACAAGTCCAGAAGGACTTGAGGAGATAAGGGTGAAGTCCTAAAATTTTAAATTGTTCCTAAATCTTAAATTCTGTGTTTCACAAGTGATTCAAGCCCCCAGTATTGGAAAACTAGCACAAGTAAAACAAAGGACAAGTGGGAATGAAGTATGATAAACATGGCATCATTGGGGTTTGAGGAACCATTCCCAGTAAGCTTTGTTAGGTCTGAATTGCTCCAAATATGTATATTAAATTCCTAACTTCCAGTACTTCAAAATGTGAATATATTTGGAGATAAGCTTGTAAAGAGCCAATAAAGTTAAAATGAAGTCATTGTGTGGGTCCTACCCCAGTATGACTGTGTCCTTATAAGAAAAGGAAATATGGATATAAGATGGCACAGAAAGAAGACAATCTGCAGACAAAGAGAAAAGGCTACCTCTCCAAGCCTCAGAAGAGATGAACCTTGACACCTTAATCTCAAACTTCTAGCTTCCCGGACTCTAAGAAGCCGCCCAGTCAGAGGTGCTTGGCAATGGCAGCCCTAGCAAACTAATAAATGTGTCCTTCTCTCCTTACGTTTTTTTTTCTGTTTTTTTTTTTTTTAAACAGCATGAGAAGGGGAGGGTCAGAGAGACAGGGAGACACAGAATCCGAGACAGTCTCTAGGCTCTGAGCTAGCTGTCAGCACAGAGCCCGACGCGGGGCTCGAACCCACGAACTGCGAGATCATTACCTGAGCAGAAGTCGGACGCCCAACTGACTGAGCCAGCCAGGCACCCCTCTTCTTAAGTTTTGAAAAAAAATTGGAAGATATCAACCATCAGCTGATTGACTTTGGCCCTCCTACATCACAATTTTGCACAATTTTCTAATTTCTATTAACCCTTTGAGTCTCTGGTTTTTGACATGCAGTTCTCAATTCATTTGGTCTCTAGCTAGGAACCCAGTATTTAAACTGCCTTGTAAGTGGACATTTTCAATCATGCACCACAATGACTATTTCTTCTGGAAAACTCTTCTTCTGGAAAACTTCTTCTGTTGCTCTTATGGAATTGTTTACACTTAAGAAATTTGCCTCCTCAAGAGGTTTCTTTCTTATATGAAGTTAACCAGTTTAGAACCAACTTGAGTTTCTCTGTGGTTCTTTGCACTGGCTAGGAAGCCCAGGGTAGGCCTTGTTTGTGATTTCCTTCTTCACGAGGACTATAACAAAAAAAAAAAAAAAAATTGAGGGCTATTAATCTAGCCCTACATATACAGGCTTTACATTTACATTTTAAAGCTAGAACCTCTCTAGTGCTGTGAAATGTACATAAAATTTAGCGGGCACATGATATAAAAGTACCAAATATTCTGTAAATCAGATTTTAAAATATCTTTATAGATCAAAGTTTCTCTTGCTTCAACTATGCTGAACTTGTGAAGTAAGCAGTGAAAGCATGCATGCCGAAGCCACCTGATCCAACTATAACATGCCTGTATGCTTGCAGGATCACAAGCAATCTGGCCTTTACAGAAAGTAGCTGTGGAATCTCCATGCCTCTTGCTTGCTAAACCCCAACAACTACCCTTTATTTATCAGACCCCAATCATGGGGTTCTGCTGGCTGTTAAGCCCTGTCTTGCAGAACACTACAGCACGCCAAGTAGTCCCTTGTAAGCTTTCTCTGAGGCCCAAGCAACTTTGCCAAGCCTGTAGATGTCCAGCACTTATTCTGAAGTCTAGACACTTTTTTTTAAGGTGATGCCTTTGCTAAAGTCCCTATAGTCACCAGAGAACTGGCCTGACCATCTTACATAGGCCTCAGAAGTATAAAAAAATATAAATGAATAGATAGATAGATAGATGATAGATAGATAGATAGATAGATAGATAAGCCTAACTGTAAAAGTATTACCTGGATAAACATAAGTCTCTTCAAGGTTTAAAATACCTTCTATACAAACTAAAATCTGAGGCCTAATGCCATATATCCTGTACACATGGATAGCCTTAATCAGTTTCTTAATTTTTTTGTTTTGTTTTGTGTTTTAGAATGTCTAAAGAGTATATCAAAGTTTAAGATCTCTGAAATTAACTGCCTAAAACTGCAAATATCCCAGGGATTGATAGGACCTTGTAAAGCATAAACTTTTTAGAATCAATTAATATTAGATGCATAAGAAAAGTTATACAAATTTAGTTAGTCACCCCCTTACCCAAGGCAGAATGAGTAAAGTGGCGTTGAGGGGTCAGAAGGAAAACTAATTGAGACCCTTCCAATGGAAATGAAAATCAAATGTCCCTCATCATCCCCAAGAAGTAACAAGAAAATAGAGAACCACCATTGTGGAAAACTTAATGAAAAGGCATGCAGGAACAGGCATGAGAACCTCCAGCTCTGTAATAGAGGATTAAGGATAAATAAAGCAACCCTAAGAAGTTTGGAGCAATAATCAGAAAATCAAGGAACTTGGAAATAAGACTTAAAATTGCCACACCAGGCAACGTCAGCCTTTCATTTTGTTGTATCTATTTGTAAAGGTCAATATTGACTTTGATTGTGGAGATCAGTTAGGATATGTTCCAATTTAAATATCACTTTCAAACCTACAATTTCATTATTGTCTTAAAAAAATGATAATCAAAGCCAGTAACAACCAAAAACAACTGTTTAATTTTAACTTGCATCCAAAGTACATTTCCTGAAGTTACGAAAACAAAATACAATCACCACAATGGTTTGTTTGAGTTAAGCGACTATCTAATTACTTTATAGAAAATTACCTTTCCTCCTTAAAACAGTGTGAGGCTGCCAAATCTACTCGTGCTGTAGTGAGGAGACTCATGCTATTTGGCTTCTGGGCTCCATCTGTGTTTGTCTGCATCTGCTTTTATCCTCCTCAAACTCATCTCAAAAGGAGCACAGAGAATCTGCAATTCATGTCAGGGCACCCAGCCAGATTAGAAGCTGCCAAATATCAACATCAGGTTTTGTGAGAAAAATTAAGTTACTTAAGCCTTCTCTCTTGCACAGCAATACTGTTGGATGAAAGGTTATTCAGTTTGAATCTCTATTTCTACCCTGCTGGGAAAAGATAATTCAGAAGTGAAAATGTGAGGTTATGATGTGATTTGGACATTTTATGGTGACCTAACCTTTTCAACTGCTATTCTTACTGTGTCTGATTATCATGTTAGTGATTTTTTTTACTGTTTTTCTGAAGTTGTCACACTACTACATAGAAAGTAGGATGTGAATAACTTCACATATTAGATTTTTAAAGGGTTTTGTGGTTCTCTGCACATCTTTAATAATTCATTGTTCTGAGCAGCAAAAGTGCTGATATGCTTGCATTTTTACTCTGGTTATATTTAAAAATTTTTAATGTTTATTTATTTTTGAGAGAGAGAAAGAGAGAGAGAGCGCACAAGTGGGGAAAGAGCAGAGAGAGAGGGAGACACAGAATCTGAAGCAGGCTCCAGGCTCTGAGCTGTCAGGATAGAACCTGACGTGGGGCCTGAAGCCACGAACTGTGAGATCATGACCTGAGCCAAAGTTGGATGCTTAACGGACTGAGCCACCCAGGTGTCCCTATTCTGGTTATTTTCTTCGCTAGAAATGATTTTTGACTGATTTATGGCAACAAAAATTAAAATTTGAGAATGAAAGCAATAAGAAACCTCAAGGGCCAAATCTTGAATAAGATATTTGATTATTTTTAATATTAATTTTGCTTATCAGTAAATGGTAATAATAATACCATACCCTCAGGTTTACTCTGAGTTTTAAACAAATTAATATATATAAAATTTAATAATATATCATTGGTGATGAATAAAATTAGTTGCAATTATTATATCAATGCATATTTAGAATGCCAAATGACAATTAAATACTGTTAGTAACAACAGAAATATTTTATTTTTTTAAATTTTTTAATGTTTTATTTATTTTTGAGAGAGAGATAGAGGCAGCATCAGCAGGACAAGGTCAGAGAGAGAGGGAGACACAGAGTCTGAAACAGGCTCCAGGCTCTGAGCTAGCTGTCAGCACAGAGCCCAACACAGGGCTCGAACCCACGAACCTGAGCCAAATCAGACGCTTAACCGACTGATCCACCCAGGCACCCCGTACAACAGAAATATTTCAAATGCTTATAGTAAAGATAATAATAAGATGAAAAGTCCAAATTTGAATATCTATTTATCTATCTGTAAAATCTAAAAACAAAATATTTCTATTACTTTCTCAAAGTCACTTGGTTATTATGAAAAGGCAGAGCTCCAGGATTTTGGGTACACATCTGTGACTGTTCTGTTCTATGAATCTCACAGATCAAATGGATTTCCAGAATCTTAGAATTCTTAGGGGAACTTTTTCAGACTACACTGGGTGGAGTATAATTTTTTTCTGCTTCACTACTAGATATAATCAACTAATATCTCTGAAAATACTTCTTCATTTTATATTTGAGTATACACATGATTTTTAGAAGATGTCCCAGAAAAGAGTACTGGTACAGTTTAAGATGTAATAAAAAAAAATGAGAGGACTGGATATGCAGACATACTATAAACCAAGTGGCTTAGTTGCTGAATCAAAAACGGAGAAAAAAGCTTTATTTTATTCATTACTGTAAGCAATAAATTAATATCATAGGCAATAACGGAGTTGATTAGTAACTTTATCCTCCCGGATCTACCGTAGATCCTTAACTGTGCTTATGTGTGTGTATTTTTCTTTTCTTTACATACATTGAAGAACAGTGTTAATGCCTTATTTATTTCTAAACAATTTTTTTGTATTTTAGGGGAGATCTTGGCTATAAGAGACTTCCATCATTTATTCAGCTTTCTCTAAAAATATGTAGTTAAGAAAAGATCTTACACTTTTTCTAGCAAATCAAATTATCAATATTAGTGTATCTTCTCATTTTATGAGCCATAGATCAGATCTTATGGCTCACAAAATGAGAAAACTGTAAAACTAGAGAATGGGTGTTTCAAAGTCTCAATCAAAAGAAAGAAGAGACAAAGATTTGGTGATAGGGGTGCCTGGGTGGCTTAGTGGGTTAATTGTCTGGTGTCAGCTCAGGTCATGATCTTGCAGTTTGTAAATTCCAGGCCCGCGTAGGTTTCAGTGCTGACAGCTCAGATTCTGGAGCCTGCTTTGGATTCTGTTTTTCTCTCAAAAATAAAAAACATTAAAAAAAGAATTTAAGATAAATTAATGCAAACATTTCTCCATATTTTTTCTAAATCGTTTCCATGCTGCAAATTCTTATGATGCAAAAGGCAGAAAGACAGGTTCATTTTGCTACCTTATTTAGGTCCCATGTCTTCACTAATATTTCATAATGGGCAACTGCACCAATTGGTTCTGCATCATGCTTTTAAAAAAATCAAAGTTTAGAATTTAATGTTAATGAAGCTGTAGCCTAAAAGTGAGATGCACAAAAGGACTGTTATTCTAAAGTAATTGATTAGAACAACTTAAGTAATAAAGGAAATTAATTATGTAAATGCCCAGCTATTTTTCTCATTCAGCCTTGATGAGCTTCAGCAGAGAATAGGAAAAGTTGTGTGTCTTTTTCTTTTTCCTTCATACCTCGTGAGAATAATATTCACTAGCTCAATGAAACTGATGCATTTCTTTAAAAATAAATATGCCATAACATACGTTGTATAGAAAAGATTGTATGAATCTAACTACAGAGACACTAAAGGTTGAAAAAATAGAGATATAATTTTAATAATAGAGGAATGGTTTTATAACTCAGAGTAATAATAAGAAAGTGATCTTTTATAGCTTTAAGGGAATTTAGAGATCTTTGAATTCACTATCTTCACTTCAGATAAAGATGCTGATGTGGAAAAAAGACTAAGCTTCATGCCTAAGGCCATATAACTGGTTGGCAACAGACCCTTTAACAGATTCAAGATATTTGACATGGAGAACAGATTACCTTTTGGTATATCATAGCTAACTTAAATTTATGTGATCAGATTGTTTTGTTTCTACTTAAATAATGAAAATTCTACTAAGAGCTTTTAAGGACATGTTTTTTTCTGATTCCTAATTTTAAATGAGCTAGAAAAAGAAAATCCTTCTGTGATTTCCTTAAGCTATCTATGAATCTATTTCTCTATGTGATGCAGGGTCACAAAGTACTTGCTTATGTTTGTAAGATTCCTGTAAAACTCCTTAGCCATGATTTATACATTCTTGTATTTCTCTGAGGGAAATAGAGAAGAAACAGAAGTCATAATTTTGAGCAGATATATATTGAACTTAGATCAAAAGTATATAGAGGGGCACCTAGGTGGCTCGGTTGGTTAAGCTTCCAACTCTGGCTCAGGTCATGATCTCATTGTTTGTGAGTTCGAGCCCCGCATCAGGCTCTGTACTGACAGCGCAGAGCCTGGAACTTGCTTTGAAATCTGTGTCTCCCTTCTCTCTTCCCTTCCCCTGGTCTCTCTCACTCAAAATAAATAAATAAATAAATAAATAAATAAATAAATAAACAAACAACCATTAAAAGAGTACATAGAGTATTATTTTATTTTTAATTAATTTGTTTATTGTTTTTAATTTTTATTTAATTTATAGTTACTTAATTTACAGTGCAATATTAGTTTCAGGAGTAGAATTCAGAGATTCATCCCTTACATACAACACTCAATGCTCATAACAAGTGCCCTCCTTAGTACCCATCACTATCAAGCCCATACCCCACCTACCTCCCTCTATCAACACTCAGTTTGTTCTCTATCATTATGAGTCTCTTATGGTTTGTTTCCCTATCTCTTTTTTTTTCTTTGTTTCCCCTTCCCATATGTTCGTCTGGTTGCTTCTTAAATTACACATATGAGTGAAATCATATGGTATTTGTCTTTCTCTGACTGACTTACTTTGCTTAGCATAATACAACACATAGAATATTCTTAAGTGAATCAGTGTGGTCCCTGTCTTTAAGTTCTGAACAATTAAATGAGAGTATTGGGGAAAACATGAAGCAGAATGTCTACTAAGAGCACTGAAAAAGTACTGAGAGAGTACATCCACATAATTAGTGCTGAGCAGATATTCTCAGACATTAAATTAGAATGAGATAAACACTGTAATAATGCTTATAGGCTAATACAAGGAAAGAGGCATTTGTGGTAGTGCTTGGATAAATAGATAAGATTTTAACTAATACAACTTGACAGAATGAACACATGAAGGAAGCAGTGTGAGAAAAATAAAGGAGGCAAAAAAATAGTGGGAACTAAAGTAACCAAAATTAAATATAATTCTGTCATATTTCTGCTTTTACGTTGGTCCTAAACATTGATGTAAAAAATATAGGTATGTCACCTCTTACCTGAAACGAACAATAAACTGGCCGAAATTCCTTAGTTCATTTGTTTTCATCTTCTCTGTAAAATTTCATTCACTTTAGAATTGTGCTTTTTTGATAATATAGACCTAACTATATAATAATGGCATTTATATATACATGGTCATTACTTTTCCTTCCCATATTTCTTGTTCTTTTGTATGTTACCAGCATTTTCATTATTTATATCTTCAGAGACAAAGCTTGACCTGTAAATTTCCATGTTTGCTTTGTGACAGCCTACTGAATGATAGTAGACTAATTATAAGCAAAGAAAATCAGCTCCTTTTTAGAAAAGATAGATGGCCTTAAGTAGAACAACAGTTATGAAAAATTGAAGAAAAAAAGCTGCAACCTAATAGCAGATATTACTTTTTCTGTTTTGAAGCCCCATTTCTGAAAAAGTGTATATGTTAATCAGCATAATATAATTTTATATACAGAATTTGTATTGATAATCGCACTCAGTGTAATTTAAATTCTTGGAAACAGCTAATTGTTAATGTAGTTTAACAATGACTTGAATTCAAAAGTTATATATGACCTTGTTATTTTTTTAAATATTTTATTTATTTTTGAGGGAGAGATAGAGACAGCATGAGCAGGGGAGGGTCAGAGAGAAAGGGAGACACAGAATCCGAAGACACGCCTCCACATGTCTGACAGCTAGCTCAGAGCCCGATGCAGGGCTCAAACTCATGAACCATGAGGTCGTGACCTGAGCGGAAGTTGGATGCTTAACCAACTGAGCCATCCAAGTGCACTTGACCTTGTTATTTTTAAATCCAATCACTGACAAAGAAACTTTCTTCACTCTTTAATTAAATTATTAAATTTATTTTATTAAATATAAATTATTAATTTTTATTTATATTGTTTTGGATTTTTTTTAGAACATTCAAGTGAGGTTTCTTGACATTGAAGTGTCTCTTTTATGTGCTTTTAAGAAGCACAAACCCTACTTACACCTACTTTCCCCTTAAAAACTTGTACAAGTTAGGCACTCTGTATAGATATATGTATGGTATAGGCATAGGGATAGATATAGACTGAAACCAATTTTTATACATAAATATATATCTGAAAATGTCCCTATGCATACATGTATATTTATGTGTATATATGTGTGCATATAGAAGAGGGCTGGTGCTATAATGCAGTGTGGCATTCTAAGGACAATAGGATCACAACCTCAGTGGAACTCAGTAGTTTCACCTGGGTATGGGTCTGTTAGGATTTTTGGAAAAGGTCAGTTTGAAATGAGTCCAGAAAAATACGGAACTGAATACTAGGAGATTAAAGGAGTCATAAGTAAGTTGATATTGAGAGTTAGCGTAGGTAACTTCATGTATTTAAAAAATAAAAACTGCAGTATATGGCTCAGGTATAAAGGACAGGTTTGAAATAAAGAGGAGGGATGAAGCTGGGAAAGGAAAGAAATCAAATCATGCCTTATTGGATTATATGGATTTTTCCTTTAAATGGAAAACCATAGGCATTTTAACGTGGAGCATGACAAAACCAGGTTTTTAATTTAGGTAACATTCCAGTAGCCAGTCTTTTTGAAGACTTACTATATCCCAGTATTTGGAGATCTATTGGGAAATAAATCCATAAATATAGAATACATATGGGGCTTAAAGCCTAATAGAGAATACAGATATTAAATTAAAATAAATCTTTATCAGAGTAATTATTAGAAAATTACAGATTTCAATGAAAAAATCAAGCCCATGAATTCAGTTCTAAATGTTGAGTTTGAGGTGTTTATGGACCATCTAGGAACACATGTGTTTTAGTTTTTTGGTTCTGTGAGGCTGCAACTGAATAAAAATGTGGGCTCTGGAGATAAAGATGTACTATTAAAATGGAATATAGATGGATTGGAGTGAATAAGATAGTCCAGGGCAAGTTCAGACCAAGGTCCAGGAGAACAATTTGGTGCAAAGGAATATATCAAGGATATGGAATTATTGGATTGTACAGTATTGTAAAATCTTGGATTTCAAGTAACTTGTTCTGCGAGCGTTCCGGAAGACAAGTAAATATTTTTTAATATATTTTAAATGAGTGATGTCTTATAATGTCAGCAGTACATACACCAAATGTCACATGATCACAACTGAGCCAATTTCTCTCTATTTCTCACTGTGGGATTATGGGTAATCGTATCCCACGCTCAGATGCTCAGTCTCAGGCCACAGCGTTTAGCAGCAATCAGTGATATTTTCAGAACATTGGAAGGAGCCCACAACTGGCACTAGAATTTTTTTCACTTCAAAGCACCTATGGACAGTCCTTTCTGTTTTCATACAAGAGTAAGCTTAGGAATGTTTTGCTTCATTCTAGGTCAGGCTGCCTGCAAATATAGACTTTCCTCTGCTCCTTTATGCCAGTTACACTCAGTACAATATATGACAAAAGTTTATTAATACTATACTGTAGTCAGTATCCATGCTAGTGTATATGATGGCCCCCATGCAGAAAAAAATTCCATTGAGCCAATAGATAGCAGTGATTCCATGAGTGATAGTGAAAGTCATCCTACACAATAACCCTCCTCTCTCTTTTCTCCCTCACACTAGCCACACAGGTTTTCAAAGGTAAGTGCAGGTTAATTTGTTCATTCTGCTTTTTATTTTGTATTTTCTTTATTATTTTGTACTATCATACAGTATTGTAATCATTTTATATTAATACTTTTTGGCTTTGTTGAATGAATCATTTGAGTTACCATTATTTCTTATGGGTAAATTCTCTGATATACAAGTGCTTTAGATTATAAGAATATTTCTGGAACCAATTATGCTCTCAAACTAAGGTTTTACTGTATTCTATTTTTAATTTTTATGAGAAACATCCATACTATTTTCCACAGTGGCTATGCCAATTTACATTTCCACGAATAGTGCAAAAGGTTATCTTTTTCTTCACATCCTTCCCAACATTTGCTTTCTGTCTTCTTTATTTTAGCCATTCTAACAGGCATGAGGTGATAACTTATTGTGGTTTTGATTTGCATGAGTGATGAGTCACGTTGAACATCTTTCCATGTTTATGGTGGCCATTTCTATGTCCTCTTTGGAAAAATTTCTATTCAGGTCCTCTTCCCATTTTGTAATTAGAATTGTTTATTTTTTTGGTGTTGAGTTGTATGAGTTTTTAATATATTTTGGATATTAATCACCTATTGAATATGTCATTTGCAAATATCTTCTTCCATTCAGTTGGCTGTCTTTTTGTTTTGTTGATTGTTTCCTTCACTGTGCTGAAGCTTTTTTATTTTTAAATAGTCCCAACAGCTTATTTTTGCTTTTGTTTCTTTTGCCTTTGGAGTCTTATCATCTAGAATAATGTTGCTATGGCCAATGTCAGAGAAATTACTGACTGTGCACTCTTCTAGGATCTTTATGGTTTCAGGCCTTACATTTAGGTCTTCAATCTATTTTGAGTTTATTTTTATGTATGTTTTTCGAAAACAGTTCACTTTCATTCTTTTGCATGTAGTTGTCTGTTTTTCCAGCACCATTTATTGAAAAGACTGCCTTTTCCCCATTGTATATTCTTGCCTCCTTTATCCGAGTAATTGACCATATAAATGTGGGTTTATTTCTGAGATTTCTATCATGTTCCATTGATCTATGTGTATATTTCTGTGCCAGTACCATACTATTTGATTACTATAATTTTGTAGTATATCAGAAATCTGAAACTGATACCTCTAGCTGTGTTCTTCTTTCTCAGAATTGCTTTGGATATTTAGGGTCTTCTGCAGGTCCATACAAATTTTAGTAATTATATGATCTGGTTTTGTGAAAAATGTTGTTAGTATTTTGGTAGAGATTGCATTGAGACTGTAGATTGCTTTGGGTAATATAGACATTTTGGTATATTAATTCTTCTAATCCACGAGCATGGAATGCTTTTTCTATTTGTTTGTGTCATCTTCAATTTCTTTCATTCATGTTATAGTTTTCAGGATACAGGTCTTGTGCCTCTTTAGTTAAGTATATTCCTTGGTAATTTACTATTTTTGGTGCAATTGTAAATGGTGTGTGTGTGTTTCTCTTTGCAACTTTGTTTTAATGTATAGAAACACTACCTATTTTTAGGCATTAAGGTTTGTATCCTGCCATTTCTCTGAATTTGTTAATTATTTCTAGTAGGTTTTTTTGGTGAAATCTTTAGGGTTTTCTATGCATAGTATCATGTCGTCGGCAAATAGTGACAGTTTAATTTTTTTCCTTACCAATATAGATGCCTCTTATTTCTTTTTCTTGTCTAACTGCTGTCACTAGGACTTCTGGTACTAGGTTAAATTAAAGTGATGAGAGCAAGGCACCTATTCTTAAGCACTCTTCTTCACAGAGGTTACAGCATGCCTTGTTCTGTACTTGCAACTGACAAATTCAAGGATGGAGAAAACCCTAGAAGTCATAAAGACATTTTTAGTCCAACTCTTAGGAGTGAAGGGCATGTAGGAAAATCAGGTTCCAGGAAAGTAATAGACATGTCATAGTTGTTCAAGATAGATATCCAAAAAATGAAAATGAATTCTATGGAATCTTTGCTAAATATTTCTATATAATTACACACACACACACACACTCACATACACACACACTATAGGTTCTTTGTCTCCCCAACAGGATTACTCCACGCACATGGTAAAGCATTTTCAAGTTTATTTTGAGAGAGAGAGAGAGAGAGAGAGAGAGAGAGAGAATCCCAAGCAGGTTCCATAATGTCAGCACAGAGCCCACAGCAGGGCTCGAGCCCACAAACCATGAGGTCATGAACTGAGCAGAAATCAAGAGTCAGATGCTGAACTGACTGAGCCACCCAGGCAGCCCCAAGCATTTTTAATTTAAGACAAAAATTCCGTCATTCAATATCACCCTCCAGTAACTTTTTCTTCTAATGCTAAGCTCTTAAAAATAATTCTGTACAATTATTGCTTCAATTTCTCAAAGTCATTGACTTTTCAATCAAGTATAATAATTACTTCAATACTATTTCATTATTATACTAACAATAGCATTGGGAACAAAACACAGTTTCCAAATTCTCACTTATTTGACCATAATGTTTTACTTGAACCTCACTGTTTATTCTGTAGATATCCTCCTGCTTCTCTAGCCTTGCTTTTCAGTCTTGCTTTGGAAAATGACCTTTTTGGGGTGCCTGGGTGGCTCAGTCGGTTAAGCATCCTTGATATCTGATCCTCTAGGATCAGAAACTTAATGGTTTGAAAAAGGAGATATTGCTCAGAAATCTCTGCACCGCTGGCACTTAGGAAGGAATATCTACTGAAAGAGATGGTCTGCATTTTTTTTCTTTTAACTGCTGTGACAAGTTATTTAATTTTATTATTTTTCATTGTTACTATTTTTTTATTATTTGCATTATTCCTTTCACAGAAAATAAATAAAAACTATTTAGAGGCAAAAAACCTTTTTCCTTAGAAACCTCACGTTTTGGAGTCTTAAATACATACTCAGAGTATTAGAACAAATGAGACAGAAAAGAAAAATGATACAGAGACCTTGAGGATTGAGTTCTTAATAGACCACATTGTTCAAGAAAAGATTTTATGAACTGCAGTATTCTGAGACAGTAACAATTTCATGTTTTTATGTTTGATATGCAGTAAGAGTACAAATATCAGATTATTTTAATGTGCTTTGAAATTATATGAAAAAAATATTTAAGCATTTAAATATTTTCTAGAGGAAAACTGTTATGAAGAGTTATGAAGAGTAAGTTATAATAGAGTAATCCTCCCTAAGAACAACTGTAGACTTTGGATAAAATTATTTAAAAAAAAAAAAAGCTGTTTGGAAGTAGAAGAAACAAAACAACTAGGAATAAACAAATGTGATTTTTAACTTCCTCATTTAGAGAATGGGACTAGTAGTTTATATTTTATAGAAGGTGATTAAAATGATGCTGATGACTGTTGATATTTATGCAATACATACTATATGTCAGATATTGGAAGAAGTGTATGGATGTATTTTATCCAACAGTGCTATGTTACCAACTATTATTATAATCTGTATTTAACAAGTGGGAAAGCAAAGAATAAGTGCCAAAACCTGGATTTAAATATGATTTTGTCTGGCTCTAGGAATTTAGTGTTTAATCAGTTTGCCATGTTACCCATCTTCATATCAAAATAAGACAGGTCAAGCATCAAGTGAATTGAGGCACCTGGGTGGCTCAGTCAGTTAAGTGTCCTACTTTGCCTCAGGTCATGATCTCCCTGCTCATGGGTTCCAGCCCCCGCATTGGGCTTTCTGCTCACAGCTCAGAGCCTGGAGCCTGCTTCAGCTTCTGAGTCTCCCTCTCTCCCTGCCCCTTTCCTGCTCACACTCTCTCTTTCTCACAAAAATAAATAAGCTTTGAAAAAAATTTTAAAAAGCTTCTAGTGAATTGCCTAGCTCACAGAAAATGCTGTATGTCTACAACAAGCCTGTTCCACTGTAAGTCCCTAGCTCCTGGGTGTTTTTCTCTGCTGATCCTTATGCCTGCAATTCTTGCTCTTTATCTATTGGTTTTCAAGATTTGTTTTCTCATTTTAAGTTTCTACACAAATATCACCTCCTTAAAGATTTCATTCCTGGAATGAATGTAACCAAATGTAACCAAAATAGCATCACTGTTAATCTCCACCTTTTCACCCTGATTTATTTGCTTATTACACCAACAATTCTTTAATTTTATGATTATCATATGAACATCTACAAATAAACAATAAATGTATAATGTGCTTCCCTCATACACTGTTAGCTCTATATGGTAGGGACATTGCTTTTTTAACATTAAATGCCCCCTACCTAGTACAGTTTTAATTTATAGAACATATGCAAAGTATTTGCTTATTTTTTAAAATTAATAGCAGCTACTGTCAAAAAATCTAGAAATAACTACAACAACCCCCCCCCCAGAAAACCAACCAAAGGAACATGGGGTCAAGTAAAATAGTATTTATTTATTAAGAGTTTATGATAGATATAAGGACAGTTCACACTGGAAGATTTCAAATAAAAAATTGATATGAAGCTCAGGGGTATGATGTTTCAGGTTAGCTGCTGAAAAAGTGAAAAAGGAGGAAATTGCTTAACCTTTTCAGTGATTGGTTATTATAGCGGTGGTTTCCAGACAGCAGTGGATTGGCTAAAAGTGATTATCTTATACCATTTTTAGGAAGATGACTTAAGTTTTTTTGTTTGTTTGTTTTTGATTATCAGAGCCACTTACAAGGAATAACCTAAAGTAAGTCTTATGTTCATGAAATCAGCTAGATTTAGTCTTGACTATGTGGCTTAAATAGATTCTCTGCTCAGACCTTTTTTAAGCCCAGACTCCATTTTGTATTAATACTACTTTTGTTACTTAAGTTATTATCAGTTGATTTAACAAGTGATATATAAGAATAAATAATGGAAATACTTTAGCATAGAATAAAATAATGGAAATACTATAAAATATAATGGTTGGTTAGTCAAAGTTCTTCAGAGAACAGAACGAATAGGATATATTAATTGTAAGATTTGCTTATATGATTATGGAGATCAAGACATTTCATGATCTCCTTAATGTCTTTATTCAGGAGAACCAGGAAAGCTGGTGGTATAATTGAGTCTCAGTCCAAAGGCCTCAGAACAGAGAACTGCTATCTGAGGGCAGGAAATGATTCATATCCCTACATTAACAGAGAAAGAAAATTCTCCTTCCTTGCCTTTTTGTTCTATTCAGGCCCTCAGTAAACAGATTGGATGATGCCTGCCTGTATTGATTGGTGAGGGTGGTCTTTATTCAGTCTACTGACTTGAACGCTAATCTCTTCTGGAAACATCCTATAGACACACCCAGAAATAATGTTTTATCAGCTATCTAGGCATCCCTTAACTAAGTCAAGTTGACACATAAGATTACCCATCACAGTGGTAATGCCATAAAGTGTGCAAAACCGTAATTCAACTTCTAAACAAGTAAAGAAATTGTAGATGTTAAATAGCCTCAACCCTTTAGAGTTTTGAGATGTTTTATTGCTTATTCATTGGATCCCCCCCCAAAATAATTTGGATCATCATTCTTGTCACTCATTATATCATTTGATTATTGGCTATACTAATTTATAAAGTAACTAAGTTCTATTGTATACTTTAAAACAGTTAATCAAAATTAAATTTGTACCCATGTTATGTGTTGAAAAATATCTTTAATTTTGTGAAGTGCTTTTAAAAAATAGTACCTTCATACAATAAATAACACATCTAAATATTTTATGACTAAAGCACATATTATATATATGTATGTATTTGTTTTAGTTTTCTGCCTATTGTATGTTATTCTATTAGATAGTCAAGACATATTGTGTCAATATAGGATATTCTTTCTCCTGTGGTTACATAATGTAGTTTGTTTTTGAAGGGGACAGAAAACTGGGATCGAGTCACAAAGGCATTTTACCTGTCACAGACTAGGAACATACCACAGAGAGCAAACCGATGCTACTGTGCATCTGTGCATCCAACATTTCATGGCTCGAAGCCACTAGACTCTTTTCTGCATGACCAACTGACTAATTGCTGTACTTGGCCTTTTCTATTCTCTTCAATTAATGCAATGCACAATTGCACATAGCAACAGAGTCACCCATACAGAACAGAATCTGGGCCAGAATTAGGCTCTAAATCCCAGAAGCACCTGTTACAAATATAAAGCGTCCAGATGGTCCAGTCTTTGTGGGGAAGTGTCAAGCATTGACTTATCTGTCTTTCTTGCTTTTGGTTTAAGGTCAAAAACATGATCTGTTGGAAGCAGGGAGCCAAATAAAAATCAGAAAAAATACCTAGGATTAGTGTAGAAACTTCTCAATTTGTTTATCTAAATCTTTATTGCTCAGTGGAGCTCATTGTTATCATTTTCTAAGCATGCAAATAGGATTAGTTTATGATTACATGGCAGACTTCAGTATAATTAGATAGACTTATTTAAACACAGCTGTAAATCATTTAAAAAATGTGAAATATTTGATGATTGTAAATTCAGCAGTTTGTATATTCAAACTTTAGTCTTCAATCAACTTTATTGTTCTGATTTTGTTTGGGATTCTGGAAAATGCAAAATATTACCTTAGCTTAGTTCAGCTTTTTATTGTTTTCATTCATTGCAGGCATACAGCACAAAAAGTGATGTTCCATTATATATTGCAAGTGAATAGTATCTCTCTCATTGATATTATTTTTAAATTGTAATTTTTTCATTGTATAATCATTTGTTATAACAAAACCTTAGTGAACCTTCTAGCTATTTTGTATTACAAAAGAAGTTAATATGATACTTAAAAACTTTACTCCTTCACACATAAATTCTACATGGTTATCATAAACTTCTCTTGGAATTAATATTTCATGTAATTTATCTGCAAGTAAAGGGAAAAAAGTCATTTTATGAAAATAACAACTCTGTCCATTTTTTTAAAACTGAATGATTTGCAGATATTGCAACCAATAGGAATTTCCCTGTTTATGCTAGAGCTCTCAGAAATTTTGCTACTAAAATGATCACACTAGCTGCCTCTCATTTGACAGTTGGAATGGACATAATGCATACAGTACATTCCATAGCTTTAATTGCAGATCACAGTTACCAATGGATATCGATTAAGTTACTTTTTCCACTTTGATTTTTCTCTCTCTCTCTTTTTAATGTTATTTATTTTTGAGAGAGAGAGAGAAAGACAGAGCTTCAGTGGGGGAGGGAGACAAAGAATCCAAAGCAAGTTCCAGGCTCTGAGCTGTCATCATAGACCCCAAACCCGCTCACCATGAGACAATGACCTGACTTGAGCTGAAGTCTGATGCCCAACCAACTGAGCCACCAGGAAGACCCTGATGTTTTTTCCCTAATAAAGGGACATATTTTAAAGACAGTAAGGTCTGGATCATTCTTTACTTTCTTACCAAGATTAAGTTATAATATTTGTTGTCACCCTGTATTCATATCCTAAACAGATACACTTTGTTACCATATGGAAATGTTACATACTCTGCTGAAGTATATTATAATTTTAAGCAGTTGAATTACAATATCCTTGGATATTAAATTGCTTAGATTAATAGATATTTTACTTTATAAAACCCTCATGTAAGAGCTCAAAGATTAAAAGGTAGTTTAACACATGTAAATCACATATCAAATGTACATACATGTAGAATCTATGCAGAAGTCTATATATTGTTACAGAAAAAGAAAATAATTGTACTGAGAACTTAATATTACTGAAGATAAATTTTTATGAGATTTTCCTTTTCTACCTAATGTTTGGCTACCTATATAAATAAATAACTTGTTTTATAACTACTTATGGGGTAAGCACCATACTTAAATATTTCTACTCAAATAAACTCAAGGGTTTATTTTAACTTTATTCTGAAAGATAATGTACAAATAGTACTTATTATATGAGCTGGAGACACATATTAACCTCGCTTTTAAAAAACAGATGTATAGGGTCACCTGGCTAGCTTAATCAGTTAAGCGTCTGACTTCAGCTCCAGTCATGATCTCGCAGTTTGTGAGTTCAAGCCCTGTGTCAGGCTCTGAGCTTTCAACACAGAGCCTGGAGTCTGCTTCAGATTCTGTGTCTCCCTCTCTCTGCCTCTCCTTTGCTGATACTCTGTCTCTCTCTCTTTCTCTAAATAAATAAATAAAATAATTAAAAAATAAAATAACAGATGTATAAATAGTCTCTTATGCATATTGCTTGGTACTTGTCAAAAATGAAAATGGAAAAATAGAATTTGACCTCACAAACTAGTTGCCCACCAAAGAAGGAGGGAAAGTAGTTGTGCCAACTACCACTTCCAGCAATGGAGGTCAGTATGTTTTATCTCTAAATTTCTACTGGAAATAACTAAAAAAAGCTACACAAACTATTTTATGGTATAGTTAAAGATCAATTAAGGTATATTTGAAGAACTCAAGGAGGTAGGGAGAAGTTACAAACTTCTTTTTTAATGTTTATTTTTGAAGCAGAGAGACAGCATGAGTTGGGGAGGGGCAGAGACAGAGGGAGACAGAATTTTAAGCAGGCTCCAAGCTCTGAGCTGTTAGCACAGAGCCTGATGCAGGGGTCGAACTCACAAACCATGAGATCATGATCTGAGTGAGCCAAAGTCAGACACTTAACCGACTGAGCCACCCAGGTGCCCCGACAAAAATAGTATTTTGAAGCCAAGTGTAATGAACATAAATATAAAACATCTAGACTATTAGAATACAATAACTAAAACCAAAGAAGGAAGACATTTTCAAAGCATTACAAATTAGAATATTTTTAAAATATTAACTTTAAAGACTAACAAGTTTCTCGGCCACTTTTCCAAAACAAAACAAAACAAAACAACAAAACAAAACAAAACAAAACACAGTGGACCCAGAAAACAATGGCACATCACTTTACAGCACTGAAAGACAGTAAGTGATACAGATAATGGAAATGTAAGTGACCAGATATTATCTGGACAAAAAGTGTAACAACATCACAAAAACTTGAAGTAATAATAGAGATAAATTTCCTAAAATGAGAGAGTGAGAGACTGAAACCAATTCAAAATAATAAAGATGTGACTATAGATATATGTGTTAATAATAGTTATCTATTTGTGCACAGTAAATTACTCCAATTATAGTGGTTTTAAACAATGATCTGATGATGTCACAGATTGGGTGGATCAGGAGTATGGGCATAGCTTAACTGGGTGTTTGTGAATCAGGGTCTAACCAGTGACAATTATAGTTAAATTGTCACAGGCTAAGTTAATCTGAGAGTTTTATAGAAGCTAGAATATTCACTTCCAGGATGGCTTACTCACATGGTTTTCCACAGAAGGCATCAATTCTTCACCATGTGTGGTTTTCCATAGTGGCTGAATCCTCATAAGATGGCAGTTAATACTCCTGAATAAGGAGGAAATCACAGTGCCTTTCATGACCCAGTCTACAAATGCACATGCTCTCAGTTCCATTATATTCTGTTTGATTGAAGTGAGTCACTAAGTGACATAAAGGAATGGGGGTGCCAAAGAATCTTTGGACACTTTTGAAACCACATATGTAAGATGGCTTAAATATAACAGAAATAATTATGTAAAATATAATATAATTATGAGTATGTTAATGCATAGGAAACCCTGAGTTAAAATACAAGCAAATTAAAATGAAGAAATGACTTAAATGGCTAAACAAATACGATATAAAGAAATTAACTTAAAATACTAAAATTAAAAAAAAACTAGTGGATTAAACATTATTTTAAACACTATTTTAACACTGAAATATAAGTAGAAATAGAAATAGAAATCACATTTCAAATTTTACATTATTTACTAAATACAAATCCTTAATTTTTTCTTCCTAGGAACTTATTCAATTAAAAAAAGAAAAATAGAGTAACATGACATGGGTTTCTGAAAATCAGTAGGTTTAAAAAATGAAAGAATGCTCTAAAGCCAAAGACTCAGATTCTGGTAGCTTATTATTCTCACTCTCTGCCCAAAGTCATTCAGGTAATGCCTTGGATGTGCATATATTTATTGTACATGCTTTCAGAGTATTGACTTGAACATAAATATTGTTGATGGCTTTATATTTGGAATGAAGATGGCCTTTTAGTTTCCTAAAATCTGTCATAAAATTATCAAATCCATAAATTTCTGCATGGAATCGGACCAGAGTGGTGGATGATATTTAGAGGAGTCTGTCCATCCACTTGACTATTTTTCTTTGTGGGGATCTGATGGTTACTCAGATGCCATTAAGGTTCAAAACCCATTTCTGTGCTCCTAGAGAAAGTGATCATGTCACAGGCATCTTTATTTCAGGAAATCCACAGAGTATATTGTAATTAGTAGCCATTTGAATAAATGTTAAATTAATTATGAATTTTGAAAAAGCTCTTTTGGCATCGATGAAATAGTCACAGCCAAAACTAAAAATCCAGATGTCTGGAAAGATGGTGAAAAATGATTTTGAATATGTAATTAAATACATAATTAAAATTATTAAGATGTGGAATTAAAGAAAGGTGGTAGATAGTGTTTGGATAACTGCTTCATTGTGTATTTTTCCCTTCTATTTATTTTTCACAATATGTTTCTAATGTATTTTCCTTAGCTCCTTCCCCCCAAAATGTTAGACAAGCACATAGTAACCAGCACTATTTGAACGTGTGAGTATAACTTTCAGATAGAGAATTTGGAGGCAGAATAACATGTAATCCGCTGGAATTGAAAGCATTGATAATTAGGAAACTCTAGCAATTTCATGAGGCATTGCAAGAAAACAGTTGAAGTCACCTTGGAGCCCCCGGGGTGGCTGAGTCAGTTAAGTGTCGGCTCAAGCCATAATCTCGTGGTTCGTGGGATGGATCCCTACATCATGCTTTGTGCTGACACTGTGGAGCCTGCTTGGGAATCTCTCTGTGCCAGTTCCCCCATCGTGTTCTCCCTCTCTTTCTCTCTCTGTCTCAAAATGAATAAATAAACTTTAAAAAAGTCATCTTAATATTGCCATAATTTTGTTGAAAATTTCATAACATAAGAAAAGACTATTTAGAATAATTAAGGGAATTAAATACTATTATAACACCATAGCCAAAACATTAGATAATTGCTGCTTTGTTTTCTATGTATTTGGATATTATATATTTGCTGCAGTTGCCAGTTTACATTCAGAGAACAGGATGAAGACACTATATGTTTAATTATTCATTTCAGTAAATTCAGGAGAGATATAGTGAATCTCCTTGATAGTGAATATCCAATCTAAATGTATTGTGCTGCATAATAGCAGAACATATGTAACATTTTCAAGTATGATTTGCAGATAAAATGGGTAACAACAGCTTGATACAGTAAGAATGTTCTCTTTGGTGTTTTTCTCAAAAATGACAGTCTTTAATTTCACAGATGTGATTTTTTTCTTGTTCCTTTATGGTATTGAATTTTATATTATTTTCAGTGTGTATAGTCAGATGATTATAATGGTATATGTTCTTTCAGACTATAGTGTGAAATTGGTTGTGTGGCTGAATGTCCATGGACTTAGACAGGTGGCTCCTGTAGCTAAGGAGTAAGAATATCAGTTATGATTATTTATAGATTAAATGCCCAGAAAATCAAGTCTTTGTAAAATCAAAGGTAAACTTAAGTGCCAGTGTTTAAAATAGTATACTTGTTTATAAAAATGCTCAGATTGGTTTCTGCTGATACTTATGATTGTGCATTGTTTTTCAAATAATCACCTTAAAGGAAGAGTTGGTTTAAGTTTAAATTTTAAGTAAAGTATGAAATCACATATGCAGTGATGTATGTGCCTTGTCCATTCAAAGCATCTATCTTTTTTCCCAGTGCTGTATTGTTTTTTCTTTAGTGTAAAGGAAAGTAATGGCCAGCAAAATGCCCCAGGAGACTATTATAGCGCATAATTTTAATATATCTACTGAAAACTCTTATGATTAGAATATCACCAACTCAACGTATATGAATGATTAATTTAATAATACTAGCATATATAGTCACCATATATTTTCTAGCTTTCTTTAAATAGTTAATGTTATTATCTTTCAAAATAATGTATATTTTGCATAGAAAACTTAGAATACTATAGACCAACAACAAAAAAATGAAAATAACATAATCTTTCCACAGAGATTGCTTTTTTTTTTTTTTTTTTGGTACACAGCATGGTTTTTAAAATAATTCACATATACACATTTTCTGACTTCATGGAACTTACAGTATTTTGGAGGGGCTAGATGTTTTAAAAGACAAAGTAATTTGATGTTTTTGGAGAAAAATCCATGCAGATAATAAATTAAATGTTAAGTTAGAATGGAGACAAGGACCTGGAATTTAATACAATAATCCGGAAAGGCTGTTCTATAAAGGTGATGTTCAAGTCATAAACACATGATGAAGAAAGATTGCCAAACAATCAGAAGGAAGAGAAGAAGAACATTACAGGTTGCAAATGTCCTGTTATGTGAAAGATTCTGGCTATTTGAATAAATAAATCTAAATGTCAGTGCCATTGAGCCTAGTTAGTAAGTAAAAAGGAGGGCAGGAAAAGTAGGAGAGAAATGCATTGCATTCAGGAGTGTGGTAAAGTTAGCATTTTATTTTAGGTGAAACAGAACACCAGCAAAGGATTGTGAGGAGAATATTTAGTAGGCTCACAAAATCAGGCTCCAGTTGACTATGGCTGGGACTGAAGAGGAAACAAATCTGATTGACTTAGAAGGGAGAATTGATAGGATGTGGTAATGGATTGGAAGCTGGTAAATGCGTGAAAGGGGAGATCGTACCTCTTCTAAATTTAGTGTTTGACCTAGAAAATGGATGCTAATCCTCCGTAAAGAGATGAGGAAGCCTAGAGTTTGGCAAGGGGCAGATTTTGTGAAAGAGATGAAAAAGTTTCATTTTATTTATATCAAGTTTGAAATATCCGTGTGATATCCAAATGCAGGTATTAGGTGGAAAGTTTGTATCTATATACACATAAAATCAGAGATGTGACCTGGAGATGTAAGTAAGTGAATTTCAGCATAAGTGGAGTGTTCAAATAGAGTGGAATTGAGACCTCACCTGGAGCGCGTTGAGAGAAAAGTGGTAAATTTGATAACAGTAGGAAATACCATGTTTCAGTGAAGGGTGATTCCTAGAGAGCAATGTGGATAATAACCAGTCTCCTAGTTGTAATGTTGAGAAGAAAAGAAACAAGGGAAGAAAACTGTAAAATAAGCCACAATTTGTTTAAAAATATTTTTCTAGATTTAATTTTTTTGTTTTGAAAATATTTGAAATAACTCTGTATAGTGAGGCTTAAGAAATTAACTCATAACAATTGATATATTTATTTCACTTCTGTGATTTTTATAAGATTTTTCATTACCTATATTTTGGTCTATTTTTCAAGGGTTTCACAGAAATAAGGGATCATTTAAAATATTTCTGATTATTTAAGATCAAGTGCATATTTATGGCTCATATATTGTTACTATTTCTCTAACACTAAGTACAGCTCCCAAGATTTGGTTAGGAAAGATATAAAAACATACTTGTGAAGTCAGTAAATTGTCTAATTGTCAATAGGTTCAGAGATTCCTAATCTTAAATACTTTTCCCTGTATTAAGAAATGCTGCCTTTCACAACATGGATAAAACTTCATAAATGGTAGTATTACCCCTTTTCTTCTATCTCTTTTAATATTAAAGTAAAATTCCTTTTAATATAATAGACTCGCTATTTGATTTAATACTTTTTAAAAACAATTTCTAAACTTTTTAAAACCCTCGAACACTAATATTTATATTCCACATGGTCTTTAATGTAGGGAGGGTTAGGGGAGTTGATATTGATGAGGATATTGACAATATGCGCAGAGGCACATGCTGGCTCTCTCTATGGCCCACTATAGTTGTGGACAACTCACTAGACATGTTACTGGAAGCTTTTAGGAGTATAATACACAAGAAAAAACAACTATGATAAATTTTATGGAAGAGTTTTCAAAATATTTCTTTCCATTTTGGAGGCTGATTTGGAGGGGAGTGAAGGACATCTGTGTATAGAAGAGGTTAACATGAATCTTGAGAGGAATGAAAACACATTCTTCAAATGAAGATTAGCCACAGTGTTTTGAAAATTGGATAAGCTGCTCTAAAGCAGACTTATGTCAGAATGTTAGGTTAAAATAACAAGAGAAGGCTTGCTGTGCCTTCAGTGATAATTTAGATGATTGTATAAAATATGGTTTTATGAAAGGTCGATTTCTCATGCAACATTTAATGTTTGCTGTTATCAGTTTCTGTAATGACACTTAACTTACACTTTCTTTGAGAGTGCGTGCACATATGGAACACAAACTGCTTATTATGTTTGAGGTGACCATATAATTTGCAGTCAAAGTTGGAATACTTTGGAAAACAAATTTGGTGCTGTTAATAATTATGTTGAGCAACTGGAATAAACTGGAATAATCCTATGTAAACAAGGATATATAACCACTTCAACTGTACAATTTCTCAGGTGCTCCGAGTAGAGAGTAAGCTTTTAGATATTCCTCAAAGCTGTAATTGAATCTTTGTAAAGTGTGTGTGGCTGTGTGTGCATGTGTGTGCGCGTGTGTGCATCTTTGTGTATGTGTGTTTGTGCATTTAAGAGTTGTGGGGTTTTTTTGAAAATGGAAAGATTTGGTTTAATTGAGAATTGATCAAGAAGTTATCCTGCAAATTAAGAAAAACTAATCAATAGTTTCCTGGACTGCTCAATTGTGAGGGCTATAACTGTAAATTGTCTGTAATTGGGCACTTTTCTCTAAATGCATATTAAAATGTTGCCAATTATTGAGTTGAAAGTACTTGCATAATGAATTTAATCCTTACAAAATAACAAATCCATATGGATAAGCATATATCAATTCTAAATCCATTTTTAAATTAAAGCACCGGATCACATTGAAAATATTTGGAACTTAGTCATCAGTTCAAAGCCATGCATTTTTTAAACCTGAAAACAGCACAAAGATTTGCTCTGGAAGTAAATTAAAAATACAAAAATATACAAATACTTATTAATATATTCACTGTTTATAGGCACCAATTAGTATGTTATCAATCTCTGTCATATTAAAGGTATTTCTCTACCCATACCACCCTCGAGGGAAAGTCAGGGCACAAGATAATTATGTCTTGTTTCTTTATAGCTCAGCCCCAGGGACTGTTATACTCAATATTGTAGTTTTGATCCAAATCACTGTTTTACTCAAGAATAAGAGGACAGTGTGATCCCCGAGGTGTTGAAAGAACTGCCGTTTCTTGGCCCATGTGACTGAGAATTCTCCCACTCTCCAGTGCTCCCTGCATTTTCATTCAAATCTTGTTCCTGGAGACATCATTGTTAGAGGCCTCCTTCTGTAGCACCATTGTCAGAGGCTTTCTCCAGCTGTGTTCTGGGCATTATATTTAGCCTGCATAATGGACAACATTTCCCTCCACTAGCCACGATGACCATTTTTAATAAAAGTAATGATCTTTTCCCAACTTTCTTTTGTCAAAGCAAAAATTGCACTGAACAATCTTAAGCAGGCAGGGAAGACTTTATTCGAGTCTATTACAGAGGAGAGAGAGACCAGAGCTCAGTCTGACTCAATTTTATTTTGAAACAAAAGGTGAAAGAGTTTTAAAGTACTGGAGTGAGCTGGTAGAAACTATATAAAAATCTTAGTGGGGAATTTGCTCAATGAAGTGTGTTGAAACATTTGAGTTATTTTTGAGTTTGCCAATTTTTTTTTTTATGATTAGACCACCTGTGTTTGTTAATTGGTCTTGTCGATGTTAGGCTCCTACACACTTCCACAGAGACTGAGAGATAGGGGTGCTACCTTTGATGTGTTTCATTTCAAAGAGAGTGTTCCAGGTCCTTGAGAATGATATTAATAGATTGTAAAATTGGCAAGATGATTTGCAAAGGATTTATATACAGGTCAAAGGGATAGAAAAAGAATTTATAATTATAAGATGTTTGTTTGTTTGTTTGTCGTAAGTGCTTGAGGAAAGGAATGCCAGGAAGAATGGAGAAGAAGCTTTTTTAAAGTTAAACTGAAAGGACAATACATAATACGTACATACCTACATACATTCAAAAACTTAAACTGAGAGGAATATAAAGGTTGCTATTTTGGGCACTTTTATGTTATCACATAGTGAATGCTTACCCTGGGAAGTTCAGATCAACCAAAAGGCTTTACCTATCTTTAGCTTTTCTCCCAATTAGAACAATTTAGTCCTAGAATTTCTTCTCAGAACCACAGGCTATTATGCCTTATAATTGTCCTCATGTTTCTTTGACCTCTTATGACTTCTAGGCAGCTCAACTCCTGCCACAAAACAAAACGAAACACTATTATAGTTTTCATCTACCGCCGAGCCATTTCTTTTCCCACCTACTAGGCCATCCAATTAAGTCTTGCACCACCTTTCAAAAATATTGTCATATTTTATCCCAGTCATTGTCAAATACTCTATGGAGTAAAAGCATTATAGAATGTAGATACTTAATAGATAAAGATACATCTTCAAAACAGATCAATATGGTGTAGCTTAATCAACTGGATATTTAAGAAAATATTTTAAGAATTTAAAAATACTATTATTTGATTTTCTTTAAACTAGTAGTAGCCATGCATTAATTGGGAGAAATGATATGATGTGAAAATACAATTAAATATATGCTATTAGATAATTAATTAATAAGTGAAAAAAATAGGTGTTTGATAGGCAAGATGTAAAGCATCTGCCTGATATACTTTGGGTTGTTCAATTCATAGTTGGAGGAAGATATTCTAGCCCATAGAGCTGGATTACTAACCCAGATTAAAATGAACTCTGTATTATTTATTTCATTTCTTATTGAAAGTGAAATTATATAGATAGTTAGATATATGTATTCAGTAGATTACCAATATACTAGGTAGACTATTTTAGATTAATTAACAATTTAATCTTTAAGGGTATTTCTCTGGTAACTGGCACTCACTGTATCAGTAGTAGTTGCATTTTTGAAAATTGGTTATATGTTGCAACCTCAAGCACTTAATTATTTGTTAACTCTAAGTAAAATAATAATAGTGGAGGGAACGTAGCATTTAAATTCAGAAGGTCAAGATTTAGATTCAAATTATACCATGAGAGACTTAAGGTTTTGAAAGACTTGATGTTACTCTTAGTTCCAGAAAAACAAAATGATCAATAAATATCAAGGTACTGTTTGTCAGCTTTATAAAAGAAAGATATGCTTAAAGGGCAATAGCCACAAACTATCTTTTTCTAATTTGTACTGAGGATATGGTCAACAGAATGATCCACTGTAACAACCAAGGCAGAGTTCCAGCTGTAGAGTTTGCCATATTGGGAACTACAAACAAATAGGTAGGAAATTCCAATATAATGTCTTGAACCTTATCCTTTGGGAGACAGAGTGCTACACTATCAGGTATACTTATGGGAAGAATTAACATAGATTTAATAGGTAAGACTCAAAGATAAATATAGGCACTAGATGTCATCTAGGATATGATATCAAGTGCAAAGTTCAAAACAGTAGGAACTCGGGACATTTTTAAAATTGATTTGGTACTTTATGTTGAAATATTTTAAGCAGACAAATGATATAATTAAGTTTGTATTTATATTAAAAAAATAACCTTCTTTAATTGTAGTGGATTATTTGGAAATGGCCACGACAAGAAACAAGAAATCCAACTAAGAAGCTGAGTAATTAAGGGCAAATTCAATCTGTTGTCCACTCATTCCTTTCCAAAGTATTTTTTGAAAGTCTACCATGTGAATTAGGTTTTTTTTATTTAATGTTTTTCATTTTTTTCTGAGAGGGAGATTGACAGCATGAGCAGGGAAGGGTCAGAGAGAGAGAGAGAGAGAGAGAGAGAGAGAGATACAGAATCTGAAGAAACAGGCTCCATCCAGGCTCTGACCTGGCTGTTAGCAAAGACCCCGACCTGGAGCTCGAACCCACGAACTCTGATATCATGACCTGAGCTGAAGCCGGATGCTTAACCGACTGAACCACCCAGGCACCCCTACTGTGTGAATTAGTTTCAACTGAAGGACATGTGGTGAATATAAAGCAAACTGACCAATGTTAAGAGTAATTTCCGAATTAGAAATGGTTGGATTTGGAAACTGTATTTACCCTGTGTGTGTGTGTGTGTCTGTGCGTGCGTGTGTGTGTTTGCGTGTGTGTGTGTGTGTGTGTGTGTGTGTGTGTGTGTAGAATGTAGGCAGAAAGAATACTAATGGTGTCATGATACTGGAAAATCCAAATGATGCATGGTATTGAACAATTATCATTTATTTCTTTTTAATTATTTAAAATGCTAACACTTACAAAGTCCTCTCTCTGGGGTACCTAGCACCTTATACATACTAATGGGAAGGAAATCTCATATCTCAAATTTAATTATTGAAAAGCACTTTCCTAACCCCCCTCTGATAATGCCTTGGCTGATTAAGCATTAAAGCCTAATCAGTCAAAGACCACCAAGGTAAACTTGAAGTCCCACAAATTCAGATTCCTTAATTCACTGTAAGGAAAGATGGTCCAGAGGATTGAAGAATGCACTTAAAAAAAATGAGAACTCAAGAGAGGCACCTGGGTGCGCAGTCCGTTGAGGATCTGACTCAGGTATTCAGCTTGCTTTTGGCTCAGGTCATGGTCTCACGGTTGTGGGACTGAGCTCAGTGCTGGGCTCTGCACTGCATGTGCTTGGTATTCTCTCTCCCTCTCTCTGACCTTCCAGTCTTCATGCTCCCTCTGTCTCTTTCAAATAAATAAATAAACTTTAAAGAAATGAGAACACAGATTATTTTATAATGTTCAGGTTCTTGTTGAAGGATTTTGTAAAGGGCCTCAGAGAAGCAGGGATTAGTTTTGAATTCGTTGCTTTTCTCAGAAAGATTGGGATTTAAGAATCCATAGGAATTTACTGGTTTAGCAATTAGAGGTCCCCAGGAATGTGTAGGAATAGCAAAGTAGCTATAGGACATTATTGGAAAGAAAGCAATAATCAATCAAACAGGGATCATTATGACATTTTATAGCTGGTTCATGACCTTAGGAGAAACAATGTTTTCTGTTCATTTGGCAGCTGTTTTGACCTATGTCTACATGTCTACTCCTATGCTGATCAATAATGGGGCTGCCTTATTATTATTATTATTTTTAATCTAACCCGATTTTTCACTTTTTTATTTCTGAATAGTTTTCATTATTTCTTTGTTCTCTGAGAATTTGATCCATCCTCCCTCCTCTTGTACCCCAATTTTGATTCGGGAACCAGAGATTCATGTAGAAGGAGGGGGTCTGTGAAAAATCCATTCTTCTGGTAGCCCCAACAGTTGAGGTAGCAACATTCATGTGGGAGATGGGGGCTGGCCAAGGCACAATCTGCATAGTCTCCTGTTAACCACCACTGGCCACAGTTCTCAGAAGGGTGCTGTGATTTTGACTATCTGAGCTGCTTCATCCTACCCCAGACTCTTATCTCTGCCCATTTCCCACTCTGAACATTTGCCCACAATTCTTTAAATTTCCTAATGAAAGTTGGATGATTCCTCAACAATGTTGTTGAGCTTGCTTTCACAGCATTTATACTAAATTTGAAACAATGCAGTGTTGCTGACAAAGATAAAAACAACAAAAGGGGTATCCAGATTTACTCCCTGGTAAATCTAGCTTTGATGTGGTCTGAAGCTTACAGTCCTATTTGTTTAAGAATACACAGTTATTTTAGAATTTTACGTATGATAAAAATCTGAATATGTGAGACATTTCTAAGGCTTCTTTTAGGGGTCTTAAAACATACGCTTACAAATGAGCAGGCTGGATCTTAAATTTTACTAACTGAAGAATAAATCCAACTCCAAGATTTTGGAAGTCAAACTGCAATTTAGAGAACACGCCTTATTCCTCTTTGACTACTAAACCCTTCTTTGAGATTTATGTTTGCCATACATTCATTCTTTCAAGTACATTCTCTTCCACCTCTGGGCTACTCTGTAGTTACACTGAGTAATTGAAATTAATGGGTTCCTTTGGACCAACTTCATGATTAGGTGTGGATAAGAATTTATTAGATCTCTCCCCCTATATATATATATTTTTTAATATTTTTTATACAATCAATGAAAGAATAATGAAAAAATTTTGAGTGAATGAATGTAGTGAAAAATAGGAAAGCAGTTCTTTTGAGCAATGGAGAGGCATGATCAGAAGTCAAACACTGTTTATACATATATTAACTTTATTTCAGTTAAGATATAATAATATCTATTTAATTGCATAATTTCTGACTGAAATCACTTAATAGATTGTTAACAATTTTTTTAAATAGTTTGAGTAACTCTATTTAATGAGAATATTAGAACCTATTTGCAATAGCTGTCAAAATACCGAAGGTAATTATAAGGAACTCATGTACTAGATTTCCTTAATTCAGTTTCCACAAGAAATGGTCAAATTAATGTTGAAGAGAGTGGACTCTTTTCTGTATTATCATTTGCAATATTATTAGAAATTTCTTTGCCATGGTTGATATGGTATTAATGAATGAGATTTCAAGGTTAAACAAACTAGAATTCTTAGCTCATACAAGAATTTAAGTAACTTCAGATGTTGTTGAATCCCAGGTTGGGACTTATTTAGTAATCATAAAGAAGTAGCTTATGTACGCTTAAATTGAACTACAGGCAAAGAAATAGCAGAGGGATATCACTTCCTCCTGCTCTGTTATCCTTCTTCACTTCCAAGTTCTCTCCAGTCATCTATGTTCTTTGCTATATAAACTAAGCCTTTATTACAGGGTGGTCTTCCCAATGTGGTTTTAATATTTATGTAATCATGACTTTGAGGCATCTCATTTTAACAAACAAAGCAATCCTGAGGTTTTATCTCTCAGATCTCTTTTTGAAACACTTGAATATTCCATTCTCTGTACACACTTTTGGTTAGGTTATCCAGGGTTCATGAGAGAACACTATTGCTAATCAGTCTTGTATAGAGCCTTTGTGTCTTTTTTTTGGTCTGTATTTTGTTTTGTTTTGTTTTGTTTTACCAGAAGTAAGACACTTACTTACAGTATACCACTTATACAGACAAAGATGGACAATTAATGTACAAATAAGTACTGAACAGAAAAGTAATAAAATGCTTATGAATATGAGTATTCATAATCCATGGGCAGGCATATAATCAATAGACAGAAATTATGATTATTCACTTCATGAGTGGTTTTTTTTTTTATGTATCTGCAAAATGAGCAAGCACATTTCTGTTTTCAAACATCATAATGCTAAAAAAAAAAAAAAAAAAAAAAAAAAAAAAAAAAAAGGGATACCTGGATGGCTCAGTCAGAAGATCATGCAAGCCTTGATCTTGGGGTCAAGTTTGAGCCCCATGTGGGGTGTAGATTACTTAAATAAAAACTTTAAAAAATTCTTTTTAAAAAGAATCACTAAAACCTCATTCTATACCAGTAAGTAAAAATGAGATTTGTTCCCATTTGGTTAATTAAATATTGTAATTACTGAGAAATTGTGTGCCATATAAATGCTGTAAGGTAAATTAAGACATGTTATTAAATCCAATGTTTGTTTGAATGTTTTTAAAAGTAAAAGGAAAATGAATTCACTATGTTAAAAAAGAATACTTAGAAAAGGTGACTGTTTTAATTAAGCATCACTTTTAGCTAATCTCTTCAGATAAAGTGTTCTGCCTGAGGTTGCATTTCAAAAAGTTACTTTATAAATAACTTTAGTTATATCTAATACTATCTTATTATTTTTAAATGAGAGTATGGTTTATCTGATTAATTACAAATATATTCTTTATAATATTTATCCTGTGAGAATAACTATAAGTTTATGACTTTAAGGAATGTTCAAGAACTATTTGTTGAGCCTCTGTGTTATATTTTAATAATAACATCAATAAATAATAAAAACTGACTAATAGTTACTCAAACTCTGCTTGAATATCTGCATTGGGAAGTAACTCATAATCTGGAAGCAGAAGGTGACTCATTGGCCTGAAAGATGCAATTTCATTTTGGAGGAATGCAGACAGAAATCTATATGTGATATAAAGGTCAAAAATTGTTTTTTGTTATGGCCTATTCATTACAGGTAATATCTATAAAGTGAATCATCCTGTATCATGATAGATCTCTAAACATTAAAAACTGATTTAAATTTTCCCTTTTTAAGGTTTAACTGTCCCTCTTACCTTTAAGAATTCCTCACACAACACTTCAAAGATCTCTTATTATCCTCATTGTTCTTCCCTGAATAGGATTTATTTTGCTTTAGTATCTTTTAAGAGATAGTATTTATGACTGAAAACCATGCCAAGTTATAAGCAGAGAGTATGCTCTGCTTTAACACAATCATGTAAATGATTAAAATAAAGAAGAAAAATATTGCTCTTATTATTGTCTTGGAAATCTCAGACCATCATCAAAACAATGCATGTGAATAGAAAGAATGATTGGGTTGACTAATGACTTTTATATCATTTAAAATATATACTGTTTAGTTGTTGATTCAACATTGACTCATATGAGAGGTTTTGTTTTGCATGCAGGAGGATTGAGAAACAAGACATCTGGAGGTGCTGCTTAGCATCTCCAAAGCCGTTATTCATTGCTAGTGGCAATGTAAAATGGCATAATCAATGTCAAAGACAAATGCATGGGACAATTAAGGGTATGCTTTTACTCAGGTTATTGCAATAGGGATAATGTTCATTAATGAAAATGTCTCAAAGAAAAGAAGGGAGCCTGAGGTTTTAGAGAGGCAAGTAAACCAGGGAATCATCCTTGGGTCTTATGAGAGTCACCAAGGAAGGATCACAACGGTTTTTATCTCAGGATACATGAGTGCCAGGTGCTCGTTCAAGTTATTCATCCCCCTGGATATAAGAAGGAGGTGGGGTTTCTTAACATGCACAAGGCTCAGGTAATTTCAGTGTTGTCACTACTATGATAAAATGAAAAGAGAAATATTAACATAAAAGAGTGTATAAAAGTAAAGAGCCAGAGGTAGAACCCTGAGGCAATCATTCTATTGGATTTCAAGAGGTCAGTAGAGGAAATCATTAAGTTATCAGCACTACTTATTGAGTTTATTGAATCGACGATGTTAATGCTCTTGGGGACGCTGTCTATATTTTTGGTATAAAGGGATACATAATCTGAACATTTTACCAGAGACAAGACATGGCTTGTGTAGGGAGAAATCCAGCCCATGCATGTCTGTGGTGGTGATGAGCCTTTTGAGGTTTACATCGTTATCAGCCTTTGAATTGCAGGGCTTGCTCAAAAGCTGAGAGAGGTGGCCCAGGTGCAAGGCAACCTAGAATACTGATAGGGATCTGGGCAGTCAGGATTTAGTTCTTTGTGAGGATGAATCAGAAGAAAAAGAGAAAAATTAGAAACATTTTTCTCCTTTTGGAGAAAATTTGGACCATTGTAGACAGCTATTGAAAGAAACTGGATGAATTAAACATTTGGTAAAGATTGAAAAGTTCTGCAAAATGACAAGATCTAACCAAACTGCGGGTAGATGCTAAAGCTGATTTTGTTTGTTTCCCCACAATGGAGGAAGAAGTCAATTAAATCTCTACCAGACAAGACAGAATTTCTACATTCATAAGTTACCTGCACTTTATCAAGACCTGAAAAATAGTTCAAAGACAACAGGCTCAGGGTCCAGAAGGGCTGTTATAGTTTTTCAATGATAAGTCAATAATACTCTTTACAGTCATTCTACATCCCTCCCAACTAATTATAGATAATCTCAAGGAAAGAATATTCTTTATCACATAAAAAATCTTCAGACAAAATTTATAATAATCCTAAGATCTAATTTATTATGAATATACAAAACATATTTAGAAAATACCAAGAATGTATAAGGAAAATCACTTAAAGATATTAAGTTTTTCCAAAGTGGATACTCAACATCTGTGTATTAATAAAATCCATAAGTGAATGATGTGAATCCCCAGATGAAAACTACTTACTGAGAATTATTAAATTCAAATTAGGAATGTTGGGAGAAGTTAACATTTAAAAAAAGATAAATGAAAGTATGCCTGATCTCACTATATTGTTGTATGATTTCAGTGAAAGTGGATCTACTCTCTCATATATAGAAACATGCCATAAACCATGAGGGCATTGCTTATTTTCTAGGAACTACCCAAACATCATACAATTTCTTAAATATTTACACTAATAATGTTTCTCATACAAATTTAACTCAAGAGAGGGTGAATTTGCTTTCTTATTTGAGAACTCTCATGTGACACATCAATAGTACGATATCAGATAAGCCTAATTATTTCTATTACCTCTCCTTTTACAAGGTAAAGAAACACATTGTTATTTTCCAGGGCCCTCTGGAAAATAACAGAGACAACTTTAGTTTCAAAAGATAAAATTAGGATTAAGTTTTCAGAAGATAAAAATAGAAAAATAAATATAGGAGTGCCTGGGTGGCTCATTTGATTAAGTGTCCTCCTTCAGCTCAGGTCATGATCTCACAGTTCATGAGTTCGAGCCCTGCATCAGCCTTGTGGTGACAGCCGAGGCCTGGAACCTGCGTTGTATTCTGTATTTTCTTCTCTCTCTGCCCCTTGCCTGTGTGTCCTCTGTTTTTCTTTCTCTCTCTCAAAAATAAACAAACATTAGAAACAATTTTAAAAAAATAGAAAAAAATTGTCAAGAGATTTAAACTCTTGATTAAGAAAGAATCACAAAAACATAAGAAACAGTATTTGGCAGCCCTTTGTCCAAAGTAACAATAAAAGTTTTTAAAAGTAAACAGAGGAAGAACTTGCCTGCATAGAACCTTAGCTGAGAAACTTTTGTTTTCTTATGTAAATAAGAATAAAGTAACAACCAGCATAAACACTGAAAGGTTGTTCTGTAAGACACAATACCTGTTATCTAGTAAGATTAGACTGAAAGTAAAGTATAATCTTTTATAACCTTTTGTTAAGAGTTATAATACAAGAAACATTTTCCTCAACAGAGAGAAAACAAATTCTAGTTTTGCATCAGTATAATATTTGATTATAAGATTCTTTTGCAATACGTTTTATTTGCTTAATTTTTTAAAAATTAAATTCCTTGCCCAAAATGGGGCTTGAACTCATGGCCCCAAAATCAAAAGTAACATGCTCTACTGACTGAACCAGCCAAGCGCCCCTTTGGAACTAAATAAATAAATAAATAAATGGGAATTTTAGGAATATTTAACTTTTGTACATAGCAATTTACCTTTAGACAAAACAGATTAATCTTTTTTGTTTTGTTTTGTTTTGTTTTAAGGATATTTGTAGTCTGATTTGGTAACAGCCCATCTGGAGATAGGAGACTATTACATACTCCCAGAATCTTAAATACATAGATTTTTCTAGAGAGGTCATAGCATCAGTTCTAAAATGTCCACTAAAGGCCAAACATACTCACAGAAATACAAAATTGAATAATTTATATCAAGGAACTGTTCTCTTCCCATTAAGTTCAAATTCTTAATTGATTTGAGCCCAAAATTGACAAATAGAAAGAAAAACAAATCAGAATCTCTGTTGCCTTTCACCCAACAGAGACAAGATCTCTATAAACCATCTATTTAAAGAAATCACAAAATGGTCAGGCTATAAAACCAAAATAAGCTAGCACCAGATATAAAAATAAATTCTTGCCATGCCCTTTTTCTCTCTTTGAGTACTCAAAAGTATCAGTCAGCCCCTGATCCAGAGCTCACCATTGTGTTCTCGTGCAGTCAGGAGTGGAGCACAAGACCAAGAGGCCTTGTTGACTCAATGGAGTAAATAGGAATCTAAAAGTGAGATCCAACCCACCTAAGTCCTGGTACCAAATTCTCAAAGACAACATGTACCTGACAATTAGGAAGCTGATTTTATTCTAAAGTTTGCAATAGGGACAGCATTAATTAATGAGGAATATCTCAAAGGAAAGGAGAGTGGCCTGGGATTTGTAGAGGCAGGTAAACAAAGAAATCATCTGAGAATCTTATAAGAATCATGAGGAAAAATGAAGAGAGTATTTATCTTGGAATATGCAAGGACAAAGTGATTCTTTGTGGATAGCCATTTCTCTGGAACAGGAAAGGATGTTGAGGGAAAGTTTGAAAAACAAAAGTGTGGGCTAACTTCTTAACTTATCACTGTTTTCTGGGACCATAGATTTCAGGCTGTAATTATGAGCCTACAATTACTTTCTCAGGCATTAACACAAATAATTAAAATATATGCCTAGAAAAATACTTGTATACAAATATTTACAACTGCTTTATTTTTTTAATTTATATTTATTTTTATTTTTTCAGAGGGAGAGAAAGCAAGTGGTAGAGAAAGGCACAGGGAGAGAGAAAGAGGGAGAGAAAGAGAGAATCTTAAGCAGGGCTCAATGTGGGACTCAATCCCACTGGAATCATGACCTGAGCCAAAATCAAGAGTCAGACACTCAACCAAGTGAGCCACCTGGGTGCCCATCAACATGTGAAATAATATACAAATTGTGGTATATTCATGTAAGAGAATTCTTCTCAGAAATAAAGGGGGCCTTAATATCAATTTGCAACAAGATGGATTAATATCCAAAATTTAAACAGGGAGAATCAAAATAGAAAAAATAGTGCATACTGTTTGATTCAATTTATATGACTCTCTAGAACAAACAAACCTAATCAATAGTGATAAATAGAAATAGTAGATTGGTGATTGTCTGAGAGAGTTGAGAAGATTAACTGCAAGAATGAACAAGGGAATTTTTTGGGGAGATAGAATTGACTATGGTGGTGGTTACTCTGTGTGTGTGTGTGTGTGTGTGTGTGTGTGTGTGTGTGTGTGTGCGTGCATATACATTCATGGTATATGCATGATATATAATGAAATAGTTATATATTAAGTATATTATATTATTTAATATAATAAGTTATATATTAAATATATTAAATAGTTATATATTACTTTATAATTACTATATATATACATATACCATAAAACCATAGACAAAATATGTGTATTTTTAATGAAAATTAGATCTCACCAGTACCAATTTTAAAAACTATATTAGAGAAAATTAACATATTTTATTGTATTTTAAAATAGTTTAGGGGTGCCTGGGTGGTTCAATAGGTTAAGTGTCCGACTTCAGCTCAGGTCATGATCTCAGGTTCATGAGTTCAAGCCCCGCGTTGGGCTCTGTGCTCACAGCTCAGAGCCTGGAGCCTGCTTTGGATCCTGTGTCTTCTTCTTTCTCTGCCCTCCCCTGCTCATGCTCTCTCTGTCTCTCTCAAAAATAAACATTAACATTAAAAAAATAATAAAATAAAATAGTTGAAATTCCTGGAGAGAAAAATTTTGTTTTGACATAAATATTGACAAAAAGTAAATAATTTCCTTGGTCATTGTACTACAAAAGCTGTCTTTCCTTTTATACATTTTATTTTTCAATATATATTGATACATAATATACTGGAAAGTCAGGGATCCAATATGCAAAGTGGTAAAGAGTAGGTCTTTAGAGTGAGACTGCCTCCATTCAAATTTTATTTCCACCTCCAACTAGCTGTAAGACCTTGAGGAAGTCTGTCAAATTCTCTGTTAATGGCAATGATAGTAGGGAAATCTATCATATATTATTGGTGTTAAATGTTTTATATGTGAAAAGCACTAATTTATGTACATAGAATATACTAAGTTATATTTTTGTTATCTATTTTTCTTGTCTTTTTCTTTTTATAATTTAAAATTGGTAAAAAGAAAAAATACAGGTCTGTTAACTGCATTAAATATGTGGGCTGTAGAAAAAGAAATACTACAAAGACTTTCTCCATAAGCATGTTGTAAATCTTAGAACAACTATTAAAAAACAAACATAATGAGTTATAGCCCAAGTTAATAGAGGCAAAAATACTCAATTAATTCACAAGAAGTCATTTGATCCAACAAAATTACACTCCTAGGTATTTACCCAAGAGAAATGAAAACATATGTCCACAAAAACATTGGAAGTAAGCCAAATGTCCATCAACAGATTTTGTATAAACAAATCTTGGCATATGTATATAATCCATTACTAACCAGCAATAAAACAGGAACAAATTAATGATACTGACATAACAAAATCTTTATAGTCAAAAATCTTTTGCTAGATCAAAGTGTACAAAATGTATTACTTTATTTGAAGTTCTAGAACAAGCAAAACAAAATATTATATTACAAATCATATCAATATAGACTAAGGATAGGAGTGAGAAAGGTTTGACTACAGATGAGTATGAGGGAATGTCTTCCTTTGTTGGATATATTTTATATTTTATATTTTGTTTCAGGTCTTGGTGTATACGTGCATACATTTATTAAAAATCACTGAATTAAGCATGTAAAGTATTCATTTTTTAACTAAAACACATACTTCAATAGAATTCATTAAAACACACCCTCATGAAGGAGATAGAGCTGGTAAAAGCAATTTAGATTAATGTTTCAGTAGTGTATATAAAAGATGATATGTCATGGATGACATTGACTTATGCTTTACTGCCTAATGAATAGACTGTAACTGCATTGATTTGGGCCCCTATGAGACACTGAAGGTACAATACTGGAGAACAATATATGAACAAGATTCAATAGAATCAGAAATTGTAATGAAAAACCAGGAAAATTGGTGTCATGATGAAAAAAAGATAAAATTTCATTAAAAGTGGGTGCTGTATCTTTTACATACTGCAAAGATGTCCATATTTATAGTATTGGACACTTAACTCATCAATTGCTGTGGAGAAGTTATTAATGGAATGGTGGGTCAAAAATCCAAATTGCATGGCTTGAGGTGTGAATGAGAGGCTTGAACAAGAAGATAGTGAAGACATCTTTTGAATAACAAAAAATAGTTGCGTTCCTAGAAAGCTATTGGTGAAGTGAGAGTAAAAATGAAATTGTAGACAATCATATTAATATGCTCAGTGAAAGGACTAAATAAAATGCATGAAGCTAAGGGTACAGAAGAGAGGGGTGAATATCGGAACACTTGATCTAGTATTTAGGAATAGTGTCTAGGTCAAAATGAGAGTTAATGCTGGATCAGAGGAATAACAATTTATTGACGTAATATAAAGGAATAAAGTTTAAAGGCATAATCTTTTTATATATCTCTATGTATGTAAGATATGTGTACAGAAATTTTTCATCTGTTTTCTGTAAATTTATTTTTACTTCAATAATTTCTTAACTAAAAAACTCAAAGATAAGGAGAACTATATTTATTTCATGGTTGCTGAAAGTAATGATTTATCTAGTATCCTAAATTCTTCATTTTGTTTATTAATTAGAATAGCCAGGGGTGCCTGGGTGGTTCAATCAGTTGAGCGTCCAACTTCAGCTCAGGTCATGATCTCACTGTTCATGGTTCAAGCCCCACATCGGGCTCTGTGCTGAGAGCTCGGAGCCTGGAGCCTGCTTCAGATTCTGTGTCCCCCTCTCTCTCGGTTCCTCCCTGATTCATACTCTATCTCTCTCTGTCTCTCAAAAAATAAATAAACATTATTTTGTAACAAAGAAAAAGCCAAATTGAATAAATTTCATTAGTTCTTAATGAATTTCCACATTCTTAAAGAGGTTGTTAACACAGTTGTGGTCTCCAGAAACATTAACCTGGTAATGCTCATAAATGCACAAATATGTATTGCTGATGCCAAATTAAGATTAATGCCAATAAATAAGGAAAGGTTTGCACTCCTGGAGGAAGTGGGAGTTAATTCCTAAATAAGAATTAAAAGAGACTTTATGGAAAGAAATTATATTTTTAAAGGTAGGTAAGATGAAGAAAGGCAGAAGAAATGGGAGAAAGGGAAGAAGGGAAGGATCAAGGGACGTGCAGAGAGAGAGCGAGAGAGAGCGAGAGAGAGTGAGACAATGAGAGAATGAATATGTCCCAAGGTCAAAAATGTGGAGGCAGAAAACATAGGCATATAAGAATAACAATACAAAATGAGTGGGTTGTTTTTTAAAGACAAAACTTGGTATGAATCCTAGCAGTGATATGACTTTGAACAAATTTCCTATCTTCCCCTTTGGAAGTTAAATTTCCTTCTAGAGGCAAAGTTATAATACCTATTCTAAAGATACTGTGAGAACCCACCATAGTCTCAGAAACATTATCTGGAGCAGGAATAATTATGGGGAAATGATGATGTTTAAGACTGGAATATTATATTTGAATGAATTATGACTTGGGTAAAGAATTGGAAATTTACATGTAGGACCAGGCATAAATGTCAACATATTCATGACTATTTTCTTAGGAAGGGTAATATCAACAGTAAAACCACTATATCCCCTTCCTCCCAAATAATGCCATTAAAGTAAACTGGTTACATTAATGTTAGATTACAATACTTTATCTTTTTATATTTCACATTTTTATGTAAATTCCTGTTAGGTAACATATAGTGTAATACTAGTTTCAGGAGCAAAATTTAGTGATTCATCACTTATATGCAATGCCCAGTGCTCATCACAATAAGTAACCTCCTTAATCCCAAATACCCATTTAACCCATCCCCCCACCAACCTCTCCTCCAGCACCCTCACTTTGTTTTCTATAGTTAAAAATCTCTTTTATGGCTTGCCTCCCTCTCCTTTCTTTTTTCCTTTCCCCTATGTGCATCTGTTTTGTTTATTAAATTCTACATATGACTGAAATCATATAATATTTGTCTTTCTCTGACTACTTATTTCATTTTGCATAATACATTCTAGCACAATTCACATTGTTGCAGATGACAAGATTTAATTCTTTTCTATGGCTGAGTGGTATTCAATTATATATTATATGTTATATATGATATTCCATTATATGTGTTACATATAATATATACATATATATGTATATACATACATGTGTACATATACACGTATGTTTATATATATTATATGTATATGTAATACATACATAAATTTACAATACTTGTTCTTCCTCATAAGTATGGAATGTTTTTCCATTTCTTTGTGTCATCTGACTGGTATGAGGTAATATTTCATTGCATTTTGATTTGTATTTTCCGGATGATGAGTGATGTTGATCAAATTTTCATGTGTCTGTTAGCCATCTGTGTGTTTTCATTGGAAAAATGTCTATTCATGTCCTCTTCCCATTTCTTAACTGTATTTTTTGTTTTTTGGGTGTTGAGTTGTTAATTTCCTTATAGATTTTGGATACTAATCCTTTATGAGATATGCCATTTGCAAATATTTTCTCCCAATACAAAAGATGTCTTTTAGTTTGTTGATGGTCTCCTTCGCTGTGCAGAAGGTTTATACCTTGATGAAGTCCCAGTAGTTCCTTTTTGCTTTTGTTTCTCTTGCCTCCAGACACATGTCTAGTGAGAAGTTGCTGTGGCCAAAGTCAGTGAGGATGCTGACGGTGTTCTCTTCTAAGATTTTGATGGTTTTCTGTCTTTTTTTAGGTATTGCATCCATTTTGAATTTATTTTTGTGTATGCTGTAAGAAAGTGGTTCAGTTTGGTTCCATACACACTTTAGGATTGTTTGTTGTAGCTCTGTGAAAGAGGCTGGTGGTATTTTTATAGGGATTAGATTAAGTGTGTGGATTTCTTTGGCAGTAACAACTTTAACAATATTTGTTTTTCCAATCTACAAGCATGGAATATTTTTCCTCTTCTTGGTGTCCTCTTTAATTTCTTTCAAAAGTATTCTATAGTTTTCGGAGCATAGATCTTTTACCTCTTTGGTTAAGTTTATTCCTAGGTATCTTACGGGCTTTGGTGCAATTGTAAATGGGATGAATTCCTTGATTTCTCTTTCTGCTGGTTTATTATTGGTTTATAGAAATGCAACAGTTTTCTGTACATTGATTTTATATCCTGTGACCTTGCTTTCAATGTTGGAAGCAGCCAAAATGCCCTATGATAATAAATAAATAAACTGGTACATAGAACTAATTAAATATTATTTAGTGCTAAAAAAGAAATGAGTTATAAAACCATCAAAAGCCATGAGGGAAACTTAAATATATATTCTTAAGTGAATGAAGACAATCAGACAGGCTACATACTATATGATTCCAACTATATTACATTCTAGAAAAGGCAAAACTATTAAGACAGTAAAATTATCAGTGATTGCCAAGTTTGACGGGGGAAGGGGTAATTGGATACAGCACAAAGGATTTTTAAAGCGGTGAAAGTATTTTCATACTATAATGGTGTATACATGCCATTACACATTTGTCAAAGTGTAAGAATGTACAAAACTAAGAGTGAAACATAATGTAAACTATGAGCTTTGGGTGATAATGATGTATCAATATAAGTTCAATTAAAACGTACCATTCGGGGATGTATATAATGGGGAGGTAATGCATGTGTGCGGGCAAGGTTATATGAGAAATGTCTGTAACTTATGCTCAATTTGTTGTCAACTTAAAACTCTTCTAAAAATTTAATAAAGGTTTATACTTTAATAGTTAGCAAATACGTTATTGGAGAACATTTCAGAACATCAAATTTGCTTGCTTTTATTTGAGAAGAAGTTTCTAAAAGTAATTCCCAATGTTTCAGTGGCATCAATTTGCCAAAGAAAACGTCATTAATCCTGGACGCCTCACTAAGTTATTTTTGTGGTAAACAATTAAAAAATTTTAATAATTGTCAATTTATGTTATTACTTGTTTTCAACAGAGAGGAAAATAATACTTATTTCATGCAACACTCTTCCCTAACAAGGAGTTATATGCCATATGTATTCTCCAGGATAACTGTAAACAATCAGTTAGGATAGTGGTCTCTTTCTTCAAATACCTGTATCAGCCTGTTCCTAACAGCCAGGTATAATTGCTGCAAGTTGTTTTAAATATCTTCTATCTGTGTTTTTAGTCAGCTTTATGCAAATAATTTGGACTGAGAATAGTTTTGTTAAAATAACTTAAGAATAAATTAACTATTATATTCTAACAGTCCAAAATCTTTGAAGAACTATTTAATCCTCACTGTATTGGACATAATAATGATTAAATGACTTTTGAATCACATGTCTACATGTTAAAATAAGGGGGAAAGCTCTCAATTATTTGCTTTATCACAGAATTCTCTTTATATATGTTAATATTCTGATGTTACATATATTAATATTTGCCTTCCTCTCTGCTTCACAATAAAGCATTTCCAATAATATTCAGAATCATTAAGACTCTACCTATAGTTATATCTGATATGCAGTAATATGCTTATACACCAAAAGAAAATTTAGTAAAAATTTAATTAGCATTTATGATTAGTTAGCATGTATTATTCAGTCATACAAATATATGATAAACAACAGTTGATTTTAGTATATTTGGGGGAAGTACTTGGAAGAATTTAATTACTATATAACAATTGCTTCAAGATTAAGTAATATTTTTGAGCTGGAGTAATAATCATACTATTATTTATTAACATATCCAATTTATGAAATAAGTGGATCTGTAGAAATTTTCATTAGTACTTTATGTTTTGTACAATTTATATAAGGAATAAATTTAGTTATTAGAGTTACCCTAAGTGACAGTTTAGGAATTCTTAAACTCCATTTTCTGATGCTGTAAATTTCAGTTTGATATCCCCAATGACAAATATTTACTGTATAAGTGACTGAGGCTTTTAGCCTGTCAGAAATAACACTGGAGTATCTTATGACTTTTATGGACTTGCAGTTTATCACCTTATAGCTTATCTTGCTTTATATATAGGTATGCTACCTACAGAGGAGGGAAAATTATAGACTCTTGTTGTTGTCACATAAGAGAGTTGATATTCTCCTTATTTTAATATGCCTTAGAATATTTTACATACTTTTTTCCTAATATCTCTACAAATGCAGAGGATACATCTGATAACAAACTTTATCTTTGTCAGAGGTAGAAATAATATAAATGGATTCTCCTTTAATAGAAAAAAGGTGCTTATAGTTTAAACACTTGAATATTACATTTAATATCCTGAAAATGTAAAAAAATACTTTAATATAAATGTTAATATTCAATTCAATAGAAATCTACATTATGTAAGAAAGAACAATAAAGCTAGATGTGCACTCCCATAAAATTCTCTGCTGTACATCTCTCTTAAGTTCCCTAACAGTCATCATTGTTGATATTATGTTTACTACTGATACTGTCCTCGCATTGTGGACATCTGAAATTTAGCTTTTCAAAACTTACATTCTTCTTGACCAATACTTAGTGACAATCACCTTCCTTATAACATTGGAACAAGCAGCCCAACTTTCCCCCACATTCTGATGTCTGAGTCATCACCAAAATCTAAGAGTAGCCTCTTAATAAATACGTGTTGATGGATTGATTTGTCAAGGAGTTTAACAGTAAAAACAGTGTTTTTTGTCATACTTTGCCAGTCATTTTTTTAGTATAAGTAGCAAGAATGAAAAATGTACAAACTTACTGTGTGTGAACAAATAACTATAAATATATTTGGACACTTTGTATTTATTATATGTAAGTATATGTAAATATAGAAGTATATATTAGTAATTCATATAAAGAGAGATTCTATGATTATATTATAGAAATACACAGGATAGGTGTGACTTCTTTGGTTTGGGTCTTGGTCTTACTGATAAAGGGATTTACTAATTTACTTGTTATATTGGTTTAATTATTAATATTAGATATGTATTAATTGGTAATTAAACATCTAGTAACTTTTATTGCTTAAAGATGGAGAAAAACAATATGCAAGCTATTTAGGAAGAAATGTCATTCATTAAAATAACATTGTATACAGAAAATGCATTTATGGTTTTATTAGGTCCCAGAATTTTTACCTTAAATACTGCATAGTGTTCAAAATCTGCCCTGTTATCTTCCTATAACAAAATCTAAAGGAACTTTTAACAGTGCTTTTATTAAAAGAAAACAGTTTTTGCTGAGATTGAATAAATCTGCTCCTTTAAAATGAGTGCTAATGTAAGCATATTTTTCTAAACAAGCTTGAAATGGGTACAGAGATAGAAAGGAGGGTTGCATTAAAAGTTACCTGTTCCACCTCATGCTGACAAAAAAACAGAATTCTTAGCTGTTGAGAATTTGAGACTAGACTCTGCTCTATTCAAGTCAGGATTCCAATATAAAATTCCACATTTGGTTTGTCCAAATGTAGTTGACTTCTTTTGCCTGTCCTGTGGTGTTTTCCAGCCCTGCAATCTGTGCTGGGATTATTTACAGTAAATTAGAGCACTTAGGTTTATTCCCTACCTGTAATCTGGCTCAAACTTCACTTTATATGTTGTCACCATCAATAGATTTCTACTGAGATTTCTTCCTCCAAAATCACCTGTAAAAATATTAGTTGTACACTTCCCTCTATCGCCGGGATTTCCCCCCTTTTCATGTCCCTTCAGCTCTTCTTATAACTTGAGTGTTTTGTATTTTGTGTTTGTTTTTTTTCCCCATAATGCCCCTTTTGTGTACAGATACTTCCTGTCTGTTAATACTAAAAAAGCTCTTGTGGTTGCAGTTGTTTCTGTACAACAGTTTCTATCATTACATTTCTATTCACACAAGTAAAAAATATAGGCTTTAGCAATAGAACAATTCACTCCACACTTTTAGGCCAGAAAAAAAAAAAAAAGTAAGGTTTGTAAATCTACTTCTTCATTTCAACAAAAATTAAAGTAAGGGTAAAGAAACAGGAAGCTAGTACAAATGTAAAATTGACGGCAGCAAGAAAAATAAGCCGACAAAAAGTGATTTAAAAGGGTGGTATATTATAGATGACCTAGTTCCAAGTCATATTCGAATGTGGCCATTGGTATTGGAAGCAATAGTCATGTGATATTCAAAAGGTTCAAAGAGCGCCACTGAATTAATGCTAAGTAGTTGATATTCTAGTATACAAATTAAACTGTCATAATGTTTTAAGCTTTCCATTAACTTTTTGAGAATGCTGAATAGGATGAAACATATCAGACAGAGTTAAATTCTTTTTAGAATTTAATGCTCAATGAAGTTTATCTTTGAATCTGTAGAAAATCTTTTTTTCAGAACTGACACATTCTTTAAGGAATGCAAGTAGTGTGTTTGTTGGATGTAGATGGTAGCATATTATCATTAACGTGCTCATATTCTCTATTTTTGTCTACCATCTCTAAACACTTTCTAATGTGAGCTTCCCTCATAATTACCTTGAAATGGCACACATTGCCATACAAAGTTTCTAGTTGTTTTCTACAACTAAAGGAATAATAATTTTAAAAAAATTTGGTTTATACATTATGACAGTAGTTGAAGATAGAATTAGAAACCAAGGGAATAAAAAGTGCAAAATAGTTTGCATTATGCACTTATTAAAGTAGTATAATGATAGGACCATCTCATTATCCTGGTGTTAATATTTTTGTCTGTGATGATTTTTTTCACTATCTGTGGGAGCCCGACAGTGACCACAAGAAAGCGTGGTTAGGGACGCGGGGATGTGCCTGCACACGGGGCTCCCTGCCTGGGCAAAGCATGCCTGCAAACAGGATGCTCTGCCAGGAGGCCTGCACACAATATCCAAGTTTAATGGTCCGCTCGCAAACGAGGGAACATGCCCTCCTTAGAAGTAAGGAGAAGGCTGGAATTGTGAGCAGGCCTCTTAGTAAACATGTTGTGGTCGCTTCCTCCCTTTGCTCCCCCCTGTCCTTGAAATGTGTTTGGCTACTTGCCCTTAGTTGGTAAAGGAATGCATCTTGTAGATTTCAGTTTGTATCCAGTTACCGGGGTATGAAATAAACCGCAAGAGGGGCTTGCATAGAATTGTTCCTCCGGCCGGAGTTGTGTCTGTGTCTGTCTTTTGTGTGTGTCTTGTCCTTTGTGTCATTTCGTCCGCAACACTATCCAAGAAAAATATGTGTGCCTTATATTAGTGATTTTCAATGCTATGCATATCATTCTACATAAAATCAATATATATTTATCAAGCACTTACATCAGCAACTTTTAATGTCTTACATCTAGGTTAACGCTATAAGGAATTAGTTATTGAAATCTGAAAATACACAATCTTATTTCTGGATTCATAGCATTCATTCTATTTCAAACATTTAATTTACCAGAATATATGCTTAAACTATGTAGACCTAATGGCATATTAAATTAAGGAAAATACTGCCAGAAATATATAATCTCTAGGAAATAACTTCACATAAATGATGTTTACTGCGTTTTATCCCATGTATAAAACAAACAAAATTATCTTTATTGTAAAGTTTGTATTTTTAGAACATTGAAAACACAAAGCCTGTTATTTTACAGAGCAAGATATAGGCTATTCCAGATCACTTTGATATCTTACAACTTTTATCTCTCTACTGATAGTACTATTTCAAGGTCAGAATATTCGAGTAAATTCCAGTAATATCAAAGTAACTGCTAGGAACAAAAGCACCATTTTTATCTATTAACTCTTTAAGGATACTCTGCCCCAAATAAAAATGGAAAAGCAATAGTGGGAGGAAAAGAAAACATTTTGCTGCACTTTTTTTTTAGAATTACTGATAGAAAAAAAAACTTATCTTTTACTTTATTAAATTCACATGGTAAAAGATAGGTTATTTTTTGTCTGTTAGAAAATAGGCAATATGAAAGAATGGAAATGGGCTTAGTGGTGATACAGAATTACTCCTCCTCTTCCTCTCACGCCTCTTCCTTCTCCTCTCCCACCTCGTCTTCCTTTCCCTCCTCCTCCTCCTCTTGCATTGTCTTCTTTTTCTTCTTCTTCTTGTTCTTCTGTTTCTTTTGTTCTGAAATGAATGTACTTTTTAGCCATTAATTTGATTGAAGAATTTATAATGTGTTCCTTCTAGATGCCAGACACTATGCTAGCCATCAGAAAACAGTGGTCAACAAAAGCAGTATGGTCACCACATTTTCTTAATCAAGAAAATTCCCACTGAAATATTTAAAAATTGATAAATGACTTAGCCTATGTTATGGAAGTACAGAATAGGGACTATAAATAAATGAAAATAAATCTATGAATCTAATATTTTATTCAAGGGCATAAAGCACTTTCATAATAACTTGGGTTTGGATATTACAGATGAGAACAAATAATTTACTTGTGTATTAGAACTCCAACTAAACCATAACTGAATTTGTTATTTCCTCTTTCCTACTACCTTTTAGATATACAGTGAAGCCATTAGGACTGCTTATCTGCCCTTCTAAATGAATGCTCTAATGTATAAGGTGATAGCCAATTACGATAGTGGTTTTGGTCACCCAAGTGTCTTAAAAATACAGTCCGCCAGCAGTTAAGCTTTTATTCACAACAAAACTTGCCCAAGAGAAATGACCTTGCTGCATATTTATAATTTCAAAGGAAATTTCAGAGAACTACTTTCATTTTTATCCAAAGAATTGGACTAGCCAAACAAGATGAATGAAGTCTTAACTGCATGCTTTTGGCAGTGAATAAATCAAAGTTTAGAAGTTGCTGTTAAGTGATTTTAGCTGCTAAAATGCCTCTAAGGTTTTACACAAGAAGGGCAAGCTGCTATTCAGTCATCCTGCAGTACAACAAGCTATTAAACGTGAACATGCCTCTAGGGTTCGGTAGAAATAAAATCAATGAAACAATGAAATGACCAGAATCTTATTGTATGCAGGGATCTTATGACATACTCAACTTGCATATACATACTAAATACAATTAAACCTGTATATGCCATATATAAATATATATGTATATAATTAAAGGATGTAGAAAATTGTACACTTAATGCTACAGTAAATTCAAATGGTGAACTTAATTGAATTCTGTAAAATATTCAGAAAGAAATAGCTTGAGATTAAAATTCTTCCTCTTGGGGCACCTGACTGCAGTCAGTAGTGTGTGACTCTAGATCTTGGGGTTGTGAGTTCAAATTCCACACTGGGTATAGAGATTATTTAAAAATAGAATCCTTAAAAAAATAAACATAAAAATAAAATTCTTCCTTTTTACAATTTTCAAAGATTTTTGAGATAATAATAAATCACAAACAGCAACAAACACCAGCAAAAACAGTAAAGTGTTACTCAGAATTCTAGATATCTTCTGAAACTACATTTTTTTGTAATGAAATAGTCCAATCTTAATATAATCAAATTGCTCTTCAGTCATTTAAACTGTTGAATTTTGCTTATTGAAATATGGTCCAGAACCTGACAAACAATTGTTGCTGTTCTTCTCTACAGAGCCCTTAGATTTCCTCAGGAGATGGTCCACATTCACTTGGACTTGGAATTTCTCAGTGAGCAAAGCTGTAGCTACCATTCTTCCAAACACATAACTGGTTTTTTATTTTTAACATTTTATTTATTTCTGAGAGATGGAGACAGCATGAGAAGGGGAGGATCAGAGAGAGAGGAAGACACAGAATCTGAAACAGGCTCCCTGCTCTGAGCTAGCTGTCAGCACAGAGCCCGACGCAGGGCTCAAACCCATGAACCATCAGATCATGACCTGAGCCAAAGTTGGCTGCCCAGCCGAATGAGCCACCCAGGTGCCCCAAACACATAACTCTTGAGTAACTTTTTAATACTTATCTTGTTTCAGTTACTCTTTCAGTTAATTATTTTTTTCAGAGTATTTCTTTTGACCTGACCCTTCATGCTTACAGAAATAAAACAATTTCTCATAAGAAGCTGAACCATGAGAAGAGCAATAGCTATAGTTAGATCTGGATTGGAACCAATTATCTTTTAATCTTACACTATAACCTTAAGTACTTTGCTCTTTATCACTTCAGGGAATTTATACTTGATCATTTAAAGGATATTAACTGAACCTATATTGTATGGTCTTTGCACTTGTGATTGGTATTGAATGATGCTTTAAATGAGAAGCATACCTGCCATGTTTATCATAATAATGACCATGTTTTAACTCAGTGTTGTTGTAAAGATCAATGGGACTATATCAGACAGGAAACTGTAATATACAAATTCAAACACAATTTAGCTTGGTTTAAAAAAAAGATATTTATAAAGACTGCTGGTTACCTTTCTTTACTTATTGTGTGTCTCAGATATCTGATTTAATAAGCACTACCATCATTCATCCGTAGCTTGGTGTAGACATCTACATAGTATTGTCTTTGGAGAATTTATTTGACTCAAACAAATATAAATAACAAAGGATAAACTTTTTGAAAATAAATGGATGTATAAACTGTACTAAGAATTATAACACCAACTGTACCTAACTAGAGTGATCAAAAATGACATATATACTAGGTTTGGATTTAAGTCTCTACACTTCCTTACTAAGTAAGCAATGAGAAATAAGTTAGACTAACAGTATATTTGTCAAAAATTACTCATATTTTATGGGAGAAACAAAACAGTTTCAAGGTTGTATAAGCATGGGGCATTCTTTGTAACACATACATTGTAAATTATAGTACTTTACAGAGCCTCCAAAATACAGATCTGAATGTCATGTGGTATATGAGACCTGGCCATTCTTAGGGGAAAGATGTCAGTAATTCACTCTGAAATACGAAATTAGATGTGTATCTAACAATAGTTTTACTTATATTTACATATGTATTTGGTAAAGGCCAATATCAAATCGAGGAAAATATTTCTAATTCTAATTTGATAAAAGTGTTTTATTTTTTAAAAATGAGTGTTGTGTTCTGTTCAGTGATTTTTTTCACACCTACTAGAACTATTATACTATTTTTGTTTTTTACTTATGTGAAAAACAAATTAGTCACAGCAAAATCTCTTGACAAAAATCAATGGCCATTCATGGTTTCCTTTATATATATCTATCTTGACATTTGCTGGCCTCTTGAATTTGTACACTAATGTTCTTTCCCTCAAAACTGGTGAAATGTTTGCCACTTTCTTTAAGTGTTTTCTGCTTATCCTCCCTCTGCTTGCCTTCAAAGAGTTCTGTTGTACTGTTTGATTCTGTCCCACAAGTCAATGCAGTTCTGATCATTTGTTTTCAGGTTTTTTTTTTTTCCCATTGTTCTTTGTTTAGAATTAAATTTCCATTAATCCGTTTTCACATTCATTAAGAGTTTCTTCTTGGGGCACCAGGTGGCTCAGTAAATTAAACTTCTGACTCTTGTCTTTGGCTGAGGACATAATCTCACAGTTCATGGGTTTGAGCCCCACGTTAGTCTCTGCGCTGTCAGTGTGGAGCCTGCTTGGAATTCGCACCGCCCTTTCTCTGCCCATTTCCTGTTCGTGCTGTCTCTCAAAATAACAAATAAATAAATAAATAAATTCTATCATCTCCAATATGCTCTTAAAATGATATAGGAACTTCTCATTTAAAGAGAAGTTTAAAGTTCAAACTCATTTAAAGTTCAAAATATTGAACTCTTTAGTTCAACTTTGGCATTATTTCATTAATTTTATTTCTCTTCTGGATTCTCTTTCTTTTCATTCATTGTTTTCCACTCTAAATAAAATAAACATTATATTTTCAGCTTTAAACATATTAAAAATAGGGGTGCCTGGGTGACTCAGTAGGTTGAGTGTCTGACTTCAGCTAATGTCATGATATCTCAGACCAGAAGTTCAAGCCCCACCTCGGGCTCTGTGCTTACAACTCTGTCTCTCTCTGTCTCAAAAATAAATAAACGTTAAAAATTTTTTTAAATATATTTGAACATATTTAAAATAGCTTCTTTAATCTATTTGTCTCCTAAATCCAACATAGGTGCTTAATCATCACAGATATAATTCAGGGATTAGTCGTCCATTCCCTCAATATCCAGTCACTTTTATAGATAATTCTGCTTAGTCCTCAGGTGCCTGACCACTCACAGAAATCTTGAAATCAGAGTTGACCCTTGTAGAAGAAGGCCTGGTATGGCCACCCCAGAAAAAGTCTGATGCACCATGATTTGTGCTCATTCTGTATTAATGTTGCTTTTTTTCTGGGCTCTGCCCCTATTTGTACTATTACTACTAAGTAATAGTAATTTTCAGTGACCCCTTTTCTATGCCATCAGATTATAATAGTCGCTGTCTGGAGTCATGGGAACATATTACTTTTAAGTCCTTTCTTAACCTAGGGATCTTAGTGGATTCATGGGCTATAAGGGGACATTATAACTTTGCTTATCTAATTAAACATTAACCGTGAGTCTTAAATACCTAAGAAAAGGAGTACTCATTTGGAAAGTACAAAATGTGCTATAAATTTCATCTTTGCAGTAGCAACTTAGTTATATACTTTACCATCTCTTGGTAGCTGGTGTCTCTCCATTAACCTTATTACTTGACTACTTAGATATTTATAAAGGTGTTTATACACTTAAGTTGTTAGAAATAGAGTCTTCTTGAAACTACAAATATTCTAATTTACAAAATACTATCACCAAATAATTCTAAGTAGCAATATTTATGATCCCTACTGCTGAATTATACTTTACCTTTAATAAGTAAGTGTATAAAATCTTTATAAGCCATCAGAAAATAATGAATGCAAGTACATATTGCCATCTCCATACTTTCTTACTATAGTACTTATGGCTTAGGAAAAGAGAATAGTTCAAAATAGCTTTATGATCCTTTATATTTCTGCAGTATCATTTATAATGTTTCCCATTTCATTTCTGATTTTATTTATTTGAATCTTCTATTTAAAAAAATAATGTTTATTTATTTTTGAAGGAAAGAGAGACAGAGTGTGAACTGGGGAGGGGCAGGGAGAGAGGGAGACACAGAATTCGAAGCAGGCTTCAGGCTCTGAGCTGTCAGCACAGAGCCCGATGTGGGACTCAAACTCAGGAGCTATGAGATTGGAACCTGAGCCAAAGTCAGACGCTTAACCTACTGAGCCACCCAGGTGCCCCTGAATCTTCTTCTTCTTCTTTTTTTTTTTTTTTATGTCTAGCTAAAGTTTTGCCAATTTTGTTTAAAAATACAGCTCTTATTTTTATTGATATTTTCTATTGTCTTTTTAGCCTCTATTTTTTTCTGCTCTGGTCTTTGTTATTTTCTTACTTCTGCTAACTTTGGGCTTAGTTTATTCTTCTATTCCTTGAGTCATAAAGTGAGGTTGTTTATTTTAGATTTTTTTCTTTTTTAAATTCTTTTTAATATTTTATTTATTTTTGATAGAGAGACAGCATGGAGAATAGTTTTTATTCTTTCTGTGTGGCTAACAATGTATGTATTTCTTCTAAGAATGAAAGCATTTTATACAGGATAAAGGCACATTGCAAAAAGGGGACTGATCATACTTATATAGATAAACAGTATTCACCTTTTATCTATGGGAGATGTGTTCCAAGAGTCTGAGTGGATGCCTGAAACCAGAGATAATATCGAACCCTAAATATACTATGTTTTTTACTATATATACATGCCTATGATAAAGTTTAATTTATAAATTAGGTACAGTAAGAGATTAACAATGACAACTAATGGTAAAATAAAACAATTATAACAATATAACATAAAAGTTCTGTGAATGTGGTCTCTCTCAAAATATCTTATTGTATTATACTCACTTTTCTTGTGGTGATGTGAAATGATAAAATGCTTACATGATGAGATGAAATGCAGGAATGACACAACCATTGTGACACGACATTAGGCTACTATTGATCTTCTGACTATATGTCAGAAGGAAGATCACTGCTTCCACACCATGGTTTACTGTTGGTCACAGGAACTCTAGAAGTGGAAACCACAGATAAGGGAGGTCTAATAAATGTGTACAAACCCACAAGCATTTTATGATTGCGGTTAATATGCTATGGTGACTTAGTGGGCAGCAGGTAATTTAGATTAGGTTGACAGTAAAAGCATATCGAAGGGAGTCATATTTCAATAAAGTTTTAAAAATGTAAAAACACAATCTAGAGTCTAGAAGAGATTTTTATCAGAGTATGCAGTGCAAATTCACTGAGACTAGAAATATCTTGTGTTACAGCCTATTATGACTGAAGCACAAAAGAGGGGATGTTATTAGGTGAGAATGTAAGTAAGCAGCAGCTGAAAACCGTATGTGTGTATGCTATTATTTTTAGAATTGTGTATTTGGGTGAAGGTAATTAGAAATTCAAAGATGCCGACAACCTAGTCCTACTGTTTGGTAAATTTAAATGTTTCTGCATATAAAACTAAATTTTATATATTTCAAAAAAATTTACATAGGTCGTATATCCTGTATTTCTGAAATGATAACCAAGTAAATGAAAATAAATGTTCCCCAAACTCAACATGCCTTTAAATTTTAGTAGAGGTTTTAATCATTTAAAAGAGGAACATAATGTTGTGAATTTTAAGGTATCCAAATATTTATTGTCACTTTCTTTTGACATTTCATATAACCTTCTTTTATCATGTCAAAAATTAATTGTCCTGTTACCATGGAAGTATTTGTATTTTTACTTTGTGTGACATTCACCAGTTATTCTCAAATGACAGTATTGTCTCATGTTTTAAGAAACAAATCATTATACCAAAATATCATTCCTGAAAACATTATTTATCAAAATATATGTTAATATAAGAAGATGTTTCAAACATATGTTTTATCTACCCACTTTTTTTATGGTTTATTTATTTTTGAGACAGAGACAGAGCACGCATGGGGGAGAGGTAGAGAGAGGGAGGGAGACACAGAATCTGAAACAGGCTCCAGGCTCTGAGCTGTCAGTACAGAGCCTGACGCGGGGCTTGAACCCACGAACCGTGAAATCATGACCTGAGCCGAAGGCGGACGCTTAACCAACTGAGCCACCAAGGTGCCCCATCTACCCACTTTTTTGATATACTGTATACTGAGTAAAAAATATGTGATTCCCTCTACAGCTAGACATTAGAGAGCACTCATTCTATAAAAATATATAACTTTTAAAACTAGCATGCATTGCCAACAAAAGTTCTTTATTATTTAATTAAATTAAAATGCACAATATTTGTATTTGTAAATGGAGATGCAGCAAATGATTAGAGAAAAATTCTAGATACTAATAAGATCAGAGATCTATTCATGGATGAATAAGAAGGAATTAGGAAAAGTCATGGCCCTGAGAGGACAGCTTGCTGACCAGCTAATTTATATGACAGTTACCGTCTCTCAGGATGATGTCAGGTTTTGGAGTGAATATAATGACTTAACCTCCAGATGTTAAAGCTTCAGTTTATCATGAATAGTTACCAGCATTGTAAAGGGTGTATAGAAAATTATATAGGCTTGGTGAGCTATAGCATTGTGATAAAACTTTCCATTCAAAACATCTAAAACTATTAGATAAACAGTGAAAGTAAAACTATGTCTTTTAAAACAGAATTTCCTCTAAATCCTACATTAATTCTGTGGTTAAAACAGTATTACTAATATCTTAAGATATAAGTATAGTTCGAACAAGTCTGAGATGGATAGGATACCAAAGTGCCAAGCAGAATAGTGCTAGAATAACCTGAGGGAAGCCACCTTAATTTAGCCCATAAATTATTTCCACAAATAATTGTCAAAAGAAAGTGATAAAATCAATTTAAAAAGGAAACGAAATACTCAAATATATACAAAAGAATGTAGCATGAGCAAGAGATAACATATAAAATGGATATCATAAACAGACTAGCAAAGATTAAGATCATAAATATCACACACTGTTGCATGCAAGTAATGAATCACAAAATTCTACTACTGAAACTAATATTACACTATATGTTAACTACCTGAAATTTAAATAAAACTTTAAAAAAAGGAATACCACACACTGATTATAAAACAGATGTTCTTATCCTATATGTTTATAAAAATCAATGACAAATCAAAACATGTCTGAAAGAAAGAATATAAAATTCTAACATATTTAACAAGTAATCGAATAAAGCCTATCGAATGCAAAATACAATAAGTGAGAAAACCTGGATGATGAGTACAAAAGTACATTAGAAAAAGCAAAACAGGTGCACCTGGGTGTCTTAGTTGGTTAAATGTCTCACTCTTGATTTCAGCTGAGGTTATGGTCTTGCATTTGTGGAACTGAGCCCTGCATGGGGCTCTGTGCTGACAGCACTGACCCTGATTGGGATTTTCTCTCCTGCCTTCTCTTTCTGACTTTCCCCAGCTACTGTGTGCTTGCTCTCTCTCTGTCTCTCTCTCTCAAAAAAAAAAAAAAAAAAAGGTAAAAGAGATCAACAGGAAATTGGAAGACTGGTTGAAATAAGTAATTTGTAAAAAAAAAATCTGAGAAGAAGAGTGAGGCAAAATTAAAGACAAGTAGGGACAAAGAAAGTAAGCAGTACCAATATTATATTTATCTAACTAGAATTTTAGAATGAAAGGGAGAATAAAAAAATGTAAAAACTACGGTGTATTTTAAGAAATAATAGTTGATTACATTTTTAGTTAATTATAATCAGCAATCCACAAATTGAAGATGTTCAACTAATGTCAAGTGAGATAAATAAAAAGATAAATAAAAAGATACAGCTAAGTGAAATAAGTTAGACAGAGAAAGACAAAAACCATATGAAAGCACAGGAAAACAAACAAACAAAAATAGAATCAGACTCATAAATACAGAGAAAAACTGGTGGTACCAGAAAGGGGAAAAGGAGAGAAAAACCAAATAGTTTAAGAAGAACAAACTTCCAATTATATAATAAATAAGCCAGGGAGATGAAAAGTAAACCACTGGGAACATAGTCAATAATATCGTAAGAATGTTGTATCATGACAGATGGTGATTACCCTTATTGTGGTGAACACTGAGTAGTTCCTAGTATTGTAGAATCACTATGTTCTATACCTGAAACTAATATAACATTGTATATCAACTATACTCTAACAAAAACAAACAGATAAATAAACTATATAGTATAGGATATAGTTCAGATACACCAATGGATAAATGCATAAATCAATGAAAAGAAAAAGCCTTAAACACAACATAAGAAAAATAACAATAAAATAATTTTAGGTAAATTGAATACTCGTGATGAATCAACAAAGTAAGCAACAAGAATAAGATGAGCAACACTAAAGTGATATTGTTTTAAATGTCAAACTAAAGTTCTAAAGCAAATAAAAGGTCTTTCCAAAATGAAATGTAATAAAGACATGTTAAGCAAACCATAATAGACTTTATATCAGCAAATTCACAACAAAGTAATTTTAAAGGATATGCTTTAGGAAGAAGAAAAGTGTTCCTATGTAGAGGTCTGAGATCCAATAATGACTTTTTGGATAACATACAAAAAGAGGGAGCAAATGAGGTTGTAAATTCAAATAATTAATGGGGATGTGGATAAAGGCGTCAATTAATTTTATTTTATGACATGATGTAAACCTAATGATATACTACATATGTTGTAGTATTTATATTAATTGTTAAAAGAGAACATTGAGAATGTATAACTTCCAAAAAAGAAAGAAATAACGAAAATGATTTTTTAAATAAAAAATTAAGAAGGGAGGGGCGCCTGGGTGGCTTAGTCGGTTAAGCGTCCACTTTCGCTTGGGTCATGATCTCGCGGTTCGTGGGTTCGAGCCCCGCGTCGGGCTCTGTGCTGACTGCCAGCTCAGAGCCTGGAGCCTGTTTCAGTCTGTGACTCCCTCTCTCTCTGACCCTCCCCTGCACATGCTGTCTCTATCTCTCTCCTAGAAATAAATAAAACATTAAAAAAAAAAATTAAGAAGGGGAAGAAAATTTGAATTTATAAAAGTTCAAAATAAAAAGGCACATGAAATACATATATACACATAAATACATACATGACACTATATATTAAATTTATTTACATTTATATATAAACATTACATACCAATCACACATAATACATTCGAAAGTGTTCTAGATGAAAAATGTTCAAGACGATTAAACCCAAAGCAATATAGATAAAAATAAATCTATACTTTTCTGCAAAACATAGATTATTTTCTGAGAAACAAGAAATAAAAGATTAATATTGTTTAGAAAAAATAAATTTCCACCAATGAGTAGAACTTAACATGATTCTTGACTTTTCAATATAGACAAATGAATTAAAAAAAGAGTAATACCATCATTGTGGGATATATATCTGAATAACAGTGAAAGTAAAGTAATAATTTTAGAATGATCAAAACTAAGAGAATTCATCAGTAAAAGGTAGATGCTCATTTTGTTCTCAAAAACACTTGAAACTCTCTCAAATTATTGATTATCCCTAAAACTTTGTATTAATGTGGGTTAAAATCATATTTATTGTTTCATAAATTAAAAATGAAAACTTAAAAATGTCTTTAATTTATGAAAATCTGAATCTAGTTCATATTAATATTAATTCTATATTTTCATGGAAACTAACAATATATGTTAAAACAAAAACAATTTCCATTGTTGTGCATTTGCCAAGTATGGCCAATGTCTAACCTCATAGATAACAACTAGAATCTTATATTTGCTCTTTATTTAATGTGTTATATTTTATATTGATGCAGATGAAGAAAGTTCATATGCACATATATAGTTATTTATTTTATAACCACAAGGACAAATATAGTGCCTTCTTAGAGAATGTTAAGTTCTTTTCAACTTTTAAATGTTTATTTTTGGGAGAGAGTGAGAGAGAGAGAGGGGGGCGGGGCAGAGAGAGAGAGATACACAGAATCTGAAGCAGGCTCCAGGCTTTGGGCTGTCAGCACAGAGCCCTTTGCAGGGCTTGAACTCTCAAACAGTGAGATCATGACCTGAGCTAAAGTCGGATGCTCAACAGTCTAGCCACCCAGCTGCTTCAAGAAGGTTAATTTCTAATGGATTATTTTAGATGAATATGACTTTATTACATATTAGAAGTCAAATGGTGATTTCAAAGTAGAAGAGTTTTCCTGTATTTTTTTTTTTCACTTTTTATCAGTAATGTGTACAGCAAATATTTCCTTCTGGTACTTCATATGCATTGCTGTAGTTCTCCATACCATTCATCAATAACATGACAGCTGTTAAAATTTGATTAATCTTTGATCAGCTCTCCATAAAATATGAACAGGTGTGAAGCTATGAATTGGAACTATTGGTGAGTCACTCATGCTTTGCAAAAGGAGTAACCTACTCAAGAAATATTGTCTATGATTTTAGTTTGATGGTATTTAAACTCAGCAATACAAAATGTCCAAAGAAAAGTCTGTGCTTTTTATTGTCTCCTTATAATCAATATATAAATAAATCAAGAATGAAATATTTAAATTCTTTTTATTAAGTTAACCTAGACTAGTAAGGGTTTTTTTTGAAATACCTTTTTATACTAGAGTTTTGGAATATAAAATGGCTCTTAATTAAAGTTACTGTAATATTATAAAAATCAAAAATATATTTGTGAGAAATTTGATCTTGCCACTGTTTTTACTATTTTATTCTACTAATGAATGCCATGTTTTGTCACATTCTTCTTTCATTTACAAGAGATAATTAAAAAAAACATTCATAATATAATCTCTCCCTGTTTAGATGTAGCATTAATGAGCTTAAGAGACTAAATGAAAATGGGCAATATAGATGAAATAATTTGACATTTATTGAATTATAACAAATTCAGAAAAAAAGTCTCCATTCATAAATAATTCTGTGTCTTTTCATCTTTAGAGTGGTTATCTGTATGGAAACAACAATTTTACATTTCCATAATTCTAATTTGGTATTTTCAAAAAGTGAGTGAGACACTTGGGGAAATTTGAAAATGTACTGCAAATATTACATAGTATTTGTGTGTCGATACTAGATTTTTCAGATGCCATAGTCGTTTTTTGTTTATGTAGGGGAAATTTTTTGAGGAAAAGAGCATTGATGTATTAAGAATGAGTAACTTTAAAAAAAAATATTTATTTTTGAGAAGGAGAGCAGAGGAAGGACAGAGAGAGAGGGAAACAGAGGATCTGCAGCAGGCTCTGTGCTGACAGCAAAGAGCCCAATGCAGGGCTTTAACTCGGGAACCCAGAGATCATGACTCAAGCTGAAGTCGGACCCTAAACCAAATGAGCCACCCAGCTGCTCTGGTATCTTAGTAACTTAATGCCTGAAATCTGATTTTCTATTCACCTATAAAATGTATAGCTAGCTGTGTATTCTGTGTATTTGTGCATGTGTGCATGTGTATGTGTGAAGGAAGAGAGTATGAATGAGAAAAAAGAAGGAAAAAGCAAGGAAGGACTAACAACTGTGAAAAAAAGTAAAATGCTAAGAATTATCAAATTATGTAGGTAATGAATATATAATGTTAATTATATTGCACTTTCTACTTTTTGTTAGAATTACAAAATTGAAAGTAAAACAAAAAACATTAATGGGTAAAGAGAAAGTTGAAAACACCCATCGGTAAATGTTTTAAGGAATAGATAGTCTGCATTTCTTCTAAGGCAAGCCATATTTTAAATGGTCAAGGATAGTATCAACTTTACAATCAATTTTGAACACAGACATTTATTTGGAATTTTTATTATGTCATAACAGTCTGATATTTTCACCCACCAGTAAATTAACTCTCTTAAACCAAATATTATCTAAAATGTGATCCATGAACCACCAGATTCACCATCCCTGTAATATTGTTAGAAATGTAAATTTTTAAGAAACAACCTCAGACCTACTGAATTGGAAATTTTTGGAACAGAACCCCATAATCTATTTTAACGGGCCATTCCTTTGATGCTATTGTACATTAAAGTCTTCATATGACTGTCTTAAATTTGTGAGTTAACTTTAGATATTGGTATATTTATTTATTCATCCATTTATTCATATATTCATTTTTTCACTTAGCAAATATTAATAAAGGATTTGCTATTTTCAAATTATATTCAACAAACAGAAATCAATAAGGCAAAAATCCCTTAGTTTAATGATTTCTCAGGCAGAGGATAATTCAACTAAATTATCCAACATTGAGTATGCTAGGTGCCAAAAAGTTACATGTGGACACAGAGAGGTTACATATGGACACAGAGAGGTCTAATGTAGGATGTTAAGGATAATGTTGTCAAAGCCCACGATTACTGATTTGATTTATGGAAAACATAATAGGTATATAGTAAGATTTCTCTAGCCATTTTTAGCTTTGTGAAAAAAGGCACATGTTAGGAAGGAATTTAGATTTAATAATGTAAGAAGTTTAGGCCAACTAATATGACCAGTCAAGAGATTGGGAAAGTTTTGGAAGTAGACATAATGATAAATTTAAAGTAGGTAAGTAGGAGGAAAATAAGATGATATGAAGGAAGTGGTGGGTGGGAGGGGACACAGAGTACTAGATGAATCAATTAAGGATTCCAGAAGGTTAATTGATTGCTGAAAATGGAGTACTGATGGTGGTAAGCAGCCAAAATAGGTTAACTATGTTTAAAATGTGGAACATTTTAACTTGAGATATTGTAGTCCCTGCAGGTCAGAGTAGTGAAATACCTAGAATATTGTTATGGAAGTAAGTAATGGAAGTAGGGTGGGGCTTAACATCAAGAGAGGAGAACAGTTCCAGTAACTGAGAAACCAGATTGCCAGTTACATAGAACATTGACAGGATTAAATTTTGGATGGTGACTGTGACCCAGGATTTGTATATGATCTCTGTGCCAAAAACTATAAAATGCTGATGAAAGAAATCAAAGAATATCTAAACAAACAGAAAGATGTACATTTTGTTAGATATATATCTAAGTATTTAATTTTTGTTGCCATTATAAATGATGCTCTTTTTACATATTGATATTACAGTGTTCATTCTTAGTACACACAAAAATATTTTTGTACATTGATTGCATTCTGTAACCATGCTGAATTGACTTATTATTTTTTCAGCTTTATGCAGATTATTTGGAATATTCTTTGTAGGTAGTGTTGGCATGTGATTGCAGGCGTATTTATTCATTATTTCAAATATATATTTTATTCATTCATTCGTTCATATGTATTTTGCATTCTGTCATCACACAGTCTCTCTAGTACATTGTTACATATGAGTGGTGATTGTGGGTATTCTTGATGTTCAGGTGTTCTGTTGCTATTTACTGAGGTTTTTTGGGGGGCTTTTGTTTGTTTTTTCTTGTAATCTGGGATGAAAGTTGAAGTTTGGCAAATAGTTTTCCTGAATCCATTGAGATAATCCTATGGTTTCTCTATATTAATCTGTTTTTATGGAATTACATTTATTGATTTTCAAATGTTGACTCAACCTTGCACTCATGATAAACCCTGCTTGTTCATGATTTTTCTACCTATTTATATATTACTGTGTTTGATTTCTTAAAATTTTATTAATAAATTTTACATGTATTTTTTTTAGTGATATTGATCTACAATTTTCTTATATTTTTTCTGGTTTTAGCATTATGGAATCATGGTCTGAAAAATGAGTTGTAAAGTGTTTCTGCTTCTCTTTCTGGAAAGTTTGCATAAAATAGCATTTCTTCATCAAATTTTTGGTGCAATTTGCCAATGAAGTCATTTGGGCCAAAGTTTCTTTGTTGAAACTTTAAACTTGTAAATTCATATCTTAATAAGTGTAGTAAATGTAGTAGTGTTTCTTTGTTGTTTTCAGCAAGAGAGACAGGTTGAAGTGGGATATCTCTATTTTGGAGAAGGGGATTAAAAACGATGCTATATTTTAAATTAAAGAATAAAAATAGTTATTTTTGCTAATCCTTCTAAATTATATTTGCCAATCTTGCTTTCTACTAGTGTTAAATTCCAAAAATTAGGCTATCTTCAATATTCATTCAATTTTTCTTAAAAGTGTAAACATCACTTATACTCTCAGTCTGCCTTGTACTTGCTTTGATATCACCAGTGATATCTTTTTTGGAAAATTTTAACTTTTTAAAATTGTCAACAACAGTTGCCATCATGGATAATCTTTTATTCTTAAAATATTTACACACTTGTCCCCAAAACTTTTTTTTCATGATTCCACTCCTTGCTTATATAAATTGCCATCCATCACCCAAGACTAGATCTAACTCTAAAGTCAGAAAGAGATGGATGAGATTTTGTGTCTTAGGATGTAAAGTTTATGATCTGTCACATATTGAACAACAATGAGAATAATGGAGCATTATTTTATCTTTTTCTGCATTAATAGGCATATTGGCCTTAGCACTTTTCCGAATTGTATACTTGTAGATATTTTAATCCTTTTTTAGATATCCTGTAGTTGCTCAATGTTTCCCTTAAGGAGTGCAGTGAGTAGTAAGTACAATATATTATCACCACTGAGCAATGATTTTACATTTTCTTTTATTATTGAATATATTTTAATGGGAGATGTATCTAAAACGTTAAATGGAGGCCACATATCGATCTTATAATCAATTAAGACTTCTTTGTCATAATTTGTCATTAAAGTCCCCTCCCCCACTCTGTACTGATTAGATTGATTTTTAAACTGAATGTGGTACTTCATATAATCCTCTTTTGATTTCCTTACATAAGGTTGGGCTTATTTACCCACAACATTTTATTTTCTGCTTTTATGGTCTTTATAAATTTAGTGTTCTATCTTACTGTCTTTTTTTTTTTTTGAGAATTATGTCATGTACATATTTGACACACATGTCTTTTTAGAATGTTTTTATGAGCACAAGTCAGAACTACTTATAGCGATAAGCCTAAGATACAAACTCACTTCTTAAGTTACACTGGCCCATTAATCAACATGTTGTGTGTGCAGTTGTGTTCAATTAATGATAAATCTAACTATATTTTAGTATGCTGTAGAAATTAAAAGATATAAATATAATTTTACTTTCCATTTCTCTGCCATCTATTTAAAGATTTGTTGTAAGGGTCTATGTTTATTCTCACATACAGCCTGGTAAAATTGCCTTTTTTGAAAATAAGAAACCTTTCTGTAGGCCAGATGCATAAACTACTTGACAGATGTTGTATTTTGCTTTAGCTTCCCAATCACTCCCATAGATGGATTTACCGCTTTTTTGTGCAAGAAGTGCTGGGTTTCAGTAAAGATGCCAATAATTTCATATGCAGTGACCTTGGCATGAAGTAACTATCCCAAAATTGTGAAACTGCAGCTGTATGAAACTTATTATTTATCCTCTTTACACACAATGTGTTTCCATTTTTTGTTTTTATTTTTTCCTCATAAATATAATTCAGCAATTTGGTTACCTTAAAGTTGTACATAAAGGAAAATATGTAAGTGCTCATCATAAAGAAGGATATTTAACTCATCAAGATTCTAACTGCAAGCATTTGCTTTGGAGAAATGTTTAAGCATTCACCGTATAATGGGCAGAATAATCATAAAAGGCCCATTATAGTGTATTCCTTGAATCCTTTTATATTGCCTCAGGGAATAGACAGCAGGTCATTAAAAATGTTGTTTTATTTAAGTCTCTAACAACTTTTGTATCAGGAAAATCACAAGCATTAGTGCATGCTATTACAAAATACTCACATAATCATTACTGAAAATCATCTCCTTAAAAAAGAGATCTGTGATATCTTTACAAGTACTCAGAAAGGAAAGAGTAAGAAAAAAATCCTAACATTTTCTCCTCAAAATATTTTATAATGGGCTTACCATTGTCAGTGCTAAATGGTTTTTCAGTTAAATATGCAACAGGGAAGAGATACTACTCATCATTAAATGTGATGCCATGTGTAATATAAAAAATATATAATGCAAATATAATAAGAACATAGATTACATTCCCAAAATTGTGATAGGAGACAATTAGATCCTGAATTTTAAAGATTATTTGGCTTTTCTATAGGTCTATTTGATTTTTCAAGCAAGTTTTTAGTAAATTTTGTGAAACAATCATATATATTTAGATAGTATAAATTTGAGAAAATGCCCTTTTTACAAGTTTTCTAAGAATTCTGGATCAAAATGAGTCAAAAGAACATATTTTTCAAAAAAGAGTAGCATTTTCAATTTATACATTTGAAATTGTAGTAATATAAATTAATTTTCTTAGTTATTCCCTACCTACCACAATGATTATGGTTTAACAGATACCAAACAAACTCTTACTTTTGTTAAATAGTAGAACACAGTAAATGCAGGGAAAATAAAGCATACAGTGAAAAAGACATAAAGTCATTTAGAAATTATATAAACAAACAGACTTTGTCTTAATTAGCTACACATGTAATTGGTTATTACAATTCTCACAGTGCAATGTAGATGTAGATAATGCATGTTTTGGACCCATATAATACAACTTTTAACCCTACAACAAATCATTAGCTACTGTACACCTTGATTGTTCTATACACAATGATATGTCTATGGCTGTGTAACAGTATATTTTCTAGCGTGATTGTGAGTATTAAAGGAACTATTGCATGTAAAGTGTTGACTTCAGTAAAATGCAAACATTAAGTGTAGTTCTTTTGGTCCTCAGAATGTAACTCTAACAAGTATGCAGTTAGGGTTCTGAATTCATTGGTTTTTATGTGTAGTTATAATGTTAATAGACAGTAGGCTTTGTTGTTTTAATTTTTAATAAATTTCAGTATTTGTTTTTCCTTAGCCTTAATCCCTGGTTATTAAAAATGTAGACACAGAAAAGTCTTATTTCTATCCCTGTCCTTCCAAATTGTTCCCATCATTCCATTTCTATAGAAAACCATGTCAAATGCATCAGTTTATATTTCCTTTATTAAATAAGCAAATACACCACACATATATGCACACACCAAGCATATATATATATATATGTTTATTCTTTTTTTACATAAAATTTATAATAATACTCTTTTATATCTTGACTTTTTTGATAAAGAGTGACAGAATAAATATTGTCATGAATATCTTTTCATATATGTGCAGATCTATATATCTTAAAAGTAGGGAATATGTCTAAGCATAAGTGCACACATAATTTTGTTAAATATAAACAAATTATTTTTCATAGGTGTAACATTTGGCAGTCCCACAAGCAATGTGTTGGGTTAGTATAAACACAGACTTACCAATAGTCTATGTTGTCAAGTTTTGAATTTTTGCCAAAGAACTGGGAAAGAAAAGGTATGAAAATTTAGTTTACAATTCTCTTATTATAAAGAAATTTTTATTAAAGTCTCAGAAATTTGGGGCACCTGGGTGGCTCAGTAGGTTAAGCGTCCAACTTCGGCTCCTGACTTCGGCTCAGGGTATGATCTCAGTTTGTGGGTTCAAGCCCCGCTTCAGGCTCTGTGCTGACAGCTAGCTCAGAGCCTGGAGCCTGTTTCAGATTCTGTATCTCCTTCTCTCTCTGACCCTCTCCTACTCATGCTGTCTCTCTCTCTCTCTCAGAAATAAATAAAACATTTTTTTTTTTAAATAAAGTTTCAGAAATGTGTCCTTTTCTTCATTCCTCCTCATGGAGAAGATAATTTAAAAGGCCATAAAAAATTGTCTGCTTCTTTGAAATGTTTTCCAAGAGCAAACATCTTGTGAATCAGATACTCCATGTGTATGATGCCATATTTACCAAAGGTCGAGCAATCAATGTGCTATCCATTAGGGCAATTAGGATTTTCTGTGTGTGGGTTTTTTTGTTTTTTTTGGGGGGGAGGGGGGTGTAGTCATTTAGTAATTTTCTCTCTTCTGAGAAAAATATTCTCTTTAAACTTTCTTTTTTACTGAAAATTTATTTCCAAGGAAATTTTACATTTTATTTGTTTTAATATATACGTACCACAGATTTTTGCAAAGTTGTCTATTATACTTTTTTATTTTTATTTTTTCTCTAACTTAACAGTTATTTTATTCTTGTCACATTTTATTTTGTCTAGTTTTGTTTTATCAAGCATTTATGCAAAGGTTACCTAGAAGTTTTGCATTTTATTGAATTTTTTCAATAATCATTTTAATTTTCTTATTAGTTTTTTTTTTAACCTTGACAAATTCTGCATTACTCTTTATAATTTTCTTAACACTATTTATTTTGGTTAATTTTATATATTTTTATAGATGTTGCTGGCAGAGATTTAATTCACCTATATTCACCTTTTCTTTTAATTGATTTTTTAATGTTTTATTTATTTCTGATAGAGAGAGAGAGATGAGAGAGAGAGAGAGAAAGAGAGAGAGAGAGACAGCGTGAGCAGGGTAGGGTCAGAGAGAGAGGGAGACACAGAATCTGAAACAGGCTCCAGGCTCTGAGCTGGCTTCAGCACTTAGCCTGATGCGGGGCTCTAACCCACGAACTATGAGATCATGACCTGAGCTGAAGTCAGACACCCAACTGACTGAGCCACCCAGGTGCCCCATTAATTTTTTAATGTTTTTTATTTTACATTTGAAAGAGAGAGATACAGACAGACACAGAGGGAGAGAGAGACAGCAGAGGAGGGCAGAGAGATGGAGACAGAATCTGAAGCGTGCTCCAGACTCTGAGCTGTCAACACAGACAGCTGAAACACATTATAGGGAATATATCCTTCATAGGAAAATGGGATATTAAATCCAAGAGGTATGGGGTACCTGGGCAGCTCAGTCAGTTGAGCAGCCAACTCTTAATTTGTGCTCAGGTCATGATCTCCTGCTTTGTGGAATCAAGCCCCTTGTCGGGCTCTGCACTGACAGCAGGGAGGTTGCTTGAGATTCTCTCTCTCCATCTCTCTCTGCCTGTCACCCACTTGCATGTGCTCTCTCTGTCTGTCTGTCTCTCTCTTTCAGAACAAATAAATAAACATTAAAAAAATCCCAAGAGATATTCTTACAAAGAAAATACTAATTGGTAGATGCTCTGCAGAATATGCCTGTATTAGGAACTCAAGTTTGCTTTATTTTCATTCAAATTTTAGCGTAGGTAGTTTTCCTTTTCTTATTATTCTGCCAGTAGATACATTTTTCTTCCATAAACTTTCACTGGGACTTTAGCCTGAGTCCAAATGCCCTGCATGAATCTAGGATTCTACTCTCCCCAATATGGACATTTAAACACAAGCTTCTTTTTATTTTGTAACGTTTATTTATTTTTGAGAGAGACAGAGACAGAGTGTGAGTGGGGAAAGGGCGGGGTGGGGGGCGGGTAACCCAGAATCTGAAGCAGGCTCCAAGCTCTCAGCTGTCAGCACACAGACTGACATGAGGCTTGAACTCAGGAACAGTGAAATCATGAACTGAGCCAAAGTCGGATGTCTAACCAACTAAGCCACCCAGGCGTCCCTTAAATACAAGCTTCTTAACTATGTAAGGAGGTCATAGCTTTAGCAGTAACTTACTACTCTGGGTTTACCTATCTCTTACATTTTTGTTTTTCATGGCTTTTGCATAATTCCTATAGTTTTTTTTTTTTTTACATGTATGTTATGGAATTTTTAAAAACATTTTATCAATCACTTTTAAGTGTGCTGAATCAACGTTCTTTTCAAGATATTAAGTAAGTCATACTGCAAGAAGTAGAAATTGATTTTGAAAACCACATTTTAAACATTAGCAGGAAATTATAACCTCTTTTTGTAATTTTCTATTTTACTTGGTTTAGTTTATTAGACGTTAAGTGAAAGAGAGTATGTAATAGAATTGTGTTCTGTTATATTTACTCCCAATTCTACTCATTGCCCTTTTTCTACAATGATTATTATGCTACATATTGTTTTATTGTTTATTTACTGTTTAGTTTTTTAACATATTAATAAGGTATTACTTAAAAAGTTCAAATGTTTTTTTCTGAATTTTTGCCGGACATTGCTATTTTCTGTTTGAGTTATTTCATAATTTGATTGTCCCAAATATCAGTAAATAGTAAAATACAATACTTTTTTCAGACTTTCTTTAATCTATGTGAATCACACATTTTTATGAATAAAGCAAGTACTTATTCTCATACAGCAGTGAAATTTTTGTTAGATCAGGAGTTATACGTTTTAGTCTACAAAAAGTCAAGTATCGAGTAAGCTCACAAATATTAGGCCAAATGTTCTCAACCTTACAGGAGACTTCCATCTGTTCATCTGCTCATATTTTAATTTCTTTGTTGTGTAACACAGTGCCTGGCACCTAATAAATGCCTGGCACATTAAATATTAGCATGATTTTGTGACTTTCTCATGAAATATTCAGTAATTCAGAGAAAATGGTAGTGTGGTTTTCCACAGTGAAATATTCACAATGCAAGGAAATCAGATAAGGCTTATATTGTATTACTGAAATGGCTGAAAACATTATTTAGGATAATAGATCTTGAACTAACAGATGAAAATTGACAACAAAATTAGCAAAGGAGTAGACAATATGTAATGACAGATAATGTTAAAAAAGAACTATTAAGAAAGACTAAAAGTATGATTGCTTCATGGGATTTTCTTCCAATACACACATTTCATTTGCATGTGAAGGTGCCAAAGGCTTCCTTAGACTTTACTTAGGTAATTAAGTCCACTGGACCTCACCATGTGTAACAACTTAGAAAAATTAGGTTCAGATTTTCAGTATTTTCTCTCAAAGTACTCTTTTCTATAGGATCGTGGAATATCATAATCTTTTTATTTTTCTTCTTTCACTTTATCTTATTTTGGTATCTTTTGACATTATCTCTTCATTTTACCTGCCATGTGCTTCATTATCATTCTTGGCCTTTTTCTTAGCCAGTTACTTTATCCATACTTCATTTTCAGTTTCCATTTAGAAATACAGTTCAAAATTGTAATTGACATACCAGTTCCATTTCTCTATCTGTTTGATATTCCCAGTAGTATGTCTCATAGATGATTAAAACTCAGTGTGTTGGGGTGCATGGGTGGCTCAGTAGGTTAAATGCCTGACTCTTGATCCTAGCTCAGGTCTTGATCTCAGGGTTCACTGGGCATGGAGCATGGAGCCTACTTTAAAGAAAGAATGAAAAAAAGAAATAAAACTCAGCTTGTCAAGAAGCTGAACTCATCTTTAGTTCCCCTCTTGTTTCCTACTGCTGAAACTCCTATCATTAAAAACTGTACCTTTCCCCAGTGTTCTTAGTGAGTGGAAGCACTGTTATGGGTTGTGCAACCTGGAATCCTAGATATCATCCTAGACTCTACTTTTCTCTCATTCCCATATTGCCGTCAAATCCTGACATTTGACATCTAAATACATTTCAAATTCGTCCTCTTGACATCATCTTCACTCACTGATTATTGACAAATACAAAAGTCTACTTATACTTACTGTTATAAGTCATTTTTCAATTGGGACACTTTCAAACATAAAAAGCTAATGTGTGGGGCACCTGGGTGACTTAGTCCATTAAGCCTCTGACTTTGGTTCAGGTTACCGTCTCGCCGAGGTCCATGAGTTTGAGTCCCGTGTCGGGCTCTGTGCTAATAGCTCAGAGCCTGGAGCCTGCTTCAGATTCCATGTCTCCCTCTCTTTCTCTGCCCCTCCCTGACTTGTGCTCTGTCTTTCTCTATAAAATAAATAAACATTTAAAAAAATAAGGAAAAAAAAGCTGATGTAAGTAATTACATGAAGATAACTAACATTAACAAGAACCGAAAAACTAGAAATTATTGTTCTTCCTACTTGAAGATCTTACTTTATCCATACTTGTTCCTACTCCCAACCATTCTTCTCACTGTAGTAAGTTATCTTTTAAAATGCAAATTTGTCAATAGCACTTTTATATTGCTCTTAATATAAACACTGCAATTCTTAGCATGGTATGTGAGGCCTTGCGTGATCTAGGATTTGCCTCTATCTTCATATTTATCCATGCTTCTTTCCATACTGCTCACTGTGCTCCACCCATTGGACTTTTTTCACATTTGTTTTAAAATGACTGTGAGGAGGAGGAGGCAAGATGTCGGAGAAGTAAGGCGCTCTGTACATTTCGCCTGCACCCACCTCTCAAACAGACAAGGCCTGAAGTCGTAGGACACTTAGCCACAGGAGTTTGGGAAGAGAAAGAGGCAGAGTACGCTGGGAAGGCAACCTCATAAGTGCGTGAGTGCGAACTGGGGAAGACAAAAGCGGGACGGGACCCAGAGACACGGAGGGCGGGGAGGCACCCCGGCTTGCGTGCAGCTGCAGTGAGTGATAAACCGCTGAGTGGTGGGGAGCTGCCGTGAGTCCAGAGGAAAGGAAAGAAAAGCTGAGATTTCTCATAAAACTGTCCCTGGAGAAGAGAAAAAGCCTTGGCTTGGAAAGACAGTGTTTCTTAGGTCTGGCTGGGGTGCCGACTTTAAACTAGGTGCCCTGGTCCCAGAAGGTGCAAGGAAAAACTGAACTGCCGTGCTCCCGGCACCATCCATGGCGGTGGCGGCCCGGTGAACCGGCAGCAACGCCTGCGGTGGCGTCCTGGCACCAGGGGAAGCGGTAGCAGCAGCAGCATACGTGACAGCGGCTCGCTGAAGTGGCGGCGGCGGCGACCCAGTGAAGCGGTACCGGTGCCTGGTGCAGTGGCGGCAGCGTGCACAACAGCAACCTGCTGAAGCAGCAGCAGCGGCGGCGACCCGGTGAAGTGGTGCCTGTGCCTGGTAAAGTGGCAGCGGCGTGTGACAGCGGGCCCGCTGAAGCAGCAGCAGCGCACTGCAGCGACGTGGACTCTACTGACCTGAAGTTGCTATGTTCCCCAAACCCACTCGGGTGGGATCTCTGCTTGACCCCGGCGGATCTGAGGCTGCGACACTTCCCCCACCCCCCACTCAACCCCCAGGCAACAGGGAAGCAGCGACGTGCTGGACTGTTCAGGGCAGTATAAAAATGCCCTTGGACTGGGACCTGGAAATAGGCAGGGTGTGGGGCATAGAACTCAGACCACCTTGGCTATATCCTCAACACAGGGAGATCGGACCAATGAAGGGATTTGCAATGCTTCGTTGACAAGGAACTGGGGCGACGCCACTCTTCTCCCCACAACCACCAAGGGGGGGCCTCAGGGAGGGCAGCGGACACAGTGGAGACAAGACTGTCTACACCAAACCACACCCATCCCCTCCAGATAGCTGTTTTGTTGTTGTTGTAGCTGTTTTTACCTGAGCCTGGGTTTGTGTGTTTATTCGTTTTGTCTGTGCATTTGTGTACCTGTGTTCCCTCTGTGGTTGTCTGTTTTCTCTTTCCAGGGCTGCCTCAAGAAACAAGCCAAACTACACATGGTGGAGAGTCCCAAATACCACTACCAGTAGGGAAACAAAATAACCCAACGCTAAACAAGAGAAACCAAGAAACACCATCCAAAGAACACTTTCTGAACACACAGGCCCTGAACAGTCAAAAGAGCCCACTCTAATACAGCAGAACTCGCAGGGGCCGTGTGTACAACAAGCTTTTAAAATTAACAAGAGATAGAAAGCTAACCAAAATGATGAAATGGAAGAACTCTCCTCCAAAGAAACTCCAGGAAGAAATGACAGCTAGAGAACTGCTCAAAACAGATATAAGCAACATAACTGAACAAGAATTTATAACAATAACTATAAAATTAATCGCCAGGCTTGAAAACATGGAACATCAGAGAAACTATGGCTACAAACAATATGGAGCTTAAAAATAGTTATGGTGAATTAAAAAATGGGATAAATGAGATACATAATAAACTGGAGGCGTCCAATGCACAGATTGAAGAGGCAGAAGGAGAATAAGTGATTTAGAAGACACTATTATAGAGAAAGAAGAAGCTGAGAAAAAGAGAGATAAACTGATCCAGGAACATGAAAGAAGAGTTCGAGAGGTCAGCGATATGATCAAACAGAACAATATCCGTATCATAGGAATTCCAGAAGAGGAAGAGAGAGGGAAAGGTGCTGAAGGAGTCCTGGAACAAATTATAGCAGTAAACTTCCCCAACATGGAGAGGGAAGTAGAAGTTGAAATTCAAGAGGCACAGAGAACTCCCCTCAGATGTAACTTGAATCGATCATCTGCACGACATATCATAGTGAAACTGGCAAAATATAAGGACAAAGAGAAAATTTTGAAAGCACCTAGGGAGAAAAGGGCCCTAAGATACAAAGGGAAACCTATCAGAGTGGTGACAGACCTATCTAATGAAACTTGGCAGGCCAGAAAGGAATGGCAGGAGATCTTCAATGTGATGAATGTAAAAAATATGCAGCCAAGAATCCTCTATCCTGCAAGCCTGTCATTCAGAATAGAAGGAGAGATAAAAGTCTTTCCAAATAAATAAAAACTGAAAGAATTTGTCACCACTAAACCAGCCCTACAAGAAATCCTGTGGGGGACTCTCTGAGGGAAGTGTTTCAAGGAATGCAAGATACCAGAGACACCACCACAAGTATGAATCCCAAAAAGGACACAATGACTCTAAACCTACATATTTCAATAATAACACTGAATGTAAATGGGCTGAATGCTCCAATCAAAAGACATAGGGTAGCAGAATGGATAAAAAAACAAAATCGATTTATTTGCTGTCTACAAGAAATACATTTTAGACCGGAAGATACCTTCAGATTAAAAGTAAGGGGATGGAGAAATATCTATCATGCTATGGGAAGTCAAAAGAAAGCTGGAGTAGCTATACCTATATCAGACACACTGGAATTTAAAGACAATAACAAGGGATGGAGAAGGGCATTATATAATAATTACAGGGTCTATGCATCAGGAAGAAGTAACAATTATAAATGTCTACGTACCGAATATGGAAGCACCTAAAAATTTAAAACAATCACAAACAGAAACAATCTTATAGATAAGAATGTGCTAAAAGTAGGGGACTTTAATACTACACTTACAGCAATGGGTAGAATAACCAGACAGAAAATCACTAAAGAAACAATAGACTTGAATGACACATTGGACCAGATGGATCTGACAGATATATTCAGAACTCTACATCCTGAGGCCAGGAAATTCACTTTCTTCTCAAGTGCGCATGGCACATTCTCCAAGATAGATCACATACTGGGACATAAAGCAACCCTCAATAAATATAAAAGAATTGAGATCATACCATGCACCCTTTCAGATCATAATGCTTTGAAACTTGAAATCAATTACAGGAAGAAGTCTGGAAAACCCCCAAAAACATGGAGGTTAAAGACCGCCCTACGAAAGAATGAGTGGGTCAATCAGGCAATTAGAGAAGAAATTAAAAAATATATGGAAACAAATGAAAATGAAAATACAACAATTCAAACTCTATGGGATGCGGCAAAGGCAGTCCTAAGAGGAAAGTACATTGCCCTCCAGGCCTATTTCAAGCAATTAGAAAAATCACAAGTGCAAAATCTAACAGCTCACCTAAAGGAACTAGAGGCAGAGCAACAAGAACACCCCAAACCCAGTAGAAGAAGAGAAATAGTAAAAATTAGAGCAGAAATAAACAACATAGAGACCAAAGAAACAATTGAACAGATCAATGAAACCAAGAGTTGGTTTTTTGAAAAAGTAAACAAAATTGACAAACCTCTAGCCAGGCTTATCAAAAAGAAAAGAGAGAGCACCCAAATAGACAAAATTATGAATGAAAATGGACTTATTACAACCAACCCCTCAGAAATACAAGCAATTATCAGGGAATACTATGAAAAATTATATGCCAACAAATTGGACAACTTAGAAGAAATGGACAAATTCCTAAACACACACTCACTACCAAAATTCACACGGGAAGAAATAGAAAACCTGAACAGACCCATAACGAGTGAAGAAATCGAATCAGTGATCAAAAATCTCCCAACAAATAAGAGCCCTGGACCTGATGGTTTCCCTGGGGAATTCTACCAGACATTTAAAACAGAATTAATCCCAATTCTTCTCAAGCTATTCCAAAAAATAGAAGTCGAAGGAAAACTCCCGGACTCATTTTATGAAGCCAGCATCACTCTGATTCCCAAGCCAGACAGAGATCCAGCAAAAAAAGAGAACTATAGGCCAATATCCTTGATGAATACGGATGCAAAAATTCTCAACAAGATCCTTGCAAATCGAATCCAGCAGCATATCAAAAGAATCATCCACCAAGATCAAGTGGGATTCATTCCTGGGTTACAGGGCTGGTTCAACATTCGCAAATCAATCAATGTGATCCATCATATCAATAAAAGAAAAGATAAAAACCATATGATCCTGTCAATAGATGCAGAAAAAGCATTTGACAAAATACAGCATCCCTTCTTAATAAAGACTCTCGAGAAAGTTGGGATAGAAGGAACCTACTTAAACATCATCAAAGCCATCTATGAGAAGCCTTCAGCTAACATCATCCTCAACGGGGAAAAACTGAGAGCTTTCCCCCTGAGATCAGGAACACGACAGGGATGTCCACTCTCACCACTGTTGTTTAACATAGTGCTGGAAGTCCTAGCATCAGCCATCAGACAACAAAAGGAAATCAAAGGCATCAGAATTGGCAAAGAGGAAGTCAAACTTTCACTCTTCGCAGATGACATGATACTCTACATAGAAAACCCGACAGACTCCACCAGAAGCCTACTAGAACTGATCCAAGAATTCAGCCAAGTTGCAGGGTACAAAATCAACGTACAGAAATCGGTTGCATTTTTATACACCAATAATGAAGCAACAGAAAGAGAAATCAAGAAACTGATCCCATTCACAATTGCACAAAAAACCATAAAATACCTCGGAATAAACCTAACCAAGGATACAAGAGATCTGTATGATGAAAACTATAGAAAACTTATGAAGGAAATTGAAGAAGACACAAAGAAATGGAAAAACATTCCATGCTCATGGATAGGAAGAATAAATATAGTTAAGATGTCATTACTACCTAAAGCACTCTACACATTCAATGCAATTCCAATCAAAATTGCACCAGCATACTTCTCAAAACTAGAACAAACTATCCAAAAATTTGTATGGAACCACAAAAGACCCCGAATAGCCAAAGTAATACTGAAAAATAAAACCAAAACGGGAGGTATCACCATCCCAGACTTCAGCCTCTACTACAAAGCTGTCATCCTCAAGACAGTATGGTATTGGCACAAAAACAGACACATAGACCAATGGAACAGAATTGAGAACTCAGAAGTGGACCCAAAAGTATACAGCCAACTGATCTTTGACAAAGCAGGAAAGAATATCCAATGGAAAAAAGACAGCCTTTTTAACAGATGGTGTTGGGAGAACTGGACAGCAACATGCAGAAGAATGAAACTAGATCATTTTCTCACACCATGCACAAAAATCAACTCAAAATGGATAAAGGACCTGAACGTGAGACAGGAAACTATCAACACCCTAGAGGAGAAAGCAGGAAACAACCTCCTTGACCTCCACCGCAGCAACTTCTTACTTGACACATCCCCAAAAGCAAGGGAATCAAGAGCAAAAATAAACTGTTGGGACCTCATCAAGATTAAAAGCTTCTGCACAGCCAAGGAAACAACCCAGAAAATTAATAGGCAACCAACGGAATGGGAAAAGATAGTTGCAAATGACATATCAGATAAAGGGTTAATATCCAGAATCTATAAGGAACTCACCAAACTACACGCCCGAAAAACAAACAACCCAGTGAAGAAATGGGCAGAAGACATGAACAGACACTTCTCCAAAGAGGACATCCAGATGGCCAACAGACACATGAAACGATGCTCAGCATCCCTCCTCATCAGGGAAATACAAATCAAAACCACACTGAGATACCACCTCACGCCAGTCAGAGTGGCTAAAATGAGCAAATCAGAGAACTCTAGATGCTGGCGAGGATGTGGAGAAACGGGCACCCTCCTACACTGTTGGTGGGAATGTAAACTGGTACAGCCCCTCTGGAAAACAGTGTGGAGGTTCCTGAAAAAATTAACAATGGAACTCCCGTATACCCAGCAATAGCACTGCTAGGAATTTACCCAAGGGATACAGGAGGGCTGATGCATAGGAGCACATGTACCCCAATGTTCATAGCAGCACTCTCAACAATAGCCAAACCATGGAAAGAGCCTAAGTGTCCATCAACAGGTGAATGGATCAAGAAGGTGTAGTTTATCTATACGATGGAATACTACGTGGCAATGAGAAAGAATGAAATCTGGCCATGTGTAGCAACATGGATGGACCTTGAGGGTGTTATGCTGAGTGAAATAAGTCAGGCATAACAGAAAGCAGAGAAGGACAAATATCATATATTTGCACGTATAGGAGGATTAGGAGGAACTTAACAGAGGACCATGGGAGAGAAGAAGAGGGGAAATAGTGGGGGAGAGGGAGAGAGGCAAACCAAGAGAGATTCTTGAATGCTGAGAACAAACTGAGGACTGATGGTGTCAGGGGGAGAGGGGGGATGGGCATGGAGGAGGGCACTTGTGGGGATGAGCACTGGGTGTTATATGGAAGCCAACTTGACAATAAACTATTTGTAAAAAATAAAATAAAATGTGAATCCTTGTAATTCAGGATTTTTCACAGGTGTGGCCTCTGAGTGATGTTATCCTCTCTTCATCCATTGCATAGATAATCTCTACTCATTGTTCAAAGCTTAGCTGAAATACAACTTTCTTATGTAAGTTTTCTACTGCAACCCTACTCAACCCATCTAAGAAACTCCCACAGTAGCCTTGACGTCTCTTTTCTAAACCTTCTCACCTGGACTACCTATTAATGTAACTTTTCAACTCAAACACCCTACTATAATGTCAGCTTCATGCAAAAAAAGAGTTCTAAATGTATCTTTCATCTTTTTATCCATAGTGATTTACAAAGTCCATTGTAGAAAAAAGTTTATTTCAAAAAGCAGCCTCAAAAAAGGTTGAAAGAAGCTACTGTCCTTTCAATATTTTTCTTTACTTAATTTCAGTGTTTGATTTAGGGTAATGAGTAAAGATTCATCCTGATAAGGATGGGAAAAGATAGGTCAATAGCACAGGAAAGAAAGTGGGTCATTTTTGTGTTTTTGTGGGGTAGTTTTAGCATCAAATTTCTGTCACCTGGCATTTTAACAAAATTGCTGTCTCAAAATGGACTCTTAGTTGACAAATCTGATAGATTATCTTGAATTGTTATCTCCTTTGTCTTCTACAGTACTAGCAATAATCTCTATTCTACATTTTTTTTCAAAATGCTTCTGTGCCCTGCTTTATTTTCTAATCCTTTGATAATTCCATCTCTGTGAATGCCTTTCTTCTTTACTATGTTAAGATATTCATAGAGATTCATTCATTCATTTAATTACTACCTATATGCCCACTTTGGCTATTATTGTTCTTTTCATTCATTTATTCATTCATTCATTCAAATTATACTTATCTTTTCTTAATACCAAACACTTATCCATGAATGGAATCCAACACTAAACATGGCAAATAAAATCCCTGCTCTTCTGACACTTATTAGAGAAACAATAATGAATAAATCATGCAGGTTTCCTGCTGTTATAGGGCTTGTATGTTAGTTAGTGAGAGCAGAGGAGTGGTTTAGAGAAAGAAGATAAATTAATAATAAAACAAATAACAATACTTTTGCAAGAAATCTTAAGTTTTGTTAAGAAGATAAGACTCATTATATGCTCTCTTAAATAATGTATTCAGGAGAAATCTCTCTCAATAAATTCAATTTAGGCTGAGACCCAATTGATGAAAAGTCTGCTCATGAAGAATCCGGAAAAATGAACCTATCAGTTAGATGTAAATAGCAGCTGCAGAAGCACTTAGGAGGGAACAAAGGTGGGCTTGCTCAAGTGCCACAGTACCAGTGGTGATAGAAATTAGTGAGGGAAGAGATACTAATGGGGGAATCACCATCTTCTTTTATTTCTGCTTTTACTCCTTCATAGATCACACCCAGTATTTGGACTTGGCAGTTGCAAGTTGCATGTCATTCCTGGATGAGGAATACTTTTGAACAGGCAAATACTTTTGAATTTCTTTTGTTATCACATCATTGTTATAGAGGAAATGAAATGTCATCTTAGGCAATTTTGTTTCTTCTCATTTAATGGCCCCAAATTTACTACTTTCCTATGTGTGTATAATTCCTATGACATTTCGAGGTTCAATATTTTGTAGAAAAATAGGTTCACTTTCCATTTCGGCTCCTGGTTTCTACTATTTTTCCCCTTCCAACTATTGTCATATTTTCCGTGCTTTTGACATATGCCTGCATTGCTTAAATTTTATTTTGTTTAATTTTACTTATTTCTAAGATACTGTTAAGACAAATTTTTTATTGCATTTTGTTCACTTTGTTTCTTTCCATTCCATAGAGATAAAGTCATAAAAAAATGCACATTTAAGAAAATTCTAGTTAATCCACCAGCCAATTCTAAATGTCTGCACCATCTCAGCTTTTCACAGACATTACTAACAATTTGAATCTCTCATGACATAACAGTAACACCTTCAATTCAATTATAAGTAGAATATGCAGGTTTGGAATTGAGGAATAGGTTGGATTAGAAATAGAGATTTGAGAGTCATGGAGTTAATAACTGACACAAATGAAGTAGATGATATTGCTAAGGGGCAGATTGGTATGTGCATTATAAGGACCAAGAATAAATTCCTCTCCTCAGCTTTAACCTGTGAAGGCTTTGTCCTTGATAGATACTTGCATAAAGTTCATGCCTGTCATTTCTCCCACTGTTATGGTTGTTAGTGTAAATATTCAGGTGACTCGCCCATTATATCATCCCAGCTTCATGGATGGGTTCTTAGATTTGGAAAATAAAATAAAACATATCCTTAATTAGAATTGTAATGATTGCGGCAACCTGCTACCTCACCTTTTTTCTTGACTATAGAACTGGTTGAGATTGCTGTAGTAAGAGAGGAGTAGATGTTAACCAAGATCTCAGTTTTTCTTCCACATTGTTTCCTCTAACTTCATTTAGCCATGACCTTAATCATTGCCTCCATAATCTTCTACCAGAAATTAATTCTAAGTATATTTTGAACTAAACTTAATCTTTTTTTAAATTAATACAAGTGACTCCTGAATTTTCAGATTCCATGCTTGTAATATAATTGCATTAAGCAACTATATTAGAAAAATGATTCTTATCTCTCACCTACCTCCACTTTTTAACCAGCTGCAAAGCCTTAAAATATTGAGTCTATACTGCATTTTAAATCTATCCACTCCTTCCCATTCTCAATGCATTACCTTGTTATTGGATTGTACCTGCTAACCATTCTTGCCCGTTCTCTCATCTTTGTCTTCATTTATCACAATGTGAGATTCATTAGCTTGAAACAGTTCCAAATATGTTTCTTTGATCTATAACACATATAATGGATAGCCACCACCGGTTATTTTAGTCAACATTTCTAATCTTAGAACAGTGGTTTTCGACAATATGGTCTCATCCTACATTTCACTCTCCTCTTTTACTTTTTACATATGCATGTAACTTAGAACGATTATTTCTCTTTTAACACACTTTATACTTATGCATCATATTTTGGGTTCATTTTCTAAAAGGCATTTCCTTGTAAATATTTGCCTATATAAATAGTCGTCCTACTTAAGTGCCTGTATAAACTACTACCTTTACAGGGAACTTTTCTTATTTTTCAAGAAGATTTTTTTTTTATACTTTGTATGAACAGCTATGGTGATTTTACTTCTAAATTTTCATAATCAAGACACTATATTCTAGTATAATTTATGCTTATCTATAGGTTTGTCTTATTATTGTAATAGATTTTCCAATTCTCCAACATTAAAATAGTGTTGTTGTTGTTTTTATCTGTAATAGTGTATTTGTATGCACCATGTTTTTGGTAAATAAATGCTAATATGAACTAATATGTTAATCAAGGTCTTTAACAACATATTCTTTCATGAAAAATGGTGGGCTGTTGTTCATTAGGAATATTTTTATTGCCATATATATTCCTTAATTAATCTTGAGCTTCAATCTGTCTTCTATAATGTTTATTTTTACAGTGCATGTGGGTAAGCAAACAATTCAAATATGAGTACATGCCTGTAACTCAATGCTTTATGAATCCACTTCTTTGTTACATTGTATGTCTTATCTTTATTAGCTTCTTGTCATATTTATTGCCAATAAAAACTCTATAGCCATTGTGAAATGAGATGTATGCCTTCATCAATGATTTGGACGTTTTTCTAGTTTTTAAAATACATTTTACAGAATTGTAAGTTTAACGTTTGAATTTTTTAATGTTTCAGATTTCTTACTGTTTTATCATTTTAATAACTAAAAATAAAGAAGCAATTATTCTTTAAACAATACATTCAGGGAGAATAAGTTCGTAATGGTAATATGTACAGAATTTATAAAATCTTATGCAAGTTAGAATATGATAATTTTTAGCAATTTCTCATCACATAATTAACTTTGTTAAAATCACTGTTCAAATTATTTGATCTTTTTATTAGGCTACTGAAAATAAGTCATTTACAAAATTAATTGCTTTATATTTGAAGGAATTATTATGGGATGTTTATATAGCTAAAACATCTGCAGAGATTTTTAAATATTTGCATTACAAAAAACTATATTTTGTAATTGACTTCTACTTAAAAACAACAACAAAAAAAGTGGTTACAACCTGGAAATCCCTAAGAAAGTAGTGGAGAGAAGACAACAATATATTAAAATCCATGGTGAAGATTTCTGCTCCCATGAAATTATATATTGGGGCAATTTGTATAACTTCAAATTAATTGAAGATGTGACTGAAGTTACAAATGTTAAGTTTCTCATGTATAGTATAATCTATTGTTCACAGATATTATAGCCTACTTTAGTAGAAGTTTTGGAAAGGATCTTTTATTACATCAAAAGTCATTCCTTAGCCTGCATATTAAATGCCAAAGAAGTCAAAGAGTCTTTGAAATATTTCCAGTCTGCTATGTTGTTTTGTTAATTAGGTCCTGAACAAGTAATATGCTAAAGAAATAACCATAAATTATTGGAGCTACAGTAAACATACTTAAAGTTAAGTAAAACATAGTGTCTAATTATTTTATACCTCTATTTCTCCTATAATTTGAAAACAATGAAATTTATAGCTGTTGTAATTTTAGTTTTATTGTAACCTAATGGATTAGGGAACTAGAAATCTCATTTCATTTAACAGAGGAAAACTTTGTTTTTCAATGAAACTGAATGTAGACCTCAAATCTCTAGCATCCTCTACTCTTATTATTTTCCTGTAGTTACAGAGAAAAATGGAAGAAGACATTTTGCATAATAAAAAATATACGCCTTTTAAAAATATTATACATCTTTAATATACATCTTGATAAAATTTTCTAAGTGATTCCTTTGTGCTAATCTATCTTCTAAATGCTTTACTGTACCTAATCTTTAAAATATTCCAGTCAGTTGGACTTAGGTATTAACTGGAGTTTACAGAAAATGAGAAACAAAGGGTAGATTACTGTGTTAACATTTCGACGTTACTAAATTTCATAATTATTATTTAGATCTGGCAGTCTACCACTGAACAGAGTTAATCACATCATCACACTGCCTATTGTAAATGAAATGGACTTACTTTTTCTTGGACAAACAGGAAGAATTCTCTAATGAGAAGAAGCCATCTATAAAAAACAAACAAAACTGAAACAAACTTTATAAGTAGAGGGACTAACACATGCAAAGTACGGGAGGCATAAAAGATCAAGATATTTTCTAGAAACATCAAAAATAAAATTATTGTCTGTGACTGGAACAGAGAGCAAGTGGTATGAAATCAAACAGCCCTAGGTCAGTGTTTTGCATTGTATCTTATGTGCAATTCACCCTTAAAAGGAAGGATATGTATTTCTCCTTAAAAGACTTGTTTATTTAGTGTTTCAGTTACAACATCTGTAACATAAGGATATAGTAGCAACCCTTTCATAAGGTTTCTATCAATGTCTTTGAATGACTACTCGAACTGATTATGACATATTGAATACTCAATAAATTTTAACAAATGTTATTACTTTCTAGTCTGGATAAGCCTCTGAGTAAATGCTGTTCCATTTTTAATTAGAAAAATAGATATAGTAAAACCTTGGATTGCGAGTAACTTGTTCTGCAAGTATTCCACAAGATGAGCAAACATTTCTAATACGTTCTAACTTGACAAACAAGCGATATCTTGCAATATGAGTAGTACATGATACCTAATGTCACATGATCAAAATTGAGCCAATGGTTCTCTCTCTTTCTCTCTCACTGTGGGATTGTGGATGATCATCTCTCATGCTTGGATGCTGGGTCAGGCCACACTGTTTGGCAGAAATGAGTCTTTTTTCAGTAAGTGCCCACAAGTATCACTAGTGTACTTTTTGTCACCTCAGAGCACCTATGGACAGTCCTTTGCTTTTCCATATTAAACTAAGCTTAGGAATGATTTACTTCATTCTAGTTCAAGCTGTCTGAAGATATAGACACTTCCCTCTGCTGTCTTATTGTCAGTTACATTAAATACAGTATATGAAGAGAGTTTATTAATACTGTATTGTAGTCATCATCCATGCAAGTGTATACAATGGCTCTGATGCAAAAAATAAAACATAAGTTGAAAAGAAAGGCAGTGAGAAGGAGATGATTATGGTGGAAGTTAAGAAGGAAAACATCGAGAAGTCCAAACAAGGTATCCAAGTGGCTGAAATTGCAAGATATTATAAGAAGTCTATATCAACCATTTGCACAATATGAAAGAAGAAAGAAGAGAGAAGTGGAATAGAGGCAGCAAAAGGAGTCATGAGAATATCAAAGCAACTGCCATGTGTTCTGGAAGATGTAGAAAAGTTGCTTCTGGTTTGGATATGAGAATCAACTGGCAAGTGATACTGTGACCAAGAACTTTAACTCCAAGAAGACAAAAGTCTTGTACACCGACCTCTGACATCACAAGTAAAAGGCCAGGTACGTCAACAGAAAAAACGATAAAGGCTTCAAGACAAGCCAGGGATGGTTTGATAACTTTAAGAGATGTGGCGTCCTAGTGTTGTGAGGCATAGAAGAGGCTGCAACTTCAGACACTTAGGGAGCTGCAACTTCATCCAGAAGCTTCTGAGTGTTGCCTGCCATAGCAAGATTTTAACTGCAATGAGATGGGGCTTTTTAGGAAAGAGATGCCAAAGAGGACCTATATTACAGAAGAATAGAATGAAATGCCGAGTAATAAGCCCATGAAAGACTGTCTCACCCTCTTGTTTTGTGCTAATGCAAGTGGATATTTCAAAGTCAAGCCTCTACTCGTGTATCATTCCGAGAATCCACGAGCCTTCAAGAAATGCAAGGTGCAGAAGAGCCAGTTAAATGTTATGTGGAGGTCCAACAGCAAGGCTTGGGGTCACAATCTTTAGGAGAAATTTCCTCAGAAGGAAGTTATTTTAAAGAAAGAACTTTTAAAGTTCCTGCTATATATTAATGTGTTTTTTTTTTTCAAAAAAGAATTATCATGGGGCGCCTGGGTGGCTTAGTCGGTTAAGTGTCCGACTTTCGCTTAGGTCATGATCTCGCGGTTCGTGGGTTCGAGCCCCGCGTCGGGCTCTGTGCTGACTGCCGGATCAGAGCCTGGAGCCTGATTCAGAGTCTGTGACTCCCTCTCTCTCTGACCCTCCCCTGCTCATGCTGTCTCTCTCTCTCCTAGAAGTAAGTAAAACATTAAAAAAAAAATTAAAAAAAAAAAGAATTATCACTAGTTTCATGTCATTTTTAAACTCTTATTTAAACACTGTTGAGAATATTTCCTTATAGAAAAAGGAAATTCATTTCTTTCATTTTGCTTTAGTTTGAGCATTTGTATAGTTAATATGTTTATTTTATTAATACGTATTACATGTTTTGAGAGTGTGCTAACTATTGTTGAGTACATTGGTAAAAAGAGACTAAACAGATTCCTTCTGTCAAGCCTTCAGTGTAGAGGAAGGAGCTCTCATGAAGTGATTCAAAGCCAGTTTTTTAGGAGCTATGGAGTGTAGATAATACTGTGGGATGACATAATCGTGTGTGTGTGTGTGTGTGTGTGTGTGTGTGTGTGTGTGTGTTTCCTTGCATAATGTAACAGAGTTGGATGGAGAATTACAAGTATGTTTCTTGGGGGAATTGGAAGGTCAAAATAAGAACATTTTTAGAAAATTAGATATAAGGGTCAATTAAAAGTCATAAGGAATACAAAAACGACTAGACATAACTAGGACGGTTTGATAAGAACTCGAATGAATAGGATAGTGTAAGAATAATAGCACATAATTCTTGGATGTTGTCTGAATACTAGAATTCCAGATCTTCATACACATCAGTCAATTGGCTGGTACATACATTACTTTCTCAAGATTGCTAATTCTTTGGCCTTCACCTTCTGAATTTAGACTTCTGGTGCTCTATCTTGGAATTCCTCGTTATCAATTAAGATCAACTTCTTTGGCTTAATAACTTAGCTTCCTGCTATTCTCTTACCTTTATATTTTCCAATAAGTTAACATTCCCTACAGTTATTATTTTCTAGCCTTGATATTTATGGATTCCAGTGACACTACACATTGTACATCTTTGTTAATATTAAAATTTCCCTTTCCTTACACCCTCCTTTCCTTCCTTTCTTCCTCTTTCCTTCCTTTCTTCCTTTCTTCTTTATCTCTATAAAAGTTATTTAATATATACCATGTCAGAAAATGTTATAAGATACAGCAATAAACACAATGGACAAAGTCCTTGCATTCAGAGTTCTAGAAAAAAGTAAACAACAGACAATGAAAGTAAAAAATTAATAATATCAATTTGTGATCAATTTGAAAAACAATCAAATGAGTGAAATTAATAGAATCTTTTAACACAAACCATTTAGATAATTTTGTAGTTGTCCATGCCATCTTAAACAGCCCAAATAAGCCTCTTTATAATATTTTTAAAGTTGATATAATTTTAAAATTAACATTCCACTTTTCCTAAGTACAAAATTGTCAGTTCAGAAACAATGACATTAATCGAACATATTCTTGACTAGTTAATTAAAGAAATGAAATTAATTTTAAATTGCCTTTCATTTAGTTACAAGAAATAATGCTGATTAAGGTGATGTTTTTTAATCTTCAGTCATATTTTTCTAACTCTCAAAGTTTTAATTCATTAGTAATACTTTTGTGTATTGAAGAGAGTTGCCTATTTTTATATTTAAAGATAAATGGATTTGTGATTAGGCCAATTATAACTTGAAAGGTTTGTTTTCTATATAGTTTGTGCTAATTTCAACTTTGATGAAAATAATTAGCAATGTGTAATAGTGATAAAAATTATACATTTAATTCTACTTTTTCAAGTGTAACACAAAACTAGATGATTTAGTAACAAATATTCTTACATGGAAAATTAAAGTCAGTGTTTAATTTTTTTCATTATATTATTGGAATCCTTAATGAGATTGAAATTTTTCTTTTTCTTTTATCTATCACAGATTTGGCACATCACAAATATTCAATAAACAGCATTTTATTAATCAAATGATTAAATTTTGAAAGTAAATTGCCCTAACATATGATAAGAACTGAAAATAGGATAAGAATGGATTACAAATGGCAATAGTTATTTTACATTCTGAAACCAATTAGATATGAAATCTTATTGCTATAACATATGATCCATTTCAGAATAGTCTGTTTTCCCCAAAAGTCAAAATGTATGCAATGAAAACTTTTCCAGTCATAGAGAGTAGAATATTAAAACTTCAAATAAAGTATATATACAATTAAGCATGCATATATTCTAAGATATTTTCCATACCATAACATAAAAAGAGTTTAAAATCTTTACCTTGGCCATTTTAGATTAGATGACAAGATTCAAGAGGTACAATTAGTCAGTCATTGGAAACCATTGTGGAGGATGAGCTGGATAATTACTTTTTCATTTCTATCTGGAAAAGATAGCGTTCACAAAAATCAACAAATGAATTTGGGGGAACTGAAATTATAAAATTAATATTTAATGATTTTAGCTGTTATAGACATATAATGTCTATAATTGAGAACCATAATTACGTATCTATAATTATAGGAAAGGATATTTTTACTACAGCTACATAAGTCATTTATTTTTATTTCATATTATTTATCAGTTGATTTTTCAAATACATATGTGTACATTTCACAGTGAACATCTTTACTATCTATAAATATGTAAAATTTCTCACTAATATTTTTGGCATGTATAGATGTATAATACTGAATACCATTCGGCCATAAAAAAGAAAATACTTCTATTTGTAACAACATGGATGGAACTGGAGGGTATTATGCTAAATAAAATCAGACAGAGAAAGACAAATACTGTATGATTTCACTCATGTGTGGAATCCAAAAGAAGAAAGAAAGAAAGAAAGAAAGAAAGGAAGGAAGGAAGGAAGGAAGGAAGGAAGGAAGGAAGGAAGGAAGGAAGGAAGGAAAAGAAAGAAAGAAAGAAAGAAAGAAAGAAAGAAAGAAAGAAAGAAAGAAAGAAAGAAAGAAAGAAAGAAAGAAAGAAAGAAAAGAAAGAAAGAAGAAAGAAAGAAAGAAAGAAAGAAAGAAAGAAAGAAAGAAAGAAAGAGAATGAGAAAACACAAAAATCAAAACCAGAGACGCCTGAGTGGCTCAGTCAATTAAGAGTCTAACTGTTGGTTTCAGCTAAGGTTGTGATCTCACAGTGCCGTGGGTTTTAGCCCAGCATCACACTCTGCTCTGACAGTTTGGAGCCTGCTGGGGATTCTCTCTCTCCCTCTCTTTCTACCCCTCTCCCATTCACACTGTCTCAGTCTCTTTCAAAAAATTAAGTAAACTTAAAAAATGTTTTAAAAAAATCAAAACCAGACTCATAGATACAGAGAACAAACTGATAGTAGCCAGAGTAGAGGGGGCTTGGGTAGGAGGGATGAAATGGATGAATGGGATCAAGAAGTACAAACTTACAGTCATAAAATAAGTCATGAGTATGCAATGTACAGCATAAGGAATATAGACAATATTACTGTATTAAGTTTGTATGGTGACAGATGACAACTAGACTTATGGTGATCATTTTCAATGTATATAAGTGTCTAATCATAATGTTGTATACATGAAACTAATGTGATAATCTATGTCAATTGTACTTCAATAAAAAAAACTAATGGAGGTAAAATACTAATCAGGCAGATAGCATATGTGACAGTAATTATGGTTTTAGGGCATGTTCTACATAAGTATTAGAATGTAGTTATTCCTTAGAGTTGTTAGAGAATAATTGGTGTCAGTTCAGAATTATATAATAAATTATCCTAAAATAGAGCTTTTTTATGCAGACCTATTTAGTATTCAACATGTCAATGTTAGTAATTTTTATTTAAAAGTTTTAACATTCACTATGGAATCAGTATTGGGAAAGTTATATGTTAAATTAATACAAATATTTACTCTGTTTAATGAGTAACACCTTTGTCCTACTTGTCATTTCCCTAACATCTTGAGAATATGCTATTTACCTTTTAAAACTAGAGTGTGGTTAAGTATGCCTACTTGAATTGCAATGAAAACAAGACTTACAAAATAAAATAAGAATGTCTGTTTTCAGATATGATATAGTTGCTATTGTTCCTGCCACAAAAAGTAAGATAACAAAAAGAAAAAATACAAAAATCTATGTTCTTAAAGACTTTGGAAAACTGCGATATAAAAATAAAAATTCCATAGAGGCAAGACTCCCTTTATGATAGATTGTTGTAGCAATGACCTCTAATACGGTCACTCCCACCTTTATCCAAAAGTTACATTACTTTTAAGGGAGTCCAGCGAGATAGATTCATGAATTTTCAGCAGAAATAATGGAAGCTATGAAACAAAGAAATGTCATATTAAAGTGCTATTATTATAACTGCTAACTTAAAAATCCATTCTTAGAAATTCTTTAAAACATGAATTGAAATAAACATGGTTTCAGATGAATAGAATTTGATTGATTGTTACATCTGCATTAAACCAATTATTTAAAAAAAATTCACTATAAGGAAAATATTTATAGATGTAGATATAAAAAGTCTACAGAAAATAAGCCATGGTCAGGTCAAAGAAGTAATGTGTATGGTTTAAATGAATGTTGACTTACTACTACAGTGGTAATATTATTACAACAATTGCAATTGTAATTAGTAAACAATTATTAATAATGATAATAACGTTTTTGAAGCTTAAAATTTATGTAGAGTTCAAATATATAACAATATTATTTTTTAAATTATGACAGAGAATGGGGTAGCTGGATGGCTTAGTTGGTTAAGCGTCTAACTGCGGCTCAGGTCGTGATCTCATCGTTTGTGAGTTCAGTCCCCACTAAGTTCTGCAATCAGCGCTCTCAGCACGGAGCCCACTTTTGATCCTCTGTCTCCTCTCTCTCTGCCAGTTTCCCACTCACTCATGCTAGTGTGCACATACGCTCTCACTCTCTCTTTCTGTCAAAAATAAATAAACATTAAAAAAATTTTAAAAAATAAAAATAAGGAAGAGGAAAATGGAGCTAAACTATGTATGGAGTTCCTATGTTTGAAGACCAGAAAATAAACAATATATTAAGAAATAAAAACAGTTGAATTTCAGTGATCTCAACATTCTGCTCAAAATCCTAGAAAAGAGCTGAAAATTATTTTAAAAAGAGACATAGTGAAAAGTAAAAAGAGACACACAATGAAAATTTCCAAGCCTAAGTATTGGATCTTTAAGAAAATTTTAAGATTCTAAATTCAGAAAGACTGATCAGCAAAATAAAATCCATGTTACTTATCATTACTATAGATTCTACAGATGTTAAAAGGGTATAGGCAGGAAACTATAAATCTATAGTTTCAGACTTTAATAAGTTTGAAAATTTAGATGAAATGGAAAAAATTTTGGGGAATCATGATTTATTACAACTGACATAAAAAAGATACAAAATATCTGTAACACCCTGTAATTTTAAAATAATTAAATCCATAAACTTTTTCACTAAGATATTTCTAAGTTCATATGGCTTTATTTGTTAATTCAAAACATTTAAAAAAGGATTCTTACCAATATTACACCTAGTTTTTCAGGAAAAAATGTACATGAAAGATCACTTCTTTATTCATTCTATGAGACTGAAATAATTTTAAATTCAGAATTTGCTAAGAAATCTGTAAGAAAGGTTAAATGATAGTTGAATTGATATTCACAAAACAATGTATTTCATATTTGCAAGCAAAGGAGAAGAAAGTAAAAATTTATAATCACCCCAATTGATAGAAAAAATAAAAATTTTATGCTCAATGGACATTGAAAATTCTAACTACGTGAAATATAATAGAATTTTCTTAATGGTATAATTAGTATTCAAAAAAGTAAAAGAAAGCAATTTTGTACAACACCATACTTAATGGGAAAATTTGAATGCTTCTCCTCTAATTTTGGGAACAAAATTAAAAAATGTTTCCTATGGCCATTTCTACTGAACATTGTACTACATGTCTTTGCCAATGGAAAAAAAAGTATATATTATAGAGTAATAAATTGTACAAAGATTGGTACAGGACATGTAAATGTATCATCACAGATAACAGAACTTTGAAAGATGAAATTTTAAAGGATATAGAATTAGAATTAATAAATAATAACAAGGTCACAGGTATATGTAAATATACACACATTAATGGTCTTTCTATATGTAACCAAACATCAATTAAAAACATATTAGTTACAATAATATTTTAAAACATCAAAATTATACCAATAAGTCTCACTATAGATATAAAAACTCATACACTGAATTTCAAACCATTTCAGATATTAATTTACCTAAACAAATAGAAGCTTATAAATTTTTATTAATGAAATACAAGATTGTTTTCAAATATTGGTCTTCAATCTTATTTAGAAATTCACTGAAATCTCAGTTAAAATTTAAGGATTACAGAATCTTCATTTTTTTCCTTTCTATCCTCCTTTCCTCCTTTTCTTCTTCCCTTTCTTCCTTCCTGCATCCCTTCCTCTTTCTTTCTTTCTTTCTTTCTTTCTTTCTTTCTTTCTTTCTTTCTTTCTTTCTTTCTCTCTCTCTCTCTCTCTCTCTATCCCTTCCTTCCTTCCTTCCTTCCTTCCTTCCTTCCTTCCTTCCTTCCTTCCTTCCTTTCTTGATGGAAACTGACAAGATGACTCTAAAATGTATACAGAATTGCAGAGGACACCAAAGAGTCAAAATCTTGATGAAAATAATCAAAGCTGGAATATTTATTCTATCAATATCAACCCTCACTGTGAATTCATAATAATAAAAGGAATATAGCATTGGCATAAGGATGGATATAGAGGGTAATGAAAATAATAGCAAATATGGTCATCTAGTTACAACAACAAATGTGTTACAGCAAAACTGTGACAAAAAAGATTTTTTTAATAACTGGTGCTTTATTGATGGATAATTATATGGTAAAAATGAATGTTGGCCCTTAGCTCATAGCTCACACAAGATTTAATTTGAGAGGAAACACTGTGCTAACACAAATCGTTGGATTTCAAATTAGACTAAAACAAATTAGAGATCTTTCCCAGTATATATTTACTAATAAATAAATAAATAAGAAACAATCAAGAGGTACAAGGTTATGGAAAGGTCTAGATATTGAGGGTAACCCCCCACATTGTCCTTCTTTCTTAGATCAGACATATGTTCTCTCTGGTTCAGAGTAAATGGCATATCAAATTGTGGTCCTTAGATTATAATCTTTTATTGGGGAGCATCTAGTTTATAAAACAACTCCATTTTATACGCCAAAAGTACATGACACTTAAGAAATCCTGGCTCATATATCCATATCTATGAGTAAAACCTAATGCCTAATGGCATTCCATAGAAAGGAACCTTCCTTTACCAAATATCATATTTCATTTGTATGAATGATAGGGCTGCATGCTAAATGTTTGTGCTCCCCTAAGATTCATTATGTTGAAACCTAATACCAAATGTGATGATATGTGGCAGTGAAGCCTTTGGAAATTGATTAGGTCATGGGATTAGTGTGCTTATAAAAGAGACTTCAGAAAGCTTTCTAGTCCCTTCCACTCTATGAGGACACAGTGAGAGGATGCTTGTCAATGAACAAGGAATCAGGCTCTCACCAGACACTGAACCTGTTGGCACCTTAATCTGTGAATTGCTAAACTCCAGAACTATCAAAAATAAATGTTTAATGTTTAAGCAATCCAGTCTATAGTAATTTTTTTATAGGCACCCAAACAAAGAAATTTAGTCTCTTCAGTGGTGATTTAACCAAATCACCTTGTTTTCTTACATTTCTTCTGGGATATCCATTTGGTAACTCTAGGAAAAAATAGATCAGAGTCCAATTGCTTTAACTTACTTTTCCTCCAGCATAATCTCAAAGTAAAAGATAAAACAAGGCTTATGTAGAAAAATAGTTACTTATATTTGGCACAAGCAGATTTCTTAAGCAGGACATAAAAAAGTGCTAAGGAAATAAAAACATAAAATTTGTTATATTGGAATTCATTAACATTAAGAGTTTTGTCTCTTCAAAAAGTATCAAGAAAGTGAGTAGGCAAGATACCATCTAAAAAATACATCTGCCTTATATCTATCTACCTATCTAGATTTCTTTAAATTAATAAAAAGTATAAAAATTATGCTACGTGTGTGTGTGTATGATGTTATATAAATAAAGATGTCAGTAGGAACTTTCTACATCAATTATAATACTTAGTGGTAAATATGAAAAACTTTCTCCTAAAATAGAAAATAACAGTGCCCACTATCAGCACTAAGATAAATTGTTACCCTGTGAGAATGGAAGCAAGAGAGAAAGACAAAAATAAAGAAAACATGGATAGGGAGGGAAGGAAGAAAGGAAAGAAGAATGGAGGGGAAAAAAGGAGGGAGGAGGAAAAAATGGAGAGAGAGGGGAAGGAGGGAGGGAGGGAGGAAGGATGGTAAGGAAAAGGAATAATTGGATAAAAAAAACAAGATTCGAAAGAAAGAAAGGTCTGGAAAGAAACGAACCTCACTCATAGGGATCATATTTTTGTATGTTGGAAATTTGAAGGACTCTATAGAAGAAAAATTTTAATTTACGAGTGAATATAGGAAGACAAAATAGAGTTACTATGTATATTTCTAAATATGAACAACAAAAATAGAAGACAAATTTGAAAAAACAGTATTGTTTGAAATGACATAAAATATGACACACTTAAGAATAAGCCTATAAAATGATGTACACAACTGCTAAACAGAAAATTATAAAATCTTACTGAGACAAATGTAAATCTTTACTATTTGGGGGGGAAGTACATATATTGGTCGAAATTTAATAGTGTATAACAGAGTCTGTACCATCAAGTTTTCAAGTAGAAAAAGTTTTATTACAATGAATTAAATAATTTACAAAATTATTGGTTGGACAGAAGTGGATTCGAGGTTGAATTTCAAGCCATATCTTATGGTCAGGACACTAATAGATGTGCTGTGTCTGCAACAATTAGGAAGACACTGACTCCGAAACCAAGCAAACACTGCACTGATCAAAAAGTTGCTATTAAGAGACTTTTGAGATCTAAAATCCATCATGGTCAGAAAACTGTCATGTCTGTTTAATTCTAAACTTCAGCTGCATGTATGAACAAAAGAATATTGTTCAGTCATAAATAAAGAAGGAAATCCTGCCATTTAGAACTACGTGGTGAATCTGGAGGATGTTATGCCAAGTGAAATAAGCCAGACACAGAAAGACAAATACTGTCTTATCTCACTTATGTGTCAGCTCTTAAAAAAAAAAAAATTGAACTGCTAGTAACAGAGAGTAGGATGGTAGTTAGAATTGGCTGGGATGGGAGAAAACAGGAGGTTTTGATCAAAGAGTGTAAATTTTCAGTTATAAGATGAAAAAATTATGGTGACTCAATGTACATCGTAGTGCCTGTAGTTAATAATAGTATATTATATCCTTTAAATTTGCTTACAAAGTAGATCTTAAGTGCTCTCACCACACAAACAAAGGTAACTATGTAAGGTAATGGTTTGTGTTAATTAGTTCGTGGGTGGTAATCATTTCACAATGTATATCAAAACATCATGTTGTATACCTTACATATATGTAATTTTTATTAGTCAATCATACCCCAACAAAGATGGGGGAATAAAACCAAAATAATTTCATTTCTATACAAATCAGCATCATTTTAGTATTTGAAAATCCTGCTTTATTTTTTAAGAGTTCTTTTTATTTTAATGTTTAATTATTTTTGAGAGAGACACAGAGATGGAGCATGAGCAGGGGAGGGGCAGAGAGCAAGGAAGACACAGAATCTGAAGCAGCCTCCAGGGTCTAAACTGTCAGCACAGAGCCCAACATGGGGCTCGAACTCATGAACTGAGAGATCATGACCTGAGCCGAAGTCCAGACGCTTAACTGGCTAAGCCACCCAGGCGCCTCAGGAAATCCTGCTTTAATGCTCTAAAGCATTAGCTTTCAATTCACAATCAGGATAAGAACATATCATCACTAACATCACTAACATGGCTTTAGGTATGTGGCATAACACACTTATAAATTTATAAATATCATCATTTTCTATTATGATTGTCTACCTAGAAATACATTTATAAACAATAACATCAATTAGTAAGATTAACAAAAATATTTATATCTCAAAAAAGGCAAAGAAAGAAATTATGTTTCCTAAGGTAAATGCCCTAAAGGAAGGGAATCCAGAAGCCTAGAATGAGGAAGAGGTCTGTATGAGGTTTAGTCAAGCTGATGGGAAAGTTATGCGATCTTGGTTACTAGTGTAGACAAGCAATAACTTTTTTCAGAGCATTAAGTGGTCTAAAGAAATGTGGGATGGTTGAAGCCACTAGACTTTGCTTGGGCATGTAGAATGACTTCATTAAAAGTGCTGCCGAAGCAAGCACAAGGACTTGTAGAATGACTTCAAGCTACCCTGCATGACGGTTCAAGAACCACTTTGCAACTGGCATCAGGAGAAAGCTGCCGTAAACCCAGAGCTCCTGCAGACTTCAGGCCACTCACTACCTACCATGATCCGCATGTACGGTATGAATGCTTTCACCCAGCCTGTTGAAATCCTAAAAATTGCATTAGGACACTGAATCCTCTGGTAAAGCTACTGAGGGAACAAAGCCTCTATGGCTACATTTAGCAAGAAAAAAAAAAAAAAAGTAGAAGTAGCAAAATCAACCCTCACAACATCTCCACTTCACTAGACATTCCCAAACTTAAATAAAGGTACCCAACTCCATAAACAAAAATTATAGTTTAACTACAGTAAAACCTAGGAAATATAGTTTCTAACTTTCCTGACTCTGTAAGAGGAATGTTGAATAGAATCTAAATGCAAATCAAATCTAAGCATTCCTTAAAAGTAAAGTAGTCATTCCTTAAATTTGATAGATGAGCAGAAGTATCACTTGCAACATACTAGTTTCGTCCAGCCTATTTATAAGACATTTGATGGCAAGGAAAGGACTTGACTAAAATGGAGAATACAGCTATGTTATGCTCAAGTACATCTCGTATTTTAGACCTGTTATACAAACATCAGAGTCAGTAGGGATCAGAATTAGTACAGCAAATCAGAAACACTCAAGTAATTCACATTCACTTACATTGGGCTTTACTTTCAGTAAGACACATATGCAGAATACAGATTAGAAAACATATTTTGCCTCTAAAATAATCATTTGCAGACTCTTATCAAGAGACAAAAGTACCATTGTGAAATACAACACCTTGGGTCCTAATCCTAAAGCTGCTACTTTTACATTATACCATTTAGCCCCACTACAACAGTAATTTCATCTGTAAAATTAATAGGTTTGAGTAGGAAATCTCATACATTGTATTTGAGAAGGTGAGTGAAAGATGTTTTATTTCATATATGCACCCATAAAAAGCAATCTTGAAGAGATTTTTAGTCCTAAAAGGAAAGATTTGTATATAATAGAAGAAAAGAACACAATGCTTGGCTATTTTTAGTCATTTTGCACTTCTTAAGGCTGATTTAGTTTGGCATTGAAGGAAATTAGTGTCAAACTCCTACGTCAGGCTTTAAATGTTTAAATCCAACCTGACATCTGGACAGAATGTTAGTTTTAGCTGAAGGGTATATCTTGTCTTATTTTCATTTTGAATATTAATTTGTAATATATTGCATTCAAAATATATTTGGAGGAAAATGATATTTGGTATATTAATGTTATAAATAGGTGCCAAACTAGAGATTTTGGAAAATAACTTTCATAAACAAAATTGCAAAAAGTATTTTCCTTTATTTTTTAACACATGTAATTATGTATGTCCTATTGACCTCAGATTCAAGCATAACATAAAGTGATTTAACTAAAAGCACTTCTTCATTCAAATACACCACATGTCATTAAGGTTTGCTAAATTAAAAAAATGAATTCATTATTTAAATATTTCAGTTTACATCTCCAGGTGTTTATGTAATGACTTAAAATTATGTTAAATACTGCTCTCAGAAGTATTCATTTCAAATTTTTCACTAACTTTTTCTGACTGCCATGGAAATTTGAGAATTGGTTTCTGAATAATTTACTTTGCCCCCTATATGATCATTTCTTTTTACTATAAACTTAACACCACATAGTATGGAGACTTACTAAAAAAAAATAACTTAAAATTTCATTGTCAATATCTAATATATTTTTAGTAGGTAAGAAAGTTTATGAACTTGAACTCTCATGAAGCTACTCCCAAACCTGCATTCTGTGCTTTTCCTTCAGTGCTTACCACAATTTTAGAAAATTATTTCTATAGACCTCTGTTAAATATTATCTCCATTGCACTGGTAGCTCCTGGAAATTAGAGCATGTATTATTACTGACTTTCACTATCGTGACTACTTATGATTAGAAAAGTACTTCTGGCATTGTCTTTTTTCAGTAAATATTTGTAGGATGAATGAATAAATGAAAGAAAGAAAAAGATGGGAAGGGAAGAGAAGAGAAGGGAAAAGGAAAGAAAAGGAAAGGTGGGAGGGAGAGAGAGAAAGATTGAATGAGATCCTTTTTGTACTTAGAACTCAGTTTGCAAATGTTGTTCCAAGTCTGGTAGAGAGCTTTCCAGGCAGGCAGTTTCTGACAAAAGATGGTATAGGACTTTATTTGGCAGACTTCAAGAATTTTGTTTTGGATTTCAAATCGTGAAAGCAATGGCATTTATATGGGTAAAGGGGAGCTCACTCACTAAAGCACAGCTTGCCTGTGTGATTTATTTAGGTCATTGGACCCTTAATTCCAGGTACTTTAGTTAGTATTGTATTGACTGTCACAAGTCTTCCGCCTCTTTATTCTGTTTAGCAACCAGGACCACAAAAAGAACCATTATGGGATGATCTTATGTGTAATCCTAAGGCCTACTGGTGATTTCTCTCAGGCTCTCGATTTGGATTTGGCTTGTTAATTATATAACCATTGATCATGGTTATGTATCTCAGAGCAGCTGGGTGTAGGTTGAAACCCAGTGCTATAGCTGACTACATCAATGAATGAAGAGAGATGGGGTCTTTACAGTACAAGAGTTACCTTCTTGAATTTGAAGGGAGGGGGAATAAATCAATGAAACTGTGGCAAATGGTGGCTAAGCAGAAAGTGTAAACAGTCTGTAGGAAATGCCCTGACTGTAGGAATCCTGTTTGCTCAGAATTAGAGAAAAACAGAAATGAAAAGTAAAATTTCCTTACTAAAAGTAAAATTTCCTTTCCTGTTAACAACAGGTAGGGTTTGGGGATTTCAAAATGAAACAGAAATTCGAGGAGGCATGGATGGCATCAGCCTGAAGAAAAATTTGCCTCTTACAAAAGTCTGCTTTTTTTCTTAAAGAAAGAAATGTCCAAATTCAGTTAATATTATTGTCTCTTAATATGTTAGAAATGAAACAAGCTAGTATACTAAAGATTCATGTGACATTTGACTAATGTAAGAAGGACAGTAGGGAAGGAAATGCAATATGACACTGATTCCAATCAGGTTGTCCCACTGCACAGAAAGAGTTGCATATTTATCACAAGAGAAAAAGTAAAATTATTCACAACTTTAAAAAGTCCACATCCAAGAAGGAGAGGGATTTGAGAAAAAAATGAATATGGATAGAGGGTAAAGAAACATTTTTAAAAATATCAATTTTATTTCAACAGTCTCTTTGAAGGCATTTTCTAATTTCAAGAAATGAAGAAACATATAGGACCGATTCCTGCGATACAAGAGAGAGTGGTGAAGCCTCTCTTCTAACATTGAGAATTCTTACTCAATTCAGCATTGAGGTACCAGAAACACAGCAGTTAAAAGAAAAAGAAAAAAAAAAAACAGGAAAAAAGGCCCATTCAATTTCTCATGAATAAAAAAGTTTCATATATCACAGTCTAAAGGGGAATTCTATCTTCCCCAGGCAAGGGGAAGACAGTACCCAGGTTAGTGGCTTGATAGAAGAATTCCATCATCTGAAATTTTTGGATTCTAAATATATTTTGGATTCTAAATCATGCCACATATTTTGGATTCTAAAGGATGCCACAAAGCAGCACCTTCTTAATGACTGTGAACCCAAGAATACTTTTTGTTTTTGTCTACATTTTTCTCCTTCCTACCCCCAGACAATTAAATTTCTTCTATATTCTGTGATAAGTCTAAGCAATTACTTCTCAGATGGAGATGTGCATCTAAGGGTCATTGTGGAACTTTAAAAAAAATGAAAGCTATCAAATTCAAATACTGACCCTCAACCATATGTATCTTAGTCTGCTCAGGCTGCTATAACAAAATACATTAACTGGGTAGCTTATAAAAAAAAAAAGAGACATTTATTTTTTAACAGTTCCAGAGGCTGGAAGTTAAGATAAGGGTGCCAGTATGATTGAGTAATAGTGAGGGTCCTTCTCATTCTCTAGGTTGCAGACTGCCTCATTTTGTTTCCTCACATGTTGGAAAGAGGGTGAGGCAGTTCTCTAGGGTCCCTTTTAAAAAGTCTCATGATCTAATCACCTCCAAAGGTCCTACTTTCTAATTCCATCACATTGGGGGTTAGCACTTCAATATATGAATTGGCAGTATGAGATCGACATGAACATCCAGTACATAAAATTTCACCCCGATGGAATGAATTATGTTGGGAAAAGGTGTGTTAATGTGTGTATTTGAAGCCACAGAAGTAATTTGTATGTGAACTTTTGACCTTGTACCTTAAAACTATATTTTCTTGTATACTGATTTTGCACATTTCAATTTTGCGGCAGAAATGCTATGTTCTAAGGGAATTTGCATCTTGATCATAAAAAGATATGGCTGTTTATGTCTGTTTCTGGAGAACTGATTGTATTTTCTAAATATCCTGGAAGTTTTACTAGTGCTAAAGCATCCTTGTATATCTTATTGATCAGGAACTTTAGAAAAGTAGGGACACAGGAATGACTGGAGGTAGATTAGCCAACTTTGGAGCTGCTAAGTAAAAAAAAAAAAATAAACCTGATTACTATAGAATGGCTCGAGTGGCTACAGCTGAGAAAAGCAATCCATGGTCTTTTTAGGCACAGAAGTGTGGCATTATAGCTAGGACTAAATTAAATAAAGAAATGATAGTGGAGAAAATATTCTTGGAAACAAGTTGTCTAAAAGAGGGAAGAAATTTCATTTAGGAAATATTAATTCCTCTATAGGAATAAGAGATTCACTTAGAAATGGGTATTGACGTTTGGTTTTGAACATTGTTTAATTGCTGCTGACAAAACATTACAGTAGAAGCTTTCGTAATTTACTTCCACATAACAGACATGAAAGATTAACCAATGTTTTATTTTCCTTTTAATAGTCATGGCAGTTGGGCTCTTAGTGGGCATGTGTGTTTGTGTGTGCTTACCAAGAAAGAGTTGTATTAGTCCTGTGACTGCTTATGCAAATGTTTGCATGTGTTATTTTATTTATGAGATTTAATTAAATAATATGCAAAATAATGATGCATGAGTACAGGGGAAATAGATTTATTTTATTCTATATGCACTAAGATGAATAGTTTGGAGAAACTTCCTAAAGGCAAATCATTAAAAAGAAATTGCTGTCAAATTGGTTTTGACAAAGAATTTTAGAAGATTCAGGGATGGAGGGAGAGGAAAATATATAGAAGGGTTTTTGCATTCTGACTGGTATTTCTATGCTTTAAATAAATAGGAAATGGAAAATATATGTATTATGGAAGTAGTATACAGGAAAGATTTTGAATTAGACTCATTATCACTGATGAATTAATTTTCTGTTGTCTAAATCAAAATATTTAAATGACATATCCATTATCTTGATTTCTAAGTTAATGAATTTGTTCAGTTGCTTCACCACTACACCCATCAAATCGGAGAGGATGAGTTCTTTCTATGGGTTTGCTCTGACTTGCAATTCCCAGTTCTTAAGGCTATCTGATCGTCTATGCTGGACAATATTGCTGAGTATGATTTGATATGAAAAATGACATACAGAGTACATTTTTGACCAAATAAATGTTATCTTCAAGATCATTAGTTTCACACCCGAAATTCACACCACTCACTTCTGGGAGCATTGGTAAAGACACATTTAGAACAGCCTTTGATCAATATGATGTACTGTGTATCCCATTCGTCCAAGAATGATAAATAGAAGCCATGGCAAAGAGCAGTGAATTGACCTTACCACTATGATTGCAGAAGTTCTCTGGTCCTCCATTAATCTCTCCCTCAAAGCAGAAAGTAATGGCCCTAATTGGCAACAGGTTTGGCCAACACTATTGAAAATCAGAGAAAGAACTGAATTAGTGGCTGGCCTCTAGGATAAGGCATCTATGTGTGGCATCTTACTCTTTCTCCAAAGACAAGTATGGATGTGAAACCTCTTATTCCAAGACATTGATAGTGTACACCTTATAATAAAGTTTAAAGGGTAGTATGTATTAGGATGACTCCTTTCTTTCTCTTCTTCCAATTCAGTGAGTGGATGACTACTAAAGAACACTTAAGTGTTGGAGGGTTTAAGCCAATTAAACTGTGACCACCTACAGTGGTCAGAAAACTGAGATCACTTGGGGACTGCCCCCTGATATAGTCCAGGCTTACCTCTTGCTTTCCTCAAAGACCACCAACTGAAGTTAAATATTTTATTATTTTATGTGTAAGACTATGTAGTATGTGGTAACTATGAAGAATTTGAAAATGTCATTATTAAAACCTTTGATCAGGAAATATGTATAGCCTTTTAATCACAGAATTTGGTATCCAGTTATCCTTATGGAAGGAAGCTGGTTTCCTATCAGCATTTTTGAAAAAAATATGGGGATCAACATTTAATTTCTTCCCTGATACTTTTCTTTAATTAAAATAATCATATATAAAGTATAATAAATATAATTATTTTAAAACCCTGCCTTCACATAGAATTATCCAGATCATTTTCATAGTGTATCCCTTTTCTGTATCATATTATCATTTCCTGTGTGTGTCATATTGCTAAAAATGTTAAGAGGTCCCGTTCTAAGAAGAACTTCTATTCAGATTTCTAATCCTAAGGGGAAGTACTGATAATGAAACAAGAAACTATAAAGATTCCAGAGTGGAGGATTGGAACTTTAATTTGGTGGAATAATTTGTTTTCTTTGATCACTCTGTATTTTTGTTTTATGGATTTCATTCACTTTCTCCATTTATTGTTGGTGTGGTTAAAAGGGGCATGCAAGTATCTTTCAATTGTGAAATGTACCAATTCTTGTAACTCTAAGGCCAAATGAGGTGCAGAAACTCTAAAACATGTATTTATGACTCAGAAAAATGTCTTTTGTTCATTTGAACAAAGCAGTAGTTTTGTTTCAGCATTTAGTGTTAGGATATAAAAAAAATCAAAATGCACAAAACAAGTCACTTGTCCTGTTTTTTGCACCTTTTTGAAGAAAATCCCTTCTTTTGATCATTGTTTAGTTTTTTTGTTGTTATTTTCTTGCCTTGGAACACTCCCCAAGTATCTGTCAAGCAATCAAGTGGTGAGTACACAGTCATTGATTTGCCTGGGAAAGGAGTCAGGGCTCTGACCTCAGTTTGTTAGGCTATCCCGTATAAGTTTATGAACACCCATGGTTTCAGTTGTGTTTATAGCCCTAACCTCACGACTTTTGTGATTTCTTCAATGACAATACACTCAGCACAGAGAGGTCTTTAATTACCAGTCTTGCGCTAGTATTATTCTAATAACTTCAAAAAATTGCATTATGTTCAGGAGATCAGATCGGTTTTAACAAATAGCATAACCTTGGGGCATCCGGATGGTTCAGTTGGCTAAGGGTCTCACTCTTGATCTCAGCTCAGGTCATGATCTCAGGGTCATGTGTTGAAGCCTGGGTGGCTCAGTTGGTTAAGCATCCAACTTCTGCTCCAGTCATGATCTCACAGTTTGTGGGTTCCAGCCCCGCATTAGGATCTCTGCTGACAGCACAGAACCTAGAGGCTGCTTCAGATTCTGTGTCTCCCTTTCTCTCTCTCTCTCTCTCTCTCTCTCTCCATCTCTCAAAAATAAATAAATATTTAAAAGTTAAAAAAGTAGCATAATCTTTACAAATTGCCTCGTGGTTTTATTTTTTCTTAATGTTTTCCTAAGTCAGTCAAGATTTACAATAAAGATAACTAAAACCATATTTCCTTAGTACAAAGCCACACATAGCATTTTGGACATGCAGGCAATTTAAATTCCCCAGGAGTTCACTCACATGTTCTGATGATCTGGACTGTATGTCAGCATCTATCTTTTCCTCTTCTTCTGCTCGCAGCAGGTAGTTTTTTTATAGAGCCATTGTGTCCTGGTTGCTATAGAGATTTCCTCCACCATTCCAAAGGAAATAGGGTGCCATGTATTTCAACCAATAAAGAATCATCACACTTAACTGGGAGAAATATGTTTCTTCCAAAATTGTAGAGCAAATTTACCAAGCTGCTCAGTCTTGGGCTCTCAGTTGGGCGCTCTCTCTCTCTCTCTCTCTCTCTCTCTCTCTCTCACACACACACACACACACACACACACACACACACCCTTCCGGGATAGCACCATGTTCTTGAAATACTGACAGGAATCTGAAAGGTCTAGTATAAGGGTAATGCATGACAAGTGTCCGACTGCAATTACATGTGCCCTTTCTCTTCCAGAGTTGACTGAGTACAGTTCCTGTACTAAGTACATGCTCAACTTTCTCTTTCATTAGGAAGAGATTCTTATCAAAAGATGTCTAAGTCCTTCGCATACACACAGGTCCTTAGTGGCTTCACTAAGAGAATTCTCTAGGTGAGTCTGGGTGTATCTGATTTGCAAGGTGTACGAACCCGAATCTCTGTCTCTAGTCCCCCCAGTGCGCTCTCAGTTTCTTGTGAGACTGTTAGTTTTGTATGCTAATTTGTGCTTTGTTTTATCTTATCCTTCATAAAATATACAGAGCTATTTAAGCTAATTACTTATACAGCATATTTATTTTTGGAATACATGGAGTTGTAAAAGACATTCCAGTCGAAATAAATCTTTTATGAAAACTATAGAAAATAACTTTGTAAGAGTTTTGAAGGACTTTATTGTCCTTTTGATAGTATGTTTAATTCCCAATAATTTTTATGGTGGTTAGGGGACATCTGAAGAGAGCTTATCACACATTTTTGAAGGTGATTGTTATTAGGCTCAGAGATCTCTATGCTCTTATATATAGAAAGCAAAGTACTATTCTTAAAAAGCTGCACATCTCTTAAGTACAAATTGTACTCATATTATATTTGGGGCAGCTGATGTTTGGAAGTTTTATGACAGAAACTAGTACAGGAGCCTCAAAATATGTCCTTGTTGATATATTAATAGGCTGGTAGAATTGTCTTCCTCAATACTCTGATTATTTGAATTATATATAGATCTCTAAGTCATCAGCATTTAAAATCCCCTTCTATTATAATGAATTGTTTCATTATTCACTTTCATTTTGTTTCAATACACTCCATATTCCCATTAGCTGAATATACTTGAGAAGTTATCATCTGGGGATTCAAGAGTGAATGGATAATGTTTGAAGGGTAAGAAAGCTGGACAAGAATATTATCCTATGTTTAAAATAACGTCTTATCGCAATTTTACACATATAATGGAGAGGTGTCATGATTCTTGAACTCCCAATCCTCCTCCGAAGAAGAGAGAATTAGAAGTTCTTTAAAAGACCTTTAGAAAATAGGTTACATAAAATTAACATTAGTATTAGAGTGGCTAAGAACATTTACATTATATTATAAAATACTGTCTACCACAAAAAATAATATATGTCTTCTGACACATTGAAGATTCTTATGCATACTTGACATATTTATATGCAGGGTTAGTCTTATATATGTGCCAACTAGAAAGCTTCAACTAAAGTATAAAAGACTCAAGGAAATCTTTATGTATTCCACACACCCAAAAAAATAGAGGAATGAATGAAGGGAGGAAATATAGGCAAAAAGAAAATAAATAAGGTGTATTACTCCTAACACCATCATCAGTCATGTCCCATCCCAAAGTGTTGATGTTTTTTTAATAGAAAAAAGTCAACAAATCTTAGTGTGTAACTGAAATTAACAATGATCATTTATAACTATTCTAAACGAGTTAGTACGGTGTTTAAGTTGTTCAGATTTTAAGTTGAGGACCAAGTTCTGATTATGGTATGTGAGGTCCTGAATGAGGAAGGACATCATGATTCAGCTTCCTGATAGGTCAGGGTAGCCAGATATCAACAGAGAAAAAAAAGGGATGCTCAATAGCTGTAAACTCAGGTCATGTTTGCTCAGTTCACATAATGTCTGATTATCCCTGAAAATCAAAGATGTACTTGTATAATATTAATGTGTTTAGTTTTTTAATTTTCTTATCAATTTTACTACTTTTGATAGGAAACCTAGGTGTATATAAATACAGACATCAAACCACTGAAATCTATTAGAAAAATGTGCTATGTTTATATTTTACAGAAGATATTGGAAAAGTATATTTATTGCTGACCTAGTAATTACTATGTTAGAAAATGAATGAATTCACTTTTTCTCAAATATATATTTTGATTGCATTGTTTTCTTTTGGGTTAGCTTTGTTAGTATTGCTGATACACAAATTGATACATTTTGAGTAAATTTTGAAATCTACTATATTATCTAGAAAATCTTTATGTACACAAACCTAATTCCAGGCATCTTGAATGAATAGTAACATTTAAAAACAACATTTAATTATGAATAATAAAATATAGGGAGAATTAGAAAGGAACAATATTAATCAGAGATATTTTTTCAGAAGCAAGAGACATTATAAAAAATTGTCACTAGATGTTCTAAATCCAGTAGGTGGCACACTTGTACTGTATTATGCAAACTTCTTGGCATTTCTCTTTTTTCTCAATACACACACACACTTTTAATGTATATATTCATATTTACAAGTATAAACATCAAACTGCATGTACTTATAAGGTGAATACTTGTTCACATGGCAACATTATAATATAATTATTTATATTCATCAATTTAATATTTTGCCAGCCATATGGAGTTAATATATTTCAGTAATAAATTTGAAATATTTTCTTAGATATCTCAAATAATAGTTTTGTTGTAAAGTTAGTGCACAAATGCATATTATATAATTATGTTGTTAATTAAAAATACTGTATGAAAACAAAATAATTTTGTTATGTGGAATTCATATTCAAAATGAAAAGAAAATTTCATCCATATACACCATTTTTTATGGTATCAATTGAATTATTGTTTGCACTGGTGCACAGATGTAACTGGCAAGAGAGAAAGTTAATTGCACTGATTTAAATTCATTAATTTATTTAAATGTAAAGCTATACATATATAATAACATTCAATCCTAGATCAAGGAAAAAGCAATGTGAGTAGGTCAACTATATAAAACTTTAATACCTGGGTGGCTGATTCTTAGTTAAATAAAATTCACCGAGAAATGATAATGTGCAACAATACATGAGAAATAGAGCCTGAGGGGGAAAAATATAAAATAGCTACAGACAAATGTGTAATTTGAAAAATAGAGACTAGTAAATAAAACACAACATTTCAAAATAAAGTGTAAAAATATACATGAAATATGAAGTCACCCTACAGATGTGAAACATTTTATTTGTGACAAAACAAAATCTATTTTTTCCTTAGTTATAGGTCCTAGTTTCTTCATTCAGTTATCGATTTTCTGTGTCATTTTCTCTTTACATTTTCATGAAGACAACATGACACAATGGACAGAGTGTGGGGCTTTACCCTTACACTAAGTTCAATGCATGCTCTTGCCTCCATAGTCCTAGTGAGGTGATCTTGAGCAAGTGACTTAACCTATCTGAGAAACTGCAGCCTCGTAGGAGTAAGGGCAATGTTACTTAGCTTATAGAACTGTTGTGACACATTGATAATAAACGTTATTTTCTTTTATCTTTTCAAGTTTTGTGCTTGAGGTAGAGTTTATAATATGAGGTAGAAAATTCAGGAAAAAAAGTTCACATTCCTGCTTTTATAAACCTGATTATGATAAAAAAAAATCTTTCCTAAGTGCCAAATGTTTTATTTTCTGAAAAAAAGTAAAAATGCATGTGTTTATTATAAAATTTGATTTTTGAAACATTTGATTTTCACAAAGAAATGAGAATTTGTCTTTCTTCCTGTACAAAAATGGTTATATTGGTGTCATTTTCCTTTTTGCCAGGTTACTAAAGAAATCTGACATAATTTATGTGTCTTATTTTTCTGTAAAAAAGTATAAATGTATGCATTTATTGTAAAATTCTGTTTTTGAAACATTTGATTTACTCAAAGAAATGAGAATTTGTCTTTCTTTCTGTGCAAAAATGGTTAGAATGGTGTCATTCTTCTTTTTGCCAAGTTGCTAAAGAAATCTGACATAATTTACATTTGTATTCATAGGAAAAGTATTTCAAATTGGGTTGATAATATGTTTTATGACCTGATCACTGGAAGCTTTATGGTTGTGTTTGTGATTTCTTTTTGTAAGCCATAAATGTATATTCAAACTGCTATAATTGAGTATAAGTGAAATATTTCAAGGCTCAATTAGATGTAATCCCCCCAAACTAAAAATGTTTTCTGCAAATGTCTTCTGCAGAAAAGAAAGAAAGAATGGAAATACCAAAAGAACTGCGAGTCATAGCAATTGACAAGGGTAGAATAATCCTAAACTTCCATTTTCTGAAATTTCTATGAGGAGAAGACAAAGTTAAACATTATACCCTATAAAGTAGCATAGATATGTTAAATTAGTTTTAAATAAATTAAGTGTGTTACTTTGAAGTTAAATGCTAGCTCTTAACTTTTAGCAATTATTTCTGGCGAAATTTCACAAGAATCATATATATGTATATATAATTTCATTTATATAATTTCATATATATAACTAAATATATATATGAATGATTAGGTCAGGTTTTGAATATGTATATATTACATATGCTATTTTGAAGCAATGCAAACTCAGGATTTTGAAAAATACTTGATGACATAGAATACTTGTGATAATTTTTCAGCCATCATTTAAAAAAATCATTATGAGCAACCCTATGAACAGGCTCCTGCTAGACTCTGGGTTTGGTGCCTTGCGAGTAGCTGTCACCCAGAGTGTGAAGGACAAAATAGAGCATCCTCCCCTTAGGAAGTTTGTTTTTTTTTCTTCTTCTGAAGGAAGAATATAAAAACACAATTCCGTTCATATAATCAACATATGGTGGGGTGATTTTGGGTGATTTTAATATTTTTATTTACAAATATTCCAATGTCTGAAACACTGGCATATATTATTTGATAAATAGAAGAAAACAAATAAGCATAGATATATACACACTATACACACATACACACACACGGAAAAACACAGCTATTATACCTAAAGCCATAGATTTCATCAGACATCAGATACCATGTGAAAAAAAGAAATAATCCTTCTCCATCGATGGTAGAGTAGGCTATGCAATCAAAACCCACAAAAGTATCAAAGAAGCAGATACAAGTCCAACTACAAAATTGCTCTAATGATGTTAATCTGATGTTAGAAAAAAAAAAAGAAAATTAAAACCAGTGATCCTGCTCTTCACTCAATCTTCTTCCTTTTTGTTTGAATCCTCTTCTTGTTAACTTTCTATCCTCTCTGAAGAGGCACTGATATATTCTTTAACCCACTTTCATTCCGTCTCCCTTAAATTCCTATCGGGAGGTACAAAATATTTTTATTCCAGTTTGAATGAATACAAAGACAATTTCACAGCATTTCTGTCAATAAATAATGTCATACATGGAACATTTATTTGGCAGAGGGTCTTAGAAAAAACAATGGAACACAAATGAACACAAAATGGTGCGTCTTTTACTTTATGTTGTTATGTTATATTCCTTAAAATTAATTTGCTAGTGACATGATGTCCATTTATTTTGAGTGTGTTTGTGAGGCTTATTCATTTCTTTCTTCTTTAGACTTAAACTTTGAACTTTTTCTATTTGAATTATGCCTACCATATTACGTACAGAATGACACACAAGAATCTTAGACAATTTTTAAATCTAATTTTCAATACAATATTCCTACTCAACTTTTAAAGTAATTGCTTAGCAACAATTTTTGATATGCTTTCAGTGTTAGAATGTCACAGTCAGCCTCATCTGAATCAGAGGTTAAAAAAAGTCAGAGAATCACATCACAGGTTTAGAACCTTAGATCTGTATTTGAAAATTGTTTAGCATTTTCTTTTTTTAAAAAACCACATTATTGGGGTATGGTTGATGTGGAAAAAGCTGTGCATATTTAATGTATACAATTCAGTAAGCCTGGGATACATATATGCCCATGAAACTATTACCACCATCAAGGGTATGAATATATTCATTGTCTCCAAATTTTCTCTCACTCCTTCTATTGTTCCTTTTTTTTTTTTTTTTGAGGTAAGAACACTTAAGATCTGTGCTCTTAAAAATATTGAAATATACAATACAGTATTCTTAGCTATGGGCACTATGCTGTATAGAAGATCTCTATAGCTTACTTATCTAGCATAAGTAAATATTATACTCTGTAACCATTAACTCCCCATTCTCCTACTTTCCCCAGCCCCTTGGAATCACCATTCTGTTCTCTGCTTCTGGGAGTTTGACTATTTTAGATTCCACAGATAGTTGAGATCATACAGTTTTTTTTTTCCTTTCTGTGTTTGGTTTATTTCACTTAACGTAATATCTTCTGGGCCCTTCCAGGTTGTTATAAATGACAGTATTTCTTTTATTTTTAAGATTGAATAGTAATTTCATTGTATGTATATACTACATTTTCTTCATTCATTCAACAGTGAACATTTAGGTTGTTTTTGTATCTTGGCTATTGTGAATAACATAACAAGGAAATTGCTTAGTATTTTCATTCAGACGTGGTTTCTACAGCTTTTCAGATCTAGACGATGGTGAACAATAATATACTGTTGAAATACTACTTGTGTAATGCTCTAAAATATGTATCCTTTCTTTTAGAGGAAATAAGTAGCTCACAATTCTTCAGTTAGTTGTTACTATCAACTGTTCTGGCACATTATATGAGCAATAAATGCTTCTTACCATTACTATTATTTATTATCATTTCTCATATATTGAGTATCTGCTCTGGATGATGCTCTCCTGGTACTAGTAGGTGGATTCTCATCATCCCAATGAAAATCACCAGCTGACGTGACGGAACACTTTGATTGCACATAACATGTTTTATTAGTTATATCAATTAATTAATCCTCAGAGCATCTCTGTGAAATTGGATTTATTTGTATTTTCGTTTTAGAGAACAAAAAGTTTAAACCATGTGATCTGTCCAGTGGTACTCAAGAGAGTACCTGGCTGAGCCAGGATTAAAATAATTGATCTTTACCAAAAGGACAAAATCTTAAGCCTTGTGTTCTACAGGCAGTTGGGAATGAAAGGAAACTGAGTCACTGAGCTAGAAGACATTATAGGATATCTTGTCCCATTCATTTTACAAATGAAGAAGATAGAGCATAATGAATGTGCCTTCTCCATAGTCACATATTTAAAGGTAGAATTGGAATATTACTCTTCTCATTATTTACTGTTTTGTATTTGGCACGATTTTCTAAAATAGACTTATGCCAATTTGCAAACAAGATTTCATCCTTTTTCTTCATATCAGTATATATCCACAATTTATCTATTTAGTGTATCCTAAATGATTATTTAAAAAAAAAACAAACAAGCAAAAGAGGTACCTGGGTGGTTCAGCCAGTTGAACATTGGACTTTGGCTCAGGTTATGATCTCTAGGTTAGTGAGTTTGAGTCCTGGTTTGGGCTCTGTGATGAAAACTCAGAGCCTGGAGCCTGCTTCAGATTCTGTCTCCTTCTTCTCTGCCCCTCATCTGTTCATGCTCTGTTTTGTTTTTTTTTTCCTTTCTCCCTCTCTCTCAAAAATAAATAAAAACATTAAAGAACATTTTGATAAATAAATAAACAAGCAAAAAAACTAATAAGAAAACATGATTTGAGGGACTTTTTCTAAAATCTCTAAGTCTGATATTTGTGAGAACTTGAATACATTTATTTCTTTTTCTCTTTTTTTATTATAGATAGAAAGAGAGTGAGTGGGGGAGAGGAGCAGAGGAAGAGTGACAGAGAGAGAGAGAGTGAGAGAGAGAATCCTAAGCAGGCTCTATGCTGAGTGTGGGCTCAATCCCATAACCCTGGGATCATGCCCTGAGTGGAAATCAGGGGTTGGACACAACCAACTGAGCCACCAAAGTGCCCTAAATACATTTATTTCTGTGACAATGAATTCATTTGTGTGAATACAAAAAGTTGAACTGATTATGGTGTACTATATTATTTTATATCTTTTAAAATGCATAGATAACATCTACTGCTATTTTTCATTCTCCTAATTGTACTCTTGGGTATTATTGAATCGTCAGTTACCATTGAAAATATTTTATATCTGCACAACGCACAACTGAAGGACTCATTCAAATCAACACTTTTATTCCTTATAAGTGATCTGCACATGTACTATTTTTAAACTCCCTGTACAGTGAAGGAATCAGAGATTCAAGAGGTTAATTTCAACACTACTCATCTAGCAAATGGTAAAATGGAAATTTAACCACAGTTCTGATTCAACATCCATTAAATAGTCTGCCAAGTTCAGTAGTCTTTCAAATAAAGCACAGTTTTATAACCTATGATGTGACCAAATGAGAAATCAGAAGCATGAGACATGAACAAAAATTGAAAGGATCAGAATCTGCAATAAATATGGGAAAGAAATTAAAAGTAAAATTACTACTGATGGAAAGACTATCAATTGCTTGGAAAATTAAAGTTAGCATTTCCTAATCAATCCTGCACTATTTGTACATTTGACCGACCATTTGACTTTAGATTCAGAAAGTTATCAGCGAAATTTAGATTGTTTTAGCATTAGTCCATTCAAGGTTATTAATTCACCTTTTAATATAACTTCAATATTTTTTCTTTCTATGTCATAAGATGTGATGCACTAGGTCATTCTGCCACTTTAGAAATCAGTGATGATATAGCCGATATACTTAATAAAATTTAGTGATGATTTTGTGTGAAATTATCCTTGTGTTAGTTACTGCAGTTCAAAATATTTTTGACAGAAAATATATGGGGAAAAGATGGAACAGTGATACTATAATGAATTAGTGCAGGCTCTTGAACCAGAATGTCAAAATTCAAATTCCAACTTGTATACTTGAATCAGAGTGTGCTGGTTAAATTCTTTCTTAGTTTCCTAATCTGAAAAATAGGGATTAGTTTGCAGATTAAGGAATATTTTATGGACTTAATATAAACATACATTTTGTTCTTATGTAAGGAGATTGCTTACAATAATTTCTAACACTCAAAAGTAATCACTCAATCTATGTTAGCTACTTTATTATTATTTTTGTTGATTTGTTGTTGTTGTTTATGTTGTTATTATGTAGCAATATTTTTAGTTTAAATCTGTTTTTCCTCACTGGCGTGCATGCATAAATGATGAGCCAAACTTGACTGTGATTCTGGAAGCATTTTTCCTGATTTTGCCTCTGTTTCCTACTTGTAGTTTACCTTGGAATGTTCTCAGACTGCATCTGAAGCAACTCTGGAATTCAGTGACACGGTTTTTGTCTTCACAGTCTGTGATAGGCACCAACAGGAAGAAGGACCACTAAGAATCTAAAAGCATATACCATTTGTATATCCTTAAATAGCAAGGCTTTGAGAGGAGCATCCTGTGTGAATATTACAATTCAGTTTAGACTGGTTTGTGTGCATAGACACAGAAATGTATACAAAGAAATGGTCTTTAATTAATAACCTCTGTTTCCCTTTTTGGTGGTTCCTTTTCAGGATTAGTAAGATCTATTGGCTCTCTTACTGTGGGAGATGAATTTTCAGCAGGAGATAGTGTTGTCTTCTACCCAGATATTGATACTTACAATGTCATTGATGACTATTGTAGGAGTTTTTGTTTTTGTTTTCTTTTTCCTTCCTTCCTTCCTTCCTTCCTTCCTTCCTTCCTTCCTTCCTTCCTTCCTTCCTTCCTNTTCCTTCCTTCCTTCCTTCCTTCCTTCCTTCCTTCCTTCCTTTCTTTCTTTCTTTCTTTCTTTCTTTCTTTCTTTCTTTCTTTCTTTCTTCTTTTGGCTCTGGGTCAGCTCTTCAAATGATCATGAATTTATACTGAGCCAGAAATGCTGAAGAAAGCTTCATTACTGGTAGATAAAGTGCAATGCCATCATTCATTTTTTAATTTAGATTCTGCTTAAAGTGTTGGAGGTTGTAATCAATTACATTAACACATGATGCAATTTGACTCATTTGAGCAATTTCAGTCAGGATTTCATCCTCATCATAGTGCTGAGACTGCTGTATTGAAAGTAAATAATGACCTTTTGATTGAAACAACGGATGTTGTCTTTCATGATTCTTTTGGACTTTTGGCAGCATTTGACGCAGTTAATCATTACATTTTTATTGGGTGGTTCATAGATTTGGTAGGATTTTCTTAAATAAAAGTAAAACCAATTCAAAGTGTTGTCTCTTAGATATCTATTTAAATGTCTGCTCAGTAAGATCACTTGATCTGTGCTATAGGGTATGACTGAGAGTGACTTTTTTCCCCCTGCTTTTCTATTTATATTCTGTACAAATTTACTTTTTTAAAACACGAGTGAACAAATGTTTCATAGTTTTGTGACTTTATAAGATGCCTTTGGACAATTTTTAACATCTCAGGTTGAAAACTTAGAGAAGTGTGCTTGTTCCCAAAAGGCATTATAATGTTGGCCCATTGTTATATTTCATTTACTGGGGCATCTATCTATGCACATGACTCTAGCTTCTAATTCTGTAATCCATAGGGGGAGTAAATTTACATAGCCTATACACACACTTACATAGAAACAAACAAAATATGTTAGTAATCTCGGCAATATAAAACAGAGTAGCCTTCTGTGTATCAAACTATTTTTGTAGGAGTCCCAGAGATAAAAGTGACATGCCTAATAGTACGTAAGGAAGTTCTTGTCATTATCTAAGTTTTTACTTACCTGACGAGCCTAATTATAATGATGTCGGAATCGCAAATATGCAGTAAGTAGCTTGTCTAGCTAAGAGGCACAGCTAAAGTACTGACCTTCTTATATTTTATAGTACCCACTGCAGGAAGAAGGAAATGTAAATGAATGTTGTAGGATCACAAATTGTGAAATATAGAAAGGTATGGTTTTGTAATAAAATGGTTAGCAGTAGAACATCAGATGATTCTCTCACCTCACTGGTGAAATGTCTGTAAGAAAGGAAACAAAGAAAAAACCCTGGTCAAACTTGATACAGTCTATGAAAAACCTCTTGCAAACATATTATTTGCTGGTGGAAGAGTCCTTAAGTGTGGAATGCTCTTAGCAGGGTGTAATTGTTCAAATTGCTTAACACAAGCACACTTAAAACATGGATTTATGGGGCACCCAGGTGACTCAGTTGGTTAAGTGACCGACTCTTGATGTCTCCTCAGGTCATGATCTCACCTTTGTGATATCGAGTTCCGCATCATTCCATGCCTGGAGTTTACTGAAGATTGTCTCTGTCTCTGTCTCTGTCTCTGTTTCTCTCTCTCTCCCTTTGCCCCTCCCCCCGCTCTCTCTCTTTCTCTCTCTCTCTTAAAAAAATTGTATGGATTTATGAGCACGGCTTCCTGGCAAAAGTCCTGTATGCTATGCAACTATCAGAGTATAAAATGGAGATTGTGCATGACTGAAATGGCTCCCCCTTTGGTTTAGGTGTAACTGATACTAGCTGTAAATATTATTTAGACACTGCATATGCTACTCTGAACCAGAACACTCTTACGTAGTAGAAGACACAGTGGCAGTGGCATTCCCAGATTACTCTCTGCTTTGCTCATACATAATGATTATTTCTCTACTTGATATTCGTTCATAAAGCTCAGTCTGATTCTCTGTCTGATTTGACAGTGTAGTTCTAACACACTACATACTACACCAAGTATTGATGTATCTTTTGATAGGCAATTCTGGATATTTACTCAGGAATTTGTAATTTTCAGAACTAATTTTTCCTTATATTTGCTTTAAATGAATAGCTTGCTGACAGTAACTTCTTTGTCTTTATCATTTACACTATCCTCTTGTGCAAACTGTTAATCATTTTAATCCCTAGTGTTCTCCACATAAGTCCCCTAAGCCTGAATATTGTTTAAAACAACCTCTGCCTTTTGCAGTCTTACTTCTGAATGTAATTAGAGAAAATCACATGGCCATGATCTCTAAGTTTGTAAGGATTCTCATTTCTATACAACGGTCCTTCTAGGTCCATGAGTCATAACACTCCTTGATTCTCAAAGCCTTCACTTCACAGACCCCTTCTCATGCAATAGTCTCTCTTAATTCACAAATTAATAAGTTTAATGAGATGCAAACTCTACCACTATTTTACCCTTTTGACCTAGAAAATTATCTGCATTGTAATACCACTATCCAAGATGAAGGCTTTTGCTACCCTGGAATATGGTAATTTTCCCTTGGTTTTTTTTTTTTTTTTTTGTATTTTTGTATTTTTGTTTTTTTAAATCTGGAAGCTATACTTTCCTCCCTATTTAGGCTTTTTTACTCAGTTGCCCTTACTTCAGTTTGACTGCCTTTTTATTTTCCACCTCTCTCGGTGCTCTTTCTGCCTCTCCATGCTTTTCCATTTTAAGTAAAATAAAACAAAGAAATGGACATAATTAAAGAAACTAATCATAGAAACTGCTCTCCTGTCATAATCTATCTCGTGTAGCTAGTAAAGTATTTCCCTTCTCCAAATAGTGCGTGTTCTTACAAGACTGGCCTACAGTGTTCACTAATCTCCAATATCATATTTATTCTTTACCACTTTTCCTACTATTTCACCTATATTATTCTCCCCAGTGTTACCAAAGACATCTTAGATTCCAATTTTAATTCATGTTGCTTTTTACTGGAAGATTTCTGTGGAGCATTTAATGTTGTTAATCACTCATCTTTCATCTGGCTTCTGTGGGAAAACCATTGATCTTCTAACTCCTCTATATACTTATTGCCAATGTTCTTTCTTGAATCCTCACTTCAGTCTGGATTTTTAAACTTTAGTGCTTCCTGGATTCTTACACTGACCTACTCTCATTCTATTCATTTACATTGTATTATTTTAAGCTTATGCCTGGCTTGTGTTCCTTTGTTTGTTTAAGCATACTCATGGCTTTTTGCCAATGCCTAAAGGTTGATAATCCGTAAATCCTTCCTGTCTACTACTACTTCCTCCTTAAATACACATCAAAATTTCTAATTACATGCTGACTATTTGCACTTTGATTTAAGTTGTCCAAAACTTCAGTTGTTACTGCTCTCAAAACCTTCACTTAAAGGTACTGTCTCCATTCATTCAATTTATAGAAGTAGAAGCCCAGAGATAATTGGAGCAGAGGCTCCCATTGTAGTGTGCCCTGAACCGGTTACAGATGTGCCTGGATATCATTTACTTCTGCCTTATAGTCAGGTGGTAATCTCCTGTCAGGGGTAGTTTATTTATCCCAATGTACTGTAAAATATAATTGTTTTGTTTGTGTTGCATGATGTAAAAGAGGCTTACTAGACTCCTTTTATATTCTGATTTCTGATACCTTATGGAATCATTAAATTGGTCAATATCTGAAATAATTTTCAGAACTATTTCCCATGTCCTATCATTCCCTTCTACCCAATTGTTTTGTGAAGAACTTTTTCATTTCGGGACACCTGGGTGGCTCAGTTGGTTAAGCATCCAACTCTTGGTTTCGGCTCAGGTCATGAACTCACAGTGGTGAAATTGAGCTCTAGGTCAAGCTCTATGCTGAGCATGGAGCCTGCTTGGATTTTCTCTCAGCCCCCTCGCCCCCACCCCCCGGCTCACACGCTCACTTTCTCTGTCTCTGTCTCTCAAAATAAATAAAATTAAAAAAAATTTTTAAAACAGAACTTTTTCATTTCTACCCTGTGTTGCAGGCAGAGTCACTTGATTAGCCTTCATGAACCTAATATACTTTCAAACACAATCCAATCTTTGTAGCACTGCCAGAGTTCTTTAAACCTAGCATTCCGTTTCTTTCTTTAAAAATATCTCATAAATTATTATCAAAGTTGGTCAGTATAAGAACTGTCATGTTTGGCATCTGGCTGTGGACATGATCTGACCTCAATATACCCAAATATTCTGTCAAAATTCAGCTCATAACTCTTCTCTTCAAGGAAGATTTTACTTATTTTCTCAAATTGGGAGAGGAATACATCAGGACATAATGTATATTTCAATAATATTCATTCTATTTATATTCATTCATTATATTTGCCCATGATCTGAACATATGATGATCCTCCCTAAAACTGGGAACATATATGAATGATGATTATATGAGCATTACAATGGCCTTTTATTTATAAATTAGTAAATTCTGTACATGTTTAAATATATAGACCATTTGTTTTAGTACCAGTTTATTTTCTACCATTTGGCCATGCCATCAGCTCCATCAGGCTATTCTCCTACCAGCAATGCCAGTGCACATTCATTTCCCCTAACATCTGTCAACATCCGTTGTTGTTGTTGTTGTTGTTGTTGTTCATTTCCCCTTCAAAAACTACTGTGGAAATTACCAGATTCCTATGCAAACAGAAAAATAACTTCGAAAGTAAGATTTTAGTGTAAATTTGAAGTTTGAAACAGATGAGTTGTGTTAGAAAGGAGTCACATAAACAGAGCTCGTATTAGAGAACTTATCTAGGGAGAAGGAGGACATGGGCATGGCATGGAAGAACAAATAGCCTTTGGTCAGAAATAAAGGGCGTTTTGTATAGGAAGAATGAGTACAGAAAACACAGAAGCAAAAATTAAAATGAAATTTATTTTTAAAAGTAAAATGACAAGGCTTAGTAAGTTTTGCCTGTCTAATAGAAATAATGTTTGTTTATTTCATATACCAATTTTTGTCACAGAGGGTCCGTTTTGTTTTCCTACTAGGCAAAATTAATACACCACTCCTATAGTCATATACTAAAGTTCTTCATCTAAATCCAGTCCATGTTGAATTTTAATCTTTGTCTCATTTAATTTTAGTTTCCCATAAAATAGAATTATGTTTTTCTCACATGATAAAGAACTTAAATATTGTAAAATTTAGCTGATTTTTTGTTATTAGTTAAAATAGCAAATGCTAGGAAGGTACTTGTTGAGATGAGCACTGAGTGTTATATGGAAACCAACCTGACAATAAACTATGAAAGAAAATAAATAAATAAATAGATAAATAAATAAATAGAAATACATAAAAAATAAAATATAATAAAAATAGCAAATTCTCATGATAAGAAATTAGAGAAATGCAAACATAAGAAATTAAAAAATCACATATAATCTGATGTGATTTCGGCTAGCAATTAATGTATTTCCTTTCAGCCTTCCTAAATAATTTTTTTTTTACAAATAGTTTATTGTCAAATTAGTTTCCACATAACACTCAGTGCTCATCCCCACAAGTGTCCTCCTCCATGCCCATCCCCCCCCCCCCCCCCTTCCATCAGTCCTCAGTTTTTGTCAGCATTCAAGAGTCTCTCATGGTTTGCCTCTCTCCCTTTCCCCCACCATTTCCCCCCTTCTTCTCCCCCTTGTTCCTCCGTCAAGTTCCTCCTAATCCTCCTATACGTGCAAACATGATATTTGTCCTTCTCTGCCTGACTTACTTCGCTCAGCATAACACCCTCAAGGTCCATCCATGTTGCTACACATGGCCAGATTTCATTGTTTCTCATTGCCATGTAGTATTCCATGGTATAGATAAACCACATCTTCTTGACCCATTCATCTGTTGATGGACACTTAGGCTCTTTCCATGTTTTAGCTATTGTGGAGAGTGCTGCTATGAACATTGGGGTACATGTGCTCCTATGCATCAGCTCAGCCTTCCTAAATAATTTTTAAATCAATAGATTATGTGTTTTAAAGTACATTTGAGCTTCAAGGAAATTCATTATTTAATTTTATAAACAGTGAAACTTACGTATAAAAATCTAGTAGAAAAAGGAGGCAATTCTATTTACATTTCTGTGATAAGCAAAGTGATATAGTTCATCTTTTTTGGAAATTATGAGCAAGAGAAAGCTGAAAGACTATAAAAGGTTTGCCATTGTAAAGTTTTAGTAATTAACATTATCTTTATAAAACCTTATTAATTCTTACTGTTATATTTTAGCCATATTCTACATAGAATATAGTTTTATTCAAAAACCTTGAGAGAATTAGATCATATAAAATATAAATAATTTTAAATCAAATTTGAACTAGCACTTATTTAGTGTCGCTGCATTTTACTTTAAAATAAAAATCTATTAAGTCTAAGGGAAGTCATAAATTTGTATCCTTTTAGGATTTTTGTATTCAAATTCTGATTATAATAGTATTTATCATGGAAACAGTTGTTCAGGTTTAAAGGTGAGAATTTATCAGTAGCTTTTTGACATTTTAACAGCTTAATTGTCTAAATAGTTCATATGTAAACCAAATCCTTCTCTACACAAGTCTAGAATCAGAGTGTATTTAACTCAGTCTTATAACGTTTGAGTGTTCTGAAAAGCCCCTGGGTTTATGTTTCCTTTTATCATGACATGATAAGCTATCTTGGGCAACTTATTTCAACTCTGAGATTTAGTATATTGCCCATTGTGGAGTTAGAAAGCCCACCAAATCTGAAGGAAACTTTGAGATGGATCATATTCTGAGAAAGCTTTGATAATAATAGTAAATTTTGCATAATCCATTATTTCACCACAAAACCGACCAGTAGTGTCTGTGGCACTTTTATATGGGTGAACAGCATCACATGAAGGTATTAAATAACTCAAGTTAAAGGAATCTGGATGCAGCAAAAAACTCTAATGAGGCTACACTCATTAGATACTCTTGAAGGTATTACTAGCTTTTCAACATTGTAGTTTTCTAAGTTATCTTCTTCTTTTGTGACCAGAGTTTCTTTGTTCGTCACTGAATTCCCATTCTCTAGGTCAGAAGGATATGGAAGACATTTTTTTTGTTTCCCCCTATTTTTACTGGGTCTGCTAACTTTGTGTTGCTCCAAAGTGATATAAGTCTACACTGTCTTCAAATGAATATTAAAATTTCTAAATCTAACTACACATCCTATTTTGCTTAATAATATGTTTGAAATATTAGTAAATTCTACTTACTACAGCATCACTGCGTAACTACTCAGAAATTAAGCTATTTTCATCCCTAATGTATACATTTACATGTATGCATATCTATTTACCTATCAAGAGACATTTTTGAGATTGTGGTTTCCACTGTAGGTTTGCTGTTATTTCCCTCCTTTCCATGTATTTGACAACTATTTACTTGAAAAATGAACCTGTATACAAAATTCCAACTTGACTCTGAAGTGACTAGATATGGGGAATAGTTGTTAAAATAATAATCAATGAAATAATAATTAAAAAAACAATGGAACAAAGGAAAATTATCTCCAGAGAGTCTACTTTTTGTATAGGAAAAAATCAACATGCCTTATCTTTAAAAGACTAATCAACAATTAGAAATAAGGTATCTTTTGGGAGTTACCTATGTTCTAGTGAAATAAAATATTCATTCTCTTAACTACTACAGAATGAAAAACATACAACTCTTTCCAGAAATAATCTTTCTTTTCCTCACTGTTCTCTTCCTTCTTTTTTCCCCCTCAATATCAATGTAACAGCTTCCTTGAAGCACTTATTTGGCCCACCATATGCTGATTCTCTTGTCAGTTTGTTTTAATTCATTTTGTTTAATCCTACTTGTTTATAGATAGAAAGTATATCTTAAATGTTTGGTAACTAAGGTATGCAGATGGTTTTGTTTTATAAACTAAATACCAAGGAAAGAATATAGTAACGTATGGAAAAGGTATATTCATTTAGTGCCAATTTTATAAGCCAGAAAAATTTTAGTTATCTTGTAACAATTCAATTGTTCTCTTCACTTACATTCTGAAAAACATGGTTATTGAATGTAATAAAGTATTATTTTACAAGAGTTATAGCTACATATAATTTTTATAACGTAGTTAACATGGTTATGATATACTATGTTGATATTACAATGACTGGTGTTATTCAGTTATCCAATCATGTTTATAGAGTAATTCTATAAGCAATTTCAAATTTAACTTCAAAGCAAACAAGTGGCTAGCTCATGAGTGAAAGATTCTCCAATTAACACCTAGGACAGGTGAAATAATACCAGTCATTGACTATGACCAATAAGGTATCACAGAACCTCCTATTGCAGAAGATATTGAAAAAAAAAAAACCTAATTCACACTTCGACCATGAGAAATATAATAGTGTATTTTTAAAAAAAGGTTTTGTCAGAAAAAGTAACCTTATGTTTTCCTGAGAATATAATGTGCTTGTCTTTTTAACAGTATCTTAGCTTTGTATTTTTATGATTGATCAAGAGAGTTTAAATTAAGGTATAAGTAGACCATGTAATCATTTAAATTCAGTTTTCCAAAAGTCTTCACACTGTTACATTATTTTTGTTGTTTAGAATTAAACATTTAAATAATTTAGTTTTCATTTCGACACACTGATACTTTAAAACATAATTTTAAAAAAGCACTTTACAGTGGGGTGCCTGAGTGGCTCAGTGGGTTTAGTGTCTTACTTTTGATTTTGGCTTAGGTCATGATCCCAGGGTCGTAGGATCAAGCCCCATGTCAGGCTTAGTGCTGAGTGTGGATTCTGCTTAAGATTTTCTCTCTCTCTCCCTTTGTTCCCTCCCCCACTTGTGAACTTTATCTCTATACTTCAAAAATTAATAAACTTAAAAAAGTACTTTACAGAGATACATGTAATTCTTTCAAGAAGATGTTGCATTTAGGGGCGCCTGGGTGGCTTAGTCGGTTAAGCGTCCGACTTTCGCTTGGGTCATGATCTCGCGGTTCGTGGGTTCGAGCTCCGCGTCGGGTTCAGTGCTGACTGCCAGCTCAGAGCCTGGAGCCTGTTTCAGTCTGTGACTCCCTCTCTCTCTGACCCTTCCCTGCTCACGCTGTCTCTCTCTCTCTCTCTACTAGAAATAAATAAAACATTTAAAAAATTTAAGAAAAAGAAGATATTGCATTTAGTTCTTTATAAAAATAGCCAGTTTAGATAGAACCAATTTATAGTAAGACCAAGATCAAAGTTTTGTTTAAGATACCTAGATAGGGGCTCTTGGGTGGCTCAGTCAGTTAAGTGTCAAACTTTGACTCAGGTCACAGTCTTACAATTCACAACTTGCAGCCCTGTGCTCTGCTGGCTCTGTGCTGACAGCTTAGAGCCAGAAGCCTGCTTCCGATTCTGTATCTCCCTCTCTCTCTCTGCCCCTCCCCACTGTCTTTCTCTGTCTCAAAAATAAAACCATTGAATTTTTTTTAATGCCCAGTTAGTTTAACTGTATTTTATAAGCCACAAAACACACCCTTTTATGCCTTGATTTACAGGTAGAGAACTTAAAATATGTGCCAGCTAATAAAGTCAATACCATAACACCAAATGTAGTAGCTGGTCTTCAAATTGTATCTTTAATAGTTCTTAACTTATCTTTATTATCTTCACTATCCTAACTATTTTATATTAACTATCAAACATGTAGTAACAGGGGTGCCTGGGTGGCTCAGTCGGTTAAGCATCTGACTTAGGCTCAGGTCATGATCTCACAGTTTGTGGGTTCGAGCCCCACATCAGGCTCTGTGCTGATGGTCAGCTCAGAGCCTGGAGCCTGCTTCAGATTCTGTGTCTCCCTCTCTCTCTGACCCTCCCCTGCTCATGCTGTCTCTCTCTCACAGAAAGAAATAAAACATTAAAAAAAAATGTAGTGACAGTAGAATGTCTTTAGTTAATTATAGTATACAGAAAATTTGTCCATTTTATTGTCTCATGCATGAAAAATTCAATATAAAATGAAATCCATTTTAATACATAAATACTTTTTTAAAAATAAGAGCAGTAAATACATATACAGACTAGTCCTAGAAAAATTATTTGTAAGACTTAGTTTTAGAGTTAGTTTGTAAAATAGAGATTTCAATTTTCTTTTGAAAAGTTGTAATAATGGGATTCCAAAGTACAATTTATCCATAAAGATTGTTCCTAACTCAACTACATGGGTCAATAAAACTTCATGTGACTCTTACCTAAGGAAAATTATATGTTATTTAGACTTCAGAAATCAGTTAAATAATGTTTTTATGAGTAAGCTAAGAGATAGTATACATGTTATAAAATAATTATGCATCTTTATTACTCACATCTATAGGGCATCCTGCCACCACAGAATTCCCCAGAAGATGTCAATGAAATGTAAGAAATTACCTTCCAAATGGAAAACTAAACTAAATCAATGAAAGTCTGTGTGGACATCAAGGGAACACTTGCAATACCAATACAATACAATACAATAAAAATGACATGATCCCAGTGAATGTCTGCAGATAAACTGTGCTAGGTCAAAATAAAATAATTTTTAAAGTTAGTTATATATTAAAAGATATATTGGCCACAATTAACATCGCCATGTAACTGAAGTATACAGTGTATACACAGTGCTGTTGAAACAAGTCCTTGATAAGTTTTCCTTCTAAATATATCAGTTTTAAAATTGGTATATAAGTATATATATATATACACATACACATATATACATGTATCTGGAAGGCAGGGAATTGTAATAAGGTTTCTCAAGTAGAACTCCAGTATATGCTACATTTGAGAAATTGGGGTATGCAATGTGTTATTTACTGCCCTTTGTAAATGGCTTAATTTACATGTTTTGTTTATATGTTTGCATATATAATAAATAATATTTTTCAATAGAAGAGAAAATTGTTACTCAATAATTTATATCTTAGGTTTCTGGTTAAATGTGAGACTGAGATTACATTTCGGAGTTATAGATTGTAGAAATGCCAAAATGTGCTCACATAGTGTAAAGTGTGTGATGAACATTCAAAAATCCTTCTTGTATCACTTTATAGTAAATGTGATTAAGTATTGCTGAAACAAAAATCACCAATATAAGAGGACATTTGGTCGGTGCAGAATGTGTAAATATTTTGATTACTACATTAATGCTGTTGGCAAAATTATAATATCACCAAGTATGAAGAAGCATACTTGGAAAAACAGTTGAGTTTGCACTGATAAAATTTCTTCTCAAAATACACATTTTTCTGTCAGTGTTAATCAGGATCTTGGTTAATAGTATAATTGTACAGATCAGAACTTCAACCACAACTGACACATACTGAACAACACCCATATTTATTTAATGTAGTATCAAATCTCTCTGTCATCATCAACCATTAGATACACTTGAGGACTTTATTATTAGATGTTTCATGTCTATTTACTGTAAAAAATCTGATATAATTAGATTTTGATGATCTTGACATTATTTTATCCACTAATTGTGCACACTTTATACTTTGAATTTGAGAAAAATTATTTGATAGAAATTTGGTGTTTCTGAGGCACCTGGTTCAGTCAAATGACTGACTCTTGATTTTGGCTTGGTCATGACCTCACAGTTCATGAGTTCAAGCCCCATGTCAGGCTCCACACTGACTGCTGAACTTGTTTGGGATTCTCTCCAACTCTCCTCTCTCTCTGCCTCTGTCTGTCTGTCTCTCTCTCTCTCTCTCTCAATCTTTCTTTCTTTCCCACCGTCGAAATAAAATAAACTTAAAAAAATGAACTTTGGTGTTTCCTACAATGTATGCTGATCTGAGGTAAGGATGAACATTTAGAGGCTGAATTTTAGAGTACAGTATGCTTTTATCTTCATCTCTTTAGATTCTGAGATGATCTGATCTTCCAAACTCATTTTGAGAAATACCTTTTTTGATATCAAATATATATAACAAACACATTGAAGCAAGGTTTTTCAGCACACCATAAGGCCAGATTGATGCATTTCAATAACTTCATTAACTAAGCATCTTCCCCAGTGAGCAATATGTTCATAAAAATAATGAAATATGTTTATAAATAATAAAATAACTACATATTCTCAAAGCAATTCACAGTATTCATTGGTATTTATTATTTTAAACATATTACAATTTGTCACCTTGTGTATAGAAATCCACCAAAATAAATATTTAAAACAGAATTAAAATTGGTAAATATCAAATTAAAGAAAAAAACAAAATTGATTAAACAGTAACGCCTTCATAATAGTTTACTTATGGGAGATTAGCTTTGTTATGATGACCAGTTTCTACCATATCTCTTTACTTCATCTTGTTCTTGAGCAGATTTTGGTATCAAATATATGTTTATTAATTTATTATTGTACTTGCTCCCATAAAATAATTTCAGAGAATTTACATTAAAAGGGATATAATATAACCAAAATATTAAGGGGAAGACAGTTAGTGCTTATTATAGTTTTATTTTTCATATGGCAATATGTACATATTATTTTATTTAATTACCAAAACATGAAAAAATAAGGATGTACCTATTCTTCCATTTTATTAGAAGAGAAAGATTCTTAATTAATTCTCCTTAATTAAGAATTTTCTCCATATTAAATCTTCATAGGTCATTCACATTTAAATATATAGTTCTATAATGTGAAATCTAGTGCTCTTTTTTTTTAATGTTTTCTTTATTTCTGAGAGAGAGAGACAGTGTGAGCAGGGAGGGTCAGGCAAAAGGGAGATACAGAATCTGAACAGGCTCCACGCTCTGAGCTAGCTGTCAGCACAGAGCCCAACACAGAACCCACAAACTGTGAGATCATGACCTAAGCCTAAGTCAGACACTTAACCAACTGAGCCACCCAGGTGCCCTTGAAATCTAGTGCTTTTATCACTATGTAATGGACAATACAAAGAATAAAGATACAAATCAAATACTAAAAAGGTAGAGAGAAGAAAAATGCTGTTGAGGGACCCATTATTTATAAAATGAAAATTTCAAGCCTGAGCATCTAAAAATGTAAATTTACCATCTACCAGAGTTGAGTACATAGTTATCACTTTAGATATTCAAGTTTTTATTTAAATTCCAGTTAGTTAACATACAGTGTAATAGTTTCAAATGTACAATACAGTGATTCAACACTTCCATGCAACCCCTGGCACTCATAACAAATGCATTTCTTAAATCACATCATCTATTTTACCATCCCCCACCCAGCTGCCTTCTGGTAACCATCAGTTGGTTCTCTATAGTTAAGAGTCTGTTTCTTGGTTTGCTTCTCTCTCTCTTTTCCTTTGTTTTGTTTCTTCAACTCCACATATGAATATCATATGGTATTTGTCTTTTTCTGCATATTTCACTTGGCATAATTCTCTTTGTTCCATTTCATTGCAAAGTCCAAGATTTCATTCTTTCTTCATCGCTGAATAATATTCCATTGTATATATCTAATACATGTCCTGTATCCATTCATCAATCAATGAATACTTGATCTGCTTCCATATGTTGGCTATTGTAAATAATGTTTCTAAAAATATAGGGGTGCATACATTTTTTGGTAAGTCCCCAGTAGTGCAATTACTGGATTGTCGGGTAATTCGATTTTTAACTTTTTAGGAAGTTCCATGCTGTCTTCCATAGTGTGTGTACCAGATTGGATTCCCACCAACAGTACAAGAGGATTCCTTTCTCTTTGCATACTTGCCATCACTTATTTCTTCTGATTTTGATTTTAGCTATTCTGACAGGTGCCAGGTGATCTCACTGTGGTTCTTGGATTTGCATTTCCTTGATGATAAGTGATGTTGAGCATCTTTACATGTGTCTGTTGGCCGTCTGGATGTCTTCTTTGGAGAAATGTTTGTTCATTTCTTCTGCCCAGTTTTTAATTGGGTACTTTGTTATATCCTGCAACTTGGTTGAATTTGTGTATCAGTTCTAGCAGGTTTTTTTTGTTTGTTAGTTTTTGTTTTTTTAGTAGAGTCTTTGGGGTTATCATGTCATTTGCAAATAGTGAGGGTCTGACTTCTTTCTTGTCTATTTGGATACCTTTTATTTCTTTTTGCTGTCTAATTGCTGTGGCTAGGACTTCCAGTCCTCTGTTAAATAAAAGTGGTGAGAGTGGACATTCTTGTCTTGTTTCTGACCTTGGGGTGGCGTTGGGGGTAGGGCTGTTATTTCTCTTTTAGAATGATGCTAGCTGTGGGTTTTTCACATATGACCTTTAGTATGTTGAGGTGTATTCTCTCTAAACCTATTTCTTGTGGGTTGTTATCATGAATGGATATTTTACTTTGTCAAATGTTTTTTGCTGCATCTATTGAAATGATCATATGGTACTTATCATTTCTTTTACTAATGTGGAGTATGACATTGATTGATTTGTGACTATTAAACCACACTTGCAACCCAGGAATAAATACCACTTGATCAGGGTGAATGATTTTTTTAAATGTATTGTTGAATTGAGTTTGCTAGTGTTTTTTTGAGGCTTTTTGCATTAATGTTCATAACATATTTGGCCTATAGTTCTTTGTACGTGTGTGTGTGATGTCTATAATTGATTTTGGTATCAGGGTAATGCTGCCCTCATCAGATGAATTAGGAAATATTCCTTCCTGTTCTGTTTTTTGGAATAGTTTGATAACAATAGGCACTAATTTATCATTAAATGTTTGATAAAATTCATCTGTGAAAACATCTGTTCTTGAACTTTTGTTTGTTGTGAGTTTTTTTTTTTAATTTTTTAAATGTTTTATTTATTTCTTAGACAGAGAGAGAGAGAGTGTGTGAGCAGGGGAGGGACAGATAGAGAGGAAGATACAGAATCTGAAACAGGATGCAGGCTTTGAGCTAGCTGTCCGCACAGAGCCTGACGTGGGGCTGGAACCCACGAACTGCCAAGATCATGACCTGAGCTGAAGTCAGACGCTTAACCGACTGAGCCACCCAGGCACCCCATGGGAGTTTTTTGATTACTGAATCAATTTCTTTACTGATTATTGGTCTTTTAAAATTTTCTATTTCTTTCTGTTTCAGGTTTTTTTTTTTCTGTTACAGTTTTGCTAATCCATGTTTCTAGGATTTTATCTATTCTAATTTTATTGACATTTTTTTCTTTTTAATTTTTTTAATGTTTTATTTATTTCTGAGACAGAGAGACAGCATGAACAGGGGAGGGTCAGAGACAGAGGGAGACACAGAATCCGAAACAGACTCCAGGCCCTGAGCTAGCTGTCAGCACAGAGCCCGTCGCGGGACTCTAACCCACAAACCGTTAGATCATGACCTGAGCCGAAGTCGGACACTTAACTGACTGAGCCACTCAGGTGCCCCGACATAATTTTTCATAAAACTCTCTTTTAATTGTATATCTGTGGTGTTGGTAGTTATTTCTCCTCTCTCCTTTATGTTTTTATTTATTTGGGTCTTTTCTTTTCGATAAGTCTGGCTAGAGGTTTATCAATTTTATTAATTTTTTAAAAGAACCATCTCCTAGTTTCATTGATCTGTTCTTGGTTTTGTTTGGTTTGGTTTATTTTTTTGTTTTTAGTTTCTATACCATTTATTTCTTCTCTGATTTTTATTATGTCTTTCCTTCTGCAGGCTTTAGGTATATTCTTGTTCTTTTTCTTGCTCCTTTAAGTGTAAGTTACCATTGTTTATTTGAGATTTTTCTTGCTTCTTTATGTAGACCTGTATTGCTGTATACTTCCCTCTTAAGGCTACTTTTGCTACATACCAATGGTTTCCGACAATTGTTTGGTCATTTTTATTTGTTTCCATGCATTTTTTTTTCTTCTTTGTAATCCTGGCTGACCCATTCATTGTCTAGTAGTATGTTGTTTAACCTTCATGTATTTGTGGTCTTTCCCAATTTTTCCTTGTAATTGACTTCTAGTTTCATAGCATTGTGGTCAGAAAAGGTACATGGTATGATGTCAGTCTTTTTTAATTTGTTGAGCCATCTTTTTTGGCCTAATATGTTATCTATTCTGAATAACATTACATGTACACTTGAAAAGAAAGTGTATTCTACTCCTTTAATTTAGAATGTTCTGACTCTATCTGTTAAGTCTGTGTAGTCCAATGTGTCATTCAAAGCTATTGTTTCCTTGTTGATTTTCTGTTTAGGTGGTCTGTTGATTGATGTAAGTGGAGGGTTAAATTTCCTTAATATTATTGTATTATGATTGATTAGTTCCTTTGTGTTTGTTGTTAATTATTGTATATATTTGAGTGCTGTCATATTTGGTACATAAATATTCATGCTAATAATGCTTTATTGTCTTGTGTTAGAGTCTTCATGTTATTAATTTTTTTAAGTTTATTATTTTTGAGAGAGAGACAGATTGTGGGGGGGAGGGGCAGAGGGAGAGGGAGACACAGAATCTGAAGCAGGCTCCAGGCTCTGAGCTGTCAGCACAAAGCCCGATACGATGCTTGAACTCATGAACTGTGAGATCATGACCTATGCTGAAGTCAGACGCTTAACCGACTGAGCCACCCAGATGCCCCACAATCTTTGTTTTAAAATCTAGTTTGTCTTATATATGTACTGATACTCTCACCTTCTTCTGACATTCATTTCCATGATAAATGTTTCTCCATTCCCTCACGTTCAGTCTGCAGGTGTCTTAGATCTAAAATGAGCCTCTTATAAGCAGCATAGAGATGGGTCTTGTTTTGTTTTGTTTTAATCCATTCTGAAACCTTTGTCTTTTGATTGGAGCATTGAATCCATTTATATTCACATTATTAATAGATATGATACATATGTATTTATTGGCAGTTTATTATTTGTTTCTGAAGATTTTCTCTGATCCTTTATTGTCTTTCTCTTTTTTATATTTTGCTGATATTCTTTTTTATTTTTAATTCAAGATTACTTGAAACACACTTTATATACAGAGTTTCATCTCAAGCACTAAAGCACATGGTTTTTCCCATGACCTTCTACACACAAGTTTCTAAACACTTACATTGTGAGGGAAGTAAGATGTTACCTTAAAGATTTTACACCCTTTTTGTGTGAGCTCCTTGATTGATTTTTAATAGAAATATTCATTTTTATAGCTTTTGTGTTTTCTGTCCTTATATTATTATTTTGATCCCTTCTTTCCACTCAAAGAAACTTCTGTAGTATTTATTGCAAGGCTGGTTTAAGAATCACAAACTCCTTAAGTTTTTGTTCATACTGGAAACTATTTCTCCTTCTCTTCTGAGGATATGAATATTCTATCCAGCAATGATAACCTTGCTGGATAGAATATTCATGACTACAGATGTTTCCCATTTGGCACTTTGAATATATCATGCCATTCTCTCCAGCTTGCCAAGTTTCTGTTGAAAATTTCCTGCTAGCCTTAAGGTTTTTCCCTTATAAATTAAGGACTACTTTTAAATTGCTTCTTTTAAGATTTTTTTTCCATTATCACTATATTTTTCCAATTTAATTACAAGATGTATTGGTGTAAGCCTGCTTTTGTTGATTTTGATGGGAGTTCTCTGTGCCTCCTGGATCTGGATGTCTGTTTCTTTCCCCAGATTAGGGAAATTTTCAGCTATTATTTCTTCAAATAAAGTTTCAGCCCCCTTTTTTCTCTCTTCTTCTGTTGGGATTCCTATAATATAAATGTTATTATGTTTGATGGATCCACTAAATTCTCTAAGTCTGTTCTCATTTTGTATAATTCTTCTTTCTGTCTTTTGCTCAGCTTCATTGCTTTGCATTACTTTGTCTTCTAGGTCATTAATTTCTTCCTTTGCTTCTTCCAGGCTGTTGTTCATTGCATCAAGTACGTTTCTAATCTCATTTATTGCACTTTTAATATCTGATTGGTTCTTTTTTATCTTTTATCCATAAGAGTCTCACTGATGTCTTCAATTATTTTCAGGCCCATTGAGTATCCTTATGATTGTTGCTTTAAGTTTTCCATTGGGCATTTTACTTATTATCTGTTTCACTTAGATCTCTAACCATAGTCTTATGTTGTTCTTGCAAGTGGGATAAATTCCTCTATCTTCTCATTTTGTCTAAGCCTTTGCCTTCTTTGTGTTAGAAAAGCCAGTTATTTTTTGTGCTCCTGAAAATAATGACCTAGTGAAGAAGAGGTCCTATAGTGTCCAGAGCTTGGTGCTTCATGGAATGCCTCTGGTTTGTGCTGTGTGTGTCCTCTGGTTTGTGATCTGGCTGCTCTATCTTTCAGTGGCCTACCAAGGCTCTCCTTGCCTGCTGTGGGAAGAGTTTGGTCCCTGGTCTGAACATGGCAAGTTTTAACTGAGTATGCTATGGTCTGCTTGTGAAATGAGACCTGAACCATCTCCACTGGAAATGATACCCTGTAAAAATCTCTGGTTGGGACACATGGTGTGGGCAGAGGTTTGTGCTGGTCTTCTGGGGTAGGGACCTGCCACACCGGGACTGAAGCAAAGGTGACTGAGAAGTGCACGTCCACCAGAGTGCAGGGGGCTATGGTTTGATGTAAGCAAGTTAGACAGCCAGTGTCAGTGCTGTGCAGCTTCCCACAGGTGGCTCTGTGAGGGAGGGAAATGGAGCTGGCCAACTCCTTTGTTCCTGAGGAGGTATCTCCGTGAACCTGCCACTCAGGGATATGCTTGGAGAAGAGCAAATAATCTACCCACTGTGTGTCCCAGATGTTCCACACTATCTGCCCCTGAATTGTTCTCCTGCCTTGTGTCCAGGACCAGTGCAGTGCCCTCAGGGCTCTATCCCAGCCAGGTCTGCTGACCTTTAAGCCAGCCCCACTGGCTGCAAGAACTCACAAATTTCAGTCTCTCTTGTTTTCCAAACCAGTGGCTATAGGGTAGTGTTCTCCTTGTGAGTTTCCCAGTGTATTCCTCTCCTGTCACCTTTCTCTGTGACCAGTGTTCTCTCCCACAACAACATTTGTGATCCATTTCTCTCTAAATCATGTATGCATGCTTATTACCTTCATCATTTGTGGCCTCTTCTCTCTCTTTAGTTGTGAAGTTTATTCTGTCAGTCTTCAGATTGATTTCTGGAGTATTTAGGATGATTTGATAGTTATATTTGTAGGATGAGGCTAGCCTAGAGTCCCCCTACTCCATCGCCATCTACCTCCCCCCTCAACTAAGTTTTTGATAAGGCAGTTTAGTACACAATTTAGTACACAAAAGTTGAAATCTTTAGGGAAATTGTACACAAGAAGCATTTTGTTTGTTTTAGCTTAAAAAGATTTATATCTTCTGAATACCAAGTATATAGACAATATAAGTGATGTTTTATTGAAAAAATGAGTGAATTTGAACTATATTCTGGTGTTAAAGGAGAATGCCAGAGATTCGTATGTTTGAATATCAGCAATGTGAAGCTGACCTTTTCTTTTTAAACAGAGGCTAAAAAAGCTTAAGCACCCAAATAAAGGATGTGTTAACATACTATGTCATGAGGCCTTATTCTGGAATTCCCTAAAATTGGTATTGTGATTATGCTTAAGTATCTCTCCTCTATTTGCTGTCAAAGGGTTCTAAAATAGTTTCTAAAAGCAGCATTAAAGTGATATAAGATCTTCAATCCAAAAGTTATGATAAATGATTTCATGAAGAAAATCAAAGGTGCTCTATTTTTAAAAGAGATTTTCAGAGCTATTAAAATATTTCTTTGGAATCAGAATATATATTTTGAATATGTATAATGAATATATATTGCATGTTGTAATATATAAATATACACACACATACTTATAGCTCATATATAATGAAGAACAGTTACAGATAAAATCTAATTACATAAAATATCACTGCAATTAAGACATGTAAAACATAGAAGCCTTTATAGAAATACATTGTTTAACAGTTCGTAAAGAAATTTCTTGTACATTAGACAACTCAAAAATCACTTGTATTTTAAGAACAATAAAATAGGCCAAAGATGGGAAAAATGTTAAATATTTTTAAGTTAGTTGATATTTATGTTTTTAATACCTCCTTACTGATACTATGCTTGATATTCAGAAAGTATGATTTGCTTTAAATCATAGACATAAGTTGTCATTCATTGAATTCTGAGTCTAAAATTCAACATCTCTAAAATCTATGTCTGCTAATCATAACAAGAACCAACATTTGTAAGTTTAGGTGTTATATATATATATGTGTATATATATACACATATACGTATATATATATATATATAGAGAGAGAGAGAGAGAGAGAGGTTTAATATATGTGCTAGAGTTTGAGGCAGACATTCTTAGCATCCCTAATATTATGGATAAGGAAATTAAAGTTCAGAGAAGTTGAACACTCTGCTGAATACCATTTAATAGAATTATCTTTGAACTTTCACCTTTTAACTTGAGATCACATGCTGTTTCTAGTCTTCCAGATCATATAGATTGATTAAATTGCAAAATCACTGTTAATTCCAGCACAATAGAGCAAGTTGTTGCTTCCTTAAGTTTCTTGTATTAAATCTAATAGAAATAGAACCATGGTAATTAAGAATTCTTAAATTACACAAAACTATTTGTGTAATCAAATGTAATTTTTAAAAGCTTTTTAAAAAGACAGCTTTCCCCATGCATTCACAAACAAAAATGCTCACCCCCTTAATCTTCCTTCGTTTCTCTCCTTTCCACATAATACACAGGCCAATGTAATCTGCTTTTTCCTCTACGACTCCATTAAAAGTGCTCTTCTCTAGGTCATTATCTCATAATCACCCAATACAATGATCTCCTATCAGTTTTTACCTACATGACTTCCCTAGAGCATTTTCAGTACTGGTCACAATCTACTTTTTAAACTTTCTCTCTCTCTCTCTCTCTCTCTCTCTCTCTCTCTCTCCTCTTTCTTTTCCATCCACTTTTTTTCTAACTTTAGGACTGATCTTTTTCAAATTCCTTCTATAGTTCCTCTGACTCTATATCCCAAACCTGCCTTCTGAACTGCCTCCTCAAACCTTCAATAGTTCAGTGGATGTTCCTCCTGGGTTTTCTTCAGGAAACTCAAAGCTGTACAAAATCCAGCCTAAAATCGCCTGTAGAGTAAGAGCTGCTTCTGCTTCTGTAACTCAATTAAAGATAATACTGACCTCATAGAAACATCTTTTATACATCTCTACTGTGTGCCCTCATCGTTCACTCTCCTGCTCCTTCCCTCTACTCCATTCAAATAATAACCTTTGCACTTACCTCTCCCTTTGCCTGGAATGTTCCTCCCCAGGGATCTGTAAGAGTCCTTCCTTCAAATTCAGGTCTCTCTCAGGGTGTACATTTATTTTCCCATCTCCTTTCCTGAATAACTTTCTTCAGTTCTTATCATTTTTATACTCTATTTATTTTGCAGATTTGTTTAATGCTTGTCTGTCCTACTAACAATTAAACACATTATGACCAAGAATTTTTATCACATTTGTCTATTGCTGTAGTCATAAAATATAGTACTCATCTTGGCACATGAAACTCACTGTGAATTAATTAGTGAAAGAATACATGACTCTTTTGTTTCACATGCTTCCCACATAAAGAACTAAATTTTATTATTATTTTTTTCTAACATGAGCTAATTCAAGCCTGTTACAGGCATGGTTTATTCTCAGGCAGTGTCCTTCTCTAAGTGCTATCATAGAATCTTTGCTCTTTCTCCTCAGATCCAGCATCAGAATTACACCATGGCTATCTTTCTAAACCACATATCTTATCCTTTTAATCTCACATGATAAAAGCATTGACTAGGGGATGAAGTTTAAATCTGTTATCATTTTACACCAAGTTCTTCATAGTCTTAGTCTAAGACACAGCTCCATCTTATACTCTCTGGAGTTATATCAATAGTATAACCACTCAAAACATTCTTGTTCTCTAATCATACTCATCTTTTCCATGTGTCTGTGCATTGCAGAGAGTTGCCCCTTACCTCAAAGTTAACTACTACTCTCTTCATCAACAGGCAAATTTCCTTTCTGGACTTCAAAAGATTATCTCTTTTATGCAATCTTCTCTGGCCCCTCCAGGCATAATTATTATACATTCTTCTCCACTAAATTAGTAATTATACTGGCATTATTAGCATTATCATGATGTGTTTTTGTAATTTCCTGGCCGTACTATAATATTAATGGCAGATATTCAGTTGCTTATAGCAAGAACAGGAATGTTGGAAGGTTCAAAAAGTTAAAATCCCACACATATTGAAGTAGAACACACCAGGAAAAATTGAAAGGTAAGGTATGGGAAACAAGTGTCTGACAAGCTGATATGCTGTCTGAATATTATAACTTTGCATCTGATGTCCAGACACACATCACAGGCAATGAAATGTCACAATTTACAAATAGGTTCTGGAGAGATCAGGAAAGCAATACTTGCAAAGTTTCATTAACATGTTAACTCATCAATTTAAGAAATATTAGCATTTAAGTTGTGCTAGGATCTATGCTGCAAAAATAATAAGAAATGCAGCTTTTCTTCAGTGGACAGTACTGGACTGCAAGGTTTTATTCTGACTAGTCCAAAGAGTGATGGCACAAAGAACAACAGAAATGAGACCTTAGATAGTTAAATACCTTCTAATTCACCTCTGGATTACTTCTGAAAACTAACACACTATGGGGAGTTATCAAGGACTCCTCTAATGAAGAAAAGGATGAATGAAAATGTCAGGAAGAAGTAGAAGCCTATTTCATTTCCCTCTAGGCTGTGACTCCCTCTGTGTTAGAACAATGTCTTATTTATCTTGTATTCTCAGGATTTAGACAACTGATAGTGCATATTAAGTGCACAATAAATACTTCCTTGGTGAGAATTACACCTTCAGTTACTGTGTTTTGTTGATTTTATTATGGGGAAACAATTATGGGCTATCAGTCACTACAATAAATGCTATAAACATTCACAGAGAGTATCCCAAAGTAAAACAATGGAAAATATAGAAAACAATATACCTAAACTATATATTCATTCTTCTTGGCTTCTTGGGGTGTATCCTAACACTTAATTTTTTGAGTACATAATTTCAATATGAGAAAGGTTTAGGTTGGTAAAAAAAAAAAAAAGAAAACGTTGTGCAAATCAAATAGAAATCAGAAAATGACAAATGGAAGGAAATGAATATAATTTAATCAGAAGACATATTTTGAAATCTTTGCTTTAAATTTAAGAAGGAAAAAAGTGATAGTATTTATGCATTTAAATGTTGGTATATAATTCATGATAGGATAGGGTGATATTGATCAATGTATTTTAATGTACTATTATTTTGATGCCAAATAAACATAATTGTTAGAAAATTTGAACATTGAATAAAGATTCCATTATTTAAGAAGAATGTTCTTTAATATAAACAGCAATATTGTATCTTAATTGTGTAAGTAGATGAATATCACTGCAGCAACAATTATAGTATATAAATTTATCGAAGTAACATGTACACATTAAATTTCAACATTGTGTTATGTCAGATTTGTTTAATAAAACGTTTTTTAAGTTTATTTCTTTTGAGAGAGACAGAGACAGTATTAGTGGGGGAGGGGCAGAGAGAGAGGGAGACACAGAATCTGAAGCAGGCTCCAGGCTCTGAGCTGTCAGCATAGAGCCCGACACAGGGCTTGAACCCATGAACCGTGAGATCATGACCTGAGCTGAAGTCAGACAACTAATCGACTAAGTCACCTGGGTAGGCACCCCTGTTTAATAAAAAATTTTAAAATAAAATTCTTGGGGCACCTGGGTGGCTCAGATGCATAGGAATGGAAGCGTCTGACTTCGGATCAGGTCATGATCTCACAGTTCGTGGGTTCGAGCCCTGCATCAGGCTTTGTGCTGACAGCTAGCTCAGAGCCTGGAGCCTGCTTCAGATTCTGTATCTCTCTCTCTTTCTCTGACCCTCCCCTGCTCACACTGTCTCTCTCTCTCTGAAATAAATTTAAAAAAAAAAAAAACAACAACATTAAAATAAAACAAAATTCTTGGTCTTTAAATAGATGAGTTTTCAAAGTTCAGATGTATTTAAAACTAATCACTCTGTTACAGAGTTGAGTTTGCCTTTTTGTTTTCTATTACACAGGAGTAGATTTTCTCTGTATTTGTGTGTCCCTACATTCTTTTTCCATCTGACTTTTCTTTCTATGGCTTCTGGATTCTGTATTGTATATTATGTGGAAAGTTATACCTTCCACTTCTTTTGTGAGTAACTGAGAGCTTTAATCATATGGTGAAACCTATCTTGCTTTGACTCCTTCATACTAATGGTTAACAATTTAACGCCAATAGTTACATAAGCCATGTTATATTCTAACTCTAAGGGACAATATTAATATATCTGGATTGCTCAGGTAATAAACTATATTGTAAAACATGGCAATGCATATGTGCTTTGGTCATGGTATATCAGCTAGACCAGACTATAAATAGCTGCATAGGAATGGAAGACTGGTTAGCATGAGAGCCTGCCTGTTTCACTTGGGGTTCCTATAGAACCAGTTTGGTTATAGCTGTATTAAAGATGCCTTATTCTAGATCATTCTATCAGGAAAAAATACCTAAGTCAGAAAGTAGCCCTGTACTGGTATACCATGAAATGCAAGAACAGAGTGGAAGTAAGTAATCAGTTTTCAAAACCATTGCCTTCTTCAGGAAGTGCCAAAAATGGCACACCTTATTGAATAAGAGTATCCTTAATGCATTCACAAAAGCGCCAAGGAAAATGATTTAGAATGTTTGTATCCACAACACAGAAACCACCAATATTATGTTTCAACAGCAGTGGTTCAGAAATATATTTTAACCCTGTTGCTTCTTCTTCTACCTTAACCCTAGAATAACCACCAGAGAAATAGCATAGTGATTAGAGGAAGAAGAAGAGACAAAGTCGTGAGGGGAAAAAGAAGAAGGGCAGAGAAGAGGGGAATTAAATGCAAAGAGAATGGAAAGGAAAAGGGAAAAGGCAGAGAGAGAGCAGAAAGCTAGGTAGGGAAATAGTGGGGAAAATAAAGACCCCCCTCCATTCTGGTCCATGGAGGTTTCAGATCAGGTTGGAGAGAGTGGAAAATCTGTATTTGGGTAAGATTTGAAAATATGCTGCAAAATCTCTGGAATGTACCATGTGAATATTCATAGGCAATGTCTTACAAAGTTTTCTTTAGAGCAGTAGAGACAAAGAACAAAACCTTTATACTCGTACTTTCCCTACCTGGTTCAGAACATTCCACAAATATTATATGTGACCAAAGAAAACTTTAGAGTATGAATAAGAAATAGAAACTTGATCACAAGAATGGCATGTAGTATGTTTTGACTTTTCATGACCAGCTCTCACAGGTAATGGTAATGTTCACATATTTTCTTGGAGGCTAACAACAGTGTTTATTTACTACATTCTGGGCATTTCTCTCATTTAAAATACCATGAACATAATAGATTTTTCATTAATAATACCATGGCCTATTAGTAGGAAATACATTTTTATAAATGTGTATTCACCATGGCAAAGATGAGATAGCATCAGCAGGAGTTAGATGGATAAAAAAAAAAAAAATGAAGTGTGTTTGCTTTTTTCCCCCTTTTTTATCAATACTATTTACTATACATCCTGTTTCTGACCTCTGAGATGGAAGTGAACAAAACATCTAAGGATGAATTTACCATGGCTCAAGATGAGAGATGAGTGTAAGAGGAGGTGTATTCCAATTACCTATTTGGGTGAGCCTACCTGAATCAGATTCCAGGAACAATGTAAGGGGGCTAGTGCCCTTACTTCTCTGCTCCTAAATATTTAGGCATAAGATATAACAGAAAAACTAAAATTTCAGAAATACAAAAATTTTACAGGCTCATCATAAATACTTGGAAAATATCAAGTGAAAAATCCCTTATAAGCTTACAAGTGGCAGTTATTTCAAAAATGATCATGTGACATAAATGATTAAAAAATAATTGTGTGGGGGAGACTGGACATATCTCCCATACATGAGTATTTCAAATAATTTATGTAAAGATTCTGCCCTCAAGAAAAAGGAACATAACTCCCCTTTTCTAAACTATGGGCTGCGCAGAATGTCTTTCTTCTAAAGTGTACAGAATGGAAATAGAGTAAAAAAGAGAGTAACTTTACAGTATAGAAGAAACCTGACAACTATTAGCTCAGTCGAATGATCAGGGTCAACATCAACAGTGATGTCATGGGGCATGTTGGTGGCTCAGTTGGTTAAACATGGAACTTTTGATTTTGGTTCAGGTCATGATCTCTCGGTTCATGAGATTGAGCCCTACCCTGGGCTTTGCACTGACAGTGCAGGGCCTGTTTGGGATTCTCTCTCTCCCTCTCTCTCTCTTCCCTTTCTCAGCTCACCCACACACAAGTGGCATGTGGTCGCTCTCTTTCTCTCAAAATAAATAAACATTTAAAAAAAGCAGTGATGTTATAATGATAATATGTATTCTTTATATGATGGGATGAAAACTGATGCTTTGTCTCTCTGGCCTACCTCTCAAAAAAACCCATCACTTAAGTTTAATCACATCACAGATCCTAGACAAATCTCGTTAAGGCATACTCCTAAATATTCCTGAGTATTACTCAGAAGTGTCAAGATTATTAAAAACAAGCAAAGTCTAAGAAATAGTTTTAGCTTAGAGGATTCTGAAAAGATAACAGAACTAAATGTAAAGTGGTAGCTCAGATGGAATCTTGCAAGAGAAAAAGTAAATTAAAAAAATAAAAAGTAAGGAAACGTAAATGAAGTATGGAGTTTATTTAATAATAGGGCATCGATATTATTTCATTAATAATGACGAATATGCCATAGTAATGTAAGATGTTAATAATTGAATAAACTGCTTGTGAAGTATGTGGGGAATTTCTGTACTATTTTCACAGCTTTTCTGTTAACCTAAATCTATTTTAAAATTTAAAAGTGTATTTTAGAAGTTCAAAATACTGTGCTTCCTTAGAGTTATACTTTACTCTGTGTTTAATATTTTCTAATTTTTTTCTTAACATCATACTCTGATAGCGTTCAAATGTCAGTAAACCATAGCATTTTTCTAATCTACATTTTTTATCTTATGGCTGTACCATATGCTATTTTTTTTAGTTTATTATTTTGATATAGAGATAGCATGAGTGGGGGAGGAGCAGAGAAGGAGAGAGGAAAAAAGAGAAAGAGTGAGAATCCCAAGCAGTCTCAGCACCTTGACCAAAGAGCCCATTGTGGGGTTTGAACCCACAAAACCACGAGATCATGACCTGAGCTGAAATCAAGAGTCTGATGCTTAACCAAAAGAGCCCCTAATGTTCCTATTATAACTGATTTTTAAAATTTATATTTCTAAACCATCATAACCCTAGAGGAGAAAGTAGGAAACAACCTCCTTGATCTCCACCGCAGCAATTTCTTACTTGACACATCCCCAAAAGCAAAAGAATCATGAGCAAAAATAAACTATTTGGACCCCATCAAGATTAAAAGCTTCTGCACGACAAAGGAAACAATCCATAAAACTAATAGGCAACTGATGAAATGGGAAAAGATAGTTGCAAATGACGTATCAGATAAAGGGTTAATATCCAAAATCTATAAGGAACTCACCAAACTCCACACCCGAAAAACAAACAACCTAGTGAAGAAATAGGCAGAAGAAATGAACAGACATTTCTCCAAAGAGGACATCCAGATGACCAACAGACACATGAAACGATGCTCAGCATTCCTCCTCATCAGGGAAATACAAATCAAAACCACACTGAGATACCACCTCACACCAGTCAGAGTGACTAAAATGAGCAAATCAGAGGATTCTAGATGCTGGCGAGGATGTGGAGAAATGGGCCCCCTCCTACACTGTTGGTGGGAATGTAAACTGGTACAGCCCCTCTGGAAAACAGTGTGGAGGTTCCTCAGGAAACTAACAGTAGAACTCCCCTAGGACCCAGCAATAGCACTGCTAGGAATTTACCCAAGGGATACAGAAATGCTGAGGCATAGGAGCACATGTACCCCAATGTTCATAGCAGCACTCTCCACAATAGCTAAAACATGGAAAGAGCCTAAGTGTCCATCAACAGATGAATGGATCAAGAAGATGTGGTTTATCTATATGATGGAATACTACATGGCAATGAGAAAGAATGAAATCTGACCATGTGTAGCAACATGGATGGACCTTGAGGGTGTTATGCTGAGTGAAATAAGTCAGGCAGAGAAGGACAAATACCTTATATTTGCACGTATAGGAGGATTAGGAGGAACTTAACGGAAGACCATGGGGGAGAAGAAGGGGGGAAATAGTGGGGGAGAGGGAGAGAGGCAAACCATGAGAAACTCCTGTATGCTGAGAACAAACTGAGGACTGATGGGTGTGGGGGGGAGGGGGTGATGGGCATGGAGAAGGGCACTTGTGAAGATAAGTACTGGGTGTTATATGGAAACCAGCTTGACAATAAACTATTTGTAAAAATAAATAAAGTTTACATTTCTAGATTATTGAATTACAATTTTAAAGACTGATACAGCTGGAGTTTAAAACAGCTTAAGTTAAAAATAGCCATTATTAGATTTTCTTACCTTACCTATATGATTCACATCAACTAAGAATTATTTTTAAACTTATTTTATTATTTTAAATTTTTAATTAAAATTTTTCCAATATAATTGAGAAATAATTGACATATATCTCAGTTTAAGTTTAAGAAGTATTGCATGATGGTTTGATTGACATATATTGTAAAATGATTACAATAGTTTTAGTTAACTTCATATAGATACAAGAAAAAGAAAAAGAAGAAAAGAAAAAAATTTTCTTGTCATAATTCTTAAGACTTATATTATTAACAACGTTCCCAAATGGCAGTGTTAACTATAGTTATAATGTTGTACTTTATATCCCTAGTACTTATTTATTTTATAAATGGAAGTTTGTGCCTTTTGACCACATTCCTCCAATTCACCCTCTCCTCACTCTTTGCTTCTGGTAACCACAGTCTGATCTCCCTTCCTTCCCCTCTCCTTCCCTTCTCTCCTTCTTTTCTTTTTTCTTTTCTTTCTTTTCTTTTCTTTTCTTTTCTTTTCTTTTCTTTTCTTTTCTTTTCTTTTCTTTTCTTTTCTTTTCTCTTCTTCTCTTCTCTTCTCTTCTCGTCTCGTCTCTTCTTCCTTTCCTTTCCTTTCCTTTCCTTTCCTTTCCTTTCCTTTTCTTTTCTTTTTTCATTTAATCTTTCCTTCCTCCCTCACTCTCCCTTCCTTCCTTCCTTCCTTTCCTTTCTTCGTCTATTTTGAGAAAGAGCACAAGTGGTGGCAGGGCTGAGAGAAAGGGAGAGAGAGAATACCAAGCAGGCTCCACACTGTCAGTGCAGAGCCTGATGCAGGGCTCTATCTCACAAATGGTGAGATCTTGACTTGAACTGACATCAAGAGTCAGATGCCTAACCAGCTGAGCCACCCAGGTGCCTCCAATCTCTTTTTCTGTGAGTTTCTGTGTTTGTTTATATTTTACATATAAGTAAGATCATAAAGGATTTTATTTTCTCTGATTTATGTCTTTAAGGTCCATCCATGTTGTCACACATGCTAAGATTTTCTTGTTTTTTTTTTTTTTTTATGGCTGAATAGTATTCCATCCTCTATATGTACCACAACTTCTTTATCCATTTATCCGTCAATGGGCACAAGCTCTTCCCATGTCTTGATTATTGTAAGTAATGCTGAAATTAAGCATTTTTTTAACACCAGGAATTTTAAAAAGAGAAAAGAATTTAAATTTATCTGACAGCACGGAACCTACTTTTCCTTCTTTTTCTCTTCTACCTTTCTTCTAACCTTTAGGGTTAGATCTTTTCTCAGTCCAGAATTTTCCACCCTGTGGTTATGACTAGGTACAGTTACAGTGACACTGGCTCCTCTAAGATTATGATTTGAATTTTCACACATGATGACTGGGCTGAGTCTCAAAATATTATCACTTATTTATAATTCTCATTTTATTCTGCAATCAGGATTTAGATCTTTCTGATGTTCCATTTTGTCCTTCAGAAGCAGACTTATGACTCTTTATTCATTACCCTTGAGAGTTTGATAATATTTGCCTTACATTCTTCTGAAACCCTCTCCAAAACAAGTAGGGGAAATATTTATATATGTGCTTTATCCCACTTATAGTGAAAGTACTTAGTATATCCCAGGTTAAAGATACATATTCTACATAAAGTTTATAGCTGAGTTATTCTGGCCAGTGAAATCATTTTAACTTTAACTCTATAATGTACATTAACTGAACTTAAACATATTTACCCTGAATTTAACTTCTTTTATTACATAAGAAAATCAAGGTATACAGTTTTTGTAGGAATTGTCCATCTAAAAACTGAAACTTGTTGTCATTTCTTCCTCCCTCCAGGTAACATAATTTAAACCATTAAGAAACAAAAAATATATATAGCTCTAAAATAGTATCTTTTATCTGATGGGTCAAGAATCTTGGAGATGAGTATAGTTAACAATGATTTTTTTTGTTTGTTTTTGTTTCTTTTTTAATGTTTTATTTATTTCTAGGAGAGAGAGAGAGAGACAGCGTGAGCAGGGGAGGGTCAGAGAGAGAGGGAGTCACAGACTGAAACAGGCTCCAGGCTCTGAGCTGGCAGTCAGCACAGAGCCCGATGGGGGGCCCGAGCCCACGAACCGTGAGATCATGACCTAAGCGAAAGTCGGACGCTTAACCGACTAAGCCACCCAGGCACCCCAACAATGATGTTTCAAAGGAAAAATCCTATAAAAAATATTACTAGGAAAAATATCACCAAATTACTTGCTAAGTATCCATTACATGCTAAATTATTTTAACTAAATTAAAAAATGTTAGTGACCAAACCCCCATTTGAAAGCCGACATAGAATTTTCTAAAAGAAAATGAGTTTGTGATTTTTGTTTTTGGCTGGATTTTTAAATATGTCTTTAACATTTCTGTATCTTTCTTTAAAAAAAAGGAAAAGAAAAGAAAAGAAAAGAAATAATGGTCTCTAGAATGTGATTGTCATTTTCTATTGCATGACTTCTCAGAGAACAGAATAAAATCACTTCAAACTATTCATTTCCATCAGAGAAAATGAATAGCATCTTTAGAATGTTGACAGGTTTGAGAGCAAACAATAGGCAAAGTGAAATAAAAAAAACAGTGTAAAGTGAACACAGTAATTTATTCAGGTAATTAGAAAGAAAATTACATTCAACTGAGTACCATAATTGTTTTGAGGTCAGTAACTAAAATTTGTAATTAAACACACTTTATTTAGTACATGAATGATAATGCCTTCACTCTTCTATCTAATGGGCATCAGATTGATGTTGAGTAAAGTGAAGTTAAGGCAAATTATCAAACAAGAATTTTTGTTAAGTTTGGTAGTCATTCCTTGAAATTAGTGAAAGATAGACATTCAGATTTTATAACACAACATTATTCATTCATCAAGTTTGTTGCATTCACGTATTTAATCCATTTGCTGAGGTAAAAAAAAAGCAGTTTGTCTTATGTGCACTTATTCTTTTTATAAATTCGGTGTCCCTCTTATTGTCTTCTATTTCTTATGCAATTCCTACAAAAATGGTATAAACCTTGGCTTTGCCTGTACTCCATCACTTTAAAATCTGTAGAATTCTAAAAATCCTGAAAAATTTGGGAATTAGAGTTAACAATATTATATTCCATATACCATGTTTAAAGTATAACACTATGGTACTCATTACAGGATAGTGTTAAACTTTTATACATTTTATAAATATAAGCCAGTTAATATAGATGATTCATTAGAGAATCCCGGAAAATTTGTAGCCTAATATTTTTCAAACTCTCAGCTTCCACATTTAAATGTTACCTCTAGCCTACACTCTTTTTTACTTGTACTCTTAAATAATTATAAAGCTCCTTTTTGGACAAACAGGATATTCATCTTAGATAACCAGATAAAATTAAAGTTTTCTCTGATATATGGGTATAAGATTAGATGTCTTAAAATTATGTAATTCTTTTTTTATAGTTTATTTATTTTGAGAGGGAGAGATAGACTACATGAGAGCAGGGGAAGGGCAGAGAGAGAGGGAGAGAGAAAGAATCCAAAGCAGGCTCTGTGCTGTCAACATGAGGGTCAAAGTGGGGCTAAATGTGGGGCTTGATGCTGGGCTTGAACTCATGAATCATGAGATCATTACCTAAGCCAAAACCAAGAGTCTCATGCTGAAACCAAATGAACCACCCAGGCGCCCCTGAAAAATTCTGTAATTCTATAGATTAGTAACAGATTTCTCCACTTAAAAAATGTTTATTTCCTTATTTTTGAGATAGAGAGATTGTAAGCAGGGGAGGGCAGAGAGAGAAGGGGAGAGTATCCCAGGCAGGCTCTGCACACACTATCAGTGCAGAGCCCAACATGGGACTTGATCCAACAAGCCATGAAATATGACCTGAGCTGAAATCAAGAGTTGGACCCTTAGCCAACTGAGCCACTCAGATGGCCCAAAAGATTTCTTCTCTTATAGTCAAAGAAAAATATGACTCTGTAATCTAAAAACAGGACATTCAAAATGCAGCACTCTTTACATGTTAGATATACAAACTGCAAAAATGATCTCAATTCGTTCATTTTTTCAATAGATAGCTGTTAAGTGTCATAGGTCTACCATTGATCAGCTTTGCCCTGCTTTCAAAGGTATAGAGTCTCATACAGAAGACTGATAAGAAAGCCAGCAATCAATTTGAATTTATCACTTCTAGGAGCCCAGCTCCTGCATAGGCTTGGTAATTTATAGGCATTCAGTACCTAAGAATTAATTGGTTAGTTATTAATTGATTTATTAATTGATTACCAAGTAATAGTTAATTTAATTCAATATACATTCTTTCACTTGTTCACCTATTATGTGATCTTCCTCCATGGTCATGAGGTTGATTAAAATATCAACAATATGCAGTTTCTCTTTTGAAGGCATTTATTTTTATTTTTTTATGAAAAGCCATTGAGTATTTCTTAAAGTTTATTTATTTTGAGGGAAAGTGAGCAAACAAGCACAAGTGAGGGAGGGGCAAAAAGAGGGAGAGAGAGAATCCCAAGCAGTCTCCTCTCAGTGCAGAACCTGATGCAGGGCTCCATCTCACAAACTTCGAGATCATGACCTGAACTGAAATCAGGAGTTGGACATTTAGCCAACTGAGCCACCCAGGACCCCTCTCTTTTCAAGGCATTTAGAGTTTATCAAAAGTCAGAAATTTATAATAAAATCTAATAAATATTATTTTCAGTTATAGACCAAAAAAATGCTATGGAAGGGCACTAGCATAGCTTGAGGTGCAGGAGAAATGGTGAGAATAAAACTGGTGCAGCCACTCTGGAAAACAGTATGGATGTTTCTTAAATAGCTAAAAATAGAATTACCCTACCATTGAGCAACTGCACAACTAGCTTTTTACCCAAAGGATACGAAAATACTGATTTGAAGAGATCAGAAATACTTTCAAGAGGTAATTCCTGACCTGAAGCATTGATATGGTAGAGAGATCGAGCAAGAAGTTGAGCAAATCAGGAAAGAGTGCAAGAGCATGAATCATTTTTTTTTTTTTTACAAATAGTTTATTATCAGGTTGGTTTCCATATAACACCTAGTGCTCATCCCCACAAGTGCCCCCCTCCATGCCCATCTCCCCCCCACCCTCTCCCCCTCTCTCCCACCATTTCCTCCCTTCTTCTCCCCCATGGTCCTCCGTTAAGTTCCTCCTAATCCTCCTATACGTGCAAACATATGATATTTGTCCTTCTCTGCCTGACTTATTTCGCTCAACATAATACCCTCAAGGTCCATCCATGTTGCTACACATGGTCAGATTTCATTCTTTCTCATTGCTTTGAACTGTTAGGTTTCTCTGCATTCCGACTTGGCTTCTTCAAACACATTTTGCTATTTTAACCTGAATGATATTTTTGAAACATAAATATATCTGAGCATTACCATAATTGACTTTTTTCATGGACTAAAAAGCATTTCTGGTAGTCACAGCTAAGAGAATGGTGATACTCTTTATTTAGACATGATATGTATTAGGGTAGAAATATTTGCAGAGATTTAATAACAAGTTCCAATTTTATCATATTCTGTGGTCAATATCTCTGTGACATACAGGTAGTTTATATACTGAAAACAATTTCATACATGAATTTAAAGCTCACCATCCAGAGATACAGCTTTAGGTGTCCCTTCAATAGAATAGTTGAAGTTGTAAGTCGGGATGAGAGTTCTCTGAAGAGAATTCAGGTTGGGAAATACTGATGAAATGTGCAGAACACAGAAGAAAACATGAGAAAATGTATAAACATAGAAGGAGTGCTAGCAGAGTGTAGTGTTTGAGACCACAGAGGACATTGGCAAAAGTAGCAGACTGAGCCACAATATAAAAAGCTGTAATGATAACATCCAGTGCAATCAGCAAGACATATGCAAAATGAGGTTACTGGTAACCTTTTTCCCTAAGTAATCTCCTTTTTTTTTTAAAAAAAAAATGTTTATTTCTTTATTTTTGAGAAAAGGAGGAGAGAGGGGCAGAGAGAGAAGAGAGTGAATCTCAAGCAGGCTTTGCACCACCAGCACAGAGGCTGACGCAGGGTTTGAACCCATGAAACACGGGATAATGACCTGAGCCAAAATCAAAAGTTGGACATTTAGCTTACCAGGCCACCCAGGCACCCCTTTCCCAAGGTAGTTTCATGTAGTGATTTTGCATATTTTATCAGATGATTGGGGTAAGAGACAAACACAAGCAGAAAGTGGGTAATATGGACTTGGGCAAACATTCAACAAGAACATTTGAATGGACATAAGAATGTAACTAAATGGTTCGGGGTCAAAATTTAATTTTAAGATGCAAGAAAATTTTAAGTGTTTATATGTAGATCAGAACCAAAAGAGAAAGGAAAGATTAATGTGATTACATGGGCAGTGGGTAATTGATGAAGTCAAGTCCTTGGGGAGAGTGAGATTGTGAGGTACAGGACAGAAGTTATGTGTTGATCTTAGACAAGGAGAAGGATATGTTTTCCATGGGAATTAGCTGAAAAGTTGAGTGCTTTACTTCCTGAATAGTGTTTCTGTTTTGTTTCGTTTTGTTTTTGTTTTTGTGTAGTAGGCAAGGATATCTGTTGGGATTTAGGGGAAAAGCCAGGTATATAGGAGGCTGTAGGAATGTGATAAAGCCTAGAAATAAGTGAAGATCAAATTGTCACATGGTTCAATGCACTTGCATGTGAAATAATGAAAAATGTGTTTCTATTAGAATAAATATGTGCATACATATGTTTTATTCATTGTCTATAATGTGCTTTTATTTCAATATTGCAAATTATTGTCTATTACTGTAGCTGCAAAGCAATTATCTGTTGGCCCTCAGCATTCTCTAACTTGTTAGCACCTAGGGAATCCCAGTACCTGTGGGGACTGAATGTAGGTGGAGGAAGTCTCCGCTGAGCCTCAGGAGCATATGCTCCTCCATGCACTTCCCTGCCACAGCCAGAATGTGGTTCCCGGCAGAAAGAGGCTGCAGCAGCAGGCATTGCACCTTCTCTCCCAGGGCTAGCATACATATCCCTTTTGCTCTTGAGGCCTACCTAACAGCTTTGTAACTGATTCCTTGTACTAAATTCGTCTCCATATGAAAGCTATAGACGGATCTCTGCATTCCAAATTGACACTGACTGATGAAATTGCCAAGAAACAAATTAGAATTTCATAAAACTTACTATCTGAAAGCAGTGTTAACAAAGATAATTAATATATATATTATATATATATTTGGTTAGCAAATATTTAGTTAAGCAATTACAAATATATATATTACATATATATCAATTATAAATAATAATTACATATATATAACAATTACAAGTATATATATATATATATATATATATATATATATAATCACACACACACATACACACACATATGTCTAAATTCCAAATCAGTTGAACTGAACCAATATAAACATGGACCAAACCCCTCACCTTAAGAAAAGAGCCATCAGAATTGCAGAATTGCATTATAGCAAGATTTTTATAATCTTTAATGAGTCACATAAAATAGTATCCCTTCTGTATTTAATGAAAGGTGAACTGCAATTTTCAATGTAGTATTTTCTCTTAAATTGTTCTTGCTAGTAAATCTGTTTGATCACTTTCTATTGACACTTTAAAATGATCGCACCTCTCTTCTTAAATAAGACATTTAAAAGTTTAGCTAAGTTAAAATTTTATTTTCTTGAGGTTCAGATTAATGATCATATTTTTTCTTTTTTAATAAACATTGATCATCTTACATATTTAACTTTTTGTGTGTGAGAGATAACATTTCAATTCTATTGTTGTAGGAAATTTCAATTATATAATACAGTGTTTTTAACCATGGCCTCCATGTTTGTTTGTTTGTTTGTTTTTTTATTATTGTGATTTATTTATTTTTTCTTTCTTTGTTTTTTTTTTTTTACAAATAG